>NC_092814.1:314206490-314830240 GCF_023375885.2 Dermacentor andersoni | reverse complement strand
ACTTAATTTTTTTAGGCTTAGCAACTGTGCATCTTATAGGGACGTTACCTGTTTTGTGCCTTGCGTGCTGCTTTAGGTGCTGCCCTCTAGGAAGCATTGGCATCTTTGGTCTTGCTTATCCAGAAGTGCTGAGATAACTTATTCAGGCAGGCACACTTGTAGTGGATGCTGTAGTATTTCTAGAGGTGTTGGTCTTTGGCATTGATATTGCTGTAACTAACGTGATAGCTCGTCGTGTGTTCTGGCAGATGGCTGAAATTCACAGAATTTTATCCCTTTGCAGCACGGTTCGCCACATACCAAATGTTTCTTCCCTGGTAAAGGGACACTAAAGGCATGTATTAAAGTCCATCAGTGTAGATATTTGGGCTTGTTGGTGTAACATTTTGCAGTTTTTTTCTGTAGCGCAAATAGCATAAGGACGTAAAAGAGAAACAGACACACACAGGTGCATGTGTTTTTCTCTTCTACATCCTTGTACTATTTGCGCTACAGGAAAAGAGTGCAAATATTAAGTTATGCTAAAGTGATAGATAAGTGCTCGAGAATCTCTAAGACGTCAATATTATCGTGAACAGAGCCATAATGATCAAGAAATTGGGGCAAATGCAGGACATAATTAGAGACTCTCCCGAGACATTGAAATACTTGCCGGATGACGAAAGCACTCCTCAGTTAAATTCTGTCACTAGTACTCAAACACTCGTTGCAAAAAAACGTCCTTGTATTAAACAACGAAATAAAATGCTACTTGTACAGTTCTATTTAATTTTTAGAAAACATAACTCATTGAAATCACCCTCGACAATGATGCAGGCGGTCAAAAGGTTTTGTTTTCGCTCGGCTCTACACCGCCCACGATTTCGCGTTTCAATAATTTTGTCATCGGGTAGCGCTGCGTTGGTTTTGCAGGCTCGCCAAGCTCGCACAAACGGCAAGTAGCAGAGAATCCAACTTCCATGTGACGCCGCAAGATGCCCGAACGGTTTGCGCCAGTTGACCCAAAAGCAGCTACAGCAGCAAATCCACCGCTCTGACTTCGCTCGGTGCCACCGTTTCTCGGGCGCCGTTTTACTCACAGATGGCAGCAAAGGGCGGTGATGGCGTATGCAACGTTACCGCTCCCCCAGTTGGGTGGCGGGAGATTTGAATGTCAAAAAAGGTATTCGGACCCTTCAGGTGCAATTTTTCTTGTAAACAAAGTCTTTTTTTGGCACGAAACAAGCATTGCAAGATTTCTGGAATGGTATTTAAACAGTCCATGTCGATTTAGTACTTGCCTTTAGTGTCCTTTTAAGGTGCAGGCCTGGCTCATTTGCAACCTGGAATTTTAATAGCAAAAGCTACACCAGTGTTGCAAACAGTTTCTTTTTTAGAGGAAGCTCCTATACTGCAGCTAGTAAAGCACTATATGTGCCTACGGGGTTTTTTCTTAACTGTATACTTTGTGCACTAACTGGTTCTGTTCAGTGGCCTGATTAACTAGAGTTCAAATGAACTACCGAAACAGAATGTAAAGTTTTGTAAAGCTTGCGCTGCAGGTACTCCCAAATATGACCCTTTTCTTGACTGAAATGTCGGCCTTTAAAAGAATCAGCAAGCTTTGGATAGGCAAGATACCATAGTGAGGTTGATTTAAACTTCCATGCACAATGCAATATTGTTTGGAAGGAAAAACTAGCAGCATCTTCGGTTGGCGCTTGTCAGCACGGCTGCTCTCTTTTCTGCATTTTGCATTTGCATCTTTAATTTTAATTAATCAATGTTTCTGCAAACTTCTAAGGTTTGTTCAAAATCTGAGGTCCTTCATTCAGCACCTCAAGTGGATGGTCTTTATAAATCAGGAAATTGCCAACTTAAAGGATCTTGAAAAATCCGGCCATTTTGTTTGTTTTCTTTTTCGTGCTATTTATTATTGTAAATGTGCTTGGTGAAGCATAGTGCAGTGCACATAATGCACACTTTAATCGACCAATCATGCATAACCATGCTGTCTTCTTTCTTTCCTGTTTGGCTGCCCTGCACATGAAATGTGCCATGCTCAACCAGTAGAGGGAACTGGAGGTGAATATGTGGTACAGATGCAGAAGTGCAGGGAAACAACAATACTGCAAAATAAGTACATCTACCCCCACCTGCACCCTCCCCCTATTTATTTTATTTATTGATTGATTTACAGAGGATTAATTTTACAGTGCCACCAAATCTAACAAATGTAGAATACTCGTTAAACAGATGTGTGGCTGGTTGAAAAGTGAAAACTAAATCTGAGCAACAAAAGATGAAAGAAGGCAGAGGCTAGCTATTATTATTATTATTATTATTATTATTATTATTATTATTATTATTATTATTATTATTATTATTAGTTGGGCTGGCTACACTTCACCCAGCTGCCCTGGTACAGAGCCATGATCATCTGCACTAACCAATGGCAGGGATGAACAATAAGGGGCCTGTATTCACGATGCTCTTTATTCACTAAACACCTGTTAGTTATTGGCTGGCACCTTTTTCTGTGACTTAATTTGGTATAAAGATTTGACCACCACTTGTGCTTACTAACAATTGTTGCATACAAAGAGCTCAGTTTATCTGGCGCCAGCATGCACAGAGGGAATATACATAAATGCTTGAGGCGAGCAAAGGCGAGCCCTGCAAAGCATCTGTCTGAACTATGTAAATGCACAGGCAGTCACACGCAGTGCACAGGCTCGGGAAGGATTAGCAGTAGTCGTGTCAACTTCATAAAACTGTGCTCGTGTGTGTTTGCTACTTGTCGCATTGGCTACCAGTATTATCTGCGCCACATGGCCCTCTATTCCATTATTTTTTCTTTGTAAATGCACTACTCAAAGTTCAGCTTTTCCACTTGTTATATAATGCTGTACAGTTTGAAATGCTAAAAAAAATGCTAATTAATGTTTTATTTACGATACGAAGCAGCATTTTACAGTTCAGAATCCTAACTGCCAGTCGTGGATCCATTTTCGTGCGTGAAAAAGCTTGAACCACTCAGGCATGTGAAGAGCGCCACTGCATTTTTTCACACTCCCACCTGTTGTATCTGCACTGCACATTTTACATTGCCGTGACAGATCTTGTTTGCCCGAGTTCGGCAGAATCGGATGTGGGAAAGGAGCCCACTGCTCTGCTTTTAAACGTGTAAGTGTCGATATGCATGCAGACTTTCTGCAAGAAGTATAAACTAAAAATTAAAAATCAAGCCATTCCAATGTAGACACCTAGCGCCATCTATTGGCAACATTTCTAAACTGGTCCTTTGTATATTGACTTTCGCACCATCTCTAGTATCTTTTTAAACCAACAATACCGTCCGCTTGGTGAATTTGCCCCCCTGTTCACCCCTGTTCTCATGCTGCAGTGATTCACTAGCTTTCGCAGCCAATGTGTTAACAGGAAAGGCTTTTGTACTTATAGATGCTGATTAGCAAGGCACTTCGCGGGGTCTTAGCCTGCTTGGAATACAAGTGGCATATAAGAAGCTTAGCAAAGGTGGCCCTCATTTGTGCTTCTATGCACAGTGCTATCTCTTAGTTGCAATGGGTGCGATTGTGCTGAGCCTTTCTTTCTCTCTTAAGTTTCTCCTTGTTTCTCTCCTGTGCTTGGAGGGCCCCTCACCAGGCCCCATAGCAAATTTGGTTATACACTGAAAGTTGTTGCGTGTCCTCTAGGGAGCGTTCTGCTCCAAAAATTTTTCAAATTGGCTCATTAATAGCTGAGATAGAAATATTGCAGTGCCACGAACCCATGATTTGAGGAGGCGAGCTCCACTCCCCCTTCTAGCCTCCGCAAGCAAAATTCTACCACACCGGACCTCGAGGATTGCGTGACGCATACGTGACTGGCCCCGCCATCATTTTTTTTGCTCCTCTCTCTCTCTCCCTCTCTCTCTCTCTCTCTCTCTCTCTATATATATATATATATATATATATATCTTTTCCCTGCGCTAGGCACGACCTGTTCTGATTGTCTGGTTTTGCGCAGCGCACGATTTTGTGCGCTATGCGCAAGGACACATGACTAGCAGTATAATTCAGTGCTACATGAATACTGAGGCAGAACAAGCGAATCTCGGAGCATGATCACACACTGGAACACGGTAGAAAATGGCCTAGTTTCGGGACCTGCGCACGTGACTGCACGACCATGCGAAGTAAAACAACAAACACGCAGACATTCCGTTTTTGTGTTTTATTATTTCTCTAAACTTCAATTCGTCAATTCAAGCAACTCGTCACACAAATAACAACAGATGGTGCCTTGAATAATTCTCGAAATCACGTGTCACCACGAGCGATGTCACACTGCAGACCCGAGTGTGCAGGGACGCGAGTGTGTCGCCGTCCGGCTTGGAGTGCAGCGGCTGCGAGGAGAAGGGAAAACGGCATCCGGATTGAAATTTCAGACCTTTCTGCGACGCGTAGCGATGTAATTCTTTGCAAACACGATCGTTGGCTAACGTTGTATGATCTGTGCTTGTCAGCTCATAATGGCCAGAACTGGCGAAGGTCCCTTTAAAGCGTAACCATACATTTAATTTGAAAAGGGCCAGGGGATTGCACTGCCCTGCTGTGTCGTCAAAATCTACAAGAACTCCTGAAATTATTATTGCCTTTCAGTTGTCAATAGTTGGGGGGGGGCTTAAGGTTTCCCATTATTTGCCCACTACAAAGGGCACATTGCCAAGATCATCAGTAATTGTTTGTGCCACTATATATTCTAACTCTTTCCCTACCATGTGGAAAATAGGTGTTTTTTGTTGGTTACGCCAGATTTTTTTTTCTGAAGGAAATACTGCACTAAATATTTTATTAATACATAAACAAAAAGCAGGATGAATGCACTTTTCATGCATAAATGTTTTATTAATGAAATGTACGTCATAAAAAAGGCATAAATTGCCAGAATCAAGATTGGCTGATAAAATTGAACAAAGTTTAAAGACATGCTTACATCTACTAAAAAAAATATGTAACAAAAATTATGAGCTATACAAAATGTATTGCCGTCTAATGGACACTATCTCCGAAAAAAATCTAAATTTTTCATTTATCAGGTATTCCACTACAAAAATTTAACTGCAAGCACTACAGCAGGGCGTGCCGGGCTGTGGCCGCAGATGTTCTGGGCTGGTTTGCGTCGTCGTCTCTCTCAGAGTCAAAGTCCAACGATTAGGCAGCATCCCAAAACTCGCTGCTGTTCTATCCATTGATAAAATCAGCCGCAGACCCACAGGAATCACGACATCTGCGATCTTTCAAAGCATGTGCGCTGCTCCTGGAGGCGGTCATGCATTATTATGTAAAGTTTAGAGGGGCAGCCATGTGGTGGGCCAATTTACATCTGTGTACACCTTTGTGACCACACCATAAATGTGTCTCATCTGCATTATTACCAGAACGAGAAAGCACTTTTTCTCTAGTCAGAATGGTAACTGCAGCCATGTGTCGATTGTAGCCAACCAACCAACCACAGACGACCCTGGTGCAAAGCATTCGCTACGCCTGTGGTAGGCAGACTAGAAATGCCACAGGGGCCTACTAGTTAAACCGGTACAAGCACACTCTCGGCCTGGGGATCGGCTATACAGTGCCTCAACACTTCAAAGGGGTGCTGCTCCCCAAGCCAAGGCTCTCCCTACTGCACCAAAGCACCATGGGATGTCCCATGGGAAATTAACACTGGGAGTGGCTAAGACCCCCTTGACAGGTTACGGCCTTGCCGAAAGCACAAAAGCACCTGTGAACCACTCCGGTAGCCAGCTCAAAGGCACACTCGTGGTGGTGCAGTGACCTTGACATTGCGCTGCTAAGCCCAAGGGCATGAGATCGAACCTCAACTGTGGCAGCGACATTTTGAAAGGGCCGAAATGCAGAAACACCCTTGTACCATGTATTGGGCGCACGTTAAGGAACCCCAGGTGGTCAAAATTAATCCAGAGTCCCCCACTGCAGTGTGCCTCATAATCACGTCATGGTTTTTGTACGTAAAATTCCAGAGTTAACTTAATTAGCCCAAGGGCGCACTGACAAAGGCGTGTGCCGCACCATATTGGGGGCAACTGCTGGGGCCATAAAAACTATAGTCTACAGAGGCCCGCATGCACCAAAGCCAGAGAACAAGCTAGCCGGTCAGCAAAGGAGGAAACTGTTGATTCAGATATGCTGCATTGAAATATATTTAGATTTAATCTGATGAGAGGACTCATATGTTGCATCATAAATAGCACCAAAGAGTACGTAGTGCCGAATGTCTAGACAGAATGTTGTTGCGTGTCCTCATGGTATAGCCAGAAATGTCTGGCTTCCCTAGTGATGTAGAGTGCTCTAGTACATTATGTCCACTGTGGATGAGATGGAAGTTGTCGCATTTTTGCTACAATTTCATGTTTGTCCACAGTCAGCAATGTGAAGAATTCAAAAACTGTTAAAAAATACATGGAGATTTTCGAATTTGTCTATGCGATTTGAAGACTGAATCGAATGGGACTATATTCTATTCGTTATTTGAAAGTTCTGAATATTCACACACCCATAGTTGTAGCCCACGGGTTGCATTGGAAATAGCCCTCCCCCCTTCTGCCCCCCTGCATTATTTTAAGATCCCAAGAGATCCCAAAAATATACCGGGGAGCAGGCTACACTTCTGTCTTTGACTAAGAAAAAAAAGTTAAAACAAATGTGATAGCCAGTCGAGTAAACACAGCTTTAGAAAGGTCAAACTTCTCTCATTTGTTGGTGTGGAATAGTTAAAGATTGTTTATTTTGTTCTTATTTACAATAATGTCCTGTTGTGACAGCAGCCAGTTGTGTTATACTGATACATGTACTGCTCCCATGCCTTATGTAATTTTCTACAATATAATTTTCTACAATATTTGTCTAAGTTCATCAATGAACCGTTGCCCGGAATAGTCCTATGCGGACGTTGGCTGGACCCTTTTCATTGGCATGATGTTCTAAAGGCTCTTGTTAAATTCTTGCATGAGAGCAATCTGGATTTGGGACTTTGAAAAGTGTTCATTGTTCAAGTTCGTTCACCACCATTTTCAACCACTCAATCAAAACGTTTCTGACTTTTTTTTTTTTTTTTCACTCCGAATTTTGTGCCCTAATACTGAGTGCCAGGTAAAAACCTAGATTCAGGTCGATGTTACAGTTTTTCTATCATAGTAAATCTCTCTCTCTCTATGTAGGCACCTTTAATAGCTTGAATAAATTATGATTATAATGATGACCAGACAATCTAGCTGTCAAACAGGATGCCGATGAACCCATAATGAACATTGTCAGGTGCATCAGAAGGAATGTAATACACATTCGTGCATCTCATCATTCTTAGGTCCATCAAGAGCTTTGAGTATTCTACATTTTGTCAATGGGATAGTAAAGCATCTTCAGTGCTGGCCACATGTTTTCGTTCCATCTCGCTGGGAGAGCAGAAATACTATCATCAGTCTAGATCAGTGGATTGCTCTTTCTTTGTTTCTGCAGCAGGGAAAAAAATAAGCAATTAGTAGTTGCGCCTAAAGGCAAAGCATTGAAAGCGATAGCAATGTTTAGTGTCGCGCTCGAGCTTCTCCCACGGTGCTTTAACAGTATGCGGAGGCAACGTGGTGCGATGCAGCACGCGATTGAAACTGCTGCTGCGCTGCAGGAATAGTGCCCTGTCAGAAGCCGGGCATGTCGCAATGCTGGTGCAATTATGAACACCTCAAATGGCATTACAGGCATTGCATCTCAGTGGCACATGAGACCAGCAGAAAGCCATCGGCGTTTCAGTGCCTAATTAAAAGATTAGATAGGCTTAGCTTGACCTTTACTATCTGCTCCGCTCGTACCACTGTGTGCACCGCAGTGTGGTACACACACAGCTCCCGGGTAGGAATGCTAGTGTGTGTGCAGGCAATGCTCATGTTGGTAGCATAAGCCAGAATGCTGCCCTGGCTCCAGCAGAGCCTATTGAGCAGAGCAGGACAGTATGTCTACTTGTCTTCGTCGTTGTTGCAGCCAAATGCACTGCACATCTTTGGAGGCTTTCTAATCCTCCATGCGTGGGCCGTGCGTGCGTGACGGCGCTAGCAAGAACACACCAGGTCTCTTTAGTGTAGTGAAGGAAAAACCCATGAAAGTTGTCAGATTGTAATTTTTATTTTCAAATGCAGTGTAACCCTTTCTTTTTTACCTAATAATAAACTTAACTGCCCATCTTCAGGCAGATGTTGCTAATACAGTCAAGCCTCGTTATAGCAAGGTTGCATCCGACCCGAAAATACCTTTGTTATATCCAGTATTCTTTATAATCTTGTGTTTGTTGCATGCTGATATTCACAAGGAACATACAAGATTTACTTAATTATATCCAATAATTCGGTATATTTGGGTTCGTCATATTGAGGTTTGACTGTATTTGTGACATCGTGGGGAAGTTCTTGCAGAAATTTAGAAATGACTCCACTGCCCATAGTTCATTTTTACATCCTTTCTAGCCGTGAGACCATGGCTTTTTGTGTGTGCTTATGCGAGAGAGAGAGATAACTGCCTGCCGAGCCACCTTAATATTTCCTTCTTATTTGCTCATTCTTCATTAACTACAGCACTGTGAATCATGATTTTTACCAATTTCGTGGTCATGCACTCATAGCGAGATATTTGATGACGCCCTTGCAGGATGGTCCACTGTCACTGCAATGAGCTGTTCAGTGCAGGTATTGAGATGGCAAAGGCCTGTGGTGCATTATCTGCTCCGGATTGGGCACTCCCCTCCTTGCTGCCTACGGAAATCTTCGTTATTTCAGTCATTGGCACTGGATCGGTTCAGTAGTCACCCAGTTTAGTCTTTCATGGTTGTGGGAGAGCTGTCTGCTGTTAGCAGCGATTTGTCAGGAGCGTTAAGCTGAGCAAGAGTGATTCAACAGATATGTCTTCAGCTACTTTGCCAAGTAGTACTGTTCCTTGATGCGCACCGCTGTGCTCAATTTTGTCGCTCAATAGTGGCACCTCTGTGACAATCGGGCACACGCACTGGAGCTCAAATGGGCCAGAAGAAGAACATGTATGTTGTAGTGCAAGGCATGTACCACACTGGCCAGCTCAAGTCGTGTGCACTTACTTATTATAGTGCCAATGTTTGCATTATCGTGCATACATATCATGGTAGTTACCTATCACAGTTCTTTCCTCTAAGATGAGTGTGAACCTCCTAGCCAGACATGCTTCATTGTTCAGTGGAGAAAACGTAGTGGTGCTGCTTCTGCCACTGAAGTAAGTCAGCAGATTTTACTGGCAGTAGCCTTGTATATGGGAGGCCATTGCGAGTAGGAAAAGCAGCACTACTCTTGGTGCATCTCTGTATCCCTGTGTGTTTGAGGACATGACAAGAACAATGGTAAATGTTATAGATGAGTAACGAATGGCATCGTAGGCAACGTTGGACCTGGGCTGTCTAAATTTTTTAGACAGCCATTGGATTGAGGACAAGATTGAGGCATTGTAGGATAAGCATTTGCTGCATTTGGGTGCTGGTGATTTCAGTATAAATACCTGCTGAAAGGTTGTAAGGGCTTTTTCGAAGGGGTAATGGAAAGCTAGTTGTGAGGAGGCCAAAAAAAAAACCTCTAAAGGCAGTCTTAAGACTGGCAAAGGCGACGATGTCGTATTCTTTCAATCTGTTCTGTTTCACTTGCTTGTTGGTGCAAGGGACTGTCAATTTGTTCAATTTGTCAGGCAATGCCCACGTCTGTAGTTTATGACACGGTCGCAGCAGTAGCCATTGTCTTCATTGTAGCTATGCAGTGCACTCAAATTGCTTTGAAGATTTCTGGCACTGGATGGAGTACTGGCAGTTTTCTCAGTTGTTCCCTTAATGCATGCACAGGCGTTGACTAGCGCAAGCACGCTTTCTCATCTTTCTTTATTTAGTCGTTCTGTCACTTCCCATTGTTCATGATCTTAACAGGGCAAGAATGATGCAATGTCAGATTTCAGTATTGCTCTTTGTGGCACTCACCGAAAAAAGAAAATGTTAGCAGACCACTTCAGTTGCTTCAACCAGACATGAACACTGCTGAATTAATGTGAAAAATCAAAGCAGTATGGACCATCACAAAGCCCATGTGTATGTTAGCTATAAATTGATAGTCTTTGTCAAGGTTTCTCTTTAATTGGCTGGATTTACGCTGTTGTGCTAACTGCAGAATAGGCCTCGTTGGAGGTTCATGGACCCATATGCAGTTGGTTTTAAACCTTTGTTGTAGGGCAGCCCCACAGTTTCCTTTTTTTTTTTTTGTTAGGCTTGCTCCATTCGTGACACATGAGATTAACTTACGTGTCTCTGATATTCATGCATAAATACAGCATAATTCCTTTTAATTTTATTTACTTCACATGTATGTGCTTGGCCATTACCGAGAAGTTCTGTATGGTCATCGTGTAATGAATATGTGCTGCTTGTAATATTCCTGAACTGAATGTCGTGCATTGATATTTTCCCTGTTTCTTTGAAAAAGCTGAAGATTGTAGTTTCCTCTGACTTTGTACTTATGGATGAATCCATACTTGGAACACACAAGTATTCAGGCAAGATTGTCTGAGCATATATATATGATGTGGGTTCGATTCCACCCAATACTGGAATAATTCTGAAGGACAATTTTTTTTTTTTGCATAGCACATACGTAGTGACACAAGTTGGCATAAAAGAGGTTCATTGAAGAGTGGCATGCACCCAGTAACCCAAGTTAGTCCGACGGCTGGTTTAGAACCCAGCTTCTTCAGCTCAGCAGCCCGATGCTCTACGCATTAGACCATAGACTACCCTGTGGCCCAAGTTGGCGTGAAAAAGGTTAGATACAGACAGCAGAACATACTATAAACTGGGTAAAGATCCCAGAGAATGCAAGTCGCAATAAAAAAAAAAGAGAGAGAGAAACGAAAAGATTCTGCGTTTGACCTCATTCTTTCTACTTGTCAAGAAATAGGTCTGTCACTGCTTGTGACCCGTTTGCCGCTGGCACGAAGTCGTCGACGGGGTATACAGGCCGGGTGGTCGTTCCGTACTCAAGAAACACAGCGAAGGAGTCAGAGTCGGGAGAAAGAAAGAAAAAAGTCATTTATTGACTGACAATGGCACACAATTTAAACGAAACACGAGAGCACTAACACACATGCGCTTAATCTAGATCAATGATGAAGACAAAAGAAATACAACGAACAGTGAACAGTAAATATAGAAAGTAACACTACACAAAACACACTTAACGGTGGTCAACTAAACAGAGTTCAAAAGAAAACAAATGATGGCATACGCATGGCCGGGCAGCAGCAGCAAGTCCATAAAGCATGGAGTTGACGGCAGAGCTTTCCCGAAGAACGTTGGCAAGCCATCTCGTCGCGGTGGATGCGATTGCGGGGCTGGGCTTCCCGGGAGACTAGGTCTGACGTCTTCTCTCGAACAGGTTCAGCTAACTTTAGGGGAACTACGGTGAGCTTCATTGCAGACGTTGGTTTGTCGTCTCTTACGTCAACTAGTAACTCGCACTTCAGACGCCGCTAGGCGGCCCAGGCGATACTGGATGGCACTAGTTCCTTGACGCTTCTCAGCAGATTGTAGGCTCAGCTCCTAGACTGCTTAGCTCGGTCTAAAACCTGCGTTTAAATAACTTCTCCTTTGCCTAGTTCCCTGTGTTAGGGGAATGGCAGATATTGGTGACGATCCAATCAAGTTCACCCAATTGTATCCTGGCTCCTCTTAACGTCTTGGCCGCGCCCTTTTAATTAGGGGTGAGGGAATGGGTGATTGTATTATGTACGGGCACTTGTGTTGCACCACACACCCTTGAGTCTGTGGCGGGACTCTATTGTCCGTTCACAAAGGAGAAACGACGGCAGCCGGCCATACGGTGCTGTCGGCACACATACACTGTCAGCAATTTGTGGACACAGGATTGCACAGAGACACCATATATTTTGGAGTATTCGCACCCCTCCCTTCTTAGCAAGCTTCTCATTGCATGTGCGGGGCAGAAAATACACAGGGGTTCCTACAAAACAGGGATTCCTACACAGGGGTGTCACGGTCATGCCAACAACCACAAAAGATAATCTCTAAACCTGCCTTCAACTTCTTTCGGCCGCTTGCCCGAGTGGCCGGCAATAACCATCTTGTTCATAGGTTCCTATTTCTACTACCTTTTGGCGCCCGTTGATCGGTGCTTCGCCGAATCTAATAATGCCACACCCTGACAAGGTCCTTTGTGGTTCAGCACAGGCATGACAGGAGGTTGCTGGTACCAAGAAGACAACTTGCAGCAGACGTGAATGCTAAATAAAAGGATCATGTCCAGGGACTATCCTGATGTCACTTTTCAAGAACCATCATTGCCTCTCTCCACGAGTAGAAAGAAGATGTGTTACGATTGGATAGATGTACTGTTAAAAGTTGAGTTAATCCTTCTACAGCTGCGGGAATGGCTTGCACCTGTAGGGCATGCAGTCAAACAGACATGGCTTGCAGGCAAAGCAGTGGACTGCAAAGAGATGGAAGCAGAAGGCAGAATGAGCAGAGGTAACTGATTAGCATATGTATACAAATTCCCTTTGAGGTGCATTTGCCACAGCATTCTTTGCTTGTGATTGTAGCGTTAGTTGCTGCAACTGTACAGGATGATACACCTTAAGCACAGTTGTTACGCATTCATTCACGGTGAAAAATGTGCTAAAGAAATTGGGCAGTTGCAGGTGGAACCACTGAAAGCAATAGAAGGTTTAGCATTGGTGCTGAAGCTTCTCGGGCAGTGCTCTAAGAATACACAGGAGCGACATGTTGGCATGATACAGTACACGAGACAGCTGCTACCACACAGTGGCAACAGCACCTTGGCAGTTATTAGGCGTCTCGCAACAGTGGTGAGATGAGTGCCGCCACTGGTGTTACAGGTGTCGCACCTCAATGGTGCATGAGATGAGACCGAAGGAAAACCGTCTGAGCTTGCAGCTTGGAAGTGTCCTGTCATTTCTGCTCAGATTACTGTATTCACCGCTGTGTGGTATGCACATGGCTGCCTAGCAGGAACGATAGTGTTTGTGTACACGCGTCCACTTGGCTTCCTTGTTTTTGCAGCCAAATGTACCGCATGTCTCTCTCATCCCTGGAAACATTTTAACCCTCCACTCATGGGCCACCACGTGCCATTCATAGCTTGACAGTGGGGTCGACAGTGTGAACGTGCCTTGAATGTTCATATAATTTCTATTGCAATACTAATTTTTCATCAATGGTATACTTGGACCTTCGAGCTGGAAAACAGGTTCTTGTGCATTTTGTTAATGTCAATCACTGTAGTGGCCAGTAATTATCAAGCTAAATGGCACTGTGCCTGTATTAACGAGGCTGTATATTGTAAAGCCACATCGTAAGCTTGAGCCAGAACAACGAATATTTTTGTTTCTGCATTCACTCATTTCGTCAACTGGCATAAACATGAAGAGTCATGCATGACTCACGTCATGCCCCTGATTTCGCATCATTGACTTGTGATGCAGTGGTGCATATGTTTACAATTAATTCCATTTGTTGAAATTTGAGTCTGATGGCTAATATCACTATATGAATAACTGTAGCGATAGGTATTGTGTTGCTTATGCCTATGGCATGGACTCAAGACCATTCCATGGTGAATGGCTTCTGTGGATCAAACTGCTGGCTCTGTAGTAGTATAAATGTTTTCTACAGAATTCCAGTGCTTTTCCTTTTCATCTCATCCTTTTGTTACCAACCTGTATCACGAAATATAGCTGCAAATTTAGTATCGGTGCTATTTGTAAATTCAATTGGATAAAAAGTTTTTTGTGGTAATAAGGAAAGGGAAGATGATTGCAAGAAAATATATTTTTGCTGTTGGATATTAGTTTTTGTCCCATCAAAGGTGCCCCTGTCAGAGGTCATAGCTAAAAGCATTGTGCACCTCAGCTGGCTGCCTCATTATTTCATGTTGTGGCATCACTACATAGCCAATAGTACGTCAGGAATGCAGCAGCATAAATGTCCCTGAAAAGATGTTTGTTTTCATTCCCCAGTGAGGTCCTCTCAGCCAAGAAAAGGAATAGTTAAATATATCAGGTATGGACCTTGCATGTGAGAGCGATTGATGTCATACTGAGCCGTTAAAGTGGCATGTTCTTGCTATTTTTTTGCAAATGTAGACCCACAATCCATGTGTTACTTTTTCCTGTGTGATGATTTCAGGCTTTATAGTGTAAACAAGCCTGCAGCCAAGTACACCACATGGACACTGCTTCACTACCTAATAATGCATGAGCTTACCCAGCTGCAGCACTAATTCCTATATATGACTGTAGAATAGATTAATACCACATATCCATTTAAAATGACTACTACTTCATTGGATTTGTTAATCTTATTATCCTCTGTGACTGCTGTACTGCCAATATTGCAAGCCCACTGAAACCGTAGACATTATTTTACTAGAGCTCTGAGATAGCAGATTCAGGAGCATGGTATAGTGTATCGTTCAGGCTGATGCCTAGCCATCACAGTAAATGAGGTTTCATATGTACCATAGTCCAGTGTCTCCTTTTTCTTCATTGGGTGCTGAACCCGTTCACTGTTCAGAGCTCATACCTATGGTCTCAATATGTCTTCGCCTGCAACAGTGGCTCACTGACTACATTGTTCTGCTGCTGAGTGGGAGGTTGTGAATTCGATTCCTGGCCATGGCAGCTGCATTCTGATGGGGACGGCATGCAAAAATTCTGAACTATTTGTGTTTAGGTGCACGTTAAAGCACCACATTGGTCAAAATTCATGTGGAGCTCTTCGCTGCAGCATCTCGCATAACCTAAATGTTTCAGGAATTTGATACTGACTCAATCGGTTGGCTGACTCATAGAGGTGTCGTCATTCTGTGCTTTATCTACGGAATATTTTACTGTGCCAGCAGTTTAGAGCTTGAAACTGGTTTTTCTGTGTCCATCATTTACATCATGCTGCTGCTGCCAGCTGTCATAAGGACATCATGTAGAAGTGCTGCGTTTTCTTGCATATGACAATTTAATTACTTATGAGAAAATGTCTGCCCAGACTTTTGCTTTGACCAACACACATCAGGTGAAACTGCAAGAAACACTGACCCTTTTGTATCTGCTTATTGCCACCTCTTAACAGAGCATTAGTGGAAGCAAAATGAATATTTGCAAGAATTCCTTCTTGATGATAATGATAAAATCGGCCACAGTATGTTCATACTTCTTCATGATTCTTACATTACATGTACAGTCACGGACAGAATAAAATAGACCACAGGATCTCCGAAAACGTTCAATTCCCGAGCAGCCTGTAGCAGTAACCAGTAAAACTGCCCACGACAATGTTGTTAGCATATTCTAGTCGAGGTCCGAAATGCAAATACCAGATTGCGTTGTGAGGTTGCAGAGATATTCAGCTTTTTCTTAGATTTCATGGTCCGTAATATTC
The DNA here is from genome assembly GCF_023375885.2 of Dermacentor andersoni. Taxonomy (NCBI): domain Eukaryota; kingdom Metazoa; phylum Arthropoda; class Arachnida; order Ixodida; family Ixodidae; genus Dermacentor; species Dermacentor andersoni. The sequence goes on along the minus strand of NC_092814.1, from coordinate 314,814,724 downwards.
TGTCGGCGACTGTACACTTGTATTTCTGACCATGTAATAGTCTTTATAGTTGCTAGGGCCAAACCTTACTTTGTTTTTGTTTTGTGTACTAATGAAAACAGTTCATTGGTTGCCTGCAAGGTAGAGAGAGAGAGTGTGTCCAGCAGCCTTAGCTGCCCTTCTTGCTTGGTCAACCAGGTTGGGCTAGTCCATCAAGTCGGAGCTGGACAGTGCTGCCTTCCATTGCTGTGTGGTGGGGTGTGTTATGGCTGTGAAGTTCGTAAAAAAGGAAATTGTCATCCACCCTACAGTAGCACAAGGCTACAAGGAAAACCTGTATGGGTTTCTCAGAAAGCTTCACAGTTGAAGAATTGAAGAAACGTACTTCAAATGCAGACCACCCCCTCCCCATTTCCCCCATCATTCTCTCAATTTTTGCAAAGGTTGTATTACACTACACCCTCCGCCGTCCAAACTGTTGCAGTGAGATCGAGCTTTGAGACACACTTTGCCAAATCATCAGTTCATTGATTCCGCGAGAGCATTCGGCTGGGTACATGCACGAAAATATTCCACGCTTAATTAGGTCGGAGTTGAGCCTTCGTCCTGTCGTGCGGTTATCATCGAGCCACTTCGTCTGTGGGTCGCGTCGTCGTCGCCCTGAGGCGCGCGTGCGGCACGGGTAGTGCACCACGTTTTATCGCGTCCCGATTTCAGCAGAATCGCCGCTCTGCATCGTGGCGCTCGGTCTCTCATCCGCGCGTCAACGGCGGCTTGCATTTCATGTGCTGCCGTGTAGGACGGTGCAACCAACCTCCTCTGCGCCCGTTCTCAAACATTTACGTACCTGCGAGTCCATTTCGAACCAGTAGCGAGGCCTTCTCGCGCTCGCACCGTCGAGGTTTTGCCGTTTGTTTTCGGTGCCGTCGTATCGCACGCTTCTCACCTCCTCCGTATCTGCTCTGCGTTCGAAGCAAATGTATGCCTTTGGGGGCCATCCGCTGCACGCGCGGGCGCACGTACCACGTGTATGCGTCCCCGTCCATCTCTCCTGCTCGCCACGGCTGTCGCTCTCCCTCATCGCGTCAGTCTGTCTGTACTCGTAGCTAAACGCGGAGCACTGTGTAGCCGCCCGTCCGTCGCTGGAGGTGCGCGGCGGTCAGGCGACCTGCGCCGGGTCTCCCCGCCGCTGCGATCCTTTTTAATCGGCGCCGGCCTCGTCACACGACGGCAAGGTCGGAGGTGACCAGCCGCGTCCTTAATATATCATTCACGTACACGGCCAGCTGCGTGCCCGCCTTATCGCGTTCTTGTTTCTCACTCGGCCGACCCACTGTGCAGCCGGCGCGCTCTTCGCCTCGCTCGGCTGGTACTTTCGTGCGTGCCTCCTCCTTGTTTTTATACTCGCCAACCCGTGGTTCCTCCTTTGTTTTACCTCGCATATGCTTTCTTGCTCTCGGCCATAGCCTGTTTTGTCCTTCCGTGCTCCTCTTACCGGCGCGTTCGATGCATGCACGTTCGCGCGAATTTTGCCTGCGACGTCTAGGTGTATCGCTGTCATCCTCTATAGGCGCGATGATCCGTGTCCCTGGGACGTCCCGTGCTCTTCACTCCCCCCGTTGCCCTTCGGTTCCCGGACTGCCAAGACGGCCTGACTGCGGCGTGCGCCTTTGCTTTCCTTTCTTCTTTTTTTTTTATTTCACCTGCACGATTAATTTGCTGCAGCATGATTTCTTAGGAGGACAAAAAATGTTATGTTTGTCTGTATTCGTGAAAAATCCTCTCGTGGCACTTGGTCGAGCTTTTTTACAAGAAAACGTGCTGCTCGCACTAGAAATTAGTTTTATTGAGCTATATGTACTTTAATTTTTTCCTTCGCCTAATGACCGAAGTGCGAAAGAACACATATGTAGATTCGAAGCAGGCAGAGAAAAAGATATACTGAATGGGAGGGCTGGCGAGGACTAGCTTATGTACACGAAAGCACATGCGAGACGACGAAATTCAGCAGTGCGGTGTCCGTCCTCATTCATCGTTCCGTTCCTTTGCGCTGCCTTGGCTGCAAAATATCGCAATATTGTGCTGTCTGTTGGATTTTTTTTTCTTTAAAGAAGCATTATTATTATACTCGCGTACAATTTTCTGTGGCTATGAAGGGAAAGCCACGGAGACAAAGTGGCACAAGTGCGAGCGCTTCTGAAAGGAGTCCCGCGTTTTCATCCACGTTAGTTTAAGCTGGAGAAGCGAAAACATAAACACCTTATTAGCAACAGTGAAGACAAAACACACCAATGAATGTAAAAGTTTTCTTATTTTGCGGCTTTTCCCTTCCGTGTCTGAGCAAACGCGAAACCGTCGCACGTGAAAGATGCATCGATTCAGCGTCCGTTACCAGCAACGAAAAGCACTGTCAAACGCCGGCGGACTACTTGGCGCGGTAACACTTGTCCAGAACCTCCGCCCCCGCAGCTTTCCCTACAGAAATTTGTCCGAGAGTATACACAATTCGCGTGGCTTACAAGGTTCTGTGGCACAAGGTTACACAAGGTTCTGTGACATCAGACAACGGGTAGAAACATCGATAATATTCGAGAAACTTCCGATACATGCAGGCGCGTCCTTCTGTGCGTGCCAGATGACCACAAAACGGCCGTCGTCTATGGAGGCGCCACTTACGTAGGGTCAGAGTCATCATTTATGGGGTAGCGACAACCCTTACCAGGTGCTAGGCGATCATAGTACGGCATTGCCACAAGGTATAATTCTGCAAGCAGAAGTATGCTGTTCTGGTGCTCTTTTATTGATGTACTTTTTTTTTGTCAGCAAGCAGCAAAAACGTAAGAGTGTACGCGAGACCACGCTACGTAAATTGCGCCACTGCCATAGTTAAACGACGGCCGCTTCCCATTGGTTCGCCGATCATCCGGCAGGCAAACGCTGGCGGACTAGGCGTGGTAACACGTGCAGAAGCTCCGCCCCCCTCGGCATCACCGCCTTTCATTCACCTTGCGCTTTCACTTCACATGGAGTATTTCGTGTCACTGCTCGATCTGCAGCTTCTGTTGCTTTAATGGCGTTCTGCTGCTGAGCATAGGGCGGCTAGTTCAATACTCTGCTGTGGCGGCAACATTACGGCGGGGAAATAATGCAGAAAGAAAAAAAAAACGCTCGTGAGCATAGATTAAGGTGCTCGTTAAAGAGCCTCATGCATGTGTTTAACATTCAATAGTAAGCTCTCCACCACGGCGTCCTTCATAGCCTACTGTGCAGTTTCTGGGGCGTTAAAAACCCTCCCATTACTGCTGCTGTTTCCTAATGACAAATTTACCTTCCATGCTGTCGAGCTTGTGTGCGATTTGATGTCGCACCTCTCAAAACGTTTCGCCATGACATCGTCTCGAACACTGATGGCGCACGCTTGAAAAAGAGCAGCAGATTTGCCTTCTTGTACATTATATTTTTATTCTGGAGGTGAGGCGGGGTATTTTCTCCAGAGGTGGCTGAGTGCTTCGATTTGAGAAAATGCGGTGATACCACGGCTATGTAAGATAGTATACCCCCAGGCAAACGGAATTTACTCCACGAGCGCCAGTTTCTTCTCTGGAACCTGGTAGGCCAAGCTTCTGCGAAAGAAGAGAGAAAAAAGGAAAAAAACGTCAAGCCTGCTGCCATGGCAACGGTTTGGTTGATGCGCGAGGGTATTGATGGGAGAGGGCCATACCGCGTGTCTACTATCAACGCACTAAGTTAAGGCCGCAGCACTGCCCGAAATCTGCGACTACGTCATCAACCGGAGGCGATCGAAAGAACGCGTCTCTCCAAGACGTCGTGCTTGTGCATGGGTGCGGTGGCACGCGAGTAATGTGTTTGCATGCCATCGCTATCGTGGCTCTGCTGTCGTGGCTCGTCAGACTCTGTGCACAGTCGGCTTTGTTGAAACTCCAGAATGTGCCTGCAGTCACTTCCGCCGTTAGTTGAGTCCAGTCACTCCTTGGATCAAATTGTCTGCCATTTCTCGTGCTTTCCTAAATAGCGTCGCTGCCCTTCTCGCAGCATGATTTAAAATGTGCTCGAGTTTCAATAATGGTGCGACATTAACATCGCTAAGTCTAATAAGTGTTGTATACAACACCAACAACTGCCAGGGCAATTATGACCTAGGATGCAAGGTGCGTCCGTTCATGTTTCCTCAGGAGTATAATCTGCAAAAAGTGTTCGCTTCTTTTCAGCACTCCGGAATTAGTAATGTCAGATACTTTTAATCAGGGTTGGTCCTCGCGCTTTTTAATATGTTGTTCGCTGAGCATCTTTTCAAACTACCAGAGGTGTTTACAGTATTGAACTTTGACAACTTCTGAAGTATGCTTACACTTTACACACACAAAAAAAAGTCTTCTTTCCTTGGGCATTGAGAAACAGAACGTGAAACTTGCCTTGCAAATATTTAACAACACTGTTCCCCCCGACCTTAGAGCCTTTGGCATGGAGAACATGTCCTATTTAGAAGGAAAGGCGACGTGAAAATACTGCGCGAAGCAGACCGACCGAGAAACCAGTATCAAGAACCGGTGTTTTAGTTGGATGATACAAAGATCAATTTCCTCTACAAACTCCTTGATTGGTCAGAACCGTGGAAGGAAAGAAGGATGAGCTACAACAGCAAGAAGCTAACGAAAGGGACCCATGCCTCCCTTGTTGCGTTCTCCAGGGTAGCGTATCCCACCGCTGCCGTGGTGTTGCGACGCCTGTTTATCGAAGCTCGACCGACGTTACTATTGGGTAGCGTGGCGGTTCGGCGGGATGCAGGCGTCCGGTAGACCATGGCGACCAGGCAAGGACGAGATGATGGCTAGTGCGAAACTTGCACCATTTATTCAATGGTTGGTGAAAGATGAGAGTAAGAGAATAAAGTGAAAAAGTACATTGCGGGGCCCTTTAAATAGGTCCACTAAAGTCGTAGGCGGAATCTTGATCACGTCAACGTTACGTGATATGCACTGAGTTCCACGGTGCTTGGCGGTGGCACCCACTCACCCGGCGACCTTTCACGAGCCCGCCTCCGCAGGTGGCAACCAGCAGGTCCGGGATCGCAGGCGCTTATCCTTTCTTCTAGGCGACGTTGGTTCGCGGACGTTCTCCTGTAGAGCTTGATTTTTCGTGGAAAGGGCGTCTGGTTGTGGATAGGCGGCTGATCCATTGTCCCACTTGACGTCTTCACGAGCGTGCCTCGGCTGGCGGCAGCCCGGGCGTCCTGTCTGGTTCGCGGAAAGGGTTTTCACGCGCACACACAAAGGGACCTGTAAGCACTGCGGGGCCCTGCCAGACCGGTCATCCACGCGAGACAACCATGTCAAATTAGGAATCCATCCTTCGTTTCGATGAGGCATGGTGGTGGAGCATCCTTTTTGCCCGAGGTGTCACACGCCAACCGTAACACCCTTCACCAAACAACACAGGGCTTCATTGAATTCACGAGATACTGCCCTGGGCCGCTATCTTGTACACGTTCGAAAAGCCGACGTTCGATTTCGCCTCACGCGATTGGACTAGATTGGCCTAGGCCACGATATCGGCGCAGCCTGGACAATCGCGCGAGGCGAAATTGAACGTCGGCTTTTCGAACGTCGGCTTTTCGAACGTCGGCTTTTCGAACGTCGGCTTTTCGAACGTCGGCTTTTCGAACGTCGGCTTTTCGAACGTCGGCTTTTCGAACGTCGGCTTTTCGAACGTCGGCTTTTCGAACGTCGGCTTTTCGAACATGTAGAAAATAGCGGCCCTGATGAGCTCAACTTGACCTACGTTCTGCTGGGGAAAATTCACACCGATTCATTAGAAGACCGCTTTGCCAAATACAGGCAGTTAGCTGGTGCACAATATCACATGTCAATAAGACAGTATATAAATATGAAAATAACTTGCGACTGCAGAGAACGCTACCGACGACTGCCACAGCTGCTAGTTGTAGCGTTGATGAACCATGGCAGGACCTTCACATGGTAACAAGGCAGACAACTACTCGCTGTAACGTAGTGGGGACTCAGGAGGCGCTCTCGAAGATCAAAGACATCATGGCGGTCTTGGTCAACGTGGTGGCGGAATACTCCGTTTACGCAACTTCGAAGAAGCTCAAATGCAAAAAAAAAAAAGCAGGGATACAAAGAAATAAGCGTCTCCATTGTTGAAAGGCACTATAATCTCATCAGAGTGCTAGACCGAGGTCGGCTGGCACACCCAACGATGTTTGTGCTGTAGCTATAACTACGCTACCCGCCGAAGTTGATTAGTGGCTATCATGGGGGCGAAATGCGAAAACACCCGTGTACTTAGATTTAGGTGCACGTTAAAGAACCCCAGGTGGTCGAAATTTCCGGAGTCCCCCACTACGGCGTGCTTCATGATCAGAAAGTGGTTTTGGCACGTAAAACCCCACAATATTTTTTTTTATATTTTATGATTAGTGGCTATGGTGTTGGGCTACTAAGCACGAGGTTGCGGGATCGAATCCCGGCCACGGCGGCCGCATTTCGATGGGGCGAAAGGCGAAAACACCCGCGTACTTAGATTTAGGTGCACGTTAAAGAACCCCCAGGTGGTCCAAATCTCCGGAGCCCCCCCCCCCCCCCTACTACAGCGTGACTCATAATCAAAAAGTGGTTTTGGCAAGTAAAACCCCATAACTTAATTTAATTTGATTTATAACTACGCCGTTGTAGAAGAGCTATCGAAGACAGAGCACTTTCTAAATCTGCACAACCAGCGTGAGGTAGTGACGCACCTTACCTTAATGCTACGACGACACATCCGATTTTGACACCGGTGATGACGGGCATACAAGTGAAGTGGTTCTCGGACATGTGCTGTGGTGCAGTACAAATGTACTGCTAAATACTTTTCTTCCCGAACGAACCCTAAGAATGTGGATGCCGCTGCTAAATCTAATGCTAAAAAAACATAAGCAATAAAAATGTTTCGTCGCATGTACCTGCGCAGTATTTGTCCTCGCGAAAGGCCGCTTGCTGGAAACCAAAATGGTAATGTCGTTCACATCCTTCCCCTGTCCTTTGCGTGTGTTTTAGACGAAGTATTAACCGAAAGTTTGTTCACATCGAGAAATGGAAATAGCGTCAATATGCTTTCTGAGGCAAAGTTACTGCGACCGTAAATCCATGTAGTTCCTTCAGAAACACCACGCTAAATCTTCGCGGCCGCCCCGTGACGTCACTGCGGCAGTGCTGCGGCTTTCACTTGTTCTAAGTGGTGTTGCTACTACGCGCTCGACGAGCGCGCGATTTACTCGGCGAACGCAAGAAGAAACGAGCAGTCTTGTTTGCTGCTGCAGTCTGTTTTGTCCTAACAGCTGTGGCTTTCAGCCTCACTCTTCTTGCAATGGCAATTTATTTTTGTGTGTGTGATACCTGTACAAAAATTACGCTTCCATCTCTCTCTCTCTCTCGCTCGCTCGCTCTCTCTCTCTGTATAAGTGCAATGCCAGGCGCCTATTCGCGGTTACGTAGTGAGCCGGCCCTGTCCGAAGAAGATGAGTAACAGCGCTAGACAGCGGGACGTGACTGAGACAGACGAAGCGCTTCGTTTGTCTCAGTCACGTCCCGTTATCAAGCGCATTTACTCGTTTTCTTCAGCCATGTACCAACCAGCCCAAGTTAGCACGTTATTGCAGCCCTGCCCACTGCGTGTTTTCGATGTAGTCATACTTACCAGCAGAAATGTGGCTTCATCGCTTCAACACGTTCAGATGTGCGCATCTCGCGTGTTCTGTTAACGTCTCGCGCGACGCAGAGACGGAGAGAGAGCCTTCACGTGGCGCGTACGAAGGCTTCCCTGTGTCTGGCCGACTGAGGTCTCCCCCCCCCCCCCCCCTTCCCTGCCGCCACCGGTTGCGCGCGCACGCCCTGCTTTGAGAAGAGGCATGCGCGCAACACGCGGTCGTCGTCGTCGGTTCGGAAGCTGCGGGCGGGTCAGGTCCTGCGTGTCGCGGGAGCCGCGTTTTCCCCACCGCCACTGCCCAGGAGCCATTAATCACCAAGCCCCGGTCGCGGTGTGGCGGCGTGCGCCTCGTGCTCTGGTCCCGATGGATGTTTGGGTGTGTGTGTTTGTACGCTTGCGAACCGAGCGCTGCTGCTGCTGCTGTTCATGCGGCGGCGGCGACGGCAGAACGCGCGCGCCCCAAGACCGGCGGGCGTGAAAAATGACGCCGATTTCGGAAAGTGGCGATGATTTTGCGCCGCCCGATTTGAGCTCTTCATTTGCGGCCGCCGCGCTCTCTATACGCCCTCTCCTCCCGTGGCGTCTGCTGTGGTTCCATTCATCCGTGGCAGAGAGAGAGAGAGAGCGTGCTTGTCTGCGCTGGGAAAGCTGCCGCGCGCACTTGCGACCGGTGTTTGCTTCTTTTGCACAGCTTGGTCTTTCCCGAGTTGTGCTTAAGGGAGGCGCTCGAGCTGAATCGCAGTCATTCTGTGTCTCCATTATTCCCAGCGGTACTTGCGGCGCTCCCGTTTTCAGTACGCTGTCTTGAAGTTTGTCCTGTAGTAGTGCGAACACTACTATAACATAACGGGTGGCGCTTGACACCTGCCACTGCATGAGGTAGTTGCACCGGCGATGTCGGCGCACGAGGGTGCGAACCGCGTGACGTTGTATCACGTTGTTCCACGCTCTGTATAGGGTTTAGAATGAGCTGTAATGGTGGAAAACGCACGTCAGCTCCATAACGCCACATTTCTCTAGCGATCCTGATGGTTTTTGACTCCCTTACTGCCATGAAAATAAAGTGTTCTCTCTTTCTCAAGTGACATCCGTCAAGAATGAAAAGGAAAAAAATATAGCCTAGGTTAGGGAGGGGGTTCTAACGAAAAACAGGCAGCTTGTGTATGCGTATTGTGGGTTTGACGTTACTAGACAGTTTTAGTTGGGCGTACGCAGGAAACCAGCGGAGGCTACAGTGCGCTTGCGCTACTAGTACGCAGGAGCACGCACGGTCTCTTGCGCGCCCGCAGTTTTTTAAAAGCTGCGTAGCGTCCGCTGCGGGCTCTGCGGGCTTTGCGAGGCGTTCTCGCGTGTCCACGAGAGCGCATTTTTCGATATGGCTCTTGTCGACGATATGACACCGGCTTGTGGTTTGACTTCGTGGCGGCTGATATTGGCTGCACAGTTTCGGAAGGCGGCATATGGCGGCGCTGAGTAGCACACTTACGGCTCCGGCGCGCGCAAGTCAGCAATCCCCTTCTACACTTGTGCGTCCGGCCAACTATTGCAGTTTCGCGCGTGTGCGCTTCGCTGCGTACGCGCGACCTCGCGCGCTGCGCACGTTTGTTGCGGTCGCCCAACTGTCTACTGACGGTAGGGATGAGGAAAAACGGGTGAGCGCGTGACTCTGGCAGCGTGTTGTTCACCTAATTGACGAGCCTAAAAATCCGCTTGTTCTTTCTTTTTCTGCAACCTTGCGTGAAATTACACGCCAGAGGAATATCTTGAAAAATCGTCGCCACTGAGTGTCTGTCTTCAGGCTATGTCCGTTTTCTATAGCGTTGTCATCCTCATCGTTTTAGAAGTGTGTGAAGCGTTGTTTCCTAACTGTTAAAAAGTAAACATAGATATTCGTTTTGTGCAAATTGAACTACATTATGTAAGCTCAACCACCTAAACACAGAGCCAATGACTAAATTCTTCTTAGCTGGGGTGTAAATTTTCGACAGCAGCGTAATTGTGAACACAATTCCGCCGCTGCCGAAAATTTGCACCAGCAGCGAAGCAGAATAATGTAGCTTACTGCAATTTTATCTCTGTTTTTGTCTGGTTAAGCTCTACAACACCGAGCCGCTGCACCGCTCCGGCCGCTCACGTCCCCGACCATCCGGCAATCCGCCCAAACCGCCCCCGTTTGCCGGAATAGCGGACACGCTAAAAGTCTCTACTGTTTGGAATCCGCATTGCAGCCCGCTAGAAGCGTGCATGGCGGTGAGCCGAGTTGTACAGACGACGAGCGAGAAAGCGCCACATGCCGGCTCCTTCGAGCCGTGCGGAGAAGCGAAGGTGCGCGGAAAGAAAATCAAATGGTTGAATTAGGCGCAGAACGGGAGCGGTGACGCACAATTGCTTCTTTGCACCAAAAATGGGAGTGCTGCCGCGGCTTTTAGGCGGCTCGGGTGGTACGAGGCGGGCGAGTGTACGCACGCACAGATACGCCGAGTGGCTGGCGCTCGTCGGGACCTGTGACTCGTCGCAGCACGTATATGTGCCGTTGAGAGATGAGCGAGCGCGCTAGGATTTCGGGAAGGTGGGTGGCTTCTTGCCGTGGCTATGCGCAGAAAGAGCGGCCGAGTGGTGGAGGGGCCCCACTACTCCTCCTGCTGCTTGCGGATGCGTCACTCGGGGGCTATGATGGACGCCCAAATTAGGCCCGCCTTAGATATATGTATACGCACGCACACACCTGGAGCCGGCGGGCCAGGCCTGGGGACGGCTTCGTAATGCGCTGCAAGAAAGACTCCGTTTGTGATAACGGAGTTATGGCCGACGGTAATGGACGCCGACACGGCTTTGCCATTAGCCGTCGGGGCCGTCCCGCCGCCGTGCGTGCGTGCGTTCGCTGGCGGAGAGTGTGAGCGTCGGCGATGGGCGACGCAGGTGCTGCTGCTGCTCCTGCCGCCACCGCTGCGTGCTGCGCGAACGAGAACGGCGCGCGCATTTACAGTGTATTCACACCCGAGCTACCTCTTCGCGCACGAAAAGGATTGGCGCCGGTGATCGCCTGAAAGATAATGCGAACCAGTGCGGGTGCGCGTGACGATCGCGAAACCGCGCCCGGCTCTGATGGCAGACGCGGTGTGGTATCCTCGACAGGGCGACTTGCAGACAGCTTCGCGCACACCCTTTTCCTGCACTGGTGGTGGTGCAGTGACCGCGGGTGCACAGCTGGTTTTTTTTTTGGGGGGGGGGGCTTCGATTGAGGAGGTCGGGTGGGCGCACGCACGATGAGGTTTGCACCTGAGTTGTGCGGCGCCTCTCGAAGTCCGTGGCCTCGGCCGCGCGCAGCACTGGCGTGCTCCTACCTCATTACTGTCTGAACATCTGTAATGGTGTTGACATTTGCCAGTGCTCTTGTCTTTCATTCATGTTATTCTGCTTTGTTCGCTCGGGTGCCACATTTTTCTCCGCGCTCCGAAGCTGCCGCAATTAACTAAGTTTGTTGTGAATCTTGAACACGCATCGCTTGCTGTGTAGCGGGATCTAGGCTTTGGTGACAACTTGTCTGAGCATTGTAAGAATTCACTGATGTTTCAGAGGGCAGACCTGGTCGTTCGTCGTTATCATCATCAGGATACGCGGCAATTCTGCAAAGTGTTTCATCTAACTGCGACTACTATATGTGCAAAGCAAATCGACATGGTTACCCTACGCTTGTAGGGCCATATCTCTATTGTTTATTTATGTGCGCAGTTCACGAAGATAGAACATGTTTCTATGTATGGTTGGGGAAATTAGAGCAGGAAAGTTTAAAGGTGTTGTTTAGAATTATCTGGTCGACTGTTCAGCGGCAGATTTTGTAATACTACGAGTTTGTCTACTCTACCTGTGTAATGTTGTGGGAAGTGTCTCAGAAGGGTAGCTTTGTTTCTTTTGTGTAGTGTTGCTCTAACTAGAAGGGAGCCTCGAAAAGAAAAAGAATATATATAGCTTGGTGTACATGTTGCGTATCGTTCTGCAAGCGAGGCGCGTACACGAGCTGCACGCAGCTTCCGGCATCAGCAGCGCACAAAGGAAGTGCAGCCATGGAGATTCCCCCACCACCGTTGCTGCCACTGAACTCGAACGAGCCACTAATGCAGAGCGTTGTCGCCCGAGTGCGTCGAAATGCTTTCAGGGGCAACCCTCTTCCTGTTCGTTCCTTTCCTTCTTTTCGCCTCCCGCCCATGCATGCGCTGTGGCGCTGTGTAGGTCCCGAGGGTCTCCTCGAGAATCGCGCGCGCTCCTCTCGCTGCTCCCGCGGGACGAGGGGATGGCTCCACGCGCTTTCATTTTCTGTGCGGTTCTCGTTTCTCGCCCGCTCGCTCGCCTCCTTCGCGAGGCGCTCATTGTGAAGGAGGGAAGGGTCCGGAATGGTGTGTGTGTGTGTGTGTGTGCGTGTGCGTGTGCGTGTGTGTGCGCGCGCGCACACACACGGCCAGCACGTGGATGTTCGCTGTCGCGGCGAGCACTGGCCGGAAAGGGCTTCTCCGTTCCTATCCCGAAGACGCGCCGCGGTGACTCGGCTCTTCCCCTCATGTGTGCGTTTCGATGGAAGCGAAATGCGAACACCTCCGTGCCATCCGCGTCTCGCGCACTGCAGTGTCTAAGGAGCTCCGCCCGCGGTAGAAACAAATCCGCTCTCGGTTTCTCGCCTGTCCCTCCCATCCCGTTTTCTGAAACCCGACACCGCCACGCATTGGGCGCGTCTCTCCGTCTCGCAAGCCGAGAAGCGGCTTTGGCGAATACTCCCCCGTGTTGTAACTGTGCGAGCGAACGTGTTCGTCCTTCGTTTGCTGTGCGGCTCTCAGCCTAAAGAGTTTTGCTACAGCGGTACGAGAAAGTAACTGTGTAGTGTAAGTGCTCCGATTGGTGTGGTTTACGCTAAGCATTCGCACCGGACGTTCCAAACCTTTCAAGTGGTCTGAATTGACGTGGGCGGCCTTTGCCGTTGTTTCTTAAGAGGCTTAGGATTTCAGCTGTGAGGCTACAAGGCGTGAATTGTGTAATCGCATGGTTCCGCAGAGTACTCCACTACGGCAGCATCTCCACTCACCCTCCTTTTCTTTTTCATTCTGTCAACGCTAGGATACCAATTAATATGTTAGCGCTCGTTCCACCATGTACTTTGTTATTCGCGCCTTTAGGCGCGGTGTCATGTAACAGCCAGTAACGGGCTTGCATCGTTCTTACAAGGTGACCTGGGGAGGTATTCTGTAAGAGTCCTAGTGGACATGTCCATTTCGTCTGCTGCTGAAGTGCTGATTGGCTGTGGCGCCTGCTTGCTGCGGCCGCGCAGCCACCCAGAACTTCTACAACAGATGAAATGGACGTGTCCACTAGGTGGTTCTCTTACAGAATACCTCCCCTGCTCCCTTATAAGCCCTGTTCGCATCGTTCGTACAAGGTGTCCATGCTAGGGTCCTCGTAACTTAAACGTTTATCTTGGACAGCAAGATAACAGAGTTATAGTTTATTGGACGCAAGCGGCTTGCGTACGCAAGAAGTAAGGGCCACGGTACTGCGCATGCGCAGACCCCTACGTTAGCGTCTGCGCATGCGCAGTACCGTCGCTGCTAGTTCTTGCGTACGCAAGCCGCTTGCGTCCCCTAAACTAAAGCTCACTACTGTCTTGCGAAAAGTTGGGTTTAAGATTTCTGCTTAGGCGCTGTGAAGTTTTCTGCGTGGGAATTTTTGCTCACTGAGATAATTTACACACAGCGAGTTTTGTTCAGCTATACCTAAACATTCCATTCACCCTTACTAATTTTTCATAAACAATTAGACATGACGGCGCGTAATAGTTATGCTGCACTTTCACTTATGTTAAATATGAAACGGCGTTTTTAGTAGCTTCGTAGAAGTTGTGCAGGTTTGTGTAGGTGAAAAGTTGCCCCTTACGTCGGTGATGTTTCTTCTCGCTACGTGCCCCGAAGTAGTCAATATCCACATTTCGCTATGACATTCTATTTTCAATGGACACCCGCATGCTATTTGAACTCCTTGTATGGAAAAGTGCCAGTAAGAACTCATAGTGCTGCAAGAGGCGTGCTGTTGCGTGCATTATGATTTTAATTTGCCTTTCGGTGGCTGCAGGGATTCAGCATCTAATGTCGCGAGGAAGACTGTTCAAGGGGCCGTTCTTGGTCTATATTGGCACGTGAGATCCGAACTCGCAAGTTAGAACAAAGTAATTTTTTGCTTAAGAACTGATTCGCTTCGCCGTTGTGGCTTAGCCACTGTGACGTCTTGCTGCTATACGCGAGGTCCCGGGTTCGCTTACCGGCCGTGGCGGCTGCAGTTTGACGAGTGTGGTTTGCAAAAAGATAAAAAAGTAAAGGGAGTGTATAACTCTAGGTCTGCGTTAAACTACTTTACATTGTCAAAATTTATTAGGAGCCCTGTCACTACGGCGTCTCTCATAGCTCTCATAGCCTGTGGGTTGCTTTAGGACGTTAAGAGGAAGCTTTAGCTCGGGTGCTGCTGTCTAAATACGTGTAAAAGAAGAATTCGTTTTTCTCGGCAACCACTGCACCAAATTTAGCCAGGTTTGTTGCATTTAAAAGAAAAACTTAAAATCTAGTGACTGTTGGTTTCGAATTTTTTATTTAGGACGTGACTTTTTATTAAAAGTGGGCAAAAATCGCAAATTTTCAGAAAACGAAACTATCCAGTTTACAACTTCGTAACTCAGCAACGAAAAATGATATCACAATTCTGTGAATTGCATCTAATAGCACATCTAAAGCGGGCAATATTGATGTGTTACACATCTGTGTCAAAAAATTCAGTAATATGTAAATACAGCTTTCGCAGAACCCTTGTACACAACGTAACAAATTCACGTAAGCTATAAATTGACATATCAAATTTGTCCACTTCCAGTGATCTTACGGATGCCGTTTACAGAACCACAATATCTGTTATTGGCAGAGAACCATTAATTTGTAAGTATTGTGCTTCTATTTTTTTTTTCAAACTTCCGAATTTTTGAAAATTCTTATAACAAAATTTAGGCCCTTGGTCAAAATTCCGCTTCCAACAGTCACTAGAATATAACTTCCTAAATTGCAGCAAATGTTATTAAAATCGGTTCAATGGTTATCTCAAAAAAATGTTTTTGCGTTTTACATGTATTTGAATAGGCCGCGTCGGAGTTGGGCCCGAACTAAAGCTATCTCTTAAAGCTTATTAGTCCAATTCAAAGCTAATGCGATTGCTATTTTTTTAAAATTGCCCACTGGCGTAAGCACGCGAATGTAGCTAACCGCCAATAAAAGAAGTCGTCTGTAAAGCATACTTCTCCGCACGGTCACTCGTTGTATGGGGATGCACGCTTTCTGAGGGCACAGCTCTCCGCAATCTGCATACTGTGAGGTATCGCTATCCACGCTGGTAAATGCGGTCTTTTTCAGTGCGTGCGTGCGTGCGTGCGTGCGTGCGTGCGTGCGTGCGTGCGTGCGTGCGTGCGTGCGTGCGTGCGTGCGTGCGTGCGTGCGTGCGTGCGTGCGTGCGTGCGTGCGTGCGTGCGTGCGTGCGTGCGTGCGTGCGTGCGTGCGTGCGTGCGTGCGTGCGTGCGTGCGTGCGTGCGTGCGTGCGTGCGTGCGTGCGTGCGTGCGTGCGTGCGTGCGTGCGTGCGTGCGTGCGTGCGTGCGTGCGTGCGTGCGTGCGTGCGTGCGTGCGTGCGTGCGTGCGTGCGTGCGTGCGTGCGTGCGTGCGTGCGTGCGTGCGTGCGTGCGTGCGTGCGTGCGTGCGTGCGTGCGTGCGTGCGTGCGTGCGTGCGTGCGTGCGTGCGTGCGTGCGTGCGTGCGTGCGTGCGTGCGTGCGTGCGTGCGTGCGTGCGTGCGTGCGTGCGTGCGTGCGTGCGTGCGTGCGTGCGTGCGTGCGTGCGTGCGTGCGTGCGTGCGTGCGTGCGTGCGTGCGTGCGTGCGTGCGTGCGTGCGTGCGTGCGTGCGTGCGTGCGTGCGTGCGTGCGTGCTTTGTTGGGGAGCGGATAGGAAACTCTGGATTCGAACGCTTAAAAGAGCAGTCGTGGTGCTTTTTCGTAAAGGCAAATACAAGGTCTTTTAGTTCCTCCAGCGGTGTATTCCGCGTGCGGCGCTCTGCGCCTTTTAGCATTGATTCACGGACGTTATTTCTGTGATGTGGAAGCATAAAAATTGTCTGTTGTTGTTGTTGTACTCGTTAGACATTATGAGCTTGCCCGAGTGTTGTTTTCTTCCTTGCGTTCTGATTCTTTCATTAGTTTGTTACCAGGGGGCGATCGTATAGTTATGTAGGTAGATAAAATGCGTGTCCGGTGCCTAAAGCGAGTCTGTCCTCTCGTGCTGCATAGATCCTCCGTTTCGTTTGAAATGTTGAAGAAAAAAAAAGGCATGCCGCCTGTGAGTGACCCTTGCGCTGCCCCGCACAGAGTGAATGACGAGGCCCGTTCTCTTCCCGGCCATCCGATCGGCGGTATATTCGCGCGTTCTTTCGAGAATCCCCGGGGGTGTCGTGTCCGCTCTCTCTTTCTCTCTCTCTCTCTCTCTCTCTGCGACGCCCTCGCGTAAATGGTGGACCAGCGCCGGCGGCGCTTATGGCGTTCGTTCGCTTCAAGATCTTCTCCGTGACTGAATGATGATCGCTCTCAAATAGCTCTCGGCGGTGTTTGCTCCTCATCTTTGCCTTGTTCAGCGAAGTCGTCGACGATCAGCCGGCGTAAAACGCCACGACGGAAAGCGGCAAGCGACGAGAGAATGTAGCGTTTTGGAGCGTCGGCAGTGCGTGCGTCGGCTGGCTGCGCAAGGCTCGGACAGGAGTGCGCAGCGAGTTTTTTAGCCGTGTGTATACATCATATAGGACGGGGGTGGGAACGAGTGGCTGCTTAAGCATTTGTTTCTGGTGACTTGCGAGCGAGCACCTTTACATCGCTCGGTCGGGGATTGTGGAGGGGTCTTGTGGATTGTGGAGGATTGTGCCTTGAGGCGGTGCAGAGATAGCATTGCGACGGTATTGCCCCGTGCTCGACCTTCATCGTCGCATCTGATGGGCTCCGCCCCGTAAGTTGCAGGCGATCGTGGCGTTCCTGCCGACTTCGCGGGGAGACACGGCCACGCACACTGAATGCCCATCCGTCGAAAGCCAGACCCGCATGTTCCGTGATCTGGCCCTGCGCAGTTTAAAGACGTCGCTTCGAAACTATATACTTGCCTACCGGAAAACTAGGAAGATGTTTCAATGGGGAGGGAAGGGGAGGCATATTATATCGAGGAATATACTTTTTTTAATGATGCCGCTGCGATAATTATTTTCTCGGTGCTAGTCTCTGTGATTCAGTGGCGCTGGGTGGATGAGTAGCCGCCGCAGACCGTGCATTAATTAAAGGGACACTAAAGAAATACGTCGAGCTAGATGGAAAGATCAGGCTTCTTTTATAACGATTTTGTCATTCGTAGCGAAAACCGAGCTTTTCGGGAGCGAGTAAACGATGAAAATGAAAAATCGAAGTGGTGCGATCCTGTTGTGGACTGGGGTACCTCTCTCACGACGTCGCCACTGGCTGATTCACAAGAAGCGGCGTTGAGGGAAGTGGCGTGAAAATTACGTCAACTCGTCCGTTTTGACGCGGATGGTTAAAATTGAGGAGCAGCTGCCGGACCTTCTGCTGCAATTTTCCACCCAACAAAGTGATATCGCACAGAAAACGACGATAGACGAATAATCTATCGCTCTAAATTTACATGCTTAAGGGCGCATCCGAGTGCGGAGCAGTGGGAGAGCGCGTTCTCCAGCAGCGACCCTAGCCTCCAACGGAGGCTGGTGGATCATGCCCGACGAGCAGCCACGCTCAGTGGTGCCCTGGAATGGGGGCGCTAACCATGCAGGCCGGAGATCGTCATCAACCAATAGAAGATGAAGACATCCTGCCTGACCGCTGAATTACTCTTTCTAGAGCAATAAAGTTTACTTCCTCCTCCTTCAGTGGCATCATTACAGTACGGGCGCCGTGAGAGAACATCAATTTACGCAATTTGAAAGGTGTCGTCCGTTGCGGCGATTTATCGACACCATATAGTTCCATACAATTACTAGGGGAATTCTGTGTATACGGGAGCTGCAAGCAAGGTGGTTCAGTCGTCATGGGATTTGCCTGAACTTCGTCCTTCTGGCTTCAAACGGCTGCGTGACTTTGCAAACTGATCATTTTCAAGAAAGCACTGCGTTTTAAGTAATTAAATAAACATTGTTAAAATTGTCCGATGGCAGGATTCGAACCCGGGACCTCTAGCGCAGAAGCCCGATATTGAAACCATTACGTCGTGCATGGACGCATGAACAAGCGAAACCGCTGCCATTATCAACGATTGTGCGTGTTCCTATAGGCTCATTGTCTGCTGCATTAAAAAAAAATGTATAAAGAGCTTTGAAATTTAGTCCAGTTGAACGTCTGAAGCCACAAGCACGAAAATGTTCTAACCATCATTCCCATAGTGGCTAGTAAGAGTTCGGGTCGGGCATGTCAAAAGGGGTAGCTGTCCCTAGCCGTCGTCCGACTCATGCACACTAAGGAAGTTGTTGAAGGGAGGAACAAGTTCTCATCGAGAACGAGGAGCACTGGGTTTATTTACAATATCTGCATGATGATTAGAGAACCTTACGTCTCGACGGTCTAGCAAGACTGAATTGAAGCACGCCCTGAGAAGCAAAAGAAAGCCCGCTTAAGCATCCCCTCTGTCCTCCCTAGGCCAGGGGAATCTGCCGTCATACCTTCGTCCAATAGGAGCGTCCAGAGTCGCCGAAGGATCCGCGGTTGAGGGCGAGCGTGCGCACAATCACTCGGGCACCTTTGTTCACTGAACGCACAGAAAGGAGTGGAGCTTCGTAGAAGGCGATTGTCACGTTTGACTTAGTCACTTTGACTTAGTCAGTTTGACTTAGTGCTGCGCTGTCGCGAGACAGAGCAGCTCACTGCGGTCGACTGTTGAGGTAGACAATCCGCCTTCGCTCACTTGTGCCGCTTGTGACGGTCTCTCGTCGACAGATGGGCTTCTCGAGAGAAGAGGCTCACGCAGGCGGTGAACCCGCTGTCGTAAAGAAAGAAGACGCCGGAAGCCCCGCTTGGACTCCGGTTCCGGTGCTCCTTGTCCGCGCCGTTTCGAGATCGGAGGGTGGAAAATAATTTCTTTTTGGCGGTCAACAACGGATAACGCTTTTTAAATCGCGTAAGTTGCTTTAGCTCCGGCCCGCGGCCACCCCCGGACATACTGCTATTGCGACACGGGCCTCATGACCAGTAATTAAAAGGTAAGGTTAACGGTTTTAGCTAATTTATAAGACTGCAGTGGCTACTCTTCTGTCCATTGTCCGCTGAAATTGACAGAATTGTCGTAGCGGTTAAGCATCCTCCACCCCCCACCCCCACCCCCACTTCCCACATAAACACGCACGCAATAAATGCACATCTCCGTTTTTAAATATTTGCGTTAAAGTAGTAACCAAGCATGAACCACCCAGTATATTACAGCATTATGTGCTCTTTGTCAGTGTTGTGGTCTGTCGGGACATTCGAGAGAGCGGAAAGCCGTACTGAAGAATGACTGGCCGACCACTATAATTTTGCGGATGCGTAATTCCTGAAATGCGCGCAATCCCGTGCGAAATAGGGGAAACATTTAGATTTCGGTTTGCGAGCACTCGGCAGAACAACAGCGTAAAAGTGACAATCAATTTGCACAGTGATCAAGCAGGTGCGGTGTGCCGGTATTCTTCACATCTTCATCCACACTGTGAAGTGGTTGAGACAAACATTAGAAAGCAGTGGAAATATTAAGTAGAAATATAAAGCAGTGGTCTGCGTGACTGGTATACTTGTGCTCAGTGTTTGATAAATCTTGCGGTACATACTGTGCAGGGGTGGAAGATTTGCAGATGCACACAGCTAAACTGTCCAAAAAATGTTTTTATGTCTACGCCTGGTGAAGTCGGCATCGTCTTTGCAAATATACGTTTAATAAACTTGGATTCACATTTTGTGGCGGTTTGCAGTGAAGCAAGTGATATACATCGACTGCGGAGCTAGTCGGTCGAGTGGGCTCCGTCTTTTCACTTCCAGTGGTGGTGTGAGACAGAGCGTGACCATGAAAGTGACGTTCCCTTCACGCGGTATCACTGTTTGGATTGGATCCCGTTTTATGCGCAGTTGAGAGAGAAAAGTGGTCCTAGCTGTGAAAGAAGGAACGGCATAGGTGTCCCTCAAAGGTGTGCACAAGCTCGTTTCGAGCATTGTTCTGGCCATGTTTACGTGGTGTGCTTGATGCACGGTTCACGGAAATCAAATCACCCTTTGTGTGCACCGCTCGCGGCAGCTCTGCGCTCGACCTGTGCCTAGTAAGACCTTTTTCTCTGTCGAAACGCGAGTTCACAAATCTGGCCACGGCAGCTTCACTTATATGGTGCGAAACATAGATATGTTGGCGTGCCATGCATACTAAAGAAACCCGAGAAGGGGAGAAAGGGACATACGTAAGTTAATACGTCGTTATTGGAGCCTACTGTGTGCATAGCTTAGGATAAGCTTGGTGGTCGGTTCACGTGGACCCATAGGTGCAGCTGGCGTGTCCCGGTAACAGTGCCGGGAAGTCGCAGAGCAGTGAGCGCAGCCACAACTGTCCGTGAGAAGCTGTGTGGTATATGCCGAACTCCTCACCCCCAACTCGTAGTGACCACTGGGCTACCTCCGCACACGCAGGTGTCCCGCGGAGACTCCTAGGCCCACGGCGCGCCGCCAAGGCGCGCTGTGTCCCGACTCCAACATCCAGCGTAGCGGCGCTGGCAGCAGGCGGTGGCCACTGGGAGGAGCGGCGGCATCAGCGACCCTGGGCCAGGAAAGTGCTTCCCTGACGCACGCATCGGAACGGCGCTTCGTGTGTTGGCTGTTTGTTAGAGACCCGTCGCAGCGGACTCGAGTATTTGGCCCCGGCTGCACTTGACTGCGCAACTATAGGGCCTGCTCCTACGCCGCCCCGCGAGAGCGCAACGTGTGGCCGGCGGCCCAGTAGGCATACAAAAAGAGCGCAGTCGACGGCGTGCTATACTCATATAGTTTTCGCTTCTCCTGCTAATTTATTCTCTTGGTGAGTGTTTGGACTCCCGGCGTTCCTCTGACTCGGTGGGCATCCGTGCGCCTATAACGGCATAAGGGACGCCGTGATGGCCCTGTACGACGACGTGCGATTTGTGCTGTCGCACGTGCGCCACTCGTTCGTGACGTGCGATGACACCGGCCTGTGCGAACTGGCCTTGCTGAGCGACGCCGACGTGCGCGCCGCCTGGCCGCAGCAGGCGGCCTCCCAGGTGACCACCGACCTAGCGGCCGAAGCCGAGCAACTGCAGCTGCAGCAGCAACAAGAAATGAGCCAGTCCTACGACATCGTCTCCGAGATGGAGTTCATCGGCGCTCACCGCAGGTAACGCTGCCCGCGAGAGAAAGGGCAATGCACGAAGTCCGCAAGCTCAGTAACCAACTCTTAACCACACGTCCTCCAAGCTCGCTTTCCGCGGACTCCGGTATAGGGAGAAGCTCAAACGAAGGCTCGCAGACGTGATGACACTGTAGTGATGCGCTTCGCTGTCCGGACGACCTCCTTGCCACCTCTTGGCGCGGAGTGGTGCTATCCCACAATAAAGTTCAAGGGCCGGCCGCAGGACGATGATGATGTGCCTGTTAGTAGAGATTTACGAAAAGCAGGCCTGAAGTTAGCGGACGCTATGTGACTTGCGTACACTTTGCAGAGTTTGGATTCTTCGCATGTACAACGCCGTGCGCGTTCTTTTTTTTTTCCCCCTCGGTGAGCGAATCTCTTGCGTCCGCTGTTTATGAAACTGGCTATCGCCAAATGCACTTGAAGATCAGCTTCTCAAAGGCTGCAAGTTATGTTCGCGGCAGGTATGGTAAGCAGAATAGTGCAGCGTGAGGTGGGCGTGATGAAACCGAAACTACGGAGAAATAGTGGCGCATTGAGAGCGCGAACGAAAATTTAATGTTGTGGAAATTCCTAAAAGAATACACGACTCAGCTCGTAGTATTAACGCAGTCTTTGATGATCCTTCATTGTTTTGCTAGCCCCGGTGAAATGACAGCAGCTCGGGCGTTTCACACACCATCAAGCAAGCGCACTGCTCCCAGTCAGCTGGGGCATTATGGCGGTGGTTGTGGTACGTGCCGGAAGCATCAGTCGCATGCATGCGTTTGTTGAAGCACCTGTAATCTTTGGGCAGTACAGCTGTCTAAGCCGGCATTTTCGTTCGCCTTTTCAACGATGCACGCGCCTTGTCTGGGCCTGATGAAGACAAAGCATCGGCCATAAAAGATTTAGTGAAGTTAAAACAGACACTAAAATTAAAATAAGATGACACTCTAAACTTATGAAGTATGCTTTTAAAACGCTATTTTACTTAATTTCGTAGTAATGGATTTAATATTATACGAGCAAATAAACGTTCGTTTGTTAGTTTGTTTTAATTTCGCGTTTTCGTTTTAATTCTTTTTGTGTGAGGCGTTTTTATCGATCTGCGGGACTGAACGTGTACCACTAAAGCTGCGTGTGCTTTGAGTCTGACCCAAAGCACTCGAAAGCCGTTGGTCACAGGCAGAACGGTCTTAAGACAGCCGGAAGCGAAATGTGCACTGGTTTGATTTAACGGTGAATAACGGCACGACCGGTGCATCTATATTGCGAAAAAGGGTGTACGTAGGGCTGCCGTCTCGTTAGCTCTTGGGTATCGCACAGAAATGATTCTGCGTTGCTCCCTCTGGTCCGTCGACAACGTTTACGTGACTGTCTCTGTGCGATGCATTATATCGCACCAGAGAACGCTAGAAGCTCCCCATGTGTTATAACTACGCCTCGGCTCGATCCACTCCCCCTCTGTCCTATTCGCGGTCATTTTGCAGTGCAGTGTTAGCTTTGCGTGAATGGGGAGATGCGCATGTGATTGAAAAAAAAAAGCATCACATTCAAGAATACCAGTGCTCAAATACTCAGAAAAGAACGACACACACAATGCAATGTACACATTTTCACATACTCAATACACATTTTCTTTGTATTGTTTCTCAGCGCTGGTCTTCCAGAATTTAAACTGTACTTCAGCAACCTGCCCAAGTTTCTACCCTACGTGAAAAAAAAAAGGGGGGGGAAATACAGAATGCCTAGGCACGCGCAACCTGCAGTTAAAGTGCGTGCCTCCACTCTTGTGTCCGTAAACACCACAGTGCATTTCTCGCATGAAGGCTTGAAATATGGAGAAAAATCGCTTGTTTCTGGCGTCACCATTTCCATAACTTTTTCCTGGCGATAGTACCGTCAAGAGCGAATTCTGAATGCTACCGATGCCGCGATAAAACTGAATTGCCTGTTTGAAATTGAGTGGCGCATTGCAAAACCTCACTATTTCAAATTGCATGTCCAAGCTGCGAACGCGATTGACCTTTTTGCCATGGCACCTATGCAGAAAAGACTTTCGCTTTTGACGGCCTAAAGCGTCAATAACCGTGGTGAGAGCTATATACTACGCGTCCCGCTACTTGGTGGGTGCCTCGTCAGTAATTTTATAACAAAGCGCTTTTGGACCTGATATTTTCTCTCTCCATTTTGATTGATTTACCCGCCTGTTCATGATTGGAAGAGCGGTGCTGCTATAACCGGCTATAGCACCCCTGTATCAACTCGCAGCCGTGACGGTTGCCTGAGCGGAATCAAAAATATTGAGGGAGTGCTAGCAGTTGGGGCTCTGCATGTGCAATGCACCTTTGTTTTTCTTGTTTGTACGTGTTTGGGCCAAAGTTTATTGGTGAGCCGGCCTCCCATCGAAGCTTGGAGCAGAACGTTTGCAGATCACAAGTTCCCCTGCCGCCCGACATTGTGTGCTTCTGTCTATCTCTCCTGCCGATGCTACAAACAACAGGCGCTCCAACACGGCCCAGCGGCTCGAGCGGCTCAAGAAGGAGCGTCGGTTGCAAGGGAAGCTGCGTCACGTCGTCTGGAAGGACCAGCCTGCCAAAGAACTCACCGGTCAGTCTCTCTCTCTCTTCTCCTCCCATGCCTTCCTGCGCGCCGTTTCAGCTCGTCATGCGACACGTGAGACAATGGACGTCCATTTGCATGCTTTCGTGTACCTCTGACTGCTGGACGCGTTCCTTAGCTTTGTCCCGACTTCGGACACAGTGGTGTCTGTCCAGCTCACACTCGCTTCTCTCGCGAGGCCTTGAGACGCCGTGCAGCGTTTCTTTCTTTTTTTTTCTTTCTTTTTTTTCTTTCTTTTTTTTTTTTTTAACGAGGCAAGATGGCCGGTGTGCGTTGGCACCGTTTTGTAAACTCCCAAGTTCTCTTAAGCGAGCTTATTCAGCCTGGAGGCCCTGTTCTGCTTTATTTTTTGCTAGGCTTCAGTGTCACAAGTGAATACAGGGGTTCTGTCTCGATCGTTTTACTTTGGCCCGATTGTCTCGCTCGCGTTGTTACGTATATACTGAAAATTTACGGACGCCGGGTTCACCGTACGCACGAGGTTTCAGCGGGAGCAGCGAGGCGGGCGAATCGGAGGGGAATTCTCGGGTTATGGCAAGAAGCGCGGCATCGCTGTCCAAAACTGCAGCTTCGATGTTTTGCTTGCAGTTTTCTGCCGTAACAAGCGTTTTGTTCTTAACACTTTTGCGCGTAACTTTTCGTCCGGTGAATCGCAGTTGTTTGCTTCCCAGGCACGACGACGAGCTCGGTTGCGTGTTATCCCAATTAGCTGCTTTGCGCGGAAGCACGCGGTCTCTTTGTCAGCCTGTCTTTCGTGGTCAGTCCCGCGTCACTTTTCAGAACTCGCTTGACGCCGTCAAAAACTTTCTCGGTCTTCGCCCTCCCCCCCCCCCCCCCCCCTTGCAGCCGTGTCTGTCTCTCGGCAGCCTGAGCGCGCATTATCTTGTTCTCGCCCGATTTAATCACTTTGACGCACTCCCCCGCCTCGTCCGCCGTTCGTGGTCGTTAGTTTGTTCTTTTCGCACAGCCTTGTCCTTTTGGCGAGGCGCGTCGAAAGAATTTCCGCTCCTTTTAACGCCTCGTGGCGTGTTTGTTCCTGGGAGCGGACTGCGTTCACCGCAATGTCGCGTAATGGGTTATCTTTACGGAATGGCGCCCCCTTTCCCGATTGAGTCGTCGGCTTGAAAGAACTTTTTTGCTTCTTTGTGGCAAAGGACGTGGGCGGGAAGGGAAGGAGAAAGTCTTCAATAGAGGCGCGGTGGGGTTTCTCTCTTTGCTGTGCTGCGTTTTGCGCATTATGACAGGGTTGGGTGCTGGATCGAGTCCAGACAAGTTCTGTGGCAGGACTCTCTCGACAAAGTTTTCGAACCGCCGGAGGGCCGTCAGTTTTATATTTGGACGGTGTCTGGTGGAGGGGAGTGTACGTAGTGGATGCGCGAACCGATGTCTCTTTTGACCAGGTCGGCTTAAATTAGCTTTCTCCATTGTGCCTTTATTTCATTTTCTTCTCTCTATATATATATTTACACGAAAATCGGCAAATTCGGGTTCCCGCCGTTCCTGCTTCTCAGTCGTTATACTATCATTTCAAACAAACAAATAAAAATAAAACTTAAGGAAGAAAATGTATGTGACGCAAGAGCTATATGTGGGTGCTCTGGAATCGATTGCTATCGTGCTGAAATAAATTTTTAAGCATAGAATCGGCTCTTGGTGAGCCCTCCGAGTGCATAGGCTTTTCGTCAAACATATATATCTGTAATGAAATTAACGTCGTCGCTGGTATACATTTGAATTGTCGTGTTCGTTTAGCTTGATACTCACAAAACTGTCCGTAGTCGGTGACAGCCTAACAATAATAAGGTTATATCTACGCCGTCCAACTAAAACAACATTCGCATAGACGTGACAGCCAATTAGCTTCACTAATTTACCCGACGTCAAGCGTTTTCGCGTGTTTGAAATAACCTTTTTGTCCGTACAGATTGGTCATTGCGTCACTGGTTTCAGGATGAGACCTGAAAGCCTAGCCTCATTTTATAGGGGATCCTGATGCCACTGCCCAGCCAAAGGTAATGTTTTAGCTTCAAAAACTAGCTTATATTTTCTGATTAGCCTAGCTTATACGTTAGCCGACCAAACTCATTAAGCTGTGAGCGGACTCCAGCTGGTTCGGCTCTCTTTTAGAGATGAAGAGCAGGTGCACTGCTTTTTTGTGGGCGGAGCTTTTGTAATTCTTTGGTTGTCGCCGACTATAGAAGTTAGCTGTTATTCTTGAACCAAGTTAATCACTGTAAGTAAACGTTTCAGCAACAACATGCAACTACGCATGGCGTCTGCGCAATTATGTCGCAAGTTATTGTTCTGATTATTAGTATTAGTAGGAGTAGTAGTAAAAGCAAGAGCCAGACGCCGGAAAGTGCTTCTAGAAACGGCAAGGAAGGGAATATGGGGGAATTTAATAGTAATAATAATAATAATAATAATAATAATAGTCTTGGGTTACGATTGAAAAGAGCTAAGTGAGATATGATTTTCTGTGCCTTTCATGGCTCTGACTCAGCTGTTACAGCGCTCTGCACGAGTTCGATAAAAATAACGGTGAAAAAAGTACGGTAGGTGTGCAGGAATCGAACCAGTAAAGGCACGTTTGCCTTATCGGTGCGTCTGACTTCGGGTCATTGAAGCCGCACGAACATGGCTCGAACGAGCATGTGGGCTCGCGAACATCCTTACGCTTAATTTTGCGTTTTATTTTGTGATTAATGCTACGAGAACTACAATTCTGAAACGACATGTTGGTCGTTTCGAGGTGGGATGCTATCTATGCGTGGCGTCTTTTTTGAACTTTGTTAAGCTCTTAGAATATTCCAGTCTATGCCTTGTATACTTTCTTCGTAGGAGGAGGAGGAAATAACTGTATTGAGTCCTGAGGAACCCCTCCCCACCCACTCTTGGTTTAGTGGCCGGCAGGGGTCGCGGGCCGCACCCACGTTGGGACGGGAAGCCCGTGAGCCTCCGCCCTTTCGTGAGCCCTCTGGACGGTCCGGATCTGGGTCTGGTGGTCGTCGCTTCGCAGGGCGTCCACCCAGTCTTCTTTGCTAAACACGGTGCCGCTTAACGCGGAGCATTGCCCGAGCATGTGCGATAGCGAGCAGTACGATTCGACGCAATCCGGACATTGCGGCTCTACGTCCGGTGTATAAAAGCTCAGTCTGCCTCTCGAGGGGAACGACCTTGTTTGAAGCATTCTGAATATAGATGACTGTGGTCTAGTGAGTTTAGCGTGGGGGAGCGGGAAGGACCTCCTCGACAGCTGATAGTGCGTTGTTATTTCGTTGAAGGTGAGCAGCGGATCTCGGAGCTCCCCTCTCTCCCCGCCACTTCGCTCGCCACGATCGCCGCGGTGCGTGAGTCCTCGCGCGAGTCCGTGCGCCAGCTCGTTGGCGTTGGGAAAGTCGGGGTGCACGTCGGCCGCCATGTGGGCTGGAAACCATTTGAGGATGTGATGACCCGCGGCTCCCTCGCTGCCGAGGACGGCCGCCGCTTCCCGCGATATCGAGCCCGAGGCGAATGCTCTGGCCGCCGATCGCGAATGTGTGTATACGTAAGGATGTTCGGGGTCCCTCATTGACATGGCTATTGCCACCTGTTCGGCCACCTCGGACGTTACCCCCTTGACCGATGCTGCGTTAATGATCGTACCATCCCAGCGTATCGAGACGGCCGCGTACCGGTCGCTGCGCCCGTACTGGGCCGCGTCTACAAATGCCGCCAGTCCCGGGCAGTTGGCGGTCGATTTCAGCAGTGCTCGGGCCCTCGCCTTTCGGCGCCCCTCGTTGAATTGCGGGTGGACGTTTCTCGGAAGCGGTTCTACCTTGAAAGTGCCCCTGACCGCCGCGCTGAGCGCGACCTTGCGTGCGTTGCACTCTGACTCTGCATTAATCCCTGCTTCTTCTAGGATGCGTCTGCCGGCCCTGGTAGTCGACAGCCGCACGACCTGTGCCTTGGTCAGTGCTTCGATGATTTCTACTAGTGAATTGTGCACCTCTAACCGATCGAGCCGCTCCGTGCTTGTAGTGATCGGAAGACCTAGAACCCTCTTGATGCTCTTGCGCATCAGTGTGTCTATCTTGGCCGCGTCTCTCTTGGTCCATTTTAGCGCTGAGGCTACGCAATTTACGTGGCTCATGAGAAAGGCGTGGTAAAGTCTGATGAGATTGCTCTCGCTGAGCCCTCCCCTGCGGTTCGTCAGCCTGAGGATCAGCCGGAGCATGTTCTCCGTTTTGGACGTGAGTCTCATGACTGTTTGCGTGTTACCGACTTCAGCCTCAATTAGCAGCCCCAGGATTCTTATAGTGTCCACTCTGGGGATCGGCTGGCCGGCACTCGTGTGTAATTTGATCGGTATTTGATCGATCGGCGTCAAATTCCTCATGCCTTGTTTCGAGGGCCTGTACAGCAACAGTTCCGATTTGCTGGGTGACAGACGGAGTCCCGTTTCCTTCAGGTACTCTTCCGTTGTGTCCAGCGCCTCTTGAAGAGCCCGCTCGACTTCTGCGTCGGACCCTCCCGGGCACCACACCGTAATGCCGTCTGCGTACAGGGCGTGATTGACGTTGGTCACTCGTCAGCCGGTCCGAGAGCCCTTTCATTGCCAGATTGAATAATAGTGGGGAGAGCACCTCCCCTTGTGGGGTGCCCCTCGCGCCCAGCGTGTACCAAACGGACGTGGCCTGTCGTATTTTGATCGTGGCTTTCCTGTCTCTGAGGAAGGAGCCTATGTAAGAGTGGAATTTCCGGCCGAGCCCCATCACCGAGATCGTTTCCATTAGAAATCTGTTTCACCGCGTCGAACGCTTTCGTTAGGTCCAGGGCCAGTATGCCCCTGGTGTCACTGGTTATGCCGTCGATTATGTGCTTTTTGAGTTGTAACATTACGTCCTGTGTGGATAGGCCCGGTCTGAAGCCCACCGTAAATGTTTTTTTTCATGCGCCAAGGTGCCGCTTCAGGACTATCGCACCTAAATATGCGCATGCAATTTGGAACTTGTTCTCGGTTGCAATAATGCGGTACCGCTCATGCGTCATGTGCGGATAGCCGCGTAGAATCTTGTTTTGTTTTTGTTCTTTTTTTCCTCCTGGCGTTTCCGCTTAGTTCCCTGTTTTGTGTTTACTTATTTAAGAAAAAGGCGCCAGTCTGCAGCGGCTCTTTGATCCCCCTTTGTTTAGATTACGGCGAATAGCAATTATGAGCCCTCGACTCCCGGATACTTTTGGAGTGTCACGCATGATATCGTGATAACCTCCCCCGGTACTCTTAAAAAAAAAAGAAAAAAAAACTGGACAGTGACAAACTCCCGAACTAGCGGGTTTGCAATGTCGGAACTAGCGGGACGGCGGTGGAAAAAGCAAAGCAAAAAAATTGGCCAAGTCGCTGATGTACGTGTTGCAGAGACCTGAGTTGTTGGTTCGTTCCGAGGCTGTTCCAGGTAACATGAGCAATGTTTTATAACGAAGCAAAGCCATCTGTGAAAATTAAACCAACTGCATGTTGTTAGCAACCTCCGGGGAAATCTTGAATGTTTTATAATAGTGTGGTAATTAATACTTGTTATTTAACTTTCCTTAAAATTAACTGTAAGGCCGCATTATCAATGCAATGCTTGTAGAGCACGTTTGAAAACATCACACACTGTTAGCGCCGCGTTTCCGTTTTTTTTTATTTTTATTTTTATTTTATTTTATTTTTGCGTGGCCGCGAAACTAATTGATGGTTTTATAGTCGGGTGGGCGGGCCCCCGCTTTGAAACGGGCCGGTGGGTAGCGCCACCAAGCTCTTGTTCATATTTTACCTAATGTCTTACCTGTCTTTAAACACACGCGCACAAACACACAGGCGCACACGCACGCGCGCGCACACGCAGAGAGAGACACACACACAAAGAATTCTCAGCAGCAAACTTTCCGAACCACTATTGGGAACTTTGTGCGCCTCCGTTGTTTGTGGTCTCCCTTACTTTTCTTCCACCAAACTTCCAATCGCCTCCCACTAATCTCTATTGTGCATATGTTTGCTCTTGCCCTGCTATCCCTGAACCCAAGGGCTTCATGGAGGCCAGAGCCTAAACCGACGGCTGTGTAGATATCTTCACTTTCTAATAAAACGTTCCATCATTTGCCTAGCTTTACCGCGGCAAGCGCATGCTGCTTCTTCTTGGTGTACCTCGCTTTATAACTACGCGTTCTAAGGCATCCTGATCTCGCTTGGAAAACTAAAGAGCTTCCATTTAAGTTAACATAAATTGTTCCTTTCCTGGTTTCGTTTTTTACCTCTTAGGTAGTTACTCATAGCAGGTTTATTTTCCATTGCCGCTGCCCAGGTGATTGTCTCAGCCTCTTTGGCGTTGCGTTTGACGTTCTTTGTTGCCATTTTGCTTACTATACCCGTCGCATACGTGCTGGGAAGCTTCCTAGTTCCTTTTCTCCACTGTGAGTCAATGTCTTTCCTGTACAATACCTGTAGAATGAAACGCCGCTTGCGCGCTCCAGCGGCTTTATTTTAAGCGCGGAAACAAGAGCTACGAAAACTGAAAACGCGTTGCAAACTAAAAGTATTGTTTTCAAACGGGCTCACAGGCCTTGTATTGACATAGTTGGCGTGGAGTTAAGGAATTAATGAATTCTGGGGTTTTACGTACCAAAACCAAGATTAATTATGAGGCACGCCGTAGTAGAGGACTCCAGAATAAATTTGACCCCTAAGGGATCTTCAACGTGCCCCCAATGCACGGGACACGGACGTTTTTGTATTTCGCCCCCATCGAAATGCGGTCGCCGCGGCTGGTATTTGATCCCGCGACCTCGTTCTTAGCAACGCAACACCATAGTAAGCAACCACGGCGGGTGTGGAGTTAACGAATAAAAAATTTATTAATTATTCAGTACTAGTTACTCGACTATATTAAGGGCCCAAAAATACTGGCGGCTTCTTCCGGGGTTGCAAAACATACAGTTCATTTCATCAGCACGGAAGTCTTCGCTTTAAAGAAAATTCTGGTGTAACTTGGTTAATAACCAAGGCTACGAGCAGCGCGAGAGGAGACAAGGCAACTCGTAAAAGTAGCTTCACATCCAGCCGGTTTCGTACCGCGTGTTAAGGCTGTCGCCAGCACAGTCCACAGCACGCGCCTAGCTCGTTTTAGAGGCAAGTGTCTTAACCTCCGTAGAATCATTGTACGTGTTCCTTTCTTTGTCCGTTGCTGTAGCTTTCGCGGTTGCTTTAAAGCAGCGGGCCTCGATGCGCGCGCATCGAGGCACCCTACGCTGGAAAGCTCCACCTCCCGCCTTATCCTTATTTTTTTTTCTGTCGCCACCTTCTTTCAGCTCGATCACGATGCAGCGGTCTCGTGTAGCGCCGACACGAAAGTGAAGTTGTGCATAGTAGGATGCAACATTAAAAAACAGCAGTTGGCAACCAAGGCACACGGGCAGCGTGGCGTTGTTACTCCGCCAGCCAATCACAGAAGCAAACGAAATCGTCGTCATGCGACCATTTCAAAATGGCGTCGTACTAGATACCTGCGGAGCGTCTGCTGTTCTTGATGTCTTTTCATCGGCGGAAGCGATGAGGTGTGCAACAGACATGTACAAAGTGTATGGAGTCTGAGCATTTCACTCTTCAAAAGTCCGCGGTACAGTTCCCCATTTCACTGCTTACCCCATATTACTCGTGAAACTTCACTGCTGACTAAAGTGAAACTTGACAATAAATAGTTGCAGTGAATCAAGCGTTTTATTTCCGTTCAATAAAAAATTAGGCTTTCGCCATTCCATTATAATAGGCGAGGGAAAACGTATAAAATTACGCGTTTACAATTGTATGTTTGTGGTTACCACCTTATTTAGGTAACAGGGAAAGATTTAAGTACGAACTATTCGCAGTCTCGCAGAGGAACAGTGGCTGGCGGTTATGAGGGCGTGGGCGGGGCTTCACTGCAGACTTGAGTTGTATCCGACACGGCGTTACCCCGTTTTAGGGGCAACGAAATTCTTTCTACCAATAAAGTTTTGTTCTTCTTCTTGCCACACATTTGAGCTTGTGTTTTGGGCTTCTACTGTAAGTGTTGTGCATTTGCCTCCTTGTAATACTAATAAATAAACAGGGTGTCCTAGCAGTGCATTCATTTCGAGTAACACTTTTTAGAGGACTCGCAGATTCCATACCATGACGTGCCCCTTCTCTTCCGTCTTCTAATTTTATCTTACACCCTCAACCCAAACCGGGATAAATAGAAAAAAAATTTTTTTCGTAGTTAAATTATCCGTTCAAATGTTTTGTGTTCAGGGCAACATTGGGACGATAATTTTAGGGTATCCACTGCGACAAAGGTCTTCATGCCGACGCTGCGAATGCAGCAGTAACGTCGCTGCAGTAGCTATCGCTTCAGAAACCATGAAAGGAATCCACGGCGCGCGAGGGAGCGTGGCTTCAACACACTGATATGTTGACTTCTGTTGACGGCCGTGCACGCTAGTGTGTGCGGCGTCCCTTTCTTTTGTTCTTGTCATTTTTATTCCCCGTCTCCTAGTGTAGACAGCCTCAAACAAATGTCATGAAACAAAACACCGACAGCGCTGTCTTTTATGATAGTCTTTTCAGACTTAAATATTAAAAGTGCGAAACAATTACAGAAACCTGAAAATTGTATAATTTTTTTTTGCGCGACATTGCACAACCTCCGGTATCGGCCCACGCAAGAGGCCGCGTTTCTACCAGAAAACTCTCCTTCGTGCATAGCGTTCGCCGCCAGCGTTTCCCGGTAAACGTTACGCTTACGTAAGCTACAGTTGCCAGGAAGCGTGAGAAGCAATCGGGGGATCTTCGAATGCTGTCGCGTCTCCCTCTTAAAGGCGGAGCTTGAGCGGCCTCGAAGTTTTTTTCTCTTTAACTCTGGGCTAATTGCACTTTGGACACTCAACTAACAAACATGAACCATCTCCAGGAATAAACCTTGCTGTTTCGCAGTGTTGGGATGAAAATGGTAGAGCTTGCGTTTCGTACCCCATTTTACGGCTGATATCGCGGCGCGCGCATCAGACGTGGGCAGCAACGAACAAGATACGACAGTCTTGTTTACAAGCGAGCAGGGCCCGCACATTGCGCTTCAGTTCGAGACTCGTTCGCGTTAAGTTATGGCGTTTTCACTAATAAAACCGTCAATCGAGTCGTCGTCAGAGGCCGGCTCAGCTTGCCACAGTATGTGTGTCATCGGGTAACTATGGCACGTCGTTCCGGGGTAGGCTTTCTGTCGTGGAGTGACACCGTTTCGTTTTCGTCCCATGGCAAGCTTTGGAGGCGCTCGACTTTCCAGGACGATTGCCAATGTCGCCTCTCTGGCGGCCGCATTTCGATGGTGGCGAAATGCGAAAACACCCGTGTACTTAGATTTAGGTGCACGTTAAAGATCCCCAGGTGGTCGAAATTTCCGGAGTCCTCCACTACGGCGTGCCTCATAATCAGAAAGTGGTTTTGGCACGTTAAACCCCATAATTAAATTAATGTCGCCTCTCGATGGTGCCACACTGGGCAGGGAGGGCTGGGTCATCCGTAACTGGGCTCCTCCGGGCCGTGTCCCCATCCGCGGCCATATTTGTCTGCTCCTCCACCTCGTGCGCGCGTCTGCCCCTGTTTTACTGTATTGTGCGCCCGTGCGGAAAGTGGGGGCGCGTTGAGACGTTTTTTTTTTTCTTTTTTTTCTCCCGCGCTTGTGCGCCTCTGCTGCTTGCCGAGCATTTCTCGCTTGCTTTCGTCGCTCGGTCGCTATGATGCGCCGCTTGCGCGCGAAGCGGAGATGAGGTTGGTGGGGAGGCGGCCGCGGTGCTCCTCCGGCCCTCTCTGGTTGGCTGCGGCCGGGCGTTAGTGTATCCTTGGCAGGCTAATTGACTGGCGGCCGGATAGCTGGCTGCCGGCACGCACCCGAGCCGCCGGTAATTACGGCCGAGCCACGGCGGCGACGGGAAACGAGAGACGACGAGCGTCTCGCGTTGCGCTGACAAATGGCGCCAATTTGGACACCCTCACGGTACCCCCCCTCCCCCGTTTCTGTCCCCCCGCTGCGTTTTGCCACTGCGACCGTACCAAAGAAACGGGAGCTCAGCCCCCCTCCCCACCCCCCTCTATATTCCTTTTTCGCACGGTGTCCAAGCGCCCTGCTTTTCTGTCCCGCTGCGTTTTTGGTTCATCGGTGCCTTCTTTCTGTGGCCGCCTGCGCGATTCTTTGGCGTTCGCTACTGCTGCTACGCGTGTGCCGCGTTGGCCACCGGAGAACGCGCTTCAGCCACCCTGAGCCGGAGACTCTAGGAGGAGGGGTGCCGCTCGCGCCTTCGTTGCCCGCGATAAATAAGGTGCCAGCAGCCGCTGCGGCTCCTGTGTCGCGTGTATACGGTGCGCGTGCTGTTGCTTTTCCCGCAGGGGTCCTATGCCGCGTATGAAAAGCCAAGCTCAGTTCATTGCGTGTAATTGCTTTTTATTTACTTATTCGCTACCGTGCCAGAACTTCGCGTACTATAGAGGGAGAGAAAAACGACGTATTTAGTACGGTCCGGCGCAGTACGAGTCTATTCATTACTTTGGCTGCCAAATTACTGCGTTGGCAGTGGGAGTCATGCTTGTTGGTACGCCGTTACGGACTTGACCTCTTCATTCAGTAGTGCCAAAGACTTCAGAGATTGAGAAATAAGACGAGGAAAAGGTGTTTCCTTCCTCGTCCCTGCCAAAGAGATCGTGTTGTAATACCGGACAGATCCGTACCTCGAAGTTGAAGGCAAAGTTCAGCAGAGCATGGTCCACGCTTGGCGATGAGGAAACAGTTTCACAAATGAACTATCCCCATAAGAGCAGTCGATGTCCCCAGCTTCCTCTCATGTGAAAGGAGTGTGCTTGTGTTGTCAGTGAGAGGAAAGGGAAAGAGTGTGTGCGTGCTTGGCCCGCGCGAGAGAGAAGACGTTGAGCCTCGTAGTTGTGTTGTTGGTGCGAAAGTGGGTCCAACTACGCCATGTGATTAGTCCGATCATTAAAGTTAGCTTCCTGGATGATATGCATCTCATTGTCGAGCAGTTGTAGATCTGCTCTTCGCTAGTCCGTTAGTTGTCTCGGGAGCAGCATCTGCCTGTCAGAATCGTGCCGCCGCAATCAGACAGATACGTATTCTTTAAATCACTGGTTTAAATGCATACACACAGGCAGGCACCTAATCCCCGCACACACATACATTAAAAAACCTAACACTCTCCTACCTTAAATATCATCCTGAAAAATTGTTAATACCATCCCATTTACAGACAACCAGCCACTGCGAGCACAACAATTAAGTTGCGCGCTTTGTGTGCAGCAAGGCTTCAGCCACAACGCGCGCAGTTGTTCTGCCAACGACGTTATCAATAAACTGAATCGCTCGACCCCCGGTGCTCGAAGCACCGGGGGTTTTCCTCTCCTGACCCCCCCCCCCCCTCGCTCCAAAGAAGAATGGCGCCAATTAAATCGGAATCGAATATTAAATCGGAATCCTGGATTAAGGCCTTGATTATATTGCACCGTTTAAGAAGGGAGAGATGAAAAAAGATGGGAGGTGAGGGGGCGGGGGGGGGGGGGGGGGGTGTTACGTGAAATTAGTACAAACTCCTTGAACAGCTGCCGCAATGCGCCGCGTAACACTTCCAAACATCGGCTTTGCGCATGGTTTGGTCTGGCTTCTGCTTCACGCTTTGTTTCCACGCATCGTCCCTTTGCAATCTTCACGTGCCCTTGGGATCAGTAACAGTTTGCTGACAGCAGCGCGTGGCCCCTTTGCGAGAATCCTTATTCGTGGCTTGGCCCCCGGGGACATTGATTGAAAAGGCACGGGTCGAATGCGATTCGTGTGACGAAGCGATGTCTTTACACGTGTTAGAACTGTCGCAATAGGGCCTAGCTGTGGAGCGTAAGGACGCGCGTTCGTCTAGCTGCCGGTTTCTGAAGATGGTGAACTGAGAAAAATTGCTGGGACTATTTGATTTCTGAACCAAAGGAGATTACCTCAGAAGCTGCGAGCTCCGTTGAATTCTTTGCCGTCGATGCAGCCATCGCTGCTGACGTATGCATACAAGCTTGTCACACACGTTACTGTAGTATAAAGTGAAGTTTAGCCACGAGAAGCTAACGCATATAGGGTGCATTAAGGAGTCATGAAATATTTATAAAACCGATTTAACACGTCCAAGGATTGATGCCGGAGCGAGGGGAGCGCATATGCTGACATACGCTGCTTGAAGCAACACCAATCCAATGCAATGGCAAGTGCGTGTCGTCTTCGGCGACATGGCTCAAAAGGTGTCGATTTCTTTGCAATGGAACTGTGGCGCCATCTGTCACTGCGGGGCGATTTTTGCCGTAGCAATGACATATATATGACACCACCGTTTCGTTGCAGTGACATCGCGAGCTGACTGTGTGTGACCTTCATCTCTCGATACCGAGAATGGATCTCAATAAGACCGCCGAGATAACGCCCAGACCGTGCTGCCAAAATTAGATACCGTGTAGCGCACCTCCAAAATGGCAACCGAAAATTTTGAAACAGTATTTCCAACGGAGAAGCAATCGCGTTCAGTGCCCCGATGCCGCGCGCGCGCGCCATGGGCGAATTTTCGCGCGCTGCGAACTTCCGCGTGCCACTACTAGAAGGTTCGGTCCCCTAAGGGCCGCAACTCGTCAAAATTGTGGGGGGAAAAAGTGCGGCCCTTACAAGAGTCCACGATAAAGCATAGCGAAAGTTTACACCACCATTTACTTCCAGAGAAGGGGGCACGGGTTAGAAACATTTACCCGCTCGGCATGAAGCGGCCAGACCTAGGCAGGCCAGGGTCCGCCATGTTAAGACGATGTCATTTCCACGGCATTCGTGTAGCGGAATTCAGCGGGAGATTTCGACAAGAAATGAGGGCGATCAATGAGATTCATGTGACATTAATACGTTAGCACTAGTTTACCCACGTAGAAGGCGCAGTGTCCCTCGTTACTCTTAATTGTACAGTACACAGAATACGAACGCAGCCACCAATGCTGCTATCGGAACACGCGGCACGTGTCCGGACTTGCTTGGGAAGTACATCTCCTGACGGCCAAGCGCCAACGGCCGCATTCCGGTGCGCTGATGCGCTCGCCGCCTCCGTCAGCTGCCTCCTACCCTTTCACTTACGTTGGACTCCTCTCCACTCCTCTCCCCTCTCTTGCCGTACACAAGCCGACAGACGGGTTTTCTATCGCATGACCATTCTAATGCTGACGCTTTAAAAACCAATCCTGCGGTAAAACATTTGTATGGTGACATCATCGCGGGCAGTTGACGTTGGCCAGCTTACCTACCCCAGCCCGGTACATTGGGGTGTTAGGCGCGCTTGGGGCAGTTTATGTTGTGCCCTCGACTGCCGACTCTGATGAGGAAATACTCCCGCCTTCCGCCACTGCAGCTTCGGAAGTGGACGCGTACTTCCCCCGCAAGGACGCTGGCGCGGCCGCCCGCCGTTCCGGCAAGTGGTCTTCTCCCGCAGACAGCGAGGCTACGCAGAGAAGTTCGGCGCTGGCGCGACAGCTGGAGCAGTTTCCTGTGGCGCCCAATAACCCGTTCAACGAGTACACGCGCTTCGACGGCAAGGTGAGCGCACGTGCGCCGAAAACTAATAATAACCGGCTTGCCGTCATTTGCGCTTCAAGCGTGACTTCAATTGCTCTGTGGGGGGAAGTGGAGGGATGAAAGATTGACAGAGGTGTGGATAATATGTGAGGAAGTGCTCCTGAGATATGAGCAAAAGTGGGCCATGGGCAGAGTGAGAGTTTGAAGAGGGCCAGAGTATGGGTCAAGATAGCGCTTCCCACTGGTTCCTGTGTAACATACAACAGGGTCAGGCACACATGAAAGAATCTCGGAATATGGCTGCAGCAGCACATAATGAATGTCCAGAAAGTCTATGCCTATTTTAATGTTCTTATAACCTGAGAAATGATAGACTTATTTGTATGGGACAAACTGTGTTGCAGATGAAAGAAACCAAGATATTTTCAGGAAGAGGACAACAAGATTTGACAACTCCAATTTAGCTAGACTCAATAGTGCAAAAGTGATCTGCAGTATAATAAGCTTTGGGTGACCTTTTGGTGCAAACCATCTTGATGTTCATTTAATGCTATTTGGTTTCATTCGGTGGGCTTGAGCAAATGAACGAGTTCATCAAATCAGGTGGCAGACTCTGGAGAAACTGCAAGCATGGATTTGAAATGTCTTTACGAGTAATATGCTTCAATTTTTATGTAATTCTGCAAACGCAAAGCTTAAATGTTTGCACGTAATTGTGGACATAACTGAAACACATGTGTAATTTTAAGGTGGAATGAAGAAACACAAATGTCTGAAAAAGGCCTTGTAGAAGAGCATCTGCAATGTCTGGGAGACGAGTGCTGCCACCTGGGAAGGGGATTGTACAAGTTGTGCAGGGCGTTGTTGCAGCATAAGCAGAATTGTGCACACATGCACACACATTTGTTGCAGAAACTTGCAGGTTAACAAAAAAAAACTTGAGAAGAAGTTAAGGACCAGACAAATAGCGATGGAACAAAAAATGCTAGGCATAACCTTAAGTGACAGTGTGGGAATTAGAAAGCAAATGGGAGTAGCCAATATTTCAATTGACATTAGGAGGAAGAAATGGAGCTGCGCAGGCCATGTAATCCATGGGGCAGATAGCCAGTAGTTTATTAAAGCTATAGATTGTGTGCCAAAAGAATGGAAGCGTAGTCTACAATGGCAGAGCATTAAGTGTTGCGATACACTTATTAAATTTACAGGCATAAAATGGGGTCAGCTGGTGCAAGATGGGTAATTGGAGATTGCTTGGGAGAGTCCTTTGTTCTGCAGTGGACATAAATAGGTTGCTGCTGCTGCTGCTGATGATGATGATGATGTGATGATGATTATTATTTGTTTTCCAGGTGAGCGAGCCAGCGCACCGTCGGATCAACATCTTCATGAGCATGCTGCCTCCAGAAGAGCGGGGCTTTCCCATAGTGGTGTCGGCGCTGCCTGGTGCCCGAATCCAGGACCTCATAGGCCTCGTTTGTTGGCACTACACCAACGAGGGGCGTTCACCGAAGCTCAGGTATACCTCTCTTTTCCCCCACTTGTGCTGGTCCACTAAGTGAGTTCCTCTTTATTGCAGTAGCCCGTCTAGCTTCCATATTCCTTGAAAGTACTCCCTTCATAAATCTGAAAGGGAATATGCAAATTGTTTTCAAGAGGCCGTAGTAGTGACACACTGACACATCCCGTATAAGTGTTTAATTAGATGAATGTTTAACAGGAATGCTACTTATTGCATATTACCATGTCAGGTTCGAATCCACAGATCACAAGTAATTGTTGTTTACAAACAGATTCAGTGCTTCCTGTCATATTGGTCATGCCCTTACCTGCATTCTTATATCTTTCATGTCATGCCATTTCTATGCATACACTTGCAGGGAAAATCTCTTGCTTACTATGCTGACGGGGGTAAGAAAAGTCACTGTTTTTGCATGCCACCTAAAATTGATACCTGCAGCGTATGCTTCAGCCTTAGAACGCTGCTGTGGGCCTCCAAATTTCAGACAGTGCTTCTAGGGTACGACGATAACCAGTTTTCGTGCCAGTACTGTGGTCCATAGTCCCTCTTTCACTTCGGCCGTATGCCACAAACACTGCCAGGTGTATGCCACAAACATATCATCCCATGCCAACAGTCTTGTGCAAATCAGCAATGTTTTCAAAGCCACTTTGACTCAAATTATGTTAGCAGTACTGTACACATGAGCTGGAGACACTGTAGCTGTTTCATATACCTGAACACATTAGAAAAAAAGATTATTTATCACGAAAATCAAGAGCTGGAGAGTCGGGTATGTGTTGTGTACCCATGCTGCCTTTGTCCAGCAGTCAGCAGAGTTTGTTGCTTAACAACAGTGGTCATTGGTGGCAAAGACATCTTTGAGTTTGTGAGGTTGTAAATCTGCTTTATGCTTCTTCAGTGAGCTGTCCATGCGAGGCTGCCACATCCATGATCACATGTGTACCAAGTGTCGAAGCTGCACAGATTGATGAACAAGAAGTACCACTGTCACATTTCGAAGATCTCTGCAGAAGTACAAGCCACAGACACTGCAAAGTGCTTAAGTCATTGTGAAATTTGTTTGTGAAACCATCCTGCATTATCCTGAAGGTGGCAGCAGGCCTCTCTTAATGTTATATATATATGTGTGTATATACACACACACACACACACACACACACACACACACACACACACACACACACACACACACACACACACACACACACACACACACACACACACACACACACACACACATACATGCAGGGTGTCCCAGCTAACTTGGCCCAAGATTTAGAAAAAAGCTATGCGTTCTTCAGAACAGAAATCGCATGGATGTTGTTAACGTTTATCTAAACTTACAGTACCATTATTTTGCTAGTCTTTCTTTGAGTAATTAGGTGAGATAAATTAATTACCTTTTAAATATAACTTGAAACGTTCAGGCGTCAATAGGAAAGTTGTGGAGCTTCACAAATATTGCCCAACCCAGGTACTTCCAACGAGATAGACTTAGCATGGCCGTTTTTATTCGGGAAACACGTAAGCCCTCTGAGTTTAAAAATTGCACGTGACAGCGCGCTCTATGCGCCCGAATGCGCCGCAATTACAGCGCTCTCATAAGTGATTTGTAAAAACATCGCCAGCACCGCGCCTTCCCTTCACTTACGAGAAAGGGCGTCAAACTTTGCTCGGCTCTGACATTACTGGCAGCGACTGGCGACGGCGCTCCGAAAAAGCGCTTCGTCAGCAGCCGCTCACGTCTGTCACCGAAGAACGCGCCGTCATCAGCTGTTTATTCCGATATGACGAGAAGAGCAATTTTTTTTCCAGCGTTCAAGTCGATGCGGAATAGAAAAAATACACTCAGAACATGCATCGTACATCTGGAACCTTTGCGAGAGAGAGCATCATTTATTACAACGCCACTTTTCTTCCAAGCTGTGCCAGTGGCTAGATGCATGTGAGCTCGACTGTCTGTTACTGTCGTGCCGCGCAACCGTTTCGAAGAATTCGTTTGCAGTGCCTAAGGCATGCCGTACTCAAGCGAGCAGAAGGCGAACATGGTCCTAGCCTTGGGAACAGCACGGGGCAACAAGAGGAAAGTTGCCAAGGTGTACCAAAATTGGCAATATGAGGGAAGACCTAGCACGAACACAATTATAAGGAGTTACTTGACGCTGAAAGAAACAGGTAGCTTCAAGAAGACGCGGCACAGAAAGGGAACCATCAGTGAAGAGGCTGAAGGAGACATTTTGGCTTTCATGACTGCAAACCCTCATTCCTGCATGCGTGACGTGAGTGGTGAGGTTGGCATTTCGAAGTCCTCAGTGTCAAAAGTTCTTAGGAAGGCTGAAATGCATCCGTATCACCTCCAACTGCATCAAAAGCTGCAAGAAAGAGACTTTCGATGGCGGCTTGATTTCTCAAATTGGATCCTTGTGAACAGTGACGAAATACCGGATTTTGTTGACAAAGTGCTCTGGACAGATGAGGCAACCTTCTCCAGAAATTCTCAAGTCAGCATCCATAATGTGCATTACTGGAGCGATATGAACCCGCTTTGGGTGGCGCAGACCAAACACCAGTACCAATGGTCATTCAGTGTGTGATGTGCTATCTTTGACGGAAGAATAATTGGCCCCATATTTTTTTACCACGTGCTCACTGCTCAGCGGTATGTGAACGACGTCTTGGAAGGCCCAGTCGAAGATTTTCGCTGTTATCTTCCTCTTGCATTTTTAAAGCGAACTTGGTATCACAACGGTGCACCAGCTCACAGCAGTAGCCTTGCCCGAACCTGGCTTGACGAAGCCTTCAAACACCAGTGGGTCAGGCGGCATGGACCAGTAGCATGGCCTGCAAGGTCACCGGACTTGACATCTCTTGACTTCTTCTTGTGGGGACATGTGAAAGACCGAGTGCACCGCAAGCCTACACAACTATACCAGAAGCGCTAAAGGCAGAGATTGCTGAGGCCTTCAGCCAGATACCGTTTTGCGTCATCAAAAAAGCTACATCGGTCGTGCTGAAAAGGTGCCAATACTGCATTATGGTAGAGGGCGACTTGTTTGAACACTTTCTTTAGACACACATCACAGCGAATGTATCTCTACAACCTTATCCATGAAAAGAGCCATCTGTGTGAAACTTTTGTACGACGTGGAAGAGGCACGTAAGTAATATGAAATTACAAATTCTCTGCCAACAAGGAATGGACAGGAAGCTAAAAAGCAACCTTCCATGTCAGTTTACAATTCCTCCTTTTGTGACAACCAGCGTAATTCACACGACGTT
This sequence comes from Dermacentor andersoni, assembly GCF_023375885.2. NCBI lineage: Eukaryota > Metazoa > Arthropoda > Arachnida > Ixodida > Ixodidae > Dermacentor > Dermacentor andersoni. Next base: position 314,772,518 of record NC_092814.1, on the reverse strand, counting down.
ATCAAGCTTATTATAATGCCTGTTTGCTTGTTGGGATCTTGCTCCCAAATTTGAACTCATGAGCTTGCCATTTTTCCTCCGCGTGCATTCTGCTAGTGTGAGAGTGCAATTATTGCCGCAGGAACGGGAGCCCGTATTTCAACTGCCGCCCGAACCCATTGGCGCTTATCTCGGAACCAAGCACAATTCGAAGAGCGATGTTTTTTACAAAGCACAGTTGAGAGTGCTGTAATCGTGGTTCATTCGGGCGCACAGAGCGCGGTGTCGCATGGTATTTTTTAAACTCTGCGGGCTTTCGTTTTTCCCAAATAAAAACGGCCACGCTAAGTCTATCTCGTTGGAAGTGCCTGGGTTGGGCAATATTTGTGGAGCTCCACAACTTTCCTATTGACGCCTGAACATTTCAAGCTAAATTTTAAAAGTTAATTAATTTATCTTGGCTAATTACTAAAAAAAAGACGACCAAGAAAACTATACTGTAAGTTTAGGTAAACGCTAACAACATCCACGTGATTTCTGTTCTGAAGAACGCATAGGTTCTTTCAAAATCTTGGTCCAAGTTAGCTGGGACACCGTGTATATATTTACCGCTGTATCCTAAGCACCAGTACAACATTGCATAGTGGGTGTGACGGGGTGAAAACATTTTACAGAAATAAAGAAATGCAGGTAATTGCTACGCATCATGAAACAAGCATCAAACTACAAAACTAATTAAACAAAGCAAATAAGACGATCGTCAAACTAGAGAAAAAACACATTATTGGCTGATGTGGCAACAGTGTTTTGTTGTAAATCATTTCATGTGGTAATCATGCATTGTAAAATAGAAGTCATAAAACCATGAGGTCATGGTTTCAATTCATCATAACAGTGGCCACTTTCCAATAGGAGTGCAATGCAGAAACGCTTGTCCGCTTAGCTTTGGGTACAGTTAAAGAACCAAGTGTTGTAAATGTTAAGCTGGATCTCTCCACTACAGGATCTCTCATAGCCCCTGTGTTGTTTTGGTACTTTAAACAGTGTCATTCATTCACTCAGGCACATAAAATCATCTTTAGTGTCCCTCTAATCAGCCATGCCTGAACCAGGTGTGTTTGTGACTTGTCCAAAAATATAGGAAGGCAGAGAAAATTTAATCTGACTAGCGCTAGATTGACATTGTGCGGCTTAGCTTGATGCTGACGTCTCTCTGGTTCTCTGACATTTAGTGTGCTCTCCGCATGTATGCACCCATGCAGGCCAAGCGTGTCTCAGTACTGCTTGAGGATTGCAGAAGAAAGTGGGGAAATCGACGAAGACTTCCCTGCACTGGACCCCAGAGAACCTGTGACAAAGTTTGAGTTCCCATACCTGGCCTTGGCGGAGGTGGAGAGAGAAGATTTTCCCGCTGGACCCCTGCTCACCTTGTGAGTTGCCTTGCCAGCACCGTGGTACAGCCACCAAACTTTAAGCTCATGAGCCTTTGTATCATCACCTGAGTGTGTACTATTGCCTTCAATATGAGCTGCAACGCGCAAGCTGTGGCTCAAGCGCTCTCCCAGTTGAGCGAGTGGTGCTCTCAAAAATAAGTTGAAGAGGGTTGTGCCATTCGAACAATGCATATACCACAGTGCTTTCGGTTGCCCGCGTTAATTGTAGCGATAATACACTGGCTCTCAGAGCACTGCAGATGCCCTTAGCCTTTAGTGCAGATGCTTCATCATGGCACACCGCTGCCCCAGCTTCATAACTATTCTCATTTTTCTTTTCCTCGCTCCCTTTTATTTCTTCAATAGAGTGACAGCTGCCTGACAGGCCAGTCTATTGTTACTCCTAAAAGAAAGTAGACCGTGGAAACACGGGGGTACACGCATTGCTGGAATTGCAAAACCGTCTCCACTTTCTTTGGAGAACGCTCCGGCCACAGCTCGCGTGTTGCAGCTCATACTGAACATGATAGTACAGCATAGACCACTCGTAACGTAAGTCGCCGGAGTCTCGAATACCTGCTCTAGTAAGTGGTACCCCACTCTATGACCAAAAACACATTTTTCAAAGGCTGCAAATGTGCAAAACATGTAGACCAAGCATCCACACGTATACAAAAATTGAAGCATGCGACCTGAATGCGACCTAGTTTTCGTGGACCTTTAGTCTTCGCATGAAGCAGACAAAGCAACGCAAAAAAAAAAAAACTGAATCAAAGAAAGTGAGTAATTTTTCATACTGGCTTGATTATTCAGAATTCTCCTTGGCACTGTCACCAACTCCACAGAACTAATGTAGAACAGTGACCAGCCTTTTTCTTCCTTCTTTCTTTCTTTCCCTGTACCTTGTTCATTTTCTTTGCATCTCCTCCTCCTCCTCTGCATTTCCCTTGACTATTCTCTTCTCTTGGTCGGTGTACCTCGTTAAGAAGTGCACTCACTGTCTCGCTTCTCTGTGAGATTTTCCAGCAGCCGCACTATACAGTTGAATCCGGATATATCGAATCTGAAGGGCATCGCAAAAAAAGTTCGATTATAGGTCATTCGACATATAAAATAAAATATTATACACAAATTTTCAAGGAGATTTTCCAGCTGTTCATTCTGCAAAATAATTCGTTATACGTGGGTTCGATATACCCGGGTTCGACCGTAACCGGTTTCTCGTCTCGCGCTGCTGCAGTATATGTGGTATGCATATACTACATCGAACTCTTTGGGAGGGTAAACGCGAGCTGGAAAAGAGCTCGTTATAGGCAGTTTTTCACTATAAGTGGTTAGTTTATAAATGGTCTTAAGCTGTACATCACATGGCTAAAGCTAATCAACTGTGTGCTTACTTAACCCATAGTGAACATCTCACAGTGCGAGAAAGATATACCAGTTAGACAAGAAAGCAACACATATAAGCTCTGTACTTTTAAAAACAACTGGATTTATTTTCATTAGTGCACGATACAATTATACAGTAAAACCCGAGTTACACGTTCCTGTTTGTTATGTTTCCTTGGCTCACATGCTGTGAAATGCCGGTCCCATTTTGTTTCCAAGCAGTCATGTGTTTTAGGTTCCCGTTACATTTCCATACTTACGAACTCTCCCGAATTTTTCATAAAGTTAACAAATTTGGATATGATTGACGATTTTACGAATGTTGAAGTTTTACAAAATATACCACTCACGGAAAAGGTTCGCTAGTCCGTCTCGGAACCTTTGGTTAAAAGTTTTATGGTGAAAATACAGAAGTGGGTTACTTGCTTCTTACAAGTTTGTACAGACAAGTTCCTGAAGCAGATAAAGTGGGCAACAGCAAAGTCACTGTGACTTCAAAAACAATTTTTTCGTTGTCATTATTTGCTGTGTCAAGTTTGTTTCTGGTTTTGTGCTGTCTAAATGTAAATCCTCGTTAATAAAGTAGATCTAGACCTCGATATAACGAAGTAGGTAAAATCGGCAATTTGCTTCATTATATCGAAATTTCATTGTACAGTTACTCCTCGATATAACGAACTTTAATATAACGAAGTATTTAACTTTTCATAACATCTTGCCCATACAACACCGTGTACGTAGAACATCAATATAATGAAGTGTGTTTGTATGCGATTTCAATATAACGAAATTTCATTGCCACCGCCAAGGAATGCTGAGACAATAAACAGAAACTTCCGCCTATGCAGATGGTCAGATAATTTAATTACAAGCGGCTGCTTGCAAATGCAGCTCTCAAATTCTGCACCGCAGAGCAACAAGAGTGGCAGCCTAAGTGGAGCCGCATCGTGTTCCGTATAAAGTCCAAGTGCGATAAGATCCTATCGTGCCCCATGCACTGTGTGCTTTAGGTGCGAGTGAAAGTGTACGAGGGTGAGACAAGAAAGATGGTAGCTTCACGAGGGCCGCCTTCCCACCCGAGCAAAGGGAAAGAGGAGGAGGGGAGCGAGCTTGCGGTAACGCAGTCATGCGCGCTGGAGGGGGCGGATTGGAGGTAAGTTGGCGCACGTCTGGATTTCTGGTGCACATCTGAGCCGTGGCTGTGCAACGCTGTAAAAGCAGCTGAGCGCGCAGCCACGCATCCTGCTTGAGAGGTAATCTGCCACGTGCGCAAAGAGTGGGCGTGGCAGGACGGCTTGGGACCATGTAAGCTGTCTTCCAGCACGCACGTTTAGTATTGGAGGTTGCGTAATCTCGAGTTTCTGTAACCCGTTGGAGGGAGATGCGGACGAAGCATTCACTCCCCGCTGCCGGCGCTTTTCCTGAAAGGGTCGTCCCAGTGTGGGCAGCGCTATCAGACGAGTGTACGGAGTATGCGTATGTGCTCTTGTGACTTGTTTCTTTGAAACGTACACAAGCATGCACTAGTTGAGCATTGTTTAGAACATGGCCAGTGCACACAATTCTGCAAACCCATCATGCAATCTCGTTTTGCTTCCTTGAACTGCCAACAGTGCAATTGTTGGATTTTTGGAGGAAAGGCATTTTCGATTGTATTGAACGTACTTTCTACCGGAACTCTCCTGGGTGCGAGACAGCAATCTTATAAGAAGCGTATGCCTGTGGCTTTGCGAATCCCGGATATTACAGGAAACTTGTGCCTAAAAATGCCGGCACCCCAAACATGATGGTCTTTCACGGATGTATGTAGCAGTTGAACAAACTTTGTTTTTTTTTTTCTTTCCATTCTTAAAGGAGCTGCAGCTCTGTCATGGGTTCTCTTATGTTTGAACATTTACAGTGCGTAGACAGGATAACAGGCAAATGCGGCGGCTCGCCTGCAAAAGATAACATATATACATGTATCATTCACGCATCTCTTCTTGCAGGTTCCAATAGGTATACTCTCCTTGATATTAGAACTGAAATGAATATTGAATAACTTCACGTAGTGAATTCCAAGAACATATAGCACAGTCTATTCGATTCATATTTTAAATTTCAAATATTTGCACACCCTTGATTTTAATTCAACATGTCATGTTCTAAATAAAAATTCTGCTTTAAGAAGCAGGTAAATATAAGTTCTCCGTGTGAATGCAAAAATAAATAAGTAAATAAATAAATCATGCCAAGGAGAACATTTCTGTGTTTCACATGTGTTTATATAGGGAAATTAGATTTCGAATCTAGCAAAAGTTTCCTCTTGGAAATTAATCTTTTATGCAGAAAACTAATCCAATTGGTCGTTTAAACTTTGCTGTTAGTAACATCACCAGCGCTAACATGGCAGTTTTTTTATAATCATGCAACCACACCTAGGCAATATCTTAGCAATAACAGCTGCCTTAGTTGTGTATCTAATATTCTAGGTTTGACTGTTTGAGCTCTGAAAGCACTGGATGGTTAATTTGATGCAAGTAAGTCTACTAACCACATCTTGCCTGATGATGCTATTATGTTAGTGGATTAACTGTAAGACATGTAATACGGGAGCACTGATCTTTGTGCAAGCCTCTGTGGTCTTCAGAGCCAGAGCACACTATGCATGCACCTACCTCTAGTGGTCATGTAAGGGCAGCATGGTGAAAAACCCACCAGTTTAGCTTAGTGGCTATAGCTTGCACTGCTGAGCTTGAGGTCGCGGGTCTCGATCCTAACTGCAGCGGCTGCATTTCGTTGGGGGCGAAATACAAGAACACTTGTGTACTTCGATTTAGGTGCACACTAAAGAACCCTAGGTGGTGAAATATTAATGCAGAGTACTCTACTACAGCGTGCCTTGTAATCGTATCATGGTTTTGGCACGTAAAACCCCAGAATTTAATTTAATTTAGTTTAATTTTTAGCATGGGGATAAATCTGTTGATATCACAGCAGCTATTCGGTCAGGTCGAGCAATGGAGATGCGGTGTTGAATTTATCAGCTGTATTTTCACATATAAATCCCACCACTGCCAGTAAGTTGTACACCCAGTTACAGCACTCAGAAAAGACCACCCCCCCCTACCCCCCCACCCCCAAATAAAATTTAGCTATAATTTGTACAGTGAATGACATGCCCCAGGTTCAAAGCGTTATAAAACCAGACCAATAAGGCCGTCCAGAAACAACCTCCTTTTGCGACTTCATGTTGAGGCTGAGCACATGTACACGCAAAATGTTGCATTGGGTGCAGCTTCACAGCACCGTATAATGCATTGCCACTGAAGCACTGTTTGTGTACAGTCAAACCACGATTTAACAATTTCAGTTTTTTCAGCGAAAACTTTCATTAAACAACGAATTTTGTTCAGTGAAGGTTCCCATGTTTCAGTAGTAAAATCTACTTCACAGGTTCCTAGAGAAGACCTAGAGCCAGATTCACGAAACTTTGTGTTCGTAAGTGAGTCAAGTGACGCATCTCCTCGTCTACTCTGGCACCAGTGGGTGAGAGCGGCAGCTCTTGGAGGCAATCTGCAATGGGGTCAAAGGCTAGCCAACCTGAGATAGCCGATGGCTTCGTGTGCACTGTGTTCTTGTGCACCTGGTTCATGTTAAACTGAGAGGCAGTGAGATGGGAAATTCACTCATCACTGCTGCCGCTCTTCATTAAACCAGCGTTCAGACAGCGAGTGTCCGCTGTCATCGAGTGAGATGTTTTGATGTTTGCCTGTGCGCACGTGACACCATGCTTGTTAATTTAGCTTGTAAGTGAATATTTACAGCAGTTTATGCAGCTAATAAATGCGCTAACCTTACTGCATATAGCTGTCTAATAATTTGCCATCGCAATCAATGCTTCGCCATTCAGGCGAAACTGCAAATTTTTATTAGTGACTTGACTTCGGTGTGTACGTTTTCCTGCTTAATGCATTTTTCTTGCATTTATTTCCAAAATGTATGAATGAAGCTCTATGTACACCTAAATGCACCATTGGTCAGCTGGAACAGGAAAATTTCAACCGTAAGTGAACTAACGAAAGCATCAGTGATGACGGGAAATGGGCATTGCCTCAGTGCCGTTGTACCGCGTCATCGTAAACAAATACATAGATGACATTACAGTGATTTTGGCCCCACAATTCACTACACCTCTAAATGTGATAGCATTATAGGCAGACTTCACCCACTTTGGAGGTATCATTGTCTGGCGTAAAAGCTTGGGCTAATCGCAAAGGCAGTGCAGTCTAACACGCCATCTCAAAGCACTAGCTGTCACGAGGGAAGAATGCGAGAACTGGTATGCGACGCATGCACCAGACATTTCAAAGAGCTACTTTGGCCCGGCACAAGCATGTGTGCAATCATGGTCTAATGGCTAGTTCATTGGGCTGCTGTGCATTGGGCTGCTTGTAAGCGTTGGGGTCAGGCATGTGAGAAGGGGTAGCTGGCCGATGCCCTTGTCTAACTCATCCACGTTGAGGATGTTGTTGAAGGGAGGAACAGGTTCTCATCGAGAACCACAAGTACTGGGTTTGTTTACAATGTCTACATGAGGACTAAACATTATGTCTCAACAGTCTAGCATGACTGAATTGAAGCACACCTGAGTAGCCAAAAAGTCTGCTTAAAACCCCTCTGTCCTCCCTAGATCCCTAGGCCAGGGAAATTTGCCATCGCACCTTCGTCCAGTCGGAGCATCCAAAGTCGCCGAAGGATCCGCTTTGAGGGCGAGGGTGTGCACAATCACTCCGGCACCTTTGTTCATTGAACACAAGAAAGAAAGGGAGTCTCGTAGACAGGGATTGTCATGCTTGACTCAAACTGGCGCATCTTGGTTCCTGGGATGACCCAGCAGTTAGCTGGGGCGTTTGTCAAATGACCGTGACAGTTACTAGGGTTTGTGAGGAAGCGGCATAGAGCACCCTTTTCCAGGAGTTTCTTGCTCCCAGCGTCATAGTCAGTGGCCAAGTGACATCCAATCAATCACGTGTTCTTCAAATCATGTCTCGCCATGATGTCGTCGCTGGTCTGCCCTGTGGGACGTATTGTTAGCTTCACAAAGCGATTCGTCACAGTAGGGCAGGAGAGGTTGGAAGGTCACTTCCCCCGCTGGCTGATCATAACGTACTATGCTGGAAGACAGAGGTTCAATCCCACCATCAGTCATGCATTTCTTTAGCATTATAGGTGGACTTCACCCACTTTCAAGGTGTCTAACAGAAAACTCGAGGTATGTTGAGCGAGCGCATCACAGTGTGCACGAAATCACAAGTTTGTAAGAAATGCGAGGTATAGAAATGTCACTTCGATAAGTGAGATTGTGAAAGGTTTCTTGCGACACTCGCATGCTCAGCTGTCGAGATGTCTGAATCATAACAATCTAAGTATGCTATTACATAGCTAGAGAATTCAAGCAGCTATGTTCTGGCCTAGTATGCAAAAAAAGAAAAAGAAAAATGATGGCAGTCTAGCACCGGTTGGTTGCGATATTGATGGTACGTGTGCACACATGGTGCAATGTGATGGCGGCCACACGTACTAGGTGCCACCTTTGCAGAAACATTGCTCTTGATATGGTCTCTATCTTGCATGCCAGTGCTTTTGATCCTGCAATTATTTGTCAGGTTTCTTGTGTGATTCTGTTCATAATGCTTACTAAAGGAAAGCGAGATCAGCTAATTAAAAAAAGTTTATTGCATTGACATGTGTGGATTTCATTAAATCGTCAGTGTTTATTACATTGATGGTCAGCATTAAAAGCCTTACATTTCTTGATATTTACTATGGATCATATACATGTAAATACAACTTCTTGACTCATGTTTCCCTCGTAGCCACACCAAGGATGGCTTCACAAAAGTTCAGATCCCCAGTGCGGATGCCACTTTACGGGAAGTACTTGACCAAATGCTCAAGAAACGCAAGGGCCTGTTACGTTCCTTGGGTAAGTGTTGGGCCATTTCATCCCTCTTCAACCTTTGCCAAATGTAGGGAGAAGTCACTGTGAATCCAAAAGGGTCACAACAAACATTCAAGAAATTTCACGTATTGTGTGAAAAATAGGCTTGTACGAATTTCAAATTTTTAGTTCAAAGCGGAATTAAGCGAACAGTAATTAGTGTCTATCGAAGAGAACAGTTCGAATAGGTGAGCGATTTGCATAACACCAGAAATTTACAAATCTAAAAGGAAAAGGAGAGGAGGCTTTGCTAGCAAAGATGGAAAATTTCACTCTGGAGTCATTTTATCCTCTAAGTGCTGTGTTTATATATTGTCATGCAAAAACAGTTGTCCACCATTTTAATGGGAAGCATTGTTCTGAATGTCCAGCCACTTTTTGGCTGGCGAGCCTGTCTTGCCGTTTTCATGGGCCGATCCTGGGGATAGTGTAGTTAAAAATTATGTGCCACAGGGGTAAATGGGTATGTGCACTAGACTTTGCCACTGGGTATGTGTCACTGGGGCAACTGGGTATATGCCAGTGCGTTTTAGTTTGCTTTCAGTCTTATATCTTGCCATTACAAACAATGTTTTACTTATTTTAAATGCAGTTACCGACCAATTATTTGGACATGCTTGATTATTTGGATAGCTCTGCAGCATTGCTACTAGCCCTAAGGACTTAATGTATAAGGACGACCAAAATTTCAGACTCCAACTGCACGACCATGTGCTAATTTGGTCACTGAGTCAAGCAGAAATAGCAATAGTAAGGCATTAGCATTCTTAAAGTACTTCACGCACTTTCTAGGGACTATGTATCTATGTATGTTTTTATATAACCATCTTCTCACCTACCTGGGCCACTGGGTAGTCCCTTGCCGAATGGGTAGCGCATTGGGCTGCTTTGTTGAGAGAACAGGGTTCGAAATCAACCATTGGACCAACTTGGATCACTGAGCATGCGGCAATGTGTACATACATTTTGGTCTTCAACGAACCAATTTCACGCTGACATGGGTCACTATTGATGTGGAACTGGGTAGGTACAGCAGTTCGAAGATGTTCTTTGACGCGACTGTCTTTAATGAACCTCTTTGATGGCAATTTAGGTAACTGGGTATGTACCAGTAAGTTTATGCCGCTGTACAATGAGCGACTTTGATGCGAACTTGGGTAAATAGGTATGTGCCACTGGGAGTGTGCTGCTCTGCAATGATGGAAAAGATCCCTTAAATTTCTCCAGTGCTAAGCGAAATCGAACCCACGTCACAACAGTTCCTCTAAGGCAGCAACCCGGCGCATTAGCAGGTTACACCACAAACGAGCTGGGTATGTGCTGCTTTCAATGAACACGTTTAATGCCAGCGCTTTAGTGAGCTGCGCCATGAATACACTGGGTATGTGCCGCCCTTCAATTAACCTCTCCCCAAGTTGGCACTGAGTACATGCCACCGAGTGTGCGGCAAGCGAGGGAACCATTACCAGCGTTCACAAACACTGGTGCTCCACACGTCTCGTCTCGGAGGCCACGTGGGGACTTTTTGGCAGTGCCACTAGATGGTGCGGCGTATCCAGAAAGAAGCGCGAGTAAGGAGCCCAGTTGCCACATGACATGTTTCTCAGCATTTGCACGCACCGGTGCGCTATGCATTTTGGAGGCCACATACAGGCTTCGCAGCGGTGGCACTAGATGGCGCCAAGTGTCCTTAGAGAAGCGCGATAGAGGATAATCTGTAGTACATGTCTCACACATAGCTCGTTTCGCCGGTGGCAATATCTTGTGTCACTAAATTGATACAATGCTAAACACACTACTGTCGACAGTCATCATGAGATGGGTTCTGCCACTTTTTTTTTTTTCTTTTTATAACACCATGTTACTGGTGCCCCCTCAAAACGGAAACAAGAAAACCTAGTCGATTTAGTAGTCACCGATGATTCGGTGCATGCATTGACTGTGGTTTTGTCCATCTGCAGTGACAGTGTGGCAATGGTCGAGATACGGGTTGCGATTTTGTAGTGATGCCTTCCACTCAATTATATGCCACTCAGTCTCATAATCCATTGTGCATGGCAGGTTCATCCCACTGATAAGGCGTGCAGTGCGTCACTCTGACCAGTTACGGAGCACAAAAAGTATGAGAAGGAATAGCATAAAAAGCACTGCTAGGAAATCACGCCGACGGAGTGTCTAGGCCAAGGGCAAGTGTATGTGCGTGCACCAACGCACTGACAAACTTGGGCCGTGTTCTTGGATGATCACTTTTTCGTGGAATTTCAACTGACTAGCACCAAATGCGTTGACAGGCAGCAGCATTTCCACACTGTGAAAGTGTGCTTGGTATTGTGCCAAGAATGGTGTCATTGATAGATGCTATTGCGGCTTGCACTAGTCGCATAAAATATTGCGCGCTTGGCACAAGGCCTCTTTGATTATGCAGTCCTGGACTGCCCATAAACCGTCTGCTGCTTCCGGTATGAGTAGCTCTGACATAAAGGCATGTTGCAGTCACGGGACCCAGCGGCCAAGGACTGTGTGAGGTGGCTTGAGGTTTCAGCTGAAAAAAACCTCGACTGGAAATCGATCTCGTGACTGCTATCATTTGCTCATAGGTAGACCACCACTGATAATACTAAGCGGATTCCTTACTGAGGATTCATAGATATGGCAATCTTGGAGGCCACGTTGCAGACACAACCACAAAGCTTCCATAGTGGAATATCGTAGCCTGAGCGCATAGTACATGTTCCGAAAGCACAGTTATAGTGCAGTTTACTTCGCACTCTCTCTCTCATCATGTCAGTCACATAACCACTGCAAGCTTGCTCATCATGTGCGAAATTTAATGGAAACTTATACACGAACACAAATAAAATCATAATCATACCGCGTCCCTGTTCACACAAAAAAGCATTTGCGGATATTACAACCATACATTATGAAAGCAACTCAATAGGCTAAGAAAGTGCAATTACATTGCACATGGTCCTAAAAAGTAGTAAAACCCGTCTGCAAAAGAGTCAATCGCTTCTTTACATGCAGCATGCATCTAGGACAGACAGCACATGTGTTTTATCGCAAAATGTCACCATCTGTTAATCATGCGCCTCAAAAAGCAAATGCTGAAACTTGACAACAGAATGAGAGATCAGCATATGTGAACAGCAATTCGCAAAGTTCCAATTGTATAGCATTCCAGTTACCAGTGACAAACAGCCACATGCATTATGATATACGTCTTCCCATACCGGTTTCACTCAACTGAAAGGCGAAATCCACCTGTTTACTACACACAACAATGAGCATGACAGATTTCATGAAACAGGTCAAGAAAAGCAAGCATGTGCGCATGACATATCACTGTGCTTGTCTCTTTAAATATCCAAGGACACCTAAACACTTCTTATGAGTTGTGAATGCAGAAGCATTAACGCCCAATTGAATACCACTGAACAGTCCTTTGAGTTACGAACTCCTCGCAGGCAAGCGAGTGTCTTGAATCACTTGGCGCGTTTTGATTTGGTCTTACCCAGGCGCAGTTAGAACACAGGTGGGAGCTTGCATGAACAAGAAACACGAAAATAACACAGGCTTCTGAGAGTGAGGGTGACTTGGTGTGGCGGTGATTCCCTCTCCCTTCACGCAATACCGTGACATCAGGTGTTCCCTTTTGCCCGCTCTGCTCCGTCAAGGCCCAAGCCAGCATAAAAAGCGTGCAAGGCACTCATGTGACGTGGCGTCGCAGCCAATGGGAAGTTTCGCTGCTTCAGTTGCCCCCAGCTTCTTCACTTAATGGGCCATTTAACGCTTTCACATCAAAAACACAAGGACTAAAGCGGGAGCAATTCCATGGCTCGTGCAGAGCTTGCATGATGGCACAGAAAGCAAAGATGTAACAGAGGTGCTAGCTGAGTGCACAATATCTGCCGTGTGGAACGCACAAAGTATGCGGAAGCATGCAGCATGTTTCAGAATATCATGGCGGCAGGCACCACACACATCTTTTTCATACAATCATCATCTGCTAGCCACTTGCGCTGGTCTGAACAAAAATCTGCTGACAGCTCCGAGAGCCTACAAACAGCCTGTGGAAAAATTGGCTGTGGTTTAGCTCTGGTTTAGCTCTGGTTAAACCTGGTTGAATTGCGAAAGCAACATTGCAACCTCTTTCTCTCATTCTTCCTAGCTTGCTTAGCTCTCGCCTTAGAATTTAACTGTTCTGAAGCAGTAGAGCAACTAGATTCAGGTACAGACTCTTCGTCAGTAACTTCCATGGCGAGACTGATCAACCAACGCGTAGCGCACCGCTATATATCCTAGTGAAGCCGCCACGGAGCAAGCGCAAGGTGAGGAGGTCTTCATATCAACGGACAGACCATCTGTTAGGCTCGGGGCCGGCTCGGGGGCCACAGCACACGCGACGAGCGGCTCCCTTCTGGCTGCGGTGGGGAGCAAGCTGACGTCACGCATCGTCATAGCAACGGAGAGCTGTCACACCACCTGCTAAGCGCAGCGCCGGCTCTGGGGGGGCCACAGCATACGCGATGAGCGGTTACACCTGGCGTAGTATTGCTTTCACAATAAAACGAACGCGATTCTGGCAGCTCTCGGACTGGTGGGTGAAGCTTTCAAAGCTGTCTCAGAAAATCGAATGTGGGACAGTAGTCCCAAGGAGTCCAGGACTGTCAGGGACGGATAATCGAAGAGGCACACTGTGCTAAAACTGCTGTAGCTCGTAGACATTGATGCATCTGGCGTTTGTCACACGAACGATAGCATGCTTGGCACTCTGCCAAAAATGCCGTCACTTGTACCTGCTATGTGACTTGCACTAGTCACGCAAAATCGATGGTATCCCCAAAAGTGATGATCCAAGAATACGGCACACATTTTTTGGCCCATTTGTGAAATAAAATTCACTTATTTTAGGGTGAATCAGGTATTCTGGACTTACAATTACTCCGACTTTTTGGTGGTCCCCATCGAGTCCAAATTATCGGTCGGCAACTGTATAAACGCTACAGGTTATAATCTCTACTTGAATTGTTCACATTACGTAGACCTCAACTGCAGTTGAGTGTGCCAATTTTTTTTCTTATTTTTTTTACAGCTCCTGCAGTACAGAAAATTTATTTACCGACTTTCTTTTAGTGTTGTGGTTCGGTCTACTTCATATCTAAAAGCGAAGCCACGGGAGCATTTCATGTTCACCTGTCGTGCAGCCCGATGTCTCAGCAAGTGGAATAAGCTCGGAAAAAGGCGGGTGGGGCTGTACACAGAAGATTTGATCAATTTTTCCCTCAGATGTCGGGATATAGTCTCTTCAGAGGTACTACTACCCTTACACTAAAATGTATGATAATTGTGTAAATAACTATTCGTAACTCGTGCACTTAGTATGTTCTGGAGAAGTATAGTACATAAAGAAGCATCACAGTTCATTACTTGCATAAAAGTATACACTCAGGCATTAAGTAATGCCCGGAATGAGCTGTGCTCAAGGCACTGTGGAAGCTGGCTCTAAGCAGTTAACTCTGTGCTGTAGTTATGTACTAGTAATTGCTGCTTATTACACAAAACTGTGGTGCTTAGAATTTTAACACTGTAGTGTTAAGGACCCCATGTTGCAGAATATCTCGTGTCGATTTCATAGCCGGCGTTGGCATCCTGTGAGCTAAAATTGCCGTATAGTATACTTAAGTATATGTATATGCCGCACCTTGCTATATGACATGCGGTATGTCCGGGTTATATTGCCACACCATTCTGTCACTAAAGTTGCTCATACATTCTTACATTCTTAACAAAGTTATTCCTCAGAAGTATGAGAATGACAGCCCATAAACAAGTGTAATGAAAAAAATACCAACACCGCATGCCGTTGATGTTAAATCTTCTCAGACTGAAATATTACAAGTGCGAAAGAATAACAGAAACCTGAAAATGATCTAATTTTTTGGTGCTGCTGTGTGCTGTCTCCGGGAACAACGGCCCACGCAAGAGGGCACATTTCTACCAGAAAGCTCGCCCTTCATGCATAGCATTCGCTGCCAGTGTTTCCCGGTAAACATTACGGTTACATGAGCTGCAGTTGCTGGAAAGCATGAGAAGCAGTCAGGGGTCATCTTAGAGATGAAGCTTCAGCGTTCTCCAAATTTTTTTTACACCCTCTCTGGGCTGCTAAACCGCATTACTCTTCAGGTTTGATTGTACACACATAGACATTAAGAAAATTTTAATGTATTGGTTTTGATAACAATGCTACCTGATGTATAAAAGGTTGTTTTTGTATGCCAGAAACAATGCAACACATGCTTTATTTTAAAGACTGGTTGTCCTGCAAATGTGTAGGGCCCGAGTTCCATGTCGAAGACTACCGGGAAGTGGGCGTCCCTATTGACTTGGACACCACCATCAGGAGGAGTGGCACCCTTGAGTTCACCCTAGTGTCCGAGGACGGTGAGTGCTGCATGACCTAGAGATGTGAACGGTTGGGGAAAAGTCTAAATTTTGGCAGGAAAAGAAAAATCTTTTCCCTTTCTTTCTTTTCCCCCCCTCTTCGGCAGCTGAAAGATTGGCCAAAATTTCCAACCCCCATAATAACATTGCAAAATTGTTAAATTTTTTTTCAGGAAGGGGACCGAAAGATTAACCCAAAACTGTGCAGATCATCTGTACAGTTTGTCTTACGTGTTTCATTTGCTTACATGTTAGTGTTTTTGTTTTAGGTGTTTGGGTTACAAACATTTACACTGTGTTTGTAGAAAATTTATGTTCTAATGTCACATATACTGTAGCAAATATGCCTGGTCTTGTATTTCTAGCCACGCAAATGTACTGACTGTCTGTTCATATTCTTCCCCTGTATAGATCTAAATATTCGACTCTTGAACACCAGTTTAGAGCAAGTGCACTATCCCACTGCCATAGCTTGGTGGCTATGGTGTTGTGCTGCCGAGCTCGAGGTCGCAGGTTCGATCCCAGCCGCAGCAGCCTTATATCGTTGGGGATGAAATGCAAGAACATTTGCTTACTTGGATTTAGGTGCACATTTAGGGCAGAAAAGATGTTCCACATCCGCCACCAAGGTCTGGCAGTAGTCTCCCAGGGTTCCACTTGGAAACATAAATACCCAAGAAAGTGGATGGGGAAACGGCACCGCGGTAGCTCAATTGGTAGAGCATTGCACGCGAAATGCGAAGGTTGTGGGATCATTCCGCGCCTGCGGCAGGTTGCTTTTTAATCCACTTTCATTTCCATGAATTTATCGTTTATTTCATTTATTAAGCACAAGTAATTTCCCCTATGTTGTCCTTAGTGTCAGGGTTTGTCGGCTTCTTATGAAAATATTTATAGTCGCACATATGCACGATTATATATATTGTAATACATACTATAAGCAATCTTTGTAGTCTAAAGCATGTTTGTTCATGATGTTTGCTAAACAACTGTACGACAAATTCATTTGGTTTCAGTGAAACCAAGGCTCAGTTCGTTAACACTGTAGCAATACGTGTGACGGTTGATACCGCTGTCACTTGTTTGGACACTGATCACTTCGTCAACACTTTTTTTTTCTCCATGGTGGTGATGGGAAGATGATGGTTGTGTGAATGAAGCCTAACACTCTCTCCGTAGTTGCTATGCATATCTGCAAGGATGGTTCTATGATCCTTCAGCACTCCTTACAGTCACAGAGCCAGAGTGCAGCCCCTTGGGTGACTTGGTATAGCATCCTTTAGTGATTAAGCAGTGCAAACGAAGACAAGAAAATACACATACACACTTGATCGTGTGTGTACCTTAGAGGAGTACTGACATGACAGTTTGACCTTCTAATTTATTTCTTTTTTTGCATTAAATGAAGGTCCTGTACCTCGAAATAACAAAAGAAATGTACTAGCAAGCCTGAGAGTGCCCTAAATAAATTACTGTAAAAGCCTTTCTACAAAAGTTTGGAATAGCACTAAACAATAGGATGAGAACGTAAGACGCATTATGTAGAACAGACAAGACGGCGTCTCAACAAATGCATCATGTAACATGCTCAGTCTCTCTACAAAGGATGTGGGAGCAACCTAGGTGTTAATGTGGTTGTACTGCCGATTGTGGTTGTACTCTGCATTTTTACTCTGCGTTTGTACTCTGCGTTTGTACTCTGGATTTTGATAAGTACCATATTCTTATGCGTCACAAGAACCAAAGAATGTGTAAAATTGTTAAAGCGTATGCAAATCATAGGAAGGGCCCCTCTTGCGTCAGTGCACCATCGCTCAGCTTAATTGTTAAAGAGGATTATCTGGACAGTTTGATCATCTGGTCAAGTGACTTGGCTGTGTGCTCTGGTTGTTACATTTGCTAGTTGGTGTCACACTGAACTGAATCTTAATGGCTTGCATATCTTATTTCAGTATATATGTTCTTTCTAATAAAACTTGTTAGTGTGCGCTCATGTGTTGTTTTTGTTTGTTCCATCGTTTAACACTGTCCTAAAAGTTTGAATGTACCAACAAGCTGAACTTTCAATCCTTCTGCTTTTCTACGAATAGGTTCAGTTTCGTTTACCAGGAGGTGCGTGTGCCGTGATGTCACGGCACAGACAGTGGCCATGTTGAAGCAGAATGTTGTGATGTTTTGGCACTCTCTCCAGCTCAGTCATCTGTTATGTCGCTATTTTTGGCCACATAATGAGTAGCAGCATAGATTTTCTTTGTTGGTCATTTCTTAATGCACGCTAGGCTGCAGCAGATGCGTTCGATTCGCTTCACTTTTTTTATTCACTGTGTGTCTGCACTTGTGCGTGCAGTGGTGTTGTCAGCAACCCAGCCAGATGATTATGCTGACCGGGACATGACCGCCATGGAGGCTCACCTGTACCAAGCATTCAACGTGGCCCTTGTGCCTCGCATTGGACGTAACACTGAAGTCCAACTAGGTGAGCAAAAAAACTGCACACACACACACACACTGCCTGCCCATTCAGCCCTTATTGACTGCTCTGCCGACATTATTCAACTCGCCCTACCATATGACGCGGAGCCTTCTGATCCGAAGCCTAGTCAACTGTGCTCTGCTGAATGCATTCGCCTGCCCCATCTTGCTGTGACGTTCACCGTCGGCGATGGTGAACGTCACAGCAAGATGTCGCCGACAGTGAATACATTGTGTCACCCAACTCTGACGTTCTCTGTTCGCACAACGTCACATTCCCCAACACAGTCATCCGTTTAAAGAAAAGTACCGCGTGTCTCCCGATTGTGAATTTCGTTTCTCTATCCTCAAGTGCTGCCTCAGGGTATCTCCCTTGCAGCCATTGCACGGGCCTGCAACTACAATATTTCCACCTTGACTTCTAATGCATCGTCGCCTACCAGTCTCAATTCGGATCATGCAAATGTGTTGCAAAGCGTGACAGAAATGATCGCCTCTGACCTTCCGGCTCCCCACGTGAACACGCTCTATTGCCCTCTCACATCGTACTGGGACATATTTGATCTCAATGATCGACCACTGGGCCAAAAATCCATTGTGAAGCATCGCATTAACACTGGCAATGCAAGCCAGATACACTGACAACCCTATCGTGTATCCTCCACTGAGCGCCAAGTCATACAGAAGGAAGTTGACAAGATGCTTGCCTGAGATATCATTGAACCTTCTTTAAGTCCTTGGGCTTCCCCTGTCGTTTTTGTTAGAAAGAAGGATAACAGCTGGCGCTTCTGTATAGATTACCGGAATCTTAACAAGGTAACGAAGACAGACATGTACCCCCTGCCATGGATAAATGACGCCCTTAACTGCCTCCATGGTGCAAAATATTTTTCTTCGATTGACCTGCGTTCGGGGTACTGGCAGATTGCTGTTGACGACATGGACTGTGAAAAGAGCGCCTTTATTGCTCCTGACGGCCTCTATCAGTTCAAAGTTATGCCATTAGGGTTATGCAATGCCCCAGCTACATTCGAACATATTGTCATGTGGTAGTGACTGTGAAGAAAGCAGCCAAACTGAGAAAGACGAAACTAGCATTTTATTGGGCGAACTTGTGCCCTCAAAAACAGGCTACACTAAAAGAACGGCGACAGCGGCGAACACAGTCGGCGATCATCGAAAATCTGATCAACGGGTCAAGCGCGTTGGTTTTTATGCATCAGTCGTCGAACGTTCCAGAGTAATCGTTGTGACCCGCGTGCCTCCCACAAAATTCTACATTATGTGCATCGCGCACACATGCAATTAGATTACACAAGTTTCGGTTACAGACAGCAGATGGAAGCATCGATAACATTACAGAAACTTCTGATACATGCAGGCACGTCCTGCGCTGTGTGATTTGTTAGGCGGTGAAATGTGTTACCCAATAAAGACAAACAAGTACACGTGTCAGTATGATGGACGCTCTCCTGCACAGTTTTAAGTGGTCAATTTGCTTGTGCTACCTCGACGACGTAATTGTCTTTTTGCCGACTTTTGAAACACATCTGAAGCATCACTCAACAATTCTTTCTGTTTTCCGCAAGGCAGGTCTCCAACTGAACTCGTCAAAATGCAACTTCGGTCGCCGGCAACTTACTGTACTCGGACACCTTGTCGATTCTTCTGGTCTTCGCCCTTATCCCAATAAAGTTTGTGCCATCAAAGATTTCCCTGTGCCGACCTATGCCAACGACGTTTGAAGCTTTGTGGGCCTGTGCTCCTACTTTCGCAGATTCATACGCAATTTTGCTGACGTTGCACGCCCTCTCACTAAACTTCTATAAAAAGACTTGCCCTTTGCTAGGGGTCACGAACATGCTTGTGCATTCGCTGAGTTGACCAAGTGACTCGCATCACCATTAATTCTCGGCCATATTGACATATTCGCTCCCAGAAAAGTGTGCACAGACGCCAGCGGTCACTGTATTGGCGCTGTTCTGGCTCAATGACAGCATGGTTGCGACCTTGTCATTTCGTACGCTAGCCGTCTTCTGTTCCCAGCCGAACGCAACTACACGATCACCGAACACGAATGCCTCGCCCTTGTTTGGACAGTGGGCGAATTTCACCCCTACCTGTATGGATGGGAGTTTATAGTTGTGACTGATCTCCACGCTTTATGCTGGCTTTTGTCCCTAAAAGATCCTGCTGGTCGTCTTGGTCGATGGGCTCTATGACTCCAGGAGTGCTCTTACAGAGTTGTGTACAAGACAAGCCGACTACATGAGGACGCTGTTTGCTTCTCGCGTCATCCAGTGGATCCACCAGAACGTCCAGACAGTGACGATTTTGCTTGTGTACTATCACTTACCTCACGGCATGATCCTTACGTGAGAGACATCATACGTAAGCTGGAAACTTCCGCCTCGACAACTAACCCTTCTCTACGCATGCTAGTGCTCCAAGACAGTATCTTGTATCGTTACTACATGCACTGTGACGGACCTGAACTGGACCTTCTAGGCGCATGTCCTTCCTAGGCAGTCCATTGAAATACCAGCCGAACCATTCTTGACCTCCTTGGCCCTTTTCCTCTCTCGGTCAGTGGAAAGAAATGGATTGCAGTTGCTACGGGCTACACCACGCATTACGCAATTACACGCGCTCTCCCTAGCAGCTGTGCAACCGACGTGGCTGACTTCCTCCTCGAAGATGTAATACTTCACCACGGTGCTCCTCAACAACTGCTTACCGACCGAGTATGGTACTTTCTATCGCAAGTTGTTAAGGACATCTTGCACTCCTGTGCTACACAGCACAAGTTTACAACGGCATATCACCCTCAGACGAACAGGCTGACAGAGCGTCTTAATAGAACTATCACAGACATGCTCGTGATGTACGTGTCCGCTGACCATAAGGACTGGGACAGGACCCTCACTTCTGCAACATTTGCCTACAACACGTCCTGGCATGATTCCGCAGGTTTCTCTCAATTTTTTCTTTTATACGGTCGAGACTCTGCACTTCCTTTTGACACGCTCCTTCCCGCTGCTTTTCACACGACCTGAGAATACGCCCATGATGTCATCTCTATAGCCGTAGATGCATGGGAAATTGCCCGCTGGTGTCTCAATACTTCACAGGGAAAGCAACGACATGTCTGTTAGGCCCGCCACCACGATGCCCATTTTGACCCTGGTGACATGGTCCTTCTTTGGACACCATCACGACGTGGTGGTCTTTGTGAGAAGTTGATTTCACCATATTCTGGCCCATATCGTGTCTTGTGCAAAGTGACTGATGTGACATATGAAATCGAACCTCTCGGATGTCACCATGGCACGGTCTGCCTCAGACATCATCCACGTCACAAAACTGAAGCCATATCATTTGGACCCACCAAGCAACGGGATGGCGCCTTCGCCATCGGGGGTCATGCTACGAGGCGCTGTCAGCTATGAAGATGAAGAGGAAAAAGACTACGACGCTCGGTGATGTTCGTGTGGTTCGGTAGCCATCTTGTCTGATATTTGAAGCGTCCTTCTGTATATAACCTGTTAATATATTATACGTCTTTTCCTCCCCATAACAATATATAATATTAATTTATATATAATATATATATTAATATATATTACAGAACTTTGCAGAAGTGTATAAAACTCTGCTGTTCTATATACTGACCGTTTTGAAACTCGTTGACTTGAAGTAAAACAACAGTAAATGCTTGTTAGTTTGCACCTGCTGAAAACATATTAACTTCACGTGTAGCTTCACGTATTGCGATTTTCATCGAATAGAACGGAAATTACAATTTCACTCGTCGCAGACTCGCTGCTGTTGAATTCCACCAACTTGGTAGCACATACACACATACCACCAAGCTGGCGGGCCCTTCTTTGCCTACAGCCTGCGCTAAAGAAAGGCAAACTTGTAGTTGCTGGTTAGTGTGTAGTACTGCCATTCAGTATGTAGTTATGCCACATTCCCACCAGGTTATGCTGTGTAATAAGGAGGGTTCACTGTATAAACATGGGGAAAACCATATAAATTGGTGTTTAGCACAAGAACCTTAAGACAAGGACATGGAAAGGAAGATAGACACACAAGCACACTAGTGCTTCTGCTTCTGTCTATCTTTTTCACATCCCCATCTTTAGGTTTTTGTATGAAAGACTGGTTTCTAGGCTTGTGCGACTATAATTTTTTTTTTTTTTTCGTTCCAAGTGAAGTTGAAGTGAATAGTGATAGTGTGCAACAATTTCAATGGGAATACAGCAGAATCTCAGTAATTGGACATTGCGTAAATGGAACAACAGCCTTATGGTTGGTTGGTTTTGCATTAAAGGGGCCCTGAATCACTTTTTATCAAAGTTGAGAAGTGCATTTGAAGTTAAATTAGACTCTTTCAGAAATACTTTGCTGCAAGAAGTACTTCAGTCTGTTCAGAAAAAGTGGAGTTATTGGCAATTAAGCAGCCCCGTCACAGTGCTTCCACTCCTTCAAGGACTTGCACTGCGAAGGCTACGGTGCCCATAACGCTCAGCCGACCGAATGCTAATGTGTTGTGCAGTTCAAATTTCATTTTGAATGTTCACATACAGTCGAGCCTGCTTATAATGAACCTGAGCGTTACGCGCCATTTGTTCAGTATATCCCGAAGTTCACAGTAAGGGAACCACAGCTTAAAAAAAGTGGCTAGTCAAAACACAAAATTTATTTCTTTGCAAAGAAGTTTGTGATGATCGTCTGTTTCAGCAGAGCAGATCCGATGAGGGCGGTCTCCAGTTTAGTTAAAGCAGAAGCGTGCTCTTCACCAAGGCCCTTGGCATAGACAAGTTACCTGAGGCCCTCTATGTAGCCCATTGCAACAGGTGCACTTATGGATCCTGGCTCCGAAGTTTCATCGTCATCCAATTCTTCCGCATCGCTCTCCGTCCGCACTTCACAAACGATGCCCTCGTCTGTGCACAGTTCCGCAATATCAGTGTCTTCATCAGCAGAAATAAAGTCTTCCCAACCAATGTCGTGGGCCCCCGTGTCGGAGTCGACGACGCGCTGCCACAAATTGCCGCCGGACTGATCATCTTCCGAAGCATCAGGCTCGGCATCAGGCACTGCGTCTACGAAGCTGGCCTTACGGAAACAGTTCCACACACAAGCGGCCGTCACCTCCACCCAGGCCGCCTTCACCATCTCAACGGCTGAATACAGCAAAACTCGAAGCAGCAAGTTGGCAGCCGGGCGGTCAACAGCGATGAGCAAGCGCTCCACAATGTGGCGGCTGCACTTTCAAAGTGGTATTGGGCGGCAGGGAAAGTAGAGTAGCTACCGTCAAAGAAGTTTTCACGTGGTACGCTGAGCAGTTGTCGAGCACGAGCAGCACGCCTTTGCCTTGCCTCTGTATGTCAGGGTCAAACTCGCCCAGCCACTCTGCGAATAAATTGTGCGTCATCCACGCCTTAGTATTGTGCCTATAGCGCACGGGTATATAGCTCCGAAAGCAATGCGGCTTCTTTGATTTTCTGATTATAAAGGGCACGCACCGGTCACTGCCATCCATATTAGTGCACAGAAGCACTGTAACGCACACTTTACTGTGCTTGCCGCCAGCGCATGAGTCGCCCTTCTTGGCGTGTGTCTTGTCTGGCAGCATCTGACAAAATAACACAGTTTCGTCTGTGTTATAAACGTCCTGCTCCGAGTAGCTTAGAATAACGACTCGGTTTCTTACAAGCTGCCTCGCCGACAATCGATTTAAAAACAATCCCATGCTGCCATTTGAATCGATGTAGCCAGCCATTACCTGGGCAGCAGTCAGGAAAATTTAGCAGTAACCTGAAATTTTTGGCTTTGCCCAGCATCATTGGTCCACTTATCAGAATGTTGCAAGCTCGTGTGTCGACGAACCACATAAGCAACGCGTCCTCTACGTCCGTATAGGCGGCCTTCTGCAGGCACTTTCTGTTCGCCGAATCGGCGTTAGAGCTGGCAATCTTTTCCTTGTTCTTTACAATCGTCGAGATGGTTGATTTCGACAGGTTGTACTTCTTCACCAACTCACAGTTTTTAGCACCTTGAGACAGTTCGATCAAAATTGCTTGCTTCGCTGCCATGACCAGCGCTTTTCATTTCATGACTGCTGCTGGTTTGGCATTTCCGTCCGCCATCCTGAATACAACTCAGACCCGACTGGAACAAAGCACGGAAGCAAGGAAGCATGGAGACTAGTGTGGAGAGGCCTGCTTCGTGGTAGCGGGCAGAAAACGAAACTTATGAACTTTAGCCAACGCCGTAGCGCGCCTGCCGAGACAGCGAGGGAGTTACAAGAAAGAGTGAGGGGATGTGAGCGGAGTTGTGAGGAAGGGCGGGAGGGCAACCTTGGAAGCCACATGCCGACACCCGTGGGCAGCGCGTGATGGCGGGAAGAAGCTAGAGGGGCACAAAACGAATAGTTTGCCTGCAAGGAAACTTGGGAGAACAGACCGCGTGCACAAAGGAGTCGGAGGTTGTCATTATTTCGCATCGCGGCGCCAGGTGTACGCTGTGCATTCGCTGTAACCGATCTGCAGGGCTCAAAGATGTTCATTATATAGGTGATGCTATGCCATTGAAACAATTTTGGTGCCTACAACGCGCCAAACGCGGTTGTCCTCTTGCGAGCCGCAGTGCACTCAGCTAGCGGACTTGTCGCAGCACCCCACGGCAGCCGTGTTATTTATGCTGCGTAACAGACCCCAGCTACATGCAAATGCTGTGCGTACACGCAGCGTTTGCTTTGTGCACAACAAGGCTTGAGTGCACACTCATGCTCATATGCTCCTGTATGGCTGTGCTACAAGGTGTGGACTGGCTTTGACCTGCACCAGCTTGACTGACAGATGACAGCTACATCCAACTTGCATATTTAGAAGCGCTATGAATAGCTCAATACAAAGCGAAGTCTGCCAGGGCATCTAACTAGAACCAGCCAGGAGTGAGCACGCACTAGCAAGTGTGCGTGTGTTCTGACCTTAAGTTCTGCGTGGTTTGAGGCTAGTTGAGTGTTCAAAACTAGTCGAAATTAGCAAGACCCAGTGGCTATCAGACCAATAAGCAGGGTGGCCAAAGTTTAATTCCTACGTTTACGGCCGCGGCTGAGCATGAGCAGATGATAGTCGGCTTCTTCTGGAAGTATGTAATTATTATATAAATTCGAAAGCAGATTCACCCCGTGGCAGCCACAGCAGACTACACTAAGCAGCATGCCGCTGCCATCTCAGGGCAATGCACAGAAGACGCAGCTATTCGCATTGCAAAGATGAAATTATTTTCCTGTCTTTTTGAGATTGCAGACACGTATATTTTAATTTATTTAACTGAGAATTATCAATTATGTATTACTGAGAATGCTCTCACCATCACAAAATCAGCCAAAAGCGTTGGTTGGCCAGCTGCTTTGGGTAACACTGCGCGACAACATTGCAGAAGCAAGAGCAAGTGATTTTCCGCTGTGTATGACAGTAGATTGTAAACTCCCTGCTGCATGCAGTGCAGTAATATTTGGCTCAAATATTCACAGCAGCCTCTACGACAGATCGGCAACATTTTCTTACTATGTTCAAAGGTGTTTCAGGGCTCCTTTAAAGTTTGCCTGTCACACAACTCGATGTGTGCCCCACATCATCACGATGCCATAAAGTGCAACCTTGACTGCACGATCTTGGCACAGTTTATGCTGTGTTGCCTGAATTCAGCTCAATGGTGTTGTCCTACATATGAGCTTAACCCATTCCGTCCAGTAGGTGTACAGCCGAACGTTGTAGGCATGCACTCTGTAATTGTTGGCTTGTTGTCTGCAGACTCGAATTCCAATTCTATGACCCTCATGTGCACATTACCTCAGGCCTGATCACCAGTGAGACACTCGTTTTTGTTGATTAGCAGTTAAAGGTTGTTTCGTTGTGGAGCACAGAAGGTGGAAGAGGAAGCGGAGGAAATGACAACCTTGTGATCAATTATATGCATGCCCGAATGTTGTAGATGCCTGGTTTCAGCTCTTAATAAATATGGCATTTAGATTGCTTCTGACATCAAGAGCCAACGGCACAGCAATACTGACAGGACACGTGGAACTATACTCTGTTTCATACTACACAAGCAGTGCTGCGTAAGCTGTACGAATAATGCAGTCATAGAAATCTCACTTCGCGCAACTTGCAGTGCAGTTGTTTTGGACATGTGATGTTCTCTGTAGAAAAGCTGCTTCATGTCAGATATTACAATTATGACTTGTGGACGAAAGGGTACATTAAATCGTATTATTCTGTGCACCTTCGTGCTTCCAGTATTTGACGTGCTATGTTTTAGTCGTGAACACAAGTGTTGGGCTGTGGCCGCTGGTCGTAGAAACGTGCCAGTGCGCTCATTCTGTGGCAAATAAGTTCATCTCTGCAAAGCCTTCCACGTTTTGATTATGTCATTTTTTGCAACATAAACATATAATACTTGATGTTGCATCGAATTATAGAACGCATACCGATATATCTTTCCTTCATCTGGGACACACAATTTTTGGATCGCAAATGCGAGCAGTGGAAAAATCCTCTCTAGCCCTTGTAGCATTGCTTGCTATATGTGAAACGGAGTATGGCCAATAATAGTGCCAAGTAGGTAGTATGCACTGCTTCATCTGAACTGTGCTGGTAGTGGTTTGCTATTTGATGTTGTGCGCAGTAAGATTTTATGTGGTTTTTAATTCCCATGTAGCTAATGCATATGCTCAAGCACCTAAAGTATGCGGAAAAAATGTAAAATTGCAACTGAAACAACTTTCTCTTTACTGATGAGATATCACTAACGTGTAGTCAGTACAAACATTGTGACAGTTGTTCTTTTGTCATTCATTCTTCGGTCTATTTTATCTCAGGTGTGCAGGGTGAAACACTCAAAAGAGAGGCAACAGTGTTTAGATTTAAAAGCTGCATTGCAAGGTTTCGTCCTACACTTGATCTGCGCTTTCCCCTCTCTTGTTTTGGGGGGGGGGAGGGGGGGGACTGTTGGCAAGCATGTTGTATTTTTCACCATTGTATTGTCATGAGCCTGAGCCTGATGTTGTATCAGTTCTGTCCTCCAACACATTTTTCTGATGCCCTTTTGCTTGTTTTCTGGATGTATCAGGTATCTCTGGCGAGAAGGTGGAGATAACGCCTCTGCATCAAAAAGCCAAGAACCGACTCTGGACTTGGCAGCCAAAGGCAGTTACGCACAACATGAACGAGATTGCTGCATGCGAGTTCGTCCACCGGAAACACAGTTGAGTCCAGCCCCTCCTCCTGTCACTTTCTTGTTTCTCTATGCAGCAAGTACAGTTCTGTTACAGCTGCCAATGACAGCATCAGTGCTTGCGGCTGCAGCATGGCACAAATAATCCGATTGATGACTTGATTAGTCTGTTCGGTATGTTAGGGCTGTATTTCGTATTGTTCCTTTTTCCCGATTTGTGTTCTTCACCGTGATGTTGAACTTGTGTTGGCAGTGAGGCCAGCAAGCATGTTGACGTGACGCCAATGCATGACTTCGCAGAACAGCACTTTCAAATCTGTCGTGCCTCCAGAAGCTTTTTGTTTGTTTTGTCTTTTCAGAGACCTCTGTACTGGCTCTGTGTAAGGAAAAATGCATGAGCGCTCAGTAAACACACAGTATACTTTTGTGATTTTATTGCCATGCTACGATGTACATGCAGTGCATGCATGTGATGTATTTCAGTGTTGAAAACGTATGGGGCCTAAGATCTGCAGAAAAGTTGAGATGCTGGAATTCAGAGTTGCAGCTTGTCTTGGCATATGTGACCAGTAGTGTGCCAAAAAAAAATCTGGTTTTGGGAAAGTTTATGTTCAGTTCTGCTGTACATTATTCTCCTTAGCACAACATAAGCATTGTGAAACAGAGATGCAGTAGAGGCAGACAAGCACCATGCACCCTCTGTTTGATAACGATGCAAGTTGTGTAGTGAAGAAGCCTTCGCTCATGCACAGTACACACTGCAGTAGAATCATGACATACCTTGACTGCAGTGACAGTTGTAGTTTAAATAAGCACATTTTTGAACAATGCAATGTGGTGGATGTATTACTAATACAAGCGGACTCTTTCTTTCTCTAATGAAAGGCTTCCCTCACAGTTTGGGCTCTGCTTTTGTCAAGAATCTTTTGCTGCTGAGAACAGTTCGCGGGTTTGGTTCCCAGCCACGGAGGCCACGTTTTGATGGGGGGGGGTGAAATGCTGAAACACTCGCCACTTGGTAATTTGGACATGTTTGGTTACCATATAGACTCGTATAAGGGCCGTACCCATGTAAGGGCCCCACCCCCAACTTTGCAGCCCATTCGGTGCCCCGATGCCACACATGTGCATCGGCAAATTTTCTCACGCTGCATACCGTATTTACTCGCATTATGATCGCACTTTCTTGTAAAAAAAATTGACACAAATTCAAGGGTGTGATCATTGTGCGGGTTAAATTTCCCGCGAAAAAAAAATTTGTTTCATCCTGCATTTGCTGCAGGGTGACAGCAGATCAACAAACAGGCAGCTGTCGCTGTAACAGTGCGGGACACCAAAACAAAAATGGCGGCCAGCGGGGCAAGCTGAATGCGCCGAACTAGATTTTTTTCCTTCTCGTGAGTATGTTACGTGCACTGAAACAGTTTCTTCCTTATCAGTAATGAATAATGTCGTTAATATCGGCAAACTTGCGGCAATAATCTAGCCATGTCCACTTTGAGGGGACAGAAACAGAGACGGGCACGCTTACATGCCAGTGACATAGGCGGGCATGCTGCGGAAACTGCAGCATTTATCTTCACTACTGCCCTAATACGGCATGGTTTTGCTAAGCGTGGGCGAATATCTTAGCTGTGTTACAAGTGTTGGCGTATGAATAAGGTACACTTCTAACGTATCAGTGTAAACGTGGCTAGTATCATTGCCGCTCGCAATTTGTTGCGTGCCCTCGAGTGCAGACGAGAAGAATCGAAAGGCACCTTCTTTGTTGTTGTTGTTGACCACAACCATTATAAAGCCAACAAATAATAAAGCCAAGGCAAGTTTGGCTGTAGCTTTTTTTTTTCATAGAAGTGCGGAAAGTGATGAAAGGAATGAAATAGGGCATCTGCTTAAGAATGTTTGGTGCATGCAGACCGCTTGGTATGTCTTGAAGAGTCATTCGCATAGCATTCGACAGCATTTGACAGATGGTAAGCGCAGTCATCATTAGCTAGACTTGGCACACGACATATCGCTGCGGCAAGTTCGGGGTGCGATCATTACACGGGAAAGAAGAAAAAATCTAATTTTGGTGACAAAATTCAGGGGTGCGATAATTACACGAGTGCGATCATTATGCAAGTAAATACGGTACTTACGTGTGGCGCTACTAGATGGCGAGAGCTGTCCGTTGACTTCTGATGCAATTAATCCAAGATGTGCACGAGTCATTGGCTGCGCCGGCACCATTTTGACCCGAAGGTTTGGTTCCGTGGAAGGGCCGCGCCTTGTCAGAATTTTTAAAACAAAGTGCAGCCCTTACACGAGCCTATACGGCATTCATCCGGCTCCACGGTACCACAAGTAGCCCCATAAACTTAATGTATAAGGATGATCGAAATTTCAGACGCTGGCTGCATTACCACGTGTTATTTTGGCCATCTAGCCAAGCAGAAAAAGCTATATTTATTGTCTTGATATGTTGCTGGCATGGTTTTCAGCCACGTTATCGGCACCTCATTGAAACCGAAACTACCAGAGCCTAGTCAGTCTAGTACTAGTCACCAATGAGAATTCAGTGCATGGATTGATTCTATACTTTCATCTATCTGTAGGCAGTGGTCAAGATATTTGCCGCGATCTTGTGTTGATGCCTTCTGCTGGGTTCTATGCCCCTCTCATCCTCCACTGTTCGTGGCCTGCTGGACCCATTAATAACATATCTTGTCATTATAAACATTCTATTTTACTTACCTACTTTAATTTCAGTCACCAACCAATATTTTGGACAAGCTTGATTATTTAGACAGCTCTGCAGCACCATTACTAGCCGCACAGACTTAATGTATATAAGGAAGATGAAAATTTCGGACACCTTATGGTGCGTCATACAATAATTCGGACTCTGACTGCACGACCATGTGCTAATTTGGTCGCTCAGTTGAGCAGAAATGGCAGTATTTTGGTTTTGATATGACCATGTCGCCGGTGGCTCCTTGAAAGCAAAACGAGGAAACCTAGGTAGTTGATCTATTAGTCCTCAATGATTCGGTGCATGCATTGACTGTACTTTCATTTATCTGTAGCGACAGAATGGCAATGGTCAAGACAAGGGCTGCGACTTTGTAACGATGCTTTCTGCTTGATTCTGTGCCACTCGAACTTATCATCCACCATTCATGGCCAGCTAATCCCATTGATGAGGCATGTGAAGCATCGCTCTAACCACTTAAGATGCATGAAAATTGTGAAAAGGAATATTTGCATAAGAGGCATTGCTAGAAAATTCCTGTCATGGAATTTCTAGGCCAAAGGCAAGCATATGTGTATGCAGCAATGCGTTGATAAACTTTGGCCATATTCTTGGAGGATGATCACTTTTGAAGATACTTTCATTTTCACAATATTTCGCATAACTAGCACCATATGCGTCGACAAGCGGCATAATTTCCAGATTGTGATAAGATAATGTGCTTGGCACTGTGCAAAGAATGCCGTCGCTCATAGACGGCTGATGCGTTTTGCGCTAGTATCACCAAATTGAAAGTATCCCCGAAAGTGATTACCCGAAAATACAGCATGCCTTTTCGGGCCGATTGTGGAATAAATGAGGTTATTTTAGGGCGAATCCGGTATTTCGGACTTGCGACCATTTTGACTTTTTGGTGATCCCCATCAAGTCTGAATTATCGGTCAGCGACTGTATAAACACTGCAGCTTATAATCTCTGCATAACTGTTTGCTACACACATTATTCATGCAATTGTTCTCTGCAAATTATTACTGGTTCACATTATGTAGGCATCAAGTATAGTCTGCCAAACTTTTCCTTCTTTTTTACAACTCCCACGGTAGAGAAAACTTATTTACTTACTTTCTCTCCGTGTTGTGGTTCGGTCTACTTCAAGCTTTGAAGCAAATCCACGGGAGAATTTTGCATTATTTCTATACTTTGTATTTTTTAGCTCAGTGTTTTCTCTTTTGAAAAAATGTTGCCTCTTATGCCAACAGTCATAACTTTGAAACAAATTTCTATATCCCATATTGCTTTGGCATATATGCAGGGCTACACCTCATCTGTGCAGTGAACTAGAATAAAAAAAAATATGTATTAAGTGTGCAGGTAGTTACATACCTTCAAACTCCCCTAAATTTTCTGTAATGTTTACAAGCTTGGGCTCATTTTCAATTTTTTTAATGTTGCGTTACATTTTACAAAAAATAAATTCTGACCACGAAAAAGTTCTACTCATCAGTCTTCTAACATATCCTTGGAAGTCATCTGATTGTGAAAGATTGCCAGAGGGATGCTTGCTTCAAGCAAGTTTATACAGACATGTTCCTGAAGCAGATGAAATCAACAACAGCAAATTTGCTGTAAAAGTCACCGTGAGCTAAAAAGTATTGCAGTGTCATCATAAGGGTGAAGCAATGAATGCGATCGCAACATTAGAATATTACCCAAAGTGTAAGACTCATAGCTAGCTGTAGTCGCAGCATTAATTGAAGTAAACAAGCTGTTGTGCTAGGGGTCCTCTATTTGAATGCTGCCATCGGACGATCTCATTTATGTTTAATAATTAAAGCCAACGTATTTCTTAGCGACTTTACCACCACTTTTCTGTATTGTGTATGCTTCAAGCGCCTTTCCTGGGCCGATCCCTGAGGTAGTGAACAGCTGCGCCAATAAAATTACATCATTTTCAGGTTTGAGCTCTGTTATTTTTTCACACTTTTAATATTTAAGTCTGAGAAGTTTTAAGATAAGAAGCTTGTGCTGTCGGTGCTTTGTTTCATGACATTTGTTCGTGGGCTGCCATTCTCAAAATTCCGAGGAATATTTGTGTCAAGAATGTAAAACCTGGTATGATCAACTTCAATGATGGAATGATGTGGCAATATAACCCGCATATACTGCATGTTATTTAGTATGGCATGGCAATAGCATACGTGTACCTAAATATATGCGGAACCTAACAGCAACGCCAACGGCAAAAATTCTCTTGAAGTGTCCATAACAATTACTATCGCAATAAAAATAATGTTGCTTGTCAGTCTCTGCGGTTCCATGTTTGCTGCGTCTTGCGTGCTGTCTAAAGCTAAATCATCGTAAATGTATCCTACAAGAACACATGCACCCTTGGCAAACTTTAAATAACTGCATACGGTCCACCCCCTTCAATTTAGTGTTCACAAGATATTTATTAATTTTAAAGTTCATATGTTGGTGGGTATGTAGTCGTCCTTCAAACACTAAACACATGCACAAAAATGAGCTTTTTAGCTTTTCTAAGCTTATTTATAATCTGGCATAATAGGCCATATGCAAAATGTTGTTAGTAGATTTCAGTAATTAAAGGTCATTGCATGCCTCATTATGTAAGAAAATAGCCTGGAAATGTTCTATAGCAAATATTGATTGAGTCACACTTTACCCATGTTGGTGTAACTAAAGATGGAATAAATTTTAAAACAAGAATGAGTATGATTTATGATATAGACAATACAGCAAAATGCTAGAGGTCAAATGACCCATACTTGTAGCAGGTCTCTCCTTGGGCATTTTCCTTGTCTCTCCATATTTCTACATCACATATTCGTACTTTGAGGCACTTGCTGAGGCTTGTGCACCCACATGCTAGTTTCTTTGTTTGTATTGCATCTCTTGCCTGCAATCTGTCACTTCGGCTGCTTTTGCATCTTGAACTGTGCCATTCGGCTGCTAATAACACACAAGTGATTCTACTTTCAAAGCCAATTGGTATGCATAGCGGAAGAAAACAAATTGTTGCTCCACCAACATCAGTACCATGCACAATATGTGTAAACAATCAAGTTGGGATGTTGTGTGTCTCTTGTGAGAGTTTAAAGCTAATTGATATCAGAATGCTGTGCTTTTGAGAATATTGTCACGCTGCATGACATAATACTGATATGGGCAACAAATAGCAAACTGACCATTTCACTAATGTAAAACAACCAGATTTGCGAGAACATGAAACCTTAACTTTGAAGTGTCAGTTTCAAACAGCACGGCATAGGCTACAAATTAGCCTGGAATTTTTAATAGCACATGGTAGGCATGCATACAGTTAACAAAAATGAAGAATGCAATTTTTAGAAGAAAATTTAGATTTCAAGAGTGTTCTCGCACTTTAAGTTAATCATTTTCCATGTCTGATATTACAACACTGGAATACTTAGTGCACAGGGCTGTAATGTCTCGATCTTTGAGTGAACACTGACTGGAAGTCAGTAAGTGTTGAATGCTTCTGCCTGTTATCGCAGCAGTGATTGAAGGCTAGGTCTCGCACAGATGTTTGTTACTGGAATAGAACAGAAACTACATCATCGCCTGAAATGGCAGAGCCAAGCCTGCCCGCTTCAGGCCAAAAAGTAGCCATTTCTAACCCATTCACCCCCTTCACAGGAAGTGAACAGTGTTGTAAATTTTCACTATCTTTAACTTCACTTCAGCAGCAAAGTTCAGGCATTAATATGGCAGTTTGCTTCAGACTGGTGATCAATATCCGGCATGAAAGCCTAGCTTAGGTAGCTTATATACCGTATTTATTCGAATCTAGGCCGATAGTTTTTTTTCAAATAATCATATTCCAAACTCAAGGGTCAGCTTAGATTCGAGGATTTTAAAAAACGCGCCAGTTTTCCATTGAAACTGCTAAATGTGGTGCATAGCTAGCGCCATCTAGTAAAGTCAGTATCGCAGCCGCTACTAGCCATGCCAGTAGCCAGCCATACAAAAGCGAGGTCGACATTTTGACCCGTGTCGTGTCAGTAGTATCAGTGTGCGGCGTGGTGTTATCGCGATGGCACCAAGCAGGAGATGCCACTACAGTGCCGCTTTCAAGCGAAAAGTTGTAGCTGCAGAGGCATCATCGAACCTTCAAGCCAGGCGGGACTTCGGCGTCAACGAGAAAAACGTCCGTCGTTGGAGGGGACAACGACAGCAGCTTTTTGCGTGCACCACAACGAGGATGGCATTTAGCGGACCAAAGAAAGGCCATCATCACGAAGTGGAGACAGTTTTGGCCAACTTCGTTCGGATGCAGTGAGCAGCTGCCCTTCCAGTGACAACAGAAGTGGTCCAAGTGAAAGCTAGGGAACTTTCGAGGGAGCGAGGCCTAACGCCTAAGGATTTCAAAGCCAGCCAGGGCTGGCTTCAGAAATTCATGAAGCTCTTCGGCTTCAGCCTCCGACGTTGCACTTCAATCACCCAGAAGCTGCCAAGTGATTTCGAAGAAAAGGTGATAGCTTTTAAGCGCTATGTGCTGCAAAAGAGAGAAGCGGCAGGCTACAACCTTAAGCAAATCGGTAACGCCAACCAGACGGCTGTGTATTTTGATATGCCAATGGCATACACCGTGAATGAAAAGGGTGCCAAGGAGGTGAAGGTGCGCTCTGCGGGTTACGAGAAGCAGCACGCAACTGTGATGCTGTGCTTAACAGCTGATGGACATAAACTCCCTCCTTATATGATATTTAAAAGGAAGATGCTGCCTGCTCGAGAAACTTTCCCAAGAAATGTCATTGTGCTTGCAAATGAGAACGGGTGGATGACGGGTGCGATGGTGCAAGAGTGGGTTAAGATTGTGTGGCGACGGCGTCCAGGAGCCCTTTTGACAAAGAACTCACTCCTTGTCGTCAACTCTTACCGTGGGCACTTGACCGACAACATGAAGGTTGTGCTCGCTCAAGCACCCAAGCAAACACGGACCTCGCTGTCGTACCGAGCAGCATGACGGGCCAGTTGCAGCCACTTGATGTCTGCATCAAAATACCTTTCAAGGATCATCTGCGGAAATATTACACGGACTGGTTGACTGACGAAGACCACATGCTAACGGCAACGGGCCGCATCAAACGTGTATCGCTATCGCAGCTGGTGGGCTGGGTAGCTGCAGCATGGGACGACATCCCAGGTACTTTGATCGTGCGCGCCTTTAAAAAGTGCAGCATATATAATGCGCTTGACAGTACCTAAGATAGTGCACTGTTTGAAGGTGACAGTGACAAGGAACACAGCGACGATGATGTTGAATGAGCTCTGCACGTTCAGATTCAATAAATGCTGTTTGCATTTTCTGAATGCTGTCCTCGCCTTTTTTGTTCGGCCTACGTTCGAGGTAATATATATATATATATATATATATATATATATATATATGTATGTATATATATATATATATATATTTTTTTTTTTTTTTTTGCTTCGGACTTTAGGGGGTAGGCTTAGAATCGGGGTCAGCCTAGATTCGAGTAAATACAGCATATAGCTTATAAAGTATAGCTTATAGC
Organism: Dermacentor andersoni; assembly: GCF_023375885.2. Lineage (NCBI taxonomy): Eukaryota > Metazoa > Arthropoda > Arachnida > Ixodida > Ixodidae > Dermacentor > Dermacentor andersoni. Next base: position 314,737,268 of record NC_092814.1, on the reverse strand, counting down.
ACACAGGCGGCCCACTATGTCATTGGCTTGAATTGATGTGGCTTCTGGCAGCATACGCTTTCCTTTGTTCATGCTACCCCATGTCTTGAAACAATTAAAATAATCATTGATACATATAAACGGATGAGTCAAAACACTTAAATTGAATAGGCACAATGGTGCAAGATAAAAAAAAAAAGTCTCAGCACTAATGCAAAGTGCTTAAAGGAGCAGACATGAAATGTATGACCCATTCCAACCCTTTCGGCTCTCGCTTGCTCATGGGGGCTCGTGCTTTCAGATGCCTGAAATGCTTGTTCATGTTCACACAATGCACAAATGTGTCGGAACGCTTTTGTACGGCTTTCTCAACTACTAGACAGCACACACTTGGTAATCGGGCCTGATCACGTGGAGCTAAAGAAACCTTTGAGTTATAGTTTTGATTTCTAAGCCAGAGAAATGTACCAGGTTTAGCTTGGTTTCATAACACACCATAGATCCCTTGCAAGAAAGTGCTGCATCAACAGCAAAGTGTTCAACAGACTTGAGTTGTGTATTTTATAACACTGCCAGAGGAAGCATCAGGTGGAGGGCCTTCTAAATGAGCAAGAAATGCTGTGACCATGCTAATTGTGCAGACTGGGACTATCATCAATCATGTGCTACTTGCAATTGTGCACCTCTTTGTGATTATTTCCTGTTTCTGCAGCATTCACCTAGTTTACTTCAGAAATCAAATATCCCGCTTCCTTTTATTTTAATCGCTTGTTACTCTTATCTGCTGTTGACTCTTTGATAGCTGTGTGGTTTTTTTTTTCCTCACTTTTCACTAACACGGTACTTCCAAAGGAAATTCGGTTACGGCTGAGGTCAGCATCTTGGTAAGAAACAAATGCTCTGCTTGTTTAGTTCCTTTCTCTCCTCCCTTGTTGGTGCTGCTTACTTGAGCTGTTAAAGCGATATTACTAAAGAAAATTTTCTTGGTGCTAATTGGGTTGGTGCCTTTTTCTGTGTTGTGAAAACCTTGAAGGCATGTAGGTGCTGACCAGTTCAAATACAGTCAAACCTCAATATAGTAAGCACGGATATGACGAATTAATGGATATAAAGAAGTAAATATAAGATTTTGTTGGCCATGCTTTATTTCACTGCTATAAAGAAACTAAACATGCAAGAGCTGAGACAATATTGGTTACAGCAGAGCAAGTATTCATTCACTCGCATTTCATAGTATGTATTCTGGTAGCAAAAATCCCGTGATCACACAGTTGTATATTAACGATGGTACAAAGCATGTTTGTAATCTAACATTCTTCACCTGCCAAGTATCGGCACCAACAAGCCACCAACATGCCATAAAACTACAAGAAACCCTTTGCTGGCCAGTCAAAAGCATTGCAGTTCCGTTTTTTTCTTCCTTCTTCATATACCCAATTGCATTTAATTTTTTCTGATATCAGCATGTACACTTGTAACAAATATTGAATATAATGAAGATATTTTTGTGTTGGATGCACTTCGTTATACGACATTCAGCTGTAGGTTATCACAACGAATCTGTGTTTTCATATTTTGTTGGAGCAGTAAGGGAGTGTTCTTAGAGTTATTTTTTTCTGCAACAATCCAAGTTTATCGGCGCATTTTTCTACAATGCAGCGAACTTAATTTTTAATGTTTTGAGTGTTATTCACCTTTTTGTTTCTCCCATACTAAAATAATACCTTCAATTGCAAAAAAGAATGGCAGTAGAGCTGCAGGAAAGCTTATTTACAGTCAACCTTTACAATAACAGAAGGGGAGATGGGCTTATGCCTGTTACATTTTAGTATAATATATATACACACATATTTTAAAATGTTGGAATCAGTCGTTGCAGCATAGTCCTCTTAATTTATGGAACAAAACACTAAGAATGCCCTCTCAAGATTTTCACAGGATATAGTGAAAGCCTGTAGATTCAGTGTAGTACTTCAAACGATGGGCAAGCCTCAAGCTCGCATCCTTCAGAAAACCAGCTTCGCTAGCATGCCTCTGATATTCTGAAAACTCTCTTGCCAGTAAGCTTGTGTCATGTCTGAGTGATAAAATGGCTGAGAACAACTGCTTATATCTGCTCGTCAAACACTGCTGGCAGTTTCACGTTCATGCTTAGGTTCATGATCTGACTGCACTACCAGAATGACTTGTTGGTGTAGTGCATGCTGAAAAATATTTCGCTTCACGGTGCCGCTTTAATTTCTGCGACAGTAGCGTGATAGTCTCAAAAGCTGTTAATTACTTCACAGTGTTTTTTCCTGCCTATGATGTCAAGCATGCAATTGATGTCAATGCAAAGGTTGTGGCAGATGTGTCATTTTATCAACTTAGCTGCACCCGTAGGAACATGGTAAAAAGATGGTACACGTTTTACAAAAGAACAGGAGAATCATATTCTAGTTGCTTAGTTATTGAGAGCAGTTTGTTCAAATTTTTCTTCAGTAACCTGAGCCCTATGAGCAGGTGGTGAGAAGGATTTGTTGTCGCAATATATATGCCTTCAGCTTCTCGCACATTTTTTGTTGCTGCAAATGTGGTCACAGCATGATCACGTCGTAATAAGGGCCGCGAATTTCGGAGCTTTCCAAACAAATTCGAATTTTCTGTTCTTTTTTTTACTTGCAACTGTTTCTTTTTTTATTATTTTATCTTATGAATCCAAAAATGCAGAACCCTACTTATAATGAAAAAGTACATCATAGCATCTCAATATTGTGAACTTCCTACATATATAGAAAACTTGTGCGAAACAAGTTGGATTCGTCAAAAATTTTATGAAAGTATCCTTTTTCTGACATGAAGGGTACCATGTGACAGATGTACACATGCAGGTATCCTAAACGCATTTATTTCTGCAACAAGTGCATTGTAGTTTCTTATTTCAGGGTACATTATGTGCTCTAATATGATGCCCGGATTATCACATAAAATGAGATCTAAGGTGGCATTGAGTCTTGTTGGTCTGTACACCTATTGTTGCAGTTTACACAGGACACATTCATACAAGCTGCAGCCAAGAAGTGACACAAGCAACCTGCAGCCATGATGAGAGTCATTAAATCCTCTGGCAAACACCATCTCTTTCACTGTGTTCGAAACTGTTGTATGCAACAGATCACCTTATGCTTGTTGCCCAGTCAGCACATTGCTGATAGAACTGAACAACATTCAGGATATTGCACACCATTCGTTGCATAAGTTTGTCAATGGAGTGCAGTATGTTACCAGATGATGTCTTTATGCTCTGTGCTGCTAAGATAATTCTAGGTTAATTGGAACCACTTTTCAGATGGTTGGAAGGTGTTTTTTAAGTTATGAAGTAGTGTCTTTAACATATCAGTGTTCAGCATCATTACTGTCACAGCCGAGGGTTAAAGCAATGCAACAGTGAATGCCGAGTGTGAGCTTTTGCTGTCTTTGTTCTACGTTGAGCTATGAAATTGAAACAGCATTGAGGTTGTCTTAGTGTTAACTGTACTGACATTAATCTGTAGCTTATATGGTTTCTTGTAACATGTACATGGGGGGAAGTTAATTTGTTTGCAACCCTTGGCTGCCGGCATTATACCCTTTGTTTGTGTAAATTTGTACAAAATTTCAATGTTTGCTCTTTGCTATACGTGCAAGACTTTTTGATGAAATGACAGCATGTCAGTACTGTGTCATGGCAGTTTGAAACCATTTCTGCTATTACACAGAATGAATTGCGCTGTGAAGTAATTTAGGCAACCATTTTGCACTTTTAATAATTAAAAACATTCCTGTTTGTATTGTGATAAATTTCTGCGCACGCTTTTTTCCTCACCAGGCATGGGCTCTCCCGAGAAGTGCGTGGTGAAGGTGGTCTACCTATCTGGTGGAGAGTTCAAAAACCATGTGTTTGAGACAGACCCTGGCATGGCATCTGTGATCCGTAACAAGCTGGGCTACATTCTTGTTATGCGCACCAGTCCAGCACGCACTCAGTACCTGGCACTAAAGGAGCGAAAGTTGCTCCGCAAGCAAGCCTCCTTCCTGCTGCCTAGCTAAGGCCTTGTTCCTCTACCTACTTCTCCTTCGAGCTCCATCATCTGCCCTGCCCCTTGCACCACGTGCGACAGCAAACGAGGCATGCAGACGGAGCACAAGTGTGGTGCGCCAAAATGTGCTCAGATCATTAGTTGTGATGTCAATTGTTTCGTGTGCCTCGTGGTTTTCAGTGCATCACTCAGCTGGAAGTGAGGTCCCCCTCACCCCACACGCACGCACACATACACACACAACACGTTCTTACCGCTCGGCTTTCTCCTTTCACCAATTCTGTCACATTTTCCACATGACTGAAATATGAGGAAAGCATGCAGGACGAAGAGGCAGTGCTGTGAACTTGGCCATGCCTTTTTTGTCGTCTGCTGTGATAGCAGCCTTCATTTGCTACCATCACCTCCTCTCCGGGTGCAACTTGTAGCCACGTGCTCCCAAGCCCGTTATTTTCTCCTGCATTTTCTGGCTGTGAACAAGGTCCCTTGGCGTGTACACTGCAGGTGGGCCTTTTTACAAGCTACAGACATGTCTCATGTGTGAGGATGCAAGTGCTGGAGGTGAACAACCTCATTCGTTATTACTTTTATTACTATTATTACTTGTTACCTGACTCGTAGAGTGATCGGTCTGAGATTTTGACAGGCTCGGGGTCCTTAGGCACAATTGCTACCCTGTCTTCCATCCCATCATCCCCTTGTCTCGCGCTGGGACTGAGTTCTGTATTGGACTTCTTGGAGACTTCAGTTCTGTATGTTACTAGTGGTGCTTTGTGCTGGACACGTCTGTGGTGCCGTCGTTAGATTGTGCAGATAGTAGTGTATTGCTTTAAATCTTCAGCTTGTATATAGTGTACAATTCAAAAGTTGAGCCATTAGTGACATACTCCCTGGCACGATGAGCACTCTGTTTCGTATCCCGTGCTCTTCATTTCTCTGAGCCACATCACACCGGAATAGAAAAATGCACCATTCACTCTTGAAAGTTGATCCTCCACATGTTTAAAGGCCACAATGTGACACAAGTGAACTTTGGGATGAACATCCAAAGGAAGGCAGCCATATGTGCATATTTGCTTGTTATCATGCAGAGTGGTATTGTTTAAAGCAAAGAAAATGTGTGTGAAGAGGGCAGGAAGAGCTGAACATAGTTTGGTTTGCAGACCTCCCAGTCACATCGCTGAATCCAAGCCAATCCGTAAAGTTGCATCAGTTACGTAAAGAGTAACGAGCTAAGAAAAAGTATTCTGTGTACATCTGACAATTTTATTACGCCTAGCCTACTCACCTGCTTATCTTGCAGCACTGGTGTTACATGCAGCAGCATTGCTTGCCCCACTCAAAATATTTCACTGTAGCTATTGCAATCCTCCTTTTTGTGCATTTCCTTTACTTCCTTGTCCATATGTGTAGTTGTCTGGGAAAAGGGGTGTGAAGACGGAAGCTGCTCATCTCGTGCACACTGCCTGTAGCAAAGAAAGTGGGGATGTTTACAGTCATCTGTTACTCGTATGACTTAGTGAATGAGTTTTTAGTAGACACAGCTTCCCCTTGTTTCTTGTCATGTGATCCACAATATGCCAGAGAAAGAAGAGTATCACAGGTAAGCACCGAAAATATATTGATTGTATATGTTTCCTGTATGACATTCGGATACACCTCATTTTCCTTCTCTTTTTTCTTTTGGTGGCTTTCATTACCAAGCTGAACAACTTGATATTGTTTCTCCCCCATCTTCCCCATTTTTATTTCTTCTGCAACTACAGTGTTTTGCTAAAACAGAAGTGCGAAAGGAAGTGATAGCAGCCCTTGTGGTGTCTGCTATGCAGATCACACCTTCTTCCTACCTCTAGTTTTGTAGTGTTTGTAGGTGCAGTGAAAAATCTGCTGCATGACCTGTGTGGAGCATTCAAAATGACATTTCAGAGTACATACATTATTGTTTACTTCCTATAAGTTGTTCAATTGAGTGCGAAACCTACATGGCAGAAGGGAGGGAGAGTACTGCATTCATCAGGTGCCAGTCATTTCACAAAAGTAGCTTGTGCATTTCACCCAGAGACACATGAAATTATATGCTGTGTTGCAACTGACAGTGCTTTGCACATTTTGCCTCGTTAGCTCTTTTTAGTGTACTTGGCTTAATTTGCAAGCATCACTGTTTCTTCTATCACATAGTCACCTCAGATTATGTGATTTCACAAACAGCACTCTGGCAAGGGTTCATACACAATCAGTGTTTACACTCACAGTGGATTACATGCTTATTCTGCCTCTTCGTAGAAATGAAACTTCTCCCTTGTATAGCGTGATCAAAGAGCAGTGTGTGTTGTATGCCACTTGGCATTGTCGTCTGCTGGTTGCCTTCTTATCCAGAGCCTGTTGTACAGCCTTCCTTCCCTGTGGCTTTAGGTAATTAAAAAAGGAAAGAAGGGGGAAAAATGCAATGTTGTCAAAGTGCAGCATTGCAAGCAGTCTTCTTGAGATGCTTCAGGGTATCTACTAGAAACCACCCCATTCTTGCAAGTATGGTAAAGCGCAGAGATCACATGTTCCAAGGAAAAGCAAGAATAGCGACTCCACAAGTGGTGCTCAGCCCGCCTTCGCATGCAAATGGTTTTATCATAATATAAATTACCAATGTTACGAAGAAGATTGGTGTCACATTTCAAGAGCTTGTGTTGTTTGGGGGGTTCCTGAGGTAGTTCCCAGTGATGATGATATTGTGGGAATTTCAGCAAACTGTAGTGGCACAATGTTCGTGCGAGTTTGGTTTCTGTGGTTCTGCACCAACACAAGGCTAGCAAGTCGTCACAAAGTTCAAAAGGAATTTTATGTTGCCATCTCCCCAGGGAAAAAGAAAATGGACTCTTATATGCCAGTCATATGTTGTGGTAGCAGGACTTGCTATAGCACTGTACTACATGTTGTAACATCGCAGTGCACTTGGCTGTGCCCTTCTCTGCCGGAGTGCATAAACTGTGTTTGCAAGTGCAGCAGAAAAGCGAGAGCTTCAGAAGCTGACCAAGTTGCGACAAGCTTGTCGATTTTATGTGGGATGTGGGCTGTAAGTAAAATCCTTTGCTCAAATGGCTATGGGCACGCATTCCGTCATTCATGCGTGCTAAACGTGAAAGGTGTCCCACGACGCTTTCAACAGCTTTTGGCTGTAAGGTCTGCCATAATGCTACTCAGGTCATGTTCTGATTGCCACCCCTGTTTTTAGTTGTGATGCCTGTGGCAACTTCACGGCAATGAAGAAATCATATTTGATTTTCCTCCTTCCTGTTGACTGACTGTATGCTGGTTTGTCATGCATGTTCATTTTTTTTTTATGTTTCATGAAACTGTTTTGTTTGTATAACTTTATTAGCAGAAGTTACTATTGTAACACTTTCCAAAGAACAAGAAATGTAAGTAAAATTTTACGAGTAGAAAAATGGTTCAATACTGCTAAATTTCCTGCACTTGATGACTCAGCGTTGGTTAAAATTGGTTGCACAGCTATTGTGTATGAAGTGTGACTTTACTGTTGTGCGTAACAGTGCTTTTAATTAGCTGTCATTGATAATCCAGTTACTATTTCCAGCAATATTGTCATAAGGCGATTGTGGGAAATTGCCAAAACATTTTCACTGCTATTTCTGTGAGACCTAAAAGCCTTAGAATAAGTGTGGTTGCCCTTCGATTACTTTCTCGTACTTTTTTTTTCAGTCATGGGCACACGTCGAGGCATTCAAAATGATACGCACTAGGGATATTGGCGCATTTGTTCTTGGGATAGCTAGGTGGCTAAGTCCCTATTCAGAAATTATAGCAATAGCATATTAACATGTTCGTTGGGGCGTGGGTCTCCAATGGCCCGCAGCTGTTATTCCCACTGTGCAGATGTGCAGGGCTTTCATGCCGTGCACAAGTGCCATCTTTGCTAGAACTAAATGAAAATGAATTCTTGTTTCTGGTCCGGCACGTTGTGGTGCCATCTATCTGCATCTTGATCAAGTTTCAAAGGAGCACAACTCCCTGGTGACGCACCAATGAGTCACGACGCATCAGAGCAGTATGGCAAGTGACCCACCAAGGGGCCACCCCGCACAGGAAACGAGACTTCAAAAAGTGATGCTGCAGTGAATGCGTTAATTATGACATGAAATTGACATTTTTAGACACGCTTCACATCATACAACTTTTGTGTTCTCTTCTCTCTTGGCTAAAGGAGATGCTTTGAAGGAGCGAAGGCGCATGCAAGATGCATTTTTGCTCTTGTTTTAGGTGCAGTGTCTATTGAAAGGAAAGTGGTGAACAAACATCACTGTTGTTCTTGTTTGACGCATACAGATTTTTCTATTTAAGAATGCTTGCTTTTTTTTCCCTTGCCTATTGTTTCCTGTCTTGCAAAGAAGTTGTTCCAGAGCTTGAGTTTAAAGAGACGCTAAAGCAAGATATTTTGTTAGAGAATAACGGATTATGCTCTTCACATATTTAGTAGGATTTTTCTACAAAGAGAGCTTTTGTGCAGTGGGAAGCAACAGAAATGTAAAAAAAACTGGTGCCAATACCACTTTAAGATTCATGCACTATCTTCCTTTAATGTTGATTGCAGCAATGCCTGGTCAGTTCTAGTACATTGTTTCCTGGAGGGCAACAATGAATGTGTCGTGCATAAAAAATAGATCAAAGCTGAACTGCTGAACTTGGCAACTTGAAAAGGCACTTGCAGGAGTATACTGACATGAACCAAGGTATTGTTGAACCTGTACCATCACACAGACATTATTTGCATCATTATTTAGGCATGAAATAAAAAAAAAAAGTTTGTGCTTTCTTATGCTAATAAGCACAAGACAAGAAACAAAGAAAAGTTTATTTACCAATCTATCCTAATGTTTAATGCTTTTTTTACTGTCCCTTTAACTTTTTATCTGGCAAGATAAGAAATGTTAGTGTGCAAACAATTTTCTTTATTGGTTTCTGTTTTCTTTGTCTTAAGTTATTATAGACCGCATTCAGGAAATGTTTGAAAGCAAAATAAGAATAATGAAGAACTTCAATAATTTCTCTAAATGTGGAGCTCAAGCAGGAGAAAGTTGGAAGGTTTGTTTGTTTCGGCACATTCGGTAACAAACAAAAATGTATCTAAGTGGCAATTCAATAAAAGAATGTACTGTCGCAGCAATTTCTCAAGAAATCTGAAGGAAATACTTTCTCTCTGCTAACTCCAGATGTTGAAACCCACAAAGAAAATGCCATGGATTATAATGCACTATTACTCAGGCCCCCTGTGAGAAGGCTCAAACCACTTAAATGTAAACTGCATGTCTAAGAGAAACGAAATTTAGAAACACTGCAGTCACTGTTTGAGGGGCTGTGTTTCTTAGAATGACAGAAAGCTGAGCTAGTTGGTAAGGATTCATTATGCAAGAAAAGGTGAGGCGTGCAGACAGGACACAAGATTTTTGCATAATGAATCCTTACCCGGCGTTCGTGTTGTCCACTTCTCTTGTGTCCTGTCTGCATGCCTCACCTTGGCTGTGTTTCATGGGTATTGTTATAAGAGCCTACAGTATTGTCTAGGTGCCACTTGGAGAGGTTAATGCACCTGAAAAGTCTTGACATAAGCCTCAACATAAAGGTGTACCATTGCTCTCTAGCGTGACACATTGAAATGCAGCGTGAATTTGGCATGTCTATTAGGCCCTTTGCTTAAAAAGTCCATTTCATTGCAAGCTATGCAAGTTTATCAATTAATTTTTTTCCCTTTTTCTGTTTTACAAGTATGTTTTTGCAGAATATTCTAGGAACAAAAGTGTGCTCCCTTGGAGCAATATCTTCCATTCATGGGCGAAGCCCACCATAAAAATGCACCAGTAGCTCTTGCAGTGCTTTGATGGGAAGGGATTTAAGGTCTTGTTTTTTACAACGACGAAGTTCCTTCCTGTCGTTGCTCTCTCTCTCTCTCTCTCTTTTTTTTGTTTGTGGTAAGTGCACTCCACTTTGATCATCATTGAGAGAGTTGTGTTCCTCACTGAATGTTGTTCTCTGCTTTTTTAACCGTATAGTTATTGTGCTTAGTTTTGTTTGTCCCATCCCCTGTTCTTTACGTACATACTGTTTTGCAGCTTTTGCAGGTGTGAAGGTTGACAAATATTCTAAAAGCATGATTGCATAGCTTCCGCCCCTGTTTATGTCCGGTGTGGTAGTGGCAGTGTAAGGGTATAAAAGGAAATCAAATTATTGGTCAAAATAAGCGGAGGAGCCCCCTACAGTTGTACATGTTGTTGTCCTGTGCTGTGGTAAATTGTGGCTACAGGATCTGACAGTTGCTCAGCTTGGTCATTCAGGCATTATTTACTGTAGCTTCTGCTATTTTGGAACACCTTTTCACATTCAGGGGTGTTTTGTTTACATCTCTGATGTTCCTGCTATACCTGGACTGTTTCTCCTGAACTGACTTTCTCTCAGTACCACCCACAAAATGCAGGGTAACATTGCTGATTTAGTGTTCACTCTTGTGTTCATTCTTGTATTCACTTCGGTTGGTTCCAAGTAGGAGCAGGGAAACTGATTGCAGCAGCAACCTTCGTATTAAGAGCTCAAATACTGAATTGATCTTGCTTTCCTAAATTAAAATGTGCATATGTGTGTGCATGCGTGCAAAGTTCGCCTTGTCACATATTGACTGAGCCTTGCTCTTGTAGCAAGTGTATGGAAAATAGAAATTAAATAATTGAGGACTCCTTCCAGAAATGTATATTATTCCTGCTCCGTGTTTGACAGATGTTTGTATATTGACAGAGGCACTAGCTGTGCTTACTAATCTTGTGCACTAGCTACCTCAGCTACTCCATCCAGCGTCCACTATTTATTTTTGTGGTCCCGCAATTTAGCTTAAATGATTTCATGATGAATATTGAATGATGTGCTGCATGTCCAGTGATAATTGACTCGTGTACGTATGATGAACATTTTATCATCAACCTATTTATGTCCTCTTGTGCGATGAAGACAACTCCCATTGATCTGCAGTTATCCCTGTCTTGCATCAGACAACTTGATTCTATGCCTGCAAATTTCAGATTCTTGACACATCATCTAATTTTGCAACAGTAAGCTACATTTTCTTTTCTTTGGCACCTGTTCTCACATCTGCCAACTCTCAAGTTTTTCGTAAGGTTCATGAATTCAGGCTCATTCTAGGATTTTGTGAATGCTTGATCAAGTTTAAAAAAATAAATTCTCTTCATCAGAAAGTTTTGCTCATCAGTCTACGACCATACCTTGTGAAGTCTTCTGGTTGTGAAAGGACACCAGATGGGGGTATCTGCTTCTAGCAAGTTTATTCAGACAGGTTCCTGAAGCAGGTAATATCTGCAGCATCTCAGTCGCCATAGGCATATCTACTTGCCCCCCCCCCACTGTCAAAATGGGGGGGGGGGGCAAAATATGTCATTTGCCCCCCCCACACACACACACTTTTGAAAGCGGGCAGTTTCGGCTGCACGCTGGAAAGTCCCACAAACCTAAAATTGAAGCTAAATGTTCTTTCTTAATAGAGTGACCACATAAATAATGCTTTTATTTACTGCGCATTCTCTGCTTGGACAGCAAGGGTTGTTATTTGTGTCTTATCTGGACGCTTTGTAGCGGACAACGTGTGGGATTCGTCATACGCGCTCGCGTTGTGGAGAAAGCCCGGCACTGGGCAGTTACCGCCATAAGAAACTGTCAGCTTGCGCAACTTGCATCATGTCCAGTTTTTTTGGGACCGCTATATCCGTATTCAAAAACACAATCAGCTTGCTATTATTAACCTGCGGACGAGGGCGAGATCCAGATAAAGTATCATAATCAGCTGCGCGCAACGAGTGGTGTGCCATACGGCATGAAATCGGCGGATTATCAAATGCTGGAACTGTTTAATCTCTGTGCAGACATAGCCGACGTAGTGTTGCAGTCCCAGTATCTTACCACGATCAAAAATCCTACCAAGTCTCTTACAGGTATAACTGTGGAATTTCATTGTGTAATCACGACTTATCGACGATATGCTCTTGAAAACGGCTTCAATACCAATAGAACTCTCTAAAATTTTTTTCTAAAGGCATGCGTCACTTCTGACTTTGGCGATCTCATTTTCAGGCTGTTTCTAAATAAGAGCTACACTATTACTTGTTTTCTGGCAGGAGTAAAAACAACAGATATTTCGTATTTCGAAAAAATGAGGGTCACTTTTTGGTGATGTGTACCGGAAATTTGCGCTGTGAAAACATTTACTGAATAGCCACTTTCTCCCAATTTTTGTGCATTATAGACAGCATTTAGTTGTTTTGCCCCCTTACGGTCGGTAAAATATGCGAGGCACGGCGTTAATATTTATTCAAAGTACAAAGCAGTGTTCTGAGTGATGAGCGATACGTGTTTATTCCATGTACATTCATTGCAGCCTTTGTAGATAGTTGCTAATTGAAGCGTTCCAGAGTGTCATACTGCCGCTAATCGAAATGTTTCCCAGACTCCTAAAACAACAGCCCAAGAGATGGTTGAAATTCCCTGAATGTAGCAAGAATTTTAAACACAATGCGTTGTGAAACTCACTTTCCTGCTTTAAATGCAAGTGTTGCAGTTAATTACTGAATCCCCGTTTTTCCAAGTGTTTTCGGGCATCATACGAGATTCATAGTTTCTTTCTCTGTTGCGCTCGGTGAGCTGAACAAGACATCTGTTTATGTCTGGGGAAAATTAGGGCATTGCATGGCCAATGTGTGGGCAACGTTCCAAATGGGTGAGTTAAATGCGCATTTTCCAGTACAATATACATGCATGTGGTTCATGGCGTTATAGTTCTGTTTTACGAGCAGTGTAGAACTTAGATGGCTGTGCTGGCATAATTATAACTTAGGTCAAATTTTAGCGAACATAATGGGAACAATGCACCAACCTTAAGTGCAATGATGAATGCGTGTTGATCAAATACAGCCTTTAAAAAAATTGAAAAGAAGTATTCGAAAGTATCGCGCTGCTGCTATTGGCTAGCTTTTCCAATGTCCCAAGAGAACTCTGCGTTTCAGATACTTTACACTTTGAAGCAATAGGCAGCAGAGGCATTACGAATAATTACTGAACCCTCATATTTTATTTTTATTTTTTCCACGGGTGATATTTTAGGTTCGCCTGGTGCCCTCACTGAACTAAAGGAAGCAACTTCCTTACGTTTGCTGACTGTAAGGACAAGGTAATGGGTGATCTGGAGGTAAAGTTCGAAGTAGATATTACGCATGCAGGCACTGTAGAGTGTTATGAGCATGTCAAATGAACGGGGCAGAATTTAGCCCTGGGAGTACATTAAAAGCCACCAAGACCAAATTTAGGGAAAATTGGTCGTACGCCATGGAAACTCTCTGTGCGAAGTTAAATACAGTTGTATCAAACACAACCTTTTAAAAAAAATTTTATTCAAGTGTTAGAGCATGTGATATGGCCGCTATCAGTTATGCTTCCCAGTTTCCTGACATAGGTGGTGTTTGCAACAGGTTTATATTTCGTGGACAGGGGAGGGGGGTTATCGTAACTATGCAATGTTCGACAAAGTTTTTACATTGCTGGTCCAGTTAGAAGCATTGCAAATAATTGCCAAGCCATCGATTTTCTTTTCCTATTTTCTGGCGTCATAACAAGTTCCAACTTGGTTTCAGCGATGTCCTCGGTAAACTAAACACAATATTTTGTTCATATTTGGTGAATATAAATGGCGCATTATGGGCAATATGTGGATAAATTTCATAGACAGGGGACTAATTATGACATTTGCAGTAAATTATGCATGCAAGCAATCCGGAGCTTAAGGAATGTGTTTTGCAAACAAGGAACTTATCCCGTTACCCTGAGAGAACTTTGAACTCAACCGATATCATGCCTAGCATAAATTGAGTTGGGGGTGGGAGGGCAGGGAGGGAGGGAGGACATCATGGTAAATGCGATGGCGAAGTAACGTGTATGTCGATGAATACCTGCCTTTATTTAAAATTCCCAACATGAAGTGCTCCAAAGAATTGCATGCGGGCAAGTTTTCAAACGGAACCATCGTACATATACAGGCAGCGAATTAAACTATGCAATGTAATTACAAGAAACAAACTTTTAATGCAACTGTTCAAAAGAAACAACTTTGCTGGAAATCGGGTCGTAAATCTCCAAAGTCACCTGCATCTGCCAACTTTTTTTCTTATGAATATTGCAATTAATATGTGTTGATTGTACTTCATTGCGTGTAACCACGACAATACTATTACCTAAACTAGCAATACATTTATGCTGTGAAACATCAAGTACAATGTTTCCTTTAATTATTAAAATTGTTTTGCAGCGAATGTGCATTTTTTTGTGCACTGTACTGCTGCTACTGGATCGGATCCGGGGCCTCTGTGGGGCTCTCGTTGCTGTTTGTCCCTGTATCGTCTCGAGATTTTATATATAGTTGCAAGAAATAACTGCAAATTCAAATAATATTTCAGGCCCCCTGGTTCACCATGTGGGTCTGTGTCTGTTAAATATAAATATAACTGATAAAAGCATTCCCAGGCTCTTTCACTTATCACTTATTATATTAGTAATTCCCAATATATATGTATCATCAGAAGCCAACAAACAACGGCACCAAGGGCAACATAGGGGAAATTACTCGTAGTTGCTAACTGAATTAAAGAAATGATAAATTAACGAAAATGAAAATGGATGAAAAACTTGCACCAGGGGACGAACGATCCAACGTCTTTGGATTACACATGCGATGTTCTACCAATTGAGCTACCGTGGCGCCGTTCCCCCATTCCATTTTTGGGGTACTTATGTTTTACTACTAGAACTAACGCTTACAATTTCCACTATGTTGTCCTTGGTGTCATTGTTTGTCGGATTTTATGACATTATTAATAAAAATCGGGCCGCTCAGTTGACCCCCTTTCTTCTTGTTCATTACATAACGAGGGTCTCGAATCCGCCAACATTGATGCCATCAGGTAGCACATATATATAGGGAAAGGGAGACAGAGAGGTCAGATCGTTTGCGGTTTGCCCCCCCATTCAAGAAATAGTTGGTACGCCACTGTAAGTAGCTGAAAAAGCCACTGTGATCTAAAAACGGTGTGTTGTTTGCCAGTTTGTGCTGTTCAAAGTTTACTGCTGCTTGTATGCTGCGTCTTAAGGTAAATAATTGTTAATAGACTCAGTGTGTATCCCATAAAAGGTGTGCACTCAAGGCAAACCTTTAATAAATGCATAATATTCGACTACCCTCTACGTGAATAGACAAAGAACTGCCCTTCAACTGGCTGCTCACGGCACTTTTCATGTACCGCGGGCTTCTCTCGTGCTTAGAAAAATGCTTACGTTGGTTCTATCTAGCTACGTGGCATTTGCATCTAATTAAGGTTCGGCTCAAGTTACTGGGACAACCGGTATAATGTATGTTATGAGCTAGGGACCCCGTAGTGGAGGGCTCCACATTGTTTTTGACTGCCTGGTGTTCTTTAAAAGTGTGATATGCAAGCGTTTTAGAGCGCAGCTCGTCGGCGCCCATTTCTGTGGCCGGCGTCGGCGTAACCGAGCGAACGAGCACAGCAAAGGATGAAAGAGCGAACGCAGAGCACAGCGGTGAATGAAAGACGAGGAGGAAAGCGGAGGAGGAGGGCATGGCGAAAGCGTGAGATGAAAAGCGTAGTGCGGCGACGATGGCTACGAGATGGCGCCGGAGTGGCGCGCGTCGTATGGAAGGCTGCGGTTGCAGTGAATCGCGCTCACGCGCTTCATCTCGCGATCTCCAGAATAGCGGAGCAGTCGTGCCACACTTCGCTCCATTTGCAACGTGCCGCGCGAAACTTGTCCGCGCCAGCCAATATGTCGCGAAATGAAAACGCGTATAGAGCTGCGCTCAAGTTTCTCATTGGGGAGTATCGTAATCGTCCGTGAATTTTTTTCCTTCCGACTCCACCAGAATGCAGCCGCGCACGGCGGTCGGGAATCGAACCCGCGACCTCGTTCTCAGTAGCGCAACGCTATACACAGTTTTTTCGTGGGCGCCGCCATATTGTGAACGCAGTGGCGCCGCCTATGAGCAGCGCCATACTGGCTTGCGTGAAAGCGGTGTTTTGCATGGCAGGATACGCTCGGCGCTAGGTTCTGGCGTTTGTTTTCGCGCTCGTGTGGTCTATTTAGTACGATGTGCGTCTTCTATGTGGTAAACGGTTCTCAGACGTGCTGAAGTAGTTTAAGGTGTCATGGCCAGAGTTTCTGCTGACGTTGAGGTGGACGGAACACGCAGCGCGATGTGTGCGCGCATATTTGAGCCTACAATCAGCCTAGGAGATCAATTGTGCATTTCTGAATCTTCCATTCACTAATGTCACCGTATTCCAGTGTTATCCTCTATTTCTAAGCTGTGGTTTAGGAGCCATGGAACATACACGACGATCCTAATAGCGTGGATACCGTTCTGCTACGATAGGAGCTGTGATGTTATACTTTGACAAGCGTTCAAACTGTCGCTGCAGGTTACACTGCGTGACTACTTGGTTCGATGGATGAGGTTTCCGCCCATGAATAACATAGTTTTGGCTAGTAATAGCAGCATACCTTACAGTCTGAATTAAGCTTGTCCAGCAAATGGACTGTTTACGAACTACGCGAGCGTCCTAAGCAGTGGTAGGTGCTGGATTACAGATATATTTGTTCTATATAGCGCATGGTCCAAGCATACGGCATCAGCGGTTATATATCTATAAACCTTGTGCGGCGTGACGATGCGAGGTCGTATTGCGGTGTTATCCCGTTTTCTCTTGCTTTTTCGAAAAAGAGGGTGATAACCGAATTTTTTTTTTTGGTTATGTTCGTTCCATTATCTACGACGCACTCACACGTATTACGGAAATTTTGTCCATAAAAATAGCCATCGCATTCTTTTTATGCGATCCCCCTCATATATCATGGCTGTATACAGGCCAAAAAGGCAGTGCCGAAGCACACAGCTTATGTATGTATCGCGCTCGTTCGCCAACCGCAGTTATCACTGTGTTGAGCAGCGCTATCGGCCTCATGCAGGAAGGCTAGCGTAGACACATATTGATTTCAAGCCTACTAGACTTGAAATGCGTGAGAACGATGCCGGTGCATCACAAATATTTCATAGTGACTGCCGCTTAGATGTTTCGTGGTTGCCTTAGGTTGGCCGTGCCTGAGCATGCGCTCATGTTTTATGTTTTACTCCCTACGCCAAGCGATCAGACAGCTGATTTACAGATACAGCGACACCGGTTTTCTTTGTTGCATTAAAAGCGAGATAACCAAAATAGTTCACAACACATACACATACCGCGGCTGATAATGTGCGTACACCGCGGCTGACAAAGCGCGTCACATTTTTGCGCCTCCAAGACATATTTCCGCCTACTGTATAGTTACCGATGCAGCGAAAGGCTTCCCTGACGACCTTATATGAACGGACATGGCCTAAATTTCACGAAGTACGATCTGAAATATTCCGAAATTGTTCCGCAGCACGCGACAGCAATACTTTCAAGCAGCGCCGCGCCGGATTGCCCAAGCCAGAGAGGAGGAAAGGCTTGCCGCGCGCCCTATCCACCTCGCCCGATGAAAACGTCTATAGCCGCCGAGCGACAACAATGATGTCTTATGGCTATATTATGGATACCCGCTGCCAGGACACTGATATCCTCGGGATGTGGACGTCCTTAACGCGATCGTCTGGCCGCTCTTTCTCGCGGAGGGGTCAATCTCCGCGTGGTTCCATTGCCTCCCTTAATGCAGACGCTCCATCGACGCTAGGGCCAACGCCCACATTAGTTGAGGCAGCGCCTCCTCTATTTTTTAGTATAGAGGACACAAGAAGCACGACAAATGGAGCCCCGTATGACCCAGACAGAGCTGTGAGAGCAGCAGCCAACCGACGCAAGAGGGAACTCCGTGCAAGTGTGCCCTCAGACCCAGACCCACTTCCCGCAGGTTTTCCCAGGTCGGGGCAGGTGTTGCTGCATAGGCTCCGTTCCGGCTTCGTCCTCACACCAGATGTGCTGGAGCGGTGGCGGGAATACCGGCCACGCCGGGAAAGACACCCTCCATCTCCGTCTCCCAACTCCCTTCCATCGCAGGAACCCGGCCCTCCCACAGCCTCCGCGGACCAAGAAACACCCCAGGCGTCACACAGGTGCCCTGACTGTGACATAGCCACGCGGCCATCCGCAGGCCATCTGTTTTGGGAGTGCCAGAGACACGCTCAGCAGCGGGACCACCACCTGAGGGCGGTGCGAGTGTCGTCCTACGAGGAGTGGATTAGACCAACAACTGGCTCGATGGATTCCGACAAGGTCATTCTGGACTCGCTCTTGGCTTTCGCCAAGGACGCGCAGCTCCTAGGACGGCTCTGAATACGCCCCCCTCCCTCCTCTTCCTGCTCCCCATTATAGGCCTTCGAGCCATCCCTTAATACATCTTGTCATTATATAGTATAGAGGAGGCCCTGGTTGAGGCCCTCGCATAAAACCCCTCAATTTTCCAAAAGCAACGCCATTCTTAGATCTTTCCGCCACCCCGCTCTCCCTGGCGTTTCCACCTCCACGTCTCCTGTCGACCCAGCCTCCTCCGCACCCCCATTGGCCAATCTGTGTCACGTGGAAGCGGGCGCTGCGCTTTTGTACATTTTTTTCTTTCCAGCGCGCTCCGACCTCCATTGTTGGCCCTGCGCGACGAAAGTACGGCAGGCGGACTGATCGAGTGCGTTAGCGGAATAGAATGTGTTAGGGACGAGAGAGAGAGAGAGGAATACAGGAAGGCAGGGATGTTAACCAGTCAACAGTCTGGTTGGCTACCCTACGCTGGGGGATGGGAGAAGGGGAAGAGAGAGAAGTTGTAGATACGTGTACGGACAGCACTTGATTTAAGGCCGCTCGCGCAAACCAGAAGTTCCGAGAAAACACAAAAGTGCCTTCATTGCCTTCTGAGCCGATGATCGGTCGGGACGGTGTTCTAGTATTGTCTGTTCACTCAGAGGACGATCATCAAATTAATGGACGTCAGACTCTGGAGTTTTGCAAGACGCCTAGCGCCACCTGTCGATGCGAAGAGGCAGTAATTGAGTAGTGCCAAGCCCGACTCCCTTGCTAAGTTGCCTATGCAGCCAGCGACTGCGAAACAACGATTTAACTAGATTTTGGTCCATATTGCAGTGTTTTGCGCATTTAACACCCAGACAGAGAGCTCTGAATTTCTCCGCTACTCGGACGCGTCGCCGAACTGCCATTAAGCGCTTGCTGGCTCACTCGTCAGACTGATCGCGGAAACCACGGCAACCTCGATAGCTCCGCGCGCTACGACGAAACGCCGAAATCGACGCTACTGTTGTGTTGTAAATTGCCATGAACGTGAAGGACTGAATAACAACGTTCAGTTTTACCGATTTCCAACGCGATCGTATGAAGGGGAAAGGCGAGAGCGTTGGATACGGGCCGTTCAACGCGTTGGGTAATCGAATTACTTGCATTCGCCACAACAAAGCGGCTCGCATGAGAATGTGCGATAATGTTGTTCTGCTGTAATTGTGCTACGTGCGTAGCCCTGACGTAGGACCGTGGCAACCAAGCGAAACTCAAGAATCTGCAGCCGCCACTTCGTTGGGAACAGAAAAAACAACGTTGCGAACCACCCTGCGTATGTGCCATCGATATTTCCACCTGTTAACATACGTCGGCCTTCGCTTGACTCAACAAGTAGAACGGAGATATTTGACAAGTCAGTTTAACCAAACATTTGGTTCGTTTATGAATTCAAAATCCTGTTCTAGAGCATCGTTGTATCGCGAGCTCATTTCTAGTTTCGGTATTTTATATATGTCCTGCGCTGATACAACAAGCATGTTCCGCAATGGGCTGAGCCTGCTCGACTGCGTTTTTCAAATGTGAATAATAAAGTTGCTGTAGGAGCACTGGGTGAGTAATTGCGAAGTAACGCACGTGTGTAAAAAAAGTTGCGTTTATTTACATTCATTTGTGCGCGTGTGTTGCTTGAAGCGTCTGCGAAAATTTCAAAGGTACTGAGCGATGCTGTAGCTCCTGCGAGGCAGAAAGATGCGGCGCGCAGACACTGTAGGAAGCTTACTTTCGTTATGTTCACACGCTGTTTGCTGCCTTGGAAAACGTTTTCTGTTTGCTGCCCAATTTGAAATGCTTAGATTGTTATGCTGATATGCCTATAAACAGGCCTGATGCTCTCTGTACTTGCGAGTTGCAGCACGCCGAAATAACACCTGATACTTCCTTTATATTGTACACGTACTTCGCCCTGCTGAACTTCCTCCCTTTCCGAAGCGTGGATGGGCAAAAGAAACTTTCCAGGTCCTTGATTATGAGGAAACCGTGCCTCAACACAACCGAAAGAGGAGGGTCCATTGTGGCCTATGCAGCTTTGCTTGCCGGACAGCTCTCCTTGCACTACTCAGTTCGCGCCAAGGCTGCGATGGGGGCGCTGGTGACGGGTTTTTCCGCAGCGCCGCCTGGGCAGAGTCTGAGGTCTATGTGTTGGACAAAGATTGTCTTTGTGCTTGAAATTGAGGACAATGGCACAATAAGTGGTCAATGTTCTCCTCGCATCCGCAAACATCACATGCAGGACTATCAGCCATTCCAATTAGTGCTGAGTAGGCATTCGTGAAGGCAACTCCAAGCCATAACCGACACACAAGAGACGCTTCACGTCGGTGCAGACCGGCTGGAGGTCTGAGTTGAAGTGGCGGGTTAAGTCTGTACAGTCTTGTGCGCCTTGTATGTACGGTATTCCATTCTGCTAAGGAGATCGTGCGTGCTAGAATGCCAAGTTGTCTCGCGGCGTCGGTCCTTGAGAGAGGAATGGGGACGCAGCGGTCTTCTTGGTTTGACGTCCGAGCTGCCTTATCGGCGTAATCATTTCCAATGATACTGCAATGACCGAGAACTTAATTGTGGTGCCGTGCTGCTCTGCCTTCATTTGCCGTTAACCAACACAGCGACGGCAAAAGGCTTCTTTCTTTACCATCCGGCGAGCGCAACGCACAAAGAAGAAATGTGTGGACTGACTTCGAGGAAGTGACGAAAAACGCACGGCTTTGTGAAGTGCCACGGTTCCTCACATCTTCTGAGCCTAGTTCACGCCTGTCGCTTCGAAAAAGTGTATGTGTTCATGCTGTGCGTGCTTTTAGCGCGTTGAAGTTGACTTTTTTTCGATTGTGCTCTCTGTTTCATGTAGTTTCGTCTTGCGGCGAAAGTGTACGCACATGCAGCTGGCCTGTGACATAAAATAAATCCACTTTATTCATGCTATGTTTTAAGCTCCAACAGAAGTTAGCACATTCTCGACGCTTTTGCAAGGCTCACGATGACTTACGGATGCAGTCGTTTAGCTTCGAATTTACGCCCGCATGTATTGATTTGGTTTGTGGTGATCCACGTTTTTAACGTCCCGAAGGGACTAAAGCTATTAGGGAGGTCGTAGTGGATGGCTCCGGATAACTTTATTTAGGTCGCCTGGGGATGTTTAACGTGCACTTTGATCGTAATTTTACGTGGGCCGGTAAATTCCTCGTTGGCGTTTCATAATTCTCGCGCGGTAGCGCTGCGCCAGAAGTTGGCGCCTCTGCGTGATTGTATTTCTTTATTAAACTTCATTTACTAGTTGTAACAACGTGTCATTATTTCGTATTATTGACGGCGCCTCCGGGACACCAAAGTGGCAATGGGGACACTTGTAATATCACGTGCTCTCCAGCGGCCTCTGTTAGCCGTTACATGTGCCCTCCCGGAGCAGTACTTTTCAAAAAAAAAAAAAAAACTCTGTCGTCGCGATTACCAAAGCATCCCGCAACGAAAAAAGCGCCCCGCGACTGCTGCAACATACCGCGCCCGTGCGAGGAGAATTACGGAATACCAACGAGGAATCTACACGGGCCTCTTGCATTTCGCCTCCATCCCGGCTGCTGCCGGACGCGTCCTCAATATTGGAGGCATGAGCAGCGGCTACTCGCACGTTTTGTGTGCAGGATTATAATAGCCGAGAAAGGGCCGTAGGCCCGCTGATAAGGATGAACATTTTTACTGCTTAACGTCAAAATTTTTATGCGTCCGATTAAGTAAATGGGTATCGCATGCATCCTATGCACTGTATGTGAACCTACGAAACCACGTACGCATACTTTCACGCTGTGAAAACCTGAAACTCTGGTAATTACGCACGTGTTTGAGCACACCGCGTGCTTGTGTCGTGTTTTAGCAATACAAACTCTCAACGTGCGCGCGCTTTACGCCTTAAATAATAGTCCTTTTCTCTATTTCTTCCGCAATTCCAAGGCGACATTCTTAAGGCCAGTTACCGACTGACGAAGCAAGATCTCGATTGAAAAAACTGCTCCGCGGCGCTCGAACGAACGTTTTCCGCAGATTTCCTCCGGTAGCGTGTTAGCCACCGTCTGCTACGGCAGGGCCAGCACCGGCGGCGCCACCGTCGAGGCCACGCGGAGCGGAAGAGGAGGAGAGAAGTGGTTGGCGCTACTTTGGGCATAGAGTTTCCTACAAAATTTTTTGTAGGAAACTCTATGACTTTGGGAGGATTGAGGTTTTAACCTCGCAGGCGGGCGATACTTTATTACGTCAGCAAATTGGCGGCACACGGAGCGGCTTGGGTCGTCATGGCAACAGAAACCGCAGTTGCGCGGCGGCTCCTCCTCCCCCCTCTCGCTTTTTTAAATGTTGGCTAGCCCGCCTAAAACCCACGAAACTTCGTAAAGTAGCGACTCTCCTCTGCCTTCAATCTTCGTTTCTCTCTTTCGCGCTCCTTCTTCGACCGTGGCGCCGCCTATAACGCTGAGCGTTGCAGACGACCTTTCGCAGAGAATGTACGCGTAGCAAGGCTTTAAAGGGCACCTGAAATGGTTCGGACAGATTTTGTAGACGCTTAAGGTACAGCTAAAGTTGATCATTCGCACCACAATTTGTGTGAAACGTCTCATATTAAGAGAGCTACGGATCATTACAAGTTACCCTCCTCCATAGTCATGCATTTTCTCCTCGGCTCGTTCGCCGAGTGATCGGGGCTAAGCTCCGCCTTCACTGGCTCTGCGTCATGATGGCACGTCGTGTCGTCGACTTCCGGTTCTCGGGGAGCGAGCGCGCGAAGCCTCTCCAAACTCTCCGCCAGCTGCTTTGCAGTCGACCCCAAGCGAGAGCTATCGAAGCAGCGTGCCTTGCGAGCATTCTGTCGCAGTGCCCAACGTGTCTGGCATTGCGGTAACCACAGGCGGGCTGGGCCTTTCGACGGATAAGTGGACGCATAAACTCAAGCTGATGAAGCAACTTTTGCGTAAACGTACGTGAGCGGCCTGATCGGTCTGCACGGTCCAGCCACCTGTTAGCGCAGAGCTTAACCAGCCAGACAAAGCGCTAATATTGCTCTAACCAAGTGTAAAACATTTTAAACATTTACGAAAACAACGTGTTAACGATTACACTCCTGCGAAAAATTTACACCAGCAGCAAAGAATACATTTCGTTACTGCTACTGTGTGTGGTTTAGCTCTGTGCCACCAGCTGGCTGCACCGTGCAGACCACTCATATTTGCGCTTTACTCATCCCGTGAACCGACACGGTCAAACGGCCAGGCCCTGTCCTCTTGCGCTTGCGTTTACCCTAATACCAGACTCGCGAAGCGCTATCGCGTTAGTAATCTTCCTGTGTAAAGCGACGGCCGCAAGCATGCAAATCCTGGCGCCGATCGGATAGCGGCAGTCCGATGCGCTGCAGCCAGTCCGTTCGTCTGCTGCCTTGCAGAGGGACACGATATCGCAGCTTGACATATTGCCAGTCGCTATGTTTGCAGTCCACAACGAAACAGTCGAATCATAGTGCTCGCGAAAAGACCGAGACTGACTCTGACCACGGAGCTCTCGTCAAAATGGAGCAAGTTGTAACACAAGCAGACGACGCTTGCTGTGTGCCGGAAGGGCTTAGGTGTAGTGAGAAATTGTGCTTGTGCATTCTCTTTCTGTTACTTTCTCTTTATAGAAACAAATGAACTAACATTCCAACTATTACGAACAACATTTGTTCACCAAAAAGTTGGAAAAATTATCCATGACGCGCCCTGGGCAGCCAAACGGATAGCTCGCCCTACTAACGTCATTAGGGAAAATGACGTCAAATGGGTAGGGGCGGCTTAAAATTCAGCCGAGTGATGTGCTGCCATCGGCAGCGATGTACATTTTTTAAAGCTTATAATAAGTTGCACGCTTTACGCGGAGCACTTACATGCATCAATTAATGGTCAGAAGGACCTGCTCTTACGACTCTGTACATTTGTACAAAATCGTTTCAGGGTCCCTGTGGACCCTCAGACGATTTTGACGATTAGGAGGTATTGGTTCTACCCATTCTCTGCCTCCTCTCCCCCTCCTCTCTTCCATTCTATCTACCTTCCCTTTGGACTTGCACGTTGGTAGAAAGGTAAGCGTTTGCAGGGGTTCACGGATAATTAGCTGTCAAGAGGCTAATCTGACGACTACCCGGAGCTCCAGAGGGGATTGTGCACATTCGACACGGTGCGGTTGAAACGAGTTCCCCGCGCCTCTTTTCTTCTCTGCCACGCTCCTTGCATGCACCGCCTATGGGGAACCAGCGCTGGATAGGCGGCGCGTCGAAAAGATTGCGTTGCACGCCGCCCTGGCGACGAAACGCGGCATATTCCAGCCGCTCGACCAGACGACACACACGTGCGCGGCCGTATTATAATTCGCATGTTTCCGTTTTCGCGCTTCTTCAAATGGACAGTTCTCGTAAAGAAGCTAGCGCCATCAAGTGAAGAAATGACGAAAGAAGCTTTTTAAGCTTTATATATTTTTCACATTGTGTCGCGGCGAGCACGTGTGTTTCTTTAACGGTTGCGCCGTGTGCCGTTGCATGCTTGAGTGGCAGCCTGCCTCACAAATCTAGCAGCTATGGCTCCGGTCGTGCTGCGCTATGGTTTCGGAAGTATTAGTTGGCCTGAAGACATTCCATATTTCTCTGGCTAGACATAAAAAATTCTGATGTTACTTCGCCACAGCAGTCATGGAGAAGAAAGCTTTATCGCATCAGCTGACTCGCGCAAGCAAAGGTGTGAGTGCTCCGCTTCTGGATCCGTAACAACGCTGGCTACATTTAGCACTAATTACATAAATTTACCGGATGCATCTCAGCGCCGAGTCCTCATCCGCATGCGCATTTTTAAAAACACATAGGCGGCTTAGTCGCGCTTGCGCCGGCAGTACGCGCACACAACTCGTATTACAAGGCAGCTTCCCTCCCACATAATTCTTGGCAATGAATGGATAATATTTACCGTTCGTATTGTTCGCTTGGTGCGGTGGGGTTGGAAGGGGATTGGCGGTGGTATTGCGAAGGGAAAATGGTTGGCATATATGCCGGATGGTGCATGCTATTGCTCATTTTGTTTCCGACGAAATGCCGACTGCAGATTCTGCTGTTTGGTACTGTCTGTCACGGCTGACCGTCTTCACTATCGAATAACCCAAGCACACACGCGAAATTCGATTTAGAAATCAGCCCGACACCGCTTGACAGGGCGACAAGACGGGAACTTACTCCGCTCGCCTGACTGCTTGGATCCAACGCCGCCTCCGTTCTTGTTCGTAGGGTTTAGGTGGAAAGACGCAGAAGGATACATCCTCCCTCATCCCGACGTAGTTGTCGCACTTGTATACGCAACAGTATCGTCGGCGTCCTTTTGTTTTCCTTCGACTTTCAGGGCACTGTTGTGCCATTACCACCAGCCCGGATTCCGAATCTGCAAGATGCAAAAGTATCCTTCGAGCGCCCAAATTCTCCCTTGAAAAGTCAAGATGCTGAGCCGTCAGGCAGCGGTGTCCTGCGGGAGAAGCATCGGCGAGCAACTTGTTCGGACGTGTCGCCAAGTGCCAGACAGCCCGGCGCCGTAGACATCCACTAGGTGACCTCCGGCCCTTGCCTGGAGGTCACCGCGCCCGCCACAATTGAACCAGGTGGCCAGCGCGGTCGCTGGTTGGACCTCTCGGACGACCGTCGAGTGCTCGCTTTGTATTGGGCCGTTTGGGTGACAATGGTTTTGGGGGCTTATAAGCGGAGGCGCGCCGCCTGAAAAACCGGATCCGCCGACCCACCGGGAGCCAGTGCCGCTCTCGACTGGAGCGAGATGTGTCACGCGTTTTCGCCGGACGTTGCCGTGCGGGAACAGTCGCGTTTGCTGTGAGCTCTCGGCCCCAGTGCCGATCCCTTCATGTCCTGTATAATGACCTGTATATAGTGTATAAAGTCCCTTTTGTTATTCTCATCGACGCCTGGCTCGGAGTCTTCGCTACCAACGCTCTGTCACGAAACGGGTGACGAGCGCTACGGGACCACAAAGTCGTAATAGTGGTGCAGCGGTGCAAAGTCGTAACAGCACGCAACGCCAC
This sequence comes from Dermacentor andersoni, assembly GCF_023375885.2. NCBI lineage: Eukaryota > Metazoa > Arthropoda > Arachnida > Ixodida > Ixodidae > Dermacentor > Dermacentor andersoni. The sequence goes on along the minus strand of NC_092814.1, from coordinate 314,710,717 downwards.
TACCAGTAGCAATTTTCGTCCGCGGGAGCAGCTGAATTGTGCACGTTCTGACCGCCAGGGCGGCGCTGCAGGCGTAGTGAAAACAAGTGAAAACTCCAGCGCTGGTTCCCCATAGAGGCGCCACTGATAGCCACCTAGCGGGCGCTTCCAACAGTACGCGCGGGAACAGTAGCAGACGACAACGTTTTGCAGCAAGGATGGCTGAAGTTCGCGGCTGCGATTTCTCCTTTGTTCGGGTGCCAGACGGCTTCTTCTGCGGTGACAGCTGTAGGGAAGACGCTGACTTCTGTGGGAGTGGGTGTGAACACGGTGTTACCGGTGTTTGGGACAACATGGTCCACATGCGTGCCAGGTGCGTCCCGCTCATGTCAACTAGCCGATAAACTTTGTTGAGTAATTCGATGTCTCGATCGTTTCTTTTTTAAGTTCTACCCTTGCTGTAATGCTGCTTCTGTGCCTCAATAATAAGCACCCGTCGTTAGTGCAGACTTATATCAAACAAATCCGCACGGTGCGATGTCGGCATATGCCGTTGTGATTTTTCTGCCGATGAATACATGTGACATCGCCGAATAAGGCTCAAATTCGCCTCAAGAAGAGTAATTCCGAATTTATTGATGGAAACGCGTACACTATGTCAACGAAGTCACAAAACGCACGGGTTAATAAAAGCGTGTGCTGGCGCTGTACCGCCGATACATTTCTGCAGCATACGCCGATGAACTGCCGTTCCCGCTGCAGTTTTTGCAATTTTAAGTTCCCCAAGGGAGCTGCTTGGAAATGTACAAAGCTAAAGTCTAGAGAGAGGTGCCACATGATATATTTAAAGGCTGAGCAGCGCCAGTCAAAGTAGATGAGCGCTGGCGGCAAGGCCGGGTTTAGTCCTCTGCGGCGTAAGCATAATAAGAAAGACTTGAGTTGAGTACAAAATTCACATGCAAGAAGGACTACGTTGTGAAACAAACAAATCACTCGGCGTGTTAAGTCTGCTCAGACAGCATCGAGGTGTGATGACTTGCCAAACGTGACGCGAACATTTCAACGAAAAATGGAACAAAAATACCATATGCAGCAACTATTGGCAATTCTCGCCCTGAACTACCTATTTTCTAAACACATTTCCCCAAAAACCACAATGTCTAAGATGGGTTAAATGATGTCTTATCATTCCGATAAGACACAGCGTGATTTACACCCTTTACAAACGAGGCAGTGTGAAAACCTCGCAGCTAAAAAGAATTGACAAGAGTTATGCGTGAATCAACTAGCAACAGTTAAACATGTGCGAAGCCACGCATAAAATAGATGCAAGAACTAGTGTTCCTGTATATTTACAGGAACACTAGTAAGAACATGAAGTGCGCGACAGCTGGTGCGAGGATTTACCGCGCCACATAAAACCAACAGTTTCAGTAGCTTTAACATTCAACACAATGCGCTCATGCAGTCGTGCTGCCTAGCTAGCGCAACGCGGTAAAGAAGCGGAAAACAATATAAGCGGCAAACGGCATTCCGAACTTTAGCGAAATGCCTTTAAACCGCATGCTGAACTGCAGACGAACTTCGTCGATTACGCGTCTATGATCGAGTGGAAAAAAACACCGACGTGACAAAGGAAAGGATGAGAACAAGAAATTTCCCGCCGAAGCGACGATCCATTGCTACCGTTGCTCCCGCTGATGAGGCTTTGCGGGAAATGATCAGAACCGTATCGCCGACACGTTCTCGGCGGTATTTTAGCCCCCCACCCTGAAACAATTCTTCGACATTCCTTGAAGCTTTGACCACCCCACACATGCGAAGGGTGTTGCCTATTTTGCTCTGAAAACGTGAATAAGACGGAGAAGCACTATCAACGACACAACAAACTGCGGCGCGCGGTCGGCTCCTCTCCCGTGTGGTCTGAGCAAGGCCGCCACCAGTTGCGCGTCCATCGGGGCGCACTTTTCCGGGGTATGTGGAAAGGTGTAATGGTTCCAGGACTTACTCTTGGAAATGCATTGTTTGCTTTAAATCATGGATACAATCAGGACTCGATGGGAACCAAAGGTCAGTGGGACGCCTCGCATTGGGCGCTCATGGGAAGACTACAAACGAAGCTGTGCAGGTTTATATGGCCTGGACTAGTTTGGAAGTGAGGGAAGCTCACAGTAAAATTGATTATGAAGAACGACTGAGGAATAAGGAAGAAAGTAAATGGGCTGGGAGAGTGTTGAGGTATCTGCGCAGAAAAAACAATGATTCACAGTGGAGGAAAAGAACTAGGAAGCTTACCAGCAAGTATGCGGCCCTTAGGGTGGGCAACACAGCAACGAAGAACGTCAAGCGGAAAGTCAGAGAGGCTGAAATAATCTCATGGGTGGCGGCAATGGGAAAGAAACCTGCCACGAGCAACTACTCAAGAGGAAAAAGGGAAATCAGGAGATAAACAATTTATGATAACTAAAAGGGAAGCTCATTCCGTACAGGTGCCTGTACGTGACAGGCACGTACAAAGAGCCGTAGTGGCTGCTAATGAGGCGATATGGAAAATGAGCTGAGAGAAAGGTTTCGAGGTTGTCGCAGTAAACAGGGAAGTGAGAAGGTGTGGTGGTTTTGAACGAGGCAGGATCCACTTCAATTACAGGCTTGTACGAGAGGTGGGCTGGCGACTTGCTGGTCGCGCTGTTGCTTTCTTAGGGGGCCCACGGGCGCTCAGGATACCAGATTAGGTAGCAATGAAGAAGGTCCCATAAGGGAACCTCAGAATAGCATCGCCGTCAACAACAGAAAAAGGAGGAAAGCAAGAAAGAGCTCGCCATGCAATAGTCTACATAAACATGCAGGGCGGCAAAAGAAAGAAAAAAGTGGGCAGAGATTGAGGACCAGGTAAATAGAGAAGAAATAGGGTTGTATGCGGTTACAGAAACGCACCTTAGAAACTCGGAATAGCCGCCAGTCATTGAGAATTATGTTTGGGAAGGGTGCAACAGAACGAAGTCGGAAAGAAAGCTAGCGGGAGTCGGAATGCTCATCCATCAGGCAGCCAAATAGAAAAGAGTAAATTCAAAATGTCAAGAGCATCTTTGGTTATCAGGTACAATGAGTGGAAAGAAACTTGGCTGGGCGTTACGTATTTGTGGATCAGAAATAATTGCACAGAGAAGAAAAAAGAGTTAGTGGAATGCATAAGTGCTGATATTAAGGGTTTCGGGAATGATGCCGAAATTATCCTTTTAGGTGACATGAATGCCCACATACAGGATTTAGATGGCTATACCGACAACAACGGGAAGTCAATGCTGACCTTTGTAAGCAACATAACCTTGTTATCGTGAATACAGGGCCTAAGTGTGAAGGGCAGATCACGAGGGAAGTGGGAAACCGGCAATCGACCATTGATTACTGTCTGATGACAGAAGGAAGTCATGATAAGTTGAGAGAAATGATCATTGACGAAAAAGGGTATAGCAGCATAGGGAGTGACCATAAACGCATCATTTTGAAAATGGTATATGTAGTCGGGAAAGAGAGCAAGGAGTGCAAAATCGACAGTCCTAATTTGAACGCTGAACAAATAACAAATATAGTCACTAGAGTCGAGGAAGAACTTGGAAAATGGCCAAGAGTGGGTATATATATAGTTAGCCTCTAAGTGTAATAACGACAGAAATACGGAAAGAGAAACAACACGTTCGTTGGAAAGGAAAAAAGAAACCGAAAAGCTTGTGGAACAGGGAGATACGAGGAGCGATCGCCGAACGACAGAAAGCATCCCGAGAGCACAGGCGGGCAAAGAAGGCGCAGTTGCCGCAGGATGAAGTAGCCAGTAAATGGGAAATATATCGGGAGAAAAAGTATATGGTTCAAATACTGGTGCAAGCAAAGATAAAACCTGAAAGTGAATGTTGATTGTCAGAAATACATGAGAAAAAGAAAGCCGCACCTAGAATATCTTGCAACCACATAAAATTATTAGGTAGGAAGTAAACAACAATACAACAACATCTCCTAGACAAAGCTGGAAACAAACTGGAATGGGAAGCGGCATTAAATTACATCCGAAAAATAACAGCCGAATCTTTCCAAAGCAATGACGAGGTTGTATTTGAAGAAAAAAAGTGCATGAAAGAGAACCAGATGGAAAAGGTGCTGGTGCTGACAAATTTCAACTGGAAGAAAGCCGAAGAGAAAATTCCTTAGCGCTCAGCCACAGGGCTAGATGAGGTTCCCGTTAGGCTGATTAATGAACTAGGACCAAGAAGTAAGGAAGCTCTGGTGCAAGCAGTGGAAAAAATGGAAAAAACTTTTAAAGATAGATGAATGCCAGACAGTTGGCAAGAAAGTAGAATGAATTTAATTTATAAAGGTAAGGGGCAGAAAGATAGAATTCACTCGTCTAGACCGTTGACCATTACATCGGTAATATACAGGTTAGCAATGCAGGCAATCAAATTAAAGCTGCAAGCATGGACAGAGAATAATGGCATTTTGGGAGAACTTCAGAATGGCTTCAGAATAGGTAGGCGTTTAGACGATAACTTATTTGTTCTTACTCAGTGTATTGAAATATAAAGAGCAGAAAGCACATCATTATATCTGGCCTTTTTACACATTACAGGAACGTATGACAACGTAGACCGCAACATTTCGTGGGATATTCTGGAAGAGGAAGGCTTAGGCGACGATTGTCTACAGCTTTTGAGAGATATTTGCCTAGAAAATACCGTTTGCGTTGAATGGGAAGGGATGAGGAGCGAGGAGAAAGTTTATATCAACAAGGAACTGAGGCAGGGGTGCCCTTTATCCCCGCTGCTGTTTATGATGTACACGGTGAGGATGGAGAAGGCACTAGAAGGAAGTAATATCGGGTTTAATCTCTCATACAAACAGGCAGGTACAGTAGTAGAGCAGCAGCTTCCATGTTTATTTTATGCGGACGACATTGTGTTGCTAGCTAACAAGCAAATTGATTTGCAATGTCTGGCTAATATCCGTGGACAGGAAGGCGAGAATTTAGGTTTGAAATTTAGCGTTAGAAAATCAGATCACTGCTTTATTTTTGTTTATTTTGAATATCTTGGCGTTTCCAATCGCGGAGTGTTCTTTGTTCAGGCAGGCGCACGAATTAGTGAAGCATGCCTAAGCTTCATTTGGTTTTGTTCGTTTATAGTCTTCTGCCCCAGTATTAGTACTGTACTACTAATGCTTTAAGCAGCAGAAATATTCTGGGTGGTAGCTATTTCGGTCTGCAGGCACTGTGGCAGGAATGATAACTACCTCAGAAAGTCTGAAATTGATCATGACACATGTCATGCCGCGAGGCGACGTATCGTTCTCGTAGCATGTTTTAGTTTAACGATGCTAGCAGAAGATGCTGTTTTATCATGCAACGCTGTGATTTGTCAGTTAATTTGCTCGCAAGAAATTTAGAAGCAACTGCAAGCAGCATTCGTTCCAGCTCTGGCGCGTTCGACCCGCTCACAGCGCCGCTATACATACAGTTTGCTCTGCGACACTGTGTACAAAGCTAAATTCCATCACAACTGGTTCAATTCGTTTACAAGAAATGCATTTACACTAGTACAACTGACTTTGCCAAAAGAAAACCCTCACTAGATTTTGTAAACCTGTTGGAAGAAACTCAACTTGGTCCGATTGGTTGTCATTCACTTTTCATCGAGTTTGATCATTTTCACGGGAAGCCGTTGTCTGCTGTGTTCCCAAGCCTAGGCCCCACCTCGAACACTGCGTATTGCGAGCACGAACAAGTGCCAGTCGTAAGACACGCACTGCCTTGTCACGCAGATCAGCTACTATAGAAAGAAGGTGCACCCCCACTCACAAACGGAACTCTCATTTGTTTTTAATACCAAGACACATCGACCACGTAACTTTAAAGGTTTTAGCCTCGTTCTATCAGTGCAGAACATCCGTATTTAGCTTCTCAAAGCACGACAGACGTTACCGCCTATGAGATTTTTTATGTGATACACTACAACACGAGTCGCAGTGCGGAGTTGCCTAAGAAGGTCGAAAACAGTCAGGTATCGTACTTGTAGCAGTGCAGCAACGCCACGAACAAGTACTTGCATAGGCGTATTTACAGGAAGGGGGGCGTGGGATCACTTGCCCCCTTTCTATCAAAAGTGGGACGGGGGCAAAATATGTCATTTGTCCCCCCCCCCCCCCCCCCCCCCCACGCTTTTGAAAGTGGGTACCTTCGGCTGCACGCTGGAAAGTCCAACAAAACTACAGCTGAAACTAAATTGTCTTCCATAATCGAGTGGCCACGTAAGTAAAGCTTTTCTTTACTACGTATCCGCTGTTCGGGCAGCGAGGATTCTCTTTTGCGCCTTCTCGGGACGGGCTGTAGCGGACGACGCGCGCTATTCGCCATGCCAAATCTCGTTCCGGAGAAAGGCCCGTCTCTGAGTGGTTCCAGTCCTAACAAATGTCAGCTTGCGCTACTTTCAACATGCGTAGTTTTTTTTGGGGGGGGACCACTTGGTTCGTATTTGAAAACACAGTCAGCTTTCTATATTTAACCTGCGGGCGAGGGGGAGATCCGGATAGAGTATTATAGTTAGCCGCGGCCAACGAATGGTGTGTCTTACGGCATGGAAACGTTTGATTATCAAAAGCTGGAGTTATTGAATCTCCGTCTAGAGGCAGCGTATACATAGCGTTGCAGTCTCAGTATCTTTATCACCATCAAAATTCTAATCAAACCTCTTACAGGTATAGCCGTCGAATTTCATCGTGTAATCATGACTTATCGTAGATATGTTCGTGAAAATGGCCTTGGTCGAACGTGCAGAGACATTTCAATACCAATAGAACACAGACTTGAATTTTTTCTAAAGGCCTGTGTCACTTACTGTGGGTTGCCTTTTCAGGCTGTTTCTAAATAAGAGCTACATTACTTTTTCCCGGCAGGAGCGAAAACAGGAGATATTTCATATTTTGAAGAAATTAGGGCCGCTTTTTGGCGACGTGTACCGAAATTTTGAACTGTGTAGGTTGCCCATGTGCTCAGAAAACAGTTGCTGGATGCTCGCTTGCTCCCAATTTTTATGCGTTATAGAAGGCATTTAGTTGTTTCCCCCCCGTTCGCTCGGTGAACTATGCGGGGCACGGTGTTTATATTTATTCGAAGCACGAAGCAATGGTCTGAGTGACGAGCGATAAATGTTTATTCTGTGTAGATTCAATACAGCTTTTGTAGAAAGTTACTTATCGAAGCATTTCAGGTGTCATACTGCCGCTAATCGACATTTTTCCCAGACGTCTGAAACAACAGCACGAGATACGGACTTCAAATTCTGTGAAAATAGGGATAAACTTTATGCGCATTGCGTTGCGAAACTTTCACTTTCCTCCTTTAAATGCAAGTCTCGCAGATAATTACTAAATACTCGTTTTTCTATGTGTTTTCGTGCGTCTTACGAGATTCGTAATTTGTTTCTCCGGTGCCCTCTGTGAGGTAAACAAGGTATGTTGTTTATATCTGGGGAAAATTAGGAGCATGGTATGGGTAATGCGTAGGCGACGTCCCAAATGTATGAGTTAAATGCTCCCTTTCCAGTAGAATACATATGCAAGTGGAATACGTATAAGTATCCATAGCGTTATTAGAGAGTTTTAGAATAGGGGACCCAATAGTTTGGGGCCCCAAAGAGCTTTGCGGGTGTTAGCGTTGGGGCACGCAGGAGTGAAGAGTTTTAGAATAGAGTTTTACGTTTGCGGATAGCGTCTTGCGCTGACAGCGCCACTACGGCGTCAAAGAAAAGCTATTAGAAATAATTAAACAAAATATACCATTTTATGATAGGAATAGTAATTTTGACTTGCGTGTATTCGCGTTTAATTACAATTTAGAGGTTATTCTGTAAGCAGAAAACAATTAGTTGCGCTTAGTTTTGAGCAAACCAACTTTACGTGCCTTCACCAGCCAAGCTTAGCCGTGTTAGGCCTACGAGCCATAAAATCCACAATCGAATTCGGAACCAGCGGCGTCTAATGAATCAATCGGCGTCTAATGAATCAATCAATCTAATGAATCAGTCGATAACCCGCAGTCACTTCTCCTAGCTTGCGAACTTCGCGCGTTACCACGAATCGAACCCAGTTTAGTGCTAGGTTAGAGCCGTCGCTTCGATGGGTGCCGCCATGTTTGTTTACGCAAAGCTTTCGGGGCCGCTATTTGGGCTCCCGCTAAATTGGTGAAATAGCGTTCCCAACGCAAAACCCAAGCGCAGTTTGCGTCTCGCGCATGCGCAGTGGCTTCGACGCTATTTCTTTGGGGCCCCAAAACGTTTGGGGCCCCTATTCTAAAACTCTCTATTAGTCTGTTTTACGAGCGGTGCAAAACTTAGACGGCTACGCCGGCATAATGACAATACAAATGAGCTAAAAATGTGCGAACATAGCGGGAACAATACGCAAAGTTTATGTGAGATGGTAAATGAGTGTTGATTAAATACAGCTTTAAAAAAATTGTAAGCAAGTATTCGAAAATATCACGCAGCTGTCATTAGCTAAGTTTCCCAATGTCGTAAGAGAAGTTTGCGTTTGAGATGTTTTATACTTTAAAAGAATAGGCAGCATTTTAAGTGCAATGTGTCGCATAGTATTAACGTTTCTGGCTTATTTAGAAGCGTTACAAAAACTATTTACCCATCATTTTTGTCTTTTTTTTTTTTTCATGCGTGATATATTAGGTTCGCCTGGTGTCCTCACTGAACTAAAGGAGGCAGCTTCTACATGTTTGGTGACTGTAAGAACAAAGTACTGGGTGATGTGGTGGTACAATTCAAAATAGATGGGTAATTGGGGCTTTCGCAATAAATTACACATGCAAGCTTCTATTAAGTGTTATGAGCGTGTCTAATGAGCGGGGAAGATTTTAGCCCGCTGCCCTGGCAGAACTATACAAGCTAACAAGAACAAATTTAGCGAAAATTGGATGTACGCTATATGGAAACTCTGCCTACAACCTTGGACATGCCTATATCATGTGCCCGAGGTAACGTTGACCGAGCTGTTAAAAATGAAAAAAAGAAAAGAAGAAAAAGATGTAAAAACACTTGCACGGTGCGATTTTAGGACCTACGGTGGTCGGTCTTCAGGCCTAACGACCGAACACCGTAAGTGTTATAATTGTATTTTGCACCGTGTTTTTTAAAGCTTTTCTTTTTCGTTGAACAGCTTGGATAACGTTAGCTGGGACACTCTATGCGTATTATCAACGTGACAGACCACGAACGAATTATGGTATCGAAAAGGTGCATGTTTAAATTGCCTCAAATGTTAAACTCTCGTTGCTTAATTATTAGGCTCGCACATAAAACTACACCCCGAATGGTTTTAAAAACGAGTTCGTGGCATTGCATTCAAGAGCCTTAGTTTCTAGAATGGTTTGCGTTTTACTTTCAAATGTTCTTTGTATGTCAATCTATAGTTGATTCACTTTACTTTGCATCACTTTTGCATCCTGCATTGCAGTCAGCTGTAATTCTGAAATTGAAACAGGTTGCGAAATGTCAATTCGCCATATTATTATTATTATTATTATTATTATTATTATTATTATTATTATTATTATTATTATTATTATTATTATTATTATTATTATTACCTTCAGAGAAGGGTAGGCCTTAGGTGGTGTACCGCCTGTCTTCCTTCCTCAGTTTTCATCCAGTGAACCGAAATATAGTTATTATTATTAAGCGTGCGACAAAAAGAAAACGTTGGCGTTCCAGTTATTTTTCTGCTTCAATGCATAGAATGGCTTTTTGTGAAAAAATAAGTAGAACAGTGCATTTTTATTGCATGTTTGAAGGCGCATATCTCGAAACCAGCGTCATCCTCAGAATTCGTTCCATGTGGACATGCCTTGCAATCTCACCGGCCACAATTCATAGATTGCAATATATGCCGTACAATAAGAGATGTTGGTAGAACTCGCGGAAAGGAATAAGCTGCGAATAATGAACACCTTCTTCAGGAAGCGTAGCAATAGAATGTGAACCTGGAAAAGCTTTAATGGTGAAACAAGAAATGACATAGATTTCATACTTTCTGCTGATCCCAGCATAGTGGTGTTAGGTAGGGTAAAGTGCAGTGATCATAGGTTAGTGAGGTCTAGGTTTCATCTCGGTATGAAGAGAGAAAGAGTAAAATTGGTCAAGAAGAAACAGGACAATCTAGACGCAATAAGGGTAAAAGCAGACCAATTCACTTGAAGAAAAACAGCGCTAAAAAGACGAGGACTAAAGGAACATGCGCGACGGACAGGACCAATTCAGGCTGGTGCTTGCAAACAAATATGCAGCCTTACAACAGAGAGATGAAGCTGACATAGAGGTAATGAGTGAAACCGTAAGTAGGCTGACTTCAGAAGCAGCAATTTAAATGTGAGGTAAGGCACCAAGGTAACCTAGGTAAGTTCTCCCAAGTAACGAAGGACCTAATCAAGAATCGACTAAAGAATCGAATAAAGTGTTCAACTCAAGAGATCATATACAATTAGCAGAAATGCCAAAACTGATCAACAAGGAGAAAGTAAGGGATATTCGAAATTATAACGTGAGAAAGTCTGAGGCATAAAATGGACGCAGCATGAAATCAGTGAGAAGAAAACTTGGCATAGGACAAGCGAAGATGGCTGCACTGTAAGATAAGCAGGGTAATATCATCAGCAATTTCGAAGATATAGAAAAATCAGCGTAAGAATTCTATTCTGACCTGTACAATACCCAGAGCAGCTACGATACCTCCATTCAAAATAGTAATGAACAGGTTACAGAGGCTCCTTCTATAACTAGCGATGCAGTTAGAATGGCCTTGCAGGACACGAAACGGGGGAAAGCGGCAGGAGAAGATGGAATAACAGCCGATTTAATCAAAGATGGGGGAGACATAATGCTTGAAAAGCTGGCGGCTCTCTATACGAACTGTCTATCGACTTCAAGGGACCCAAAGAACTAGAAGAATGCAAACATTATACTAATCCACAAAAACGGAGACGTTAAAGAATTGAGAAATTATAGGCCCATTAGCTTACTTCCAGTATTGTATAAAATATTCACCAAGATAATTTCCGAAAGGATAAGGGAAACACTTCAGTTAACCAAGAAAACAGGTTGGCTTCAGGAAAGGATACTCTACAGTGGATCACATCTATGTCATCGATCAGGTGATCGAGAAATCTGCAGAGTACAAGCAGCCTCTCTGTATACGGCATTCATAGATTACGAAAAGACATTTGATTCAGTAGAGATACCAGCAGTCATAGATGCATTACGTAATGAAGGAGTACAGCAGGCTTGCCTAAATATCTTAGAAGATATATACGAAGTTTCCCCAGCTACCTTGATTCTCCACAAGAAAAGTAGAAAGATACCTATAAAGAAAGGGGACAGCAAGGACACACAATCTCTCCAATGTTAATCACTGCATGCTTGGAAGAATTATCTAAGCTATAAACTGGGAACGCTCAAGAGTGAGGACCAAGGGCGAATATATCAGCACCTTCGGTTTGCAGATGATATTGTCGTGTTCAGCAATACTGGGGACGAGTTACGACAAATGATTGAGGACCTTAACAGAGAGAGTGTAACAGTAGGGTTGAAGATTAATATGCAGAAGACAAAGATAATGACCAATAGCCTGGCAAGGGAACAAGAGTTAAAAGATCGCCAGCCAGCTTCTTGAGTCTGTGAAGGAGTACGTTTACCTAGGTCGATAGCTCACAGGGGACCCTTATCACGAGAAGGAAATTTACAGAATAATACAAATTGGTTGGAGTGCATACGGCTGACATATTCAGATCCTGACCGGAAGCTACCACTATCATTGAAAAGAAAGGCGTACAATTAATGCATTCTACCGGTGCTGACATATGGGGCAGAAACTAGAGACTGACAAAGAAGCTCGAGAACAAATTAAGGAGCGCGCAAAGAGCGATGGAACGAAGAATGTTAGGCGTAACGTTAAGAGACAGTAAGAGAGCGGTGTGGATCAGAGAGCAAACAGGTATAGCCGATATTCTAATTGACATTAAGAGAAAAAAAATGGCGCTGGTCAGGCCATGTTATGCGTAGGTTAGACAACCGATGGACCATGAAGGTTACAGAATGGGTGCCAAAATGGAGGAAAGTGCAGTCGAGGATGGCAGAAGACTAGCTAGGGGGTGAAAATAGGAAATTCGTGGGCGCTAGTTGAAATCGGTTGGCGCAGGACAGGGGCATTTGGAGATCGTAGGGAGAGGCCTTCGTCCTGCAGTGGACATAGAATAGGCTGCTGATGAATTAGTAAAAACTTAATTAGGAAAAATTTGTTAATTAATCGATTACGAATTTTGATTTCTTGAGAAAATTATTTATTTATTTATTCAACATACCTTACAGGCCCGAAGAATGGGCATTGGGTAAGGGAGAAAAGACTTTACACAAATAAAGAGCAAACAATTATACAAAATTATACAATTAATAATATTTGGGGTTTTACGAGCCAAAACCACTTTCTGATTATGAGGCACGCCGTAGTGGAGGACTCCGGAAATTTTGACCACCTGGGGTTCTTTAACGTGCACCTAAATCTAAGCACACGGGTGTTTTCGCATTTCGCCCCCATCGAAATGCGGCCGCCGTGGCCGGGATTCGATCCCGCGACCTCGTGCTCAGCAGCCCAACCCCATAGCCACTGAGCAACCATGGCGGGTAAAATTATACAATTACACAATGCTTTGTTAATAATAATACAACGAAGAGTCAAGTTTACACAAACTCTAAAATTCTAAGATAAAAAGAAAAAAGCATACAAGAAGCAACGCAGACAAGAAGTCTTTTATTTAAAGTGAGAAATGAATGTTTATGTCGTGACGGAATTTTTCTTTGTTAGCTTCAGCTACCAGGATATCAGGAAGGTCGTTCCACAAGCGGATGACACGTGGAAGCGCAGATGAGTTAAAAGCGTCTGTTTTGCCGTAGATGTGCGTGAAAGAAAGATGATTATGCAATCTTCGTGAGGTGAATGGAGAAACTTGCGGAGCTATTGATGATGGTCTCGGTCCGTGAACGTACTTGTGAAACAGCAATATAAGTGCTACATCAAGACGAGTGTTCAAAGAAGGAATTGATAGACTGTTTTTAATTTGCGTTATACTTTCGTTCCAGTTGTAATTTTGTGAAATGAATCGAGCGGCTCTATTCTGAACTGATTCTAGCATAGTGGTTAAATAAATGTAATAAGGGGACCATATTGAAGAAGCAAATTCAAGTTTAGGGCGAACAAATGCGAGATAGGCTAATTTGCGGACATTTTTCGGCGTCTTACGGAGGTTCCGGCGTAAATATATCAAGGATCGGGAGGCATTTCCGCAGATGTTGCTGATAAGTGTAGTCCAGGAAAGGTTTGTTGTCAGGGTTACGCCTAGGTATTCGAAAGAAGTAACTACAGACACAGGATTGTTAATAATATAGTATGAGAAGTCGGAACGGAAATGTTTGCGAGTGAAAGACATTACATTTATCTGGATTAAGCGACATTAGCCAGGTGCTACACCAACTGTTAATAAGGTCAATATCATTTTGAATTCTTACGTGGTCATCAGTACTAGCAATTTCTCGGTAAACTATACAATCGTCAGCAAAGATCCGCACATGAGCAGAAATGTTATTCGGTAGGTCGTTAATATATATCAGGAAAAGTAGTGGACCGAGGACACTGCCCTGTGACACACCAGAGGAAACGTAAGAGAGCGGGGAGGAAAAACTATTAACCACGGTGAACTGCTGCCGATTGGTAAGAAAGTTCTGAATCCAAGATAGCGTTAGTGAATCTAAGGACAACGAAGACAGTTTAGAAATTAGTCGGCAGTGAGCTAGCTTTAGTGTCTGGCTTATCTAGCCATTCAGTTGAATGATTAAGAATTTGCTATCTGCCGCAGGCAATTAAATTTTTTTTTTCAGTTTAAAAAACAAAAAAAGAAGAACACCTGGTATTCGTTGGGTTCCAAGTGACGAAGTGCCCCAGTGCACCCCACGCGGCTTCAGCAGTGTGCAGGTCGCAGCAATGCGCCCTCCTTGCAACAAGTCTCTCGCCGGATAAAAAATAAATTAAAATAAATAAATAAATAAATAAATAAATAAATAAATAAATAAACCCGCCTGGACACACGTGCGCCATACCGACGCAACAACCGCGCCTGGTCTGGACATGTTTTCGGCGGTGGTGAGTGGGTTGTGGGGTCTGGCCGACAAGCGGGGACGGAGGAGAGGGAAAACCCGTTTCTCCTTTGTTGGGCGAGTGAGCGAATGGTCGGCGGCGGCGAGCACGCAAGTAGCCCCAGCAGCATTTGAACGAAGACCGTGACACGAACCTCGCGCTAGTCGGACTCTCGTAAGAGCTCGGAATAGTAGGTCGTTTCGCTGCCTTCAAGTGCGAGCTTCGCTGACACTCTCCTGCGACAACGGCTCAACATCCCAGTTCTCATTGGGTCCTAAACCCCGCAGCGTAAAGATTGAAAGCTGTTGTTTGCAGTGCATACCACGGTGAGTCTGGTCGCAGTCGCAGCCCAATCAAAGTGCGGATATGGCCAAGTGTTGCACGGCTCGTGCCTTCGTGTGCCTTCAGTTAGTATCACTGCCTCGATATTGTAGACAGGAAGCCTTAACGTTCCGCTTCGAGCACTTGGAACTGTGTGATGTTGCCCTTTTGCACTGTTTCTAGCAGCGGTACTCGGGAATTCAAATGGAAATAAAACACTAAAGAAAAGGAAAGACTGTCATGAGATATATAGACTAGACTATATTTTCTCGCTAATGAAAATGGGAAAGGGTTGCGAGTACGAAGTAATTTTTCACCGGAATGTCCGCACCGCAGCCTGCTACACCACAACGTCCAACAAAATATCTGGATCGATCCCCGCTCAATCAGGTGAGTCATCACAAGAAAGAGACCGCTAGTGGTGTGTTCATGAGCGGTTAATAATGTAGAGCAAACTCAGTGGCAGACGAGACACTTCTGGAAAGTTACTTGTTTATGCCCTCACTGAAGAGGAAGGTACGCATTTTCACTGGAGATCACCACCCGGTGGGTATATCTGTCTAAATGGCTAGGCACTTTCGCAAATTGATGAGTTTATTTATTTATTTATTTATTTATTTATTTATTTATTTATTTATTTATTTATTCATTTATTTATTGTGCGGGTCGTTTGGTTTCCAGCTTTCGCCAGTCGGCGTGACAATGAGCAGGAGACTTGAATCGTGAATAAAATAAATGCATATAGACACGAAGAAAGTTGCAGAGGGGCATACCCTCAGACAATATAACAAAGGTTCACCAGTCGCAGAAAGCACGCACTCTCAAACAATTGTCTCAAACAGTAACGTAGCTGTAGGATCTCGCCAAGATATCAATACTATAACCGATAGTAATAGTGGTATGATACCTAATATAGGGCGAAGTCAATTTTAAATGTACACGTTGCTGGCCGAACTTGCAGAGGTTAACTTTTCCGACCTACCCGCAGCCCAGTGGCGTAGCCAGTAATTTTTTTCTTGGCGGGGAGAGTGGGAGGGAGGGGGGCTGGGCAGGCCACATATACTAACTAGTAGTATGTGCTTAAGAACTACTAGCCAGGCCGCATGCATTAGGGCAATTCGCTCGCTGCTGCTGCCGCTCTTCCTCACGCCGGTGTTTCGACAGCGAGTGTCCGCAGTCATCGAGTGAGATGCGTTCGTGTTTGCATGTGCGCGCGTAACACCGAGCTTGTTAATTTAGTTAGTACGCAAATGTTTACAAGTTTATTCGGCCAAACAAAAATACTATCCATGCTTCGTATAGTTGTCTAATAATCTGCTATCGCAATCGATGCTCCGCCTTTCGGGCGAAACTGCGACATTTCTGTAACCCGCCCTGGTGGCGTATAGTGGTTTTGGCGTTGCGCTGCGAAGCCCAAGGTGGGGGGGGGGGGATCAAATCCCGGCCGCGGCAGCCGCATTTCGATGGGGGCAAAATGCAAGAACAACGCCCATGTACCGTGCATATAGGCTGCACGTTAAATAACCCCAGGTGGTCAAGATTAATCCGGAGTCCCCTACTACGGCGTACCTCGATCATAATCATATCGTGGTTTAGGCACGTAAAACCCTAGAATTTGTGAAAACTGATATTTTAAAAAAATGCAGAAGTAATAAGAAAACGTGAAACGAAAGTGAACTCGCCGCAAGTGGGAGCCGAAGCCATATTTTCCTCATTACGCGTGCGGTGCTTTACACCACGCGAAATATTTAACTTTGTAGACGTTACCATTTGTGGAATAGCGTTTTACTATGTAGTCTATCAGTGCCAAATACTCAGTGCTTGCGAGGCCACACTTTAGATGATTTTAGATGATGAGATGCCGTGCGCTATAGATGGCTGCGCGGGATCGTCTATACGCCAGTGCATATACATATACATGGTACGTGTCCCAACTATCAAGCACCAAGATTTAAAAGTATGCAAATGCCAAGTAGCTGGACAGAACCAAGGTAATGTTGTTTCCCGTATAGCATGGAGATACTCGGATAATTTATTGCATTCCATTTAATTACACAATTAGTCTTAATTATTTATCAACTTCTCAAATATTACAATTGGATGAAAAGTTTCAATGAGAAAATTATACAGCAACATGAAAAACTCCAGATACAGCTTTCTGTTGCTCAATACGTGCTAGATAATGATGTTTTTCCGAGCGTGAAAGAAGCCCACAAATACACGCAAAATTGCCGCGCGACTGGCCGCTCGAGGCACTATGTGTGTATTCGTAGGCTTCTTTCACGCTCGGGAAAACAGTTTTATGCAGCACGTATTGTATTTATGTAGCAAAATTTTCTCGTTGACACTTTTCATCTGATTGTAATATTTGAGAAGTTGATAAATAATTAAGACTAATTATCTAGTTAGGCGGAATGAAACAAACAGAATATCTCCAAGCGACGGCAAGCGACATTACCTTGGCTCTGTCCGGCCACGTGGCATTTGCATATTTTTAAATCTTGGTACATGATAGTTGGGGCACTCTTTATATATAGTAAAAATAAAGGTATAACCAAACAAATAATTACACACAAACGAAAACTATTTAAGTGAAGTGCTTGTTGTTGTTTCAGCTTCAGATAATGGCTCACAAGCGCAGACAGTACGTGCTACTTACAATGTTCGACAGCGTGGCACCTGCGTTGTTAACAACAGTCGGCTCATTAAATAAAGCACACAAAGTGCGCGGATATGGCCCGAGCAAGCTGTAGAGCAAAGTATATATGCCATGTTCTTTTTTTAGTTCGAACATTTTTTGTTATTATTATTATTGCTGTCACTTTACGTCCGTAGAGTGAGTTAGGCCAAAAAGATGCCAAGTCCGTAGCACACGCACATTTATTACTTGTCTAGAGGAGATAAAGGCATACACAGTTTAATATGCAAGTAACAAATGGAGCCTGTACTAACAGGTGATTTGATTAAGCACTAATGAGTAAAGCCCGATCTACAAAGTCTGAGAAGGCACACTATACTGCTTAGCTAAACGAAAGGAAGCCCAACTTGAACACGGCCGGCAGTCGCCGAGAGGCCTCCGAAGCACAGTCAAAGGGGCGACCTGACTCCACTGTCCGAAGCGTGGCAGCGGGGCGTACCCAGGAGGTAAGCCGTCGTTGCAACCTCGCCGCACCGCTGACAACGTCGTTCTTCCTCCTTCGAACTTTCCCGCCGTATTGCGGCCCGCGCCATTCCATCCCTCCGTCCATCGATCGGCTCAACGAGCGCAGTAGGTTTTTTTTGGTCGCCAGCGTGGGCCTGGGTTCTCTGAAGACCTCAAACCGCCCGGGCTGTTCGACGGTGCTGTCTGTTCTTTCTCTATACTTTCGGCTCGAAACGCCGTCTGTTCTTTTCACACGCGCACCCGTTCGACGCACCACACTTACCTCTTGAGGCATCCGTGGTTCTTTGGCGGTGGCGTCCACAAGTCGAACGTGACAATTGCGTATGGCACATAGCGCAAATTGGCGTGGCCAAATGGATTACATGAAGGGGCGGACGTTACTTGCGCGAGAAATCGCGATGTACAGGTGGCTAATTAGAAATGTTTACAAATTAACTGTCTAAGTATTCACTTTAGGGCACGTATTCCAATGCCGAAAGTGAAGATGAGCAGTAGAGAAATCATGCCTTCTTAGCAGAAATTCCAAGACCAGCGCAACTATTTAGATATATATTCCCAAAATCTGATAAATAGCGCGCTGATGTTACAGTTAAGGCCAACCCGCCGCGGTGGCTTAGCGGGTGTTGCGCTGCTAAGCACGAGGTCGCGGGATCAAATCCCGCGTCCGCGGCGGCCTCATTTAGATGGAGGAGAAATGCAAAGACGCCCGTGTCTCGTGCACTGGGGGCGCTTTAGAGAACCTCAGGTGGTAAAAATTAAGCCAGAGTCCCCCGCCACGGCGTGCCTCATAATCAGACAGTAGCCCTGGCACATAAAATCCCACAATTTCGGTTAATCCTGAACTGCTTAGCGCACGCTTTTGGGACACTAGTAACTGGGAAGTCAATGCGTTTCGCAGCACAGCCGTATATCTCGAAAGTGGTGCTAGCCTAAAGACTTTCGCTATGCGAACATGACTTCTCTACTGTTCGGTTTCAATTTCGCAATTGTAATATGTGCCCTAAATTGTATGCATGCATACTTGTCTGATTATTTTCAAGAAAGCAGTTACGTACCAGCGGGCAGAATAAGAATTTACTGCAGAAATGCACAAAGAAAAAATTACGACGATTATCACGTACCACTGCTTTTAATGGCGACATTAGAAAATTAAACAAGATAAATAAAAAGCAAGAGATGCGTTGTCTCCACGTGCTTTCAGTGCTTTTCTTGTACAGCTTCCAGGTGGCCAAGTATCAGTGCCACGATGTCGTTCAAGGTCTTCCGGGAGAAGCCGCCCTGTGAGCGACGCAAGTTGTCCACTTCCCTGCGGATCTCCTGATTGGTATAGTTAGGCCGCTGTTTCTTTACCATCTGCACTATCTTCAATATTTGCTGCTCCGCTTTGCTCTCCATAGTTGACTCGCCGTGGCTGGACCACATGGACTCGACGTCCGAGCACGGAGCATCAACTTGCTCCTTACGTCCGGGCAGCTCACGAAACTGTGGCGCTGGCGGCTGCTTTGCCGGCCTCCTGAACTTGTCAGCCGGAGGCACTGGACGGGGCACTGGCCGGGGGCACTGGCCGGGGTTAATGGAAAACGCGCGCGGCTTTTCCTCGGGCTTGGCTCGATGTGGCAGAAACTTCTCACGCAGCGGTGGTCGTGGCCGTGGCTGCTGATGCCGCGGGGTGACCTGGGCGTCCGCCTTATCCGTCCTGGTGGGCTTCTGCTTTTCCATGCTGCGGTTGTTCTTTACTGCCGTCGCACTACGCGGTCGTGCTGGCGGGGGCCTCTTGAAAAGCCTCTCGCTCTTTCCATGAAACTGCTGCACCTCACGGGCACGGCTATCTCGAAGAGTTTTCAGGCTCTTCTTGAGCTCGGCTATTTCTGCGTCGCGCTCCCGCAGCGTTGACTCCAAGTCGGTAGACCGGGTAGGGTCCCATGCCTGTGTCTGCGTCTCGGCATCGCACGTTTGAGCCATCGCCTGCACGGCCCGTGACTGACAACGACGAGACGAAAACATCTGGTTCCAGCCACGCCTTCCTTGTTCTTTTTCCACTCCATCTACGACGGGCTTGCAACAACTGTTGCTAGATGAAGTGGCGCGCCGAGATCCGCCGTCACCAAGCACCGCGTACTGGCGTGCAGTGTCGTTAGAACAAGCGAACCATGACCCGGCGGTAGCTCCGTCCTGGACGAACGATGAGCTGCTGCATTCGTGGTCGTCGTCCTCGTGGTCCTGGTAATAGAAAAACGAGTAGAGATGCTCATGCAGCACTCGAAATCCTGGGCGCCGATCCAGGAATACAGTCAGCGTTCCGTATACTTCGATAATTAGTTGAGCCTCCGAAGGGCTCAGCGCTTCCAGCAGGTCGTCCTCCTGGGACGGGCCTTTCTCCTGTAAGATTTCTCGCAGCTTCCTCACAGTATCCACCATAGCCGACTCGGCGAGCGCCTTCAGCTGTGGCTTTTCATCCGCGAACACTTTTTCCTCTCCTTTTGAACGGGTTTCATTCTCGACAACTTCGGACGAGCTTGGTTCGCATTTCCTCCTCTCTGAAGGCTTGGTGCTGTCTGTTGATGACTTAACTTCGCACTTGGTACTCTGAGTCGTCCCTGGCGTCATCAGAATCTCACCTTTCGAACAGCGCTTGGAAACAGCTGCTTCGATTGCATTTCCGACCACGTTGCGCCGATGCTCGTCTTCGGCAGCTGTCTGCTGTATCTTGAGAAGGCCCAAGAGTTCCGGAAGGCTTGCCTGGATGTTGGACGGCAAGCTACTGGGACCGCTGCTTGTCGAGCCGAACGACAGCTTGGGCTTCAACTTCCTCCTCCTGCCACGTTTTGGAGCAGCGCCGGTTGACATGTCTTGGAGCTGGCCAGGCTGTGATGGAATATGCATATAGCGAAGGTGCGGGAGCGCTGGGTCTGCCAGCCAGATTCCGAAGGCCGACGCAGTGCGATTTTATCGCGAGCAGAACGCGGAGCTCGTGCCCGGACCACGTATCCAAAGATCCAGCCAGTGAGCCACGTGCCAGATATATTAAATGCCGATCAGGCGAGCGCCTGCAAGACGGACTCTGCGAGAGCGTTGTCACGGCCACTGCGACAAGTTTCCTCGTGCGTCCATTAGCGGCCCACAACGGGACGCTGATGGACGCACCGGGACACGCGAAAGAGTCACGCAACTAAGCCACCAACTTGGTGCCTGCGTGTGACATCTCGTCAAGTAATGCTGTCGCTGCGGCTGGATAGTGTTTGTCGTGCACAGTAGGCTCCCATGTTCTTGCTGCGAATATTTTGCCGCGCTGTTGTCACGTAGAGCTCATTCCTTGACCCGCGAACGCCGTAAGGTTCTCGCGTATCTTTTGAAGATAATCGTTTCAGATTGTAGTCCTTCGGCGTGTTTTTCGTTGAGCGCTTCTGGGCTCCCGGACCCTGCCCGATGTTCAAGTCCTGGTCCCTTCCAAACATGAGCATTTACTGATTGGACTGTCATGAGAAAGTTGTCACAAAGGACGAAGCGGAGTGGGGAGCAGCACCGCAAAGATGAAAGAGGAGAACGAAGATACAGTATCGCTTGTTATGCACAAAAAACAGAAGGAAAGAAAAGCGCAGAAACAAAGAGAAGTGTTTACTGCCGCCTTCTGTAGTCTCTCCGACTGTCTCAGAATCTGTCGTTCACCTTTGCTGCAACGCGAGTCGCATTCACGCGCATTAGACAGCTTTAGTATAGCGTAAAATGGTTGCGATAGCGTTAGAGAGCAATACAACGCAAATGTTTTCTTAGTTGCGGAGCACGGCGCGAACTATATACAGACTTTTAGAACAGCGGAAACGAGCGGAACTTCCGTTAAGACGCTAACGCAAAAGCAATCAGAACGATACCATGCAGTCAAACCACCACCTGTAGATGTAAAGTTCACAAAGTGCAAGTTCATGCACACCATATGTCAATCGAATCTAAAGTTGCATTCGTATATCGTTACCGCATCGACCCCGGGGCACAGCTAGAGTGGCCAAAACGGCGGCCTTGTAGCACTGTTGCGCCAAACCACTGCCTGCATGCGCTAGGTTAGCTCACGGGAAGCGGCGGGCATCTGCTACGCGCAGTAATTTGTCGCTTTTGCGTGCTACGGAAGCCGCTTGGGGGCCTTCATTTTAGAGAGCGCGCGTAACTGCGTTGAGCGTCGGCCTGCCTCGTCGGCGTAACCGAGAGAACGCTGAGCGCAGCGGGGAATGAAAGAAGACGATAGCGAAGAGAACGCGAGGAGGATAGCGGAGGAGGCTACAGAGAAAGTATGAGGCGGAAAGCGGAGGAGGAGAGTATGGCGAAGTCTAAATTAAAATTAAATCATGAGGTTTAACGTGCCAAAACCACGATCTGATCATGAGGCACACCGCAGTGGGAGACTCCGGAAATTTGGACCACTTGGGGTTCTTTACGTGCACCTAAACCTAAGTGCACGGGTGTTTTCGCATTTCGCCCCCTTCAAAATGCCGCCGCCGTGGCCGGGATTCGATCCCGCGACCTCGTGCTTAGCAGCCCAACACCATATAGCCACTAAGCAACCACGGCGGGTAAGCAGGAGACTGCGATAGCGAAGAGAGCGCGAGGAGGAAAGCGAAGGAACCCACCTTAAAGCACCAGCAGACGACGGTGCTCAAGTCCGCGCATCCGCGCGCGTCAGTGGCGGCACCAACCGTCCGGGGGAAAGAAAAACAAAGAGCCAGAAAGCTTGCCCTCGCGCACTGAGTTCACCGCAAGCGTTTCCCGGTATAGAATACAGTTGCATAAGCTGCAGTTGCCGGGAAGTGGTAACTGTGTGGCCAGTCTATATCTGCATGGGGAGCAACTGTTGTCGTTCGTCCTCCCGTTGCTCTCTTTCCGACCAGGGACTAAACACTTACTCTCCGAAATTTGCACACGGCACGCACATTCATGCAGTTAGTCCTTTGAGGGACGAAAGCGTCCTTTTTAGGACTAACGGCCCAGTTACTCCCGTTTTCCCCGGGATTTTTCTTAGAATGTATATAGCGCCGCGCGTAGCGGCTCTGCCATTAGGTGCGGTGATCGGTACGATGCCTCAATATATCGCGAAATGAAAACACGTATAGAGATGCGCTCAAATTTCGCATTAGGGAGTATGGGAATCATCGGTGAATTATTTTTTCTTAACGATGCAGCGCGACATTGTAATCACACTGCTTACATGAGTTAAATTAAATCTAGGACATTATGATAGTGCAAGGACCAGGTCCCAAAAGGCAGCGTTCACCAATATACTCCGGTGATAAAGCGAGAGCGATCTATGCGAATTGACACTGTGGAGACGTGTGCAGATAGACACACGTACAAGGACAGGAGGAGGAGGAATAGACTTTTATTGAAATCAGCACTTTAGTTGGCTGGGCCTAGGCCTCCACGTGGGGACGTCGAGGTCTTGCCTCTTCGCCGCCTCGCAGGTTTGCTGGGTAGCCAAGAGTTGGTCGTCGATATGGGAGCTGCGCAAGGCGGCGTGCCATCTCGACGAGAGGGTCACAGTATTAATTGTCGGATATTGGCGTTTACATTCCCGTAGCATGTGGGGAAGCGATGCTGCCCGAGTCTTACAGATCTTGCAAGTGTTACTAGGGTAGATGTCTGGGTAGAACCTGTAGTAACGTGTCAGGGGTACGTGTTTGTAACAGGCGAAGGGTGGTTGCAAAAGACCACGGATAATTTTGTTTTCGTTATCTCCTTGTACGTTTGAAAGAAGAACCTTCCCCATCCATCATCACAAACGTACAAGGAGAACGAAAACAAAATTATCCGTGGTCTTTGCTTTCAAGTGCAATAATAATGTGCAGTGACGGCTTAGTGCTGATAGACGTTTGGACACCACTCTCGTTAGTGACTTGCTGCCACACGCTGAAGGAATGACCGGAGATGCGACAACTGTTTTATGTTTGCTTCCGTTTCCATTTCCGTCACAAAAGATTACCCGCGCAAAAACATGAGGAGCGCTTTAAAAAGTACCCTGCGCGCCGGAACATCGAGCCGATATATATATATATATATATATATATCCTTTTGTATATGCACAACTATGTATGATTCCTAATGTATGTAATAAACTAGAATAGAAATTGAATTGAAATTCATATACAGGGTGATTATTTTTAAGTTTTTCGGAATTTTTAAAGATCGCCTGTTGCAGGTGACATAATTCTAGTCCTTGAGCTGAAGTATTTAGAGAGGCGGACATTACGTGCCCGAGAAATCGAAACGTATATTCAGATAATTAAAAACATCACTAAGTAACTTCTCAAGTACGACAAATGTTGCAATTCACCACTTGTGCAGCAGGTGTGTTAACAAGGCGTATCCACTTGGAATGATTTTCCAGAATAAAACCAGTTCGCAGGTATGCGCCATCAAACTCGCCGTAAAAGTACACTGTTGTTCCGCTTACCTTTTTTAACAAAACGGTCTTTCATGCACTGAACCACAAAAGTAACTAGGGAGGCCCATGTGTTTCGTCCCACACTTTGGGAAATAATATCCCTAAACTGGTGTCATCCTGGAGATGCAAGTGATACGTCACGTAACCTTCCACCTCGTCGTAGAGTACTTAATTTTGCCGACACGATTAATGTTTTCTCCACACCGCCTGTACGAAGAGCAAACACGCAAACCAAGGGAGAGGCCTCCTCGAGACAGTCGGTGTACGCTGCGTGCCTGTGAAATGCTCTCGCACCGCCCGCGGCTCCCGATCTCGCCAGTGTTTTCCAGAACAAGGCGCAATTTGGACGTACGTTACTTACTATTTCGTGTTAGAAACAAATCGTATCCAATTTTTGTGTGCGGCGATAGATGCGAATCGTGAAAAAAGAAATGCGTGAAATTAACGCGTAAGTTTTACACAGTGGGCAGTACAGATTCGAGTAAACATTCGCTTACTAACTAAACATGCGTAGTGTCCCGCGCCTAAAGACGCACATGAACAGCGTTCATCCGATGACTCGGTCACAACGCTGGCGGCAGCGCCGGCAGCGCGGAAACGTCCCGTGCTGCTGCTTCACCATTTCAGCTATGCCGCGCATCCGAAACTCGGCAGATCACGTGACATCCAACGCTGGGCTTGCGGGAAGACAACGCACATCAAGGCACCAGCCCTTCTCGGCTTGCCCTCGGATGCTCCCCCATGGCGCCCGCGGCAGATCACGTCACCTCCAACCCACGGCACGCGGGCGGCGCGAACGCGGCCTCGTGTGTGTCCTTAAAATTGCTACCGCCATAAACGTTGCCAGAAATTGAGTGACACAAAAGAAAGCCACAAGTAGCGAGGATGCATCACGAGAGGTCCGCGTTCAATATGCCTATCGCATTATTCAGGCGTCTCGAGCACCTCCCAGCACCAGATTTACATGCAATCTTTTCTTTCCTTTTTTTCATTGGCGCCAGTATGCCCTACGACATAAATAAAAATATGTAGCTCCGTTTCCTGGTTGAAGCCCAAGAGCGGCCGGTACAAAGGTCCGTGCGTCCAGCGCGTTAGATCAGGTGTTCGACCTGGGTGGTATATCCAAGGCCGCGCAGGTGGCGGGTACGGGCCTCGTGAAGGCCCGGGCAGGTCCCCAGGAGGTGATCCTGCGTCGCCTCTGTGGCCGGGGCAATGCGGAAGGGGTAGACCAGTGGGGGAGGCTGTACACCAGTCGTCAAAGTGGCCGGATGGCAGGAGTCCAGGCGGCGCCCACGCAGATCCTCCTGAGAGCAACCACCTCTCGGCGAGCTAAAGGAGGTTCTTGAAAGAGGGAGGTGAAAGTGCCAGGAAGGTCCGATCCACGCAGAGGGGTGAGTGCACGCATGGAGCGCCGGAGTGATTCTTTGTGCACGATAAAGCTGTCCTTGGGGGACAGACGAAGTAGAGGCAGCGGGTTTTGAACTACCGCTGGATGGCAGGCGGCATCTGCGTCTAGTTGGACAGCTGCAGATCGACGGGTCCACAGTACCCGGACAGGACAGGTGCACGCGTCGATAAGGCGGTGCACGCCTGAGGCTATATCAGAGGAGCCGGTCACTCTTCGTAGCTCTCGAACAACCTGAATGAAGTCTGTGTATAAACAATCTATTCGGCGACAAGCAATGTAGCGTAGGTAACGTGGCTGATAAACCGTCCCGTACAGCTGCGAGCTTCGCCAATAGGGATTTCCAGGCAATCGCTCTTCCTTAGTTATTTATTTACCACGTGCCACACTACGTGCTACATTGAAATAATTTTCAAAGCAGAGACAACTACAGTGAAGCAAGCAACATGAACATATATTGATCCATTCCATGCAAAAGAAGAAAAAGAGAAAATGCACTCGCTACCACCACTAGCAAGAAAAAAAAAAGAAACATGAAGGTTACAGAATTGACCACAACGAATTGCACAGCTGGGATAAAGTGAACATGCCTTAGTTGCAGACATCAGGGCTTCGAAGTTCAAGCGTTTCCCATTACCGGGAACTGAGGCATTCAAGACGAGGTTGAATGCCCTGTCAAAAGCTTTCAATGTTCACAGACGCCAGGTTGTACAGTCAACATGAATATAGCTGACGCGAGCGTACACCGAACGTTATACGCGGCAGGTTGCATTTGAGTGCCACTGATAGGTATACAGCAACAACCGATTCCGTGCAACGCAGGGGTGATTGCGTGACGCTTTTCTGAAGGCGCCGTCACCTGCTTTTTAACACGGAGCCCTTTGTTCAAAGCGTCTAAACACAATGAGCGCTTCACAGCTTCGCTCCGCATTCTCTGGCTTAGATTATCGCACAATTTTTTTTTTTCAAGGAGGGGCATCGCGTCCCATAAGTAACAACTACCTAATGTTTATCGTATCTTCTGGACTGTAGACGAAGCGACAAAAACGATACTCCGTGGTTGCTTAGTGCCTATGGTGTTGGGCTGCTAAGTACGAGGTCGCGGGATCGAATCCCGGCCACGCCGACCGAATTTCGATGGGGGCGAAATGCGAAAACACCAGTGTACTTAGATTTGGGCGCAAGTTAAAGAACCCCAGGTGGTCCCAGCTTCCAGAGTCCCCCACTACAGCGTGCCTCATAATCAGATCGTGGTTTTGGCACGAAAAACACCATAATCTAATAATCTAAGTTTAAACGTGGAAGCGCTGACTGAAAGCGCCCCGACATCAAGCAAAAAATAAGAACACTGCGATCGCTTTAAAGCTGCAGTAAACAAAGTGTGATTCCTTATCTTCTTCGTCGAACAGCCGCGATCCACCGCCGCCGTCGCTCTTGCTCGCGGAACAGCACCGGAAATTGTGAGTGCCTGACGAGTTTTCGTGCGTGTGAAAGCGCTTAACTACGCAACAGTTGCTTCAAGACATCGTTAAAGGCTGACAGAAGCGTTAAATCAAAATCAAGAACGCAAACATGACATCACGCTCATAGGCACTGACGGGAACAGTGTTCGCCCGAGCCCGCCTACGCTTCGCAGCCTTGGCGACAGGTGGCGTTGTCGGCGTTTTGCGCATGGCGTATATATATGGAAGGAGCGTGGCAGAGAAGAGACGTGAGAGACTCGTTTGGACCGCAGAGCGTCGAATGTTCCCAATGCCCTCTGGTGCTCCCTGGGCGTCGCCATACTAGCCTCTTTACAGCTGTAATTATCCGTGTCCTCCTGCAAACGACCTCCTCTATAATTTCCGATCTGCTCAGTAACGCCACCCATACGGCGGCGCACGGACCTAGAAACTGTTGTGCAGAGTCCAAAGGTGCCGCCTGAACTAACCCGCACATGGCGGTTGGACGTGTTTTTCCAGGGCTCCGTGGCGGCAATGAAATCATTTTTCGTGCATGCTTTGAGCTTGCTTCTGTTTTTGATTTGCTGATTTTCTCAGCCTTTAAATAATAATTGGGCAGTTCTTTTTTTCGTGTATATTTGGTTTTGCAGGATAGTCAGAGCGTCCTTTCGCGCCACGTGCTTCAACACGTGCAACCGGGTGGGACGTTGTCTTTATAGCCTTTAAATAGCAGCTTGGAAGTGGCAAGACTCATAGCTATTAGTGGTTTTACTGTGTGTGCTTTACTATCCGGAATATTGCTTTGGTAGGAAAGTGAGAGCGTGGCCGCGTTGGTTGAACACGTGCGAAAACGTGGCATACCTTCAGTCTGTGCGGCATTCATTGGTTTTAAAACATTGGGGAGAATTACTTTGCGGCATTTTAAGGATTTAGATTCTGTGCGCATAATTTTTTGCTAGAAGGCATGTGCTCTGCATTATTATAGTATTATAGTATTTGCATTAGAAAAAGCCGTGCAATGCATGGCAAGAAAGCCGGGAAAGCGTGCAGTGTGCGGGGGGGGGGGGGTCCCTCAAGGCTGACGAGGGAACGGATGAGACTGGAGAGGGAATAGAGTCAATCGGCCCACACTGTGATGTCGATGCTAGGCTGAAGAAAATGGAGGCTTTCCATGATGAGCTTGTGTAACAAATCGAAGAGCTCAAAAATGAGCTAAATATGGAGCGTGATGCACGAAAGGTAGTGGAAAGAAGACTTCAAGCAGCCGAGGAAAAGCTGAACCGGGCCGCCATTGTGAACGAGAATGGTCGTGGCAATGGAACGCATTCCCTCGACGTGACAGGAGGGGGAGTGCCAGCAAAGTACGTGGAATGCGCGCCACGTGGTGAGGGGGCAGCTCAGGAGGCCAGAGTAGGTAGTAGTGAAGAAGGTCCCCTAGGGGAAACTCAGAATAGCATCGCCGTCAATAACAGAAAAAGGAAAACAAGAGAGATCGCCATGCAATAGGCTATATCAACGTGCAGGGCGGCAGAAGAAAGGAAAAGTGGGCAGAGATATAGGAGCAGTTAAATGGAGTACAAATAGGGGTGTATGCAGTTACAGAAACGCACCTTAGAGATTTGGAAGAGCCGCCAGTGATTGAGAACTAGGTTTGGGAAGGGTGCAACAGAACTAAGTCGGAAAGAAAGACAGGGGGAGTCGGAATGCTCATCCATGAGGGAGCCAAATGGAAAAGAGTAAATTAAAAATGTCAAGAGCATCTTTGGTTATCAGGTACAATGAATGGGAAAAAAGAACTTGGCTGGGTGTAACGTATTTGTGGACCGGAAAACTCTGCACAGAGAAGAATCAAGAGTTTGTGGAATGCATAAGTGCTGATATTAAGGGTTTCGGAAATGATGCCGAAATTATCTTATTAGGTGACATGAACGCCCACATACAGGATTTAGATGGCTATACCGACAACAACGGGAAGTCAATGCTAGCCGTTTGTAAGCAACATAACCTTGTTATCATGAATACAGGGCCTAAGTGTGAAGGGCAGATCACAAGGGAAGTGGGAAACCGGCAATCGACCATTGATTACTGCCTGATGACAGAAGGAAGTCATGATAAGTTGAGAGAAATGATCATTGACGAGGAAGGGTATAGCAGCATAGGGAGTGACCATAAACGCATCATATTGAAAATGGTATATGTAGTTGGGAAAGAGAGCAAGGAGTGAAAATGGAAAGTCCAAATTTGAACGCTGAACAAATAACAAATATAGTCACTAGAGTCGAGGAAGGACTTGGCAAATGGCCAAGAGTGGGTATATAGTTAGCCTCTAAGTGTAATAACGACAGAAAGCACAGGTAATAACGTGTAATAACGAGCACAGGTAGGCAAAGAAGGCGCAGTTGCCGCAAGATGAAGTGACCGGTAAATGGGAAATATACCGGGAGAAAAAGTATATGGTTGAAATACTGGTGCAAGCAAAGATAAAAGGTGAAAGTGAACGTTGTTTGTCAGAAACACGTAAGAAAAACAAAGCCGCACCTAGAATATCTTGCAACCACATAAAATTATTAGGCAGGAAGTCAACAACAATAGAACAACATCTCCTAGACAAAGCTGGAAACAAACTGGAATGGGAAGCGGCATTATATCACATCCGAAAAATAACAGCCGAATCTTTCCAAAGCAATGACGAGGTTGTATTTGAAGAAAAAAAGTGCATGAAAGAGAACCAGATAGAAAAGGAGCTGGTGCTGACAAATTTCAACTGGAAGGAAGTCGAAGAGAAAATTCCTAAGCGCATAGCCACAGGGCTAGACGAGGTTCCCCTTAGGCTGATTATTGAACTAGGACCAAAAAGTAAGGAAGCTCCGGTGACAGCAGTGGAAAAAACTTTAAAATTTTAGATAGAATAATACCAGAAAGTTGACAAGAAAGTAGAATGAATTTAATTTATAAAGGTAAGGGGCAGAAAGATAGAATTCACTTGTCTAGACCGTTGACCATTACATCGGTAATATACAGGTTAGCAATGCAGGCAATCAAATTAAAGCTGCAAGCATGGACAGAGAATAATGGCATTTTGGGAGAACTTCAGAATGGCTACAGAATAGGTAGGCGTTTAGATGATAACTTATTTGTTCTTACTCAGTGTATTGAAATATAAAGAGCAGAAAGCAGACCATTATATCTGGCCTTTTTACACATTACAGGAGCGTATGACAACGTAGACCACAACATTTCGTGGGATATTCTGGAAGGGGAAGGCTTAGGCGACGATTGTCTACAGCTTTTGAGAGATATTTACCTAGAAAATACTGTTTGCGTTGAATGGGAAGGTATGAGGAGCGAGGAGAAAGTTTATATCAACAAGGGACTGAGGCAGGGGTGCCCTTTATCCCCACTGCTGTATATGATGTACACGGTGAGGATGGAGAAGGCGCTAGAAGGAAGTAATATCGGGTTTAATCTCTCATACAAACAGGCAGGTACAGTAGTAGAGGAGCAGCTTCCAGGTTTATTTTATGCGGACGACATTGTGTTGCTAGCTAACAAGCAAATTGATTTGCAATGTCTGGCTAATATCTGTAGACAGGAAGGCAAGAATTCAGGTATGAAATTTAGTGTAAGAAAATTAGGTGTTATGGTATTCAATGAAAACAGCAAACAGACAGTGGCAATACAGGGCCAGGAAATACCTCGGGTAAAAGAATATAAATATCTTGGTATATGGATAAACGAAGGCAATAGATATATGGAAATACAGGAAAAAACAATAACATTAAAGGGCAAGCGAAATGTAGCCATAATGAAGCACAGAGCGCTATGGGGATACAATAGGTACGAGGTGCTCCGGGGTATGTGGAAAGGTGTAATGGTTCCAGGACTTTTGGACATGCAGTTGTTTGCTTGAAATCAGAGGTACAATGAGGACTCGATGGCAACCAAAGGTCAGTGGGACTCCTTGCTTTGAGTGGTCACGGGAAGACTACAAATGAAGCTGTGCAGGGTGACATGGGCTGGACAAGTTTCGAAGTGAGTGAAGCTCACAGTAAGATTGATTATAAAGAATGACTGAGGAATATGGAAAAAAGTAAATGGGCTGGGAGGGTGTTGAGGTATTTGTACAGAATAAACACTGATTCACAGTGGAGGAAACGAACTAGGAAGTTTACCAGCAAGTACGCGATCTGTAGGGTTAGCAACACACCAACAAGGAAAGAAACAATTTATAACACAAAGGGAAGCTCATTACTTTTTTAAGCGAGCTCAGGATGCCTTAGAACATGCACCTATAAAGCGAAATATAAGAACAAATAAGTATGTGCTTGCAGCGGTAAAGGTAGGGAAACGATGGAGCATGCTTTATTAGAATGTGGAGATATCTGCCCAGCGGTCAATTTAGGCACCACTGGACTCCTTGAAGCCCTTGGGTTCAGTGAGAGCAGGAGGAAAG
The DNA here is from genome assembly GCF_023375885.2 of Dermacentor andersoni. Lineage (NCBI taxonomy): Eukaryota > Metazoa > Arthropoda > Arachnida > Ixodida > Ixodidae > Dermacentor > Dermacentor andersoni. Next base: position 314,679,295 of record NC_092814.1, on the reverse strand, counting down.
TAAGCATGTCTGTTATAGAGATTAGTAAGAGGCGATTGGAAGATTGGTGGAAGAAAAGTAGGGAAACAACAAACAATGGAGACGTACAAAAACAAAGTTCACAATAGGGGGTCAGAAAACTTGGTTATGGAAATTCGTGCGTTTTTTTCTTTCTTTAAACCTATGTACGACATTAGGCAGTAGAATAGCAAGAGCTTGGTGGCGCAACCGACCGCCCCATTCCAAAGGGGACGCTCATAACATCCATCCATCTATCAGTGTTTTTCTTTCCTTCTTTTTAGCCTAGGTAGGACATTAGGCAGTATAATAGCAAGAGCTTGGTGGCACAACCCACTGCCCCGTTCCAAAGGGGATGCTCATAACATCTGTTCATCCATCCATACATCCATCCATCCTACATTGAGTGCACGGCGATCGTGGTACTGCTGTGCGCATTCTTGCTTATTTTTCGTGTTTCTAACGGGTAGATTGACTGATTCATGTGGTTTAAAGTCTCAAAGCAACATTTTGATCATGAGAAGCACCGTAGTGGAGGGCTCCGAAAGAATGTTGACTACTTGACCAAGTTGCACGACCGATATTGCAGGGGAACCATGTAGGTATCAAAAACAAACAAAAATAATATACAGCGCATGACCTGGAGAATGAAACCCTTATATTCCTTTCCTGGTTTCATTTTGTGCAGTGGCGCCTCGCTGTCTGTTGCAAAAATAATTCGTCCATTGGCTGGTTGGTACATCGACCTTGACACCCGATTTTCTGCAGCGCGAATAAACAGAACATGTACAAACAACCTACACGGTCGTCCGTCTAAGTCATTTACCTTTATGACCTGTTCATTCCCGTAGCATAAACTCGGGTTTTAAGATTACCGTTATCATCCTGTCCGCAAGGGAAGATAAAAACGAGATGAAGGAACGCTCGTGTCTTAAGGGTCAGGGTCTAGTAGCAGCGACTTTCTAAGGATGGAACTTTGCAACACAACTGTCGGAGTACTGCTGCGTGCTACAGTGACTATTTGCGCCTACAATGTTTTTAAAATGACCCCTAACACCATTAGTTCTCGGGGTTACAGCCACCGTTTAGCGTCGATGGAGCTTCGCCGTCATTGCCGCGTATCTCGCATCAGCGATGCTCCCTCGCTTTCATCACTGCGGCTGCATCGGCTTAAGAATGCTTAAGATAAAAGCGTTAGGAGGCAAACTGAACTCAATTCAGCAATTCTTGTTAGCATTAGTGATCCATGGTAATGTTATGTAGAAACAGCCAAGCTTCATTTTAGTATGACTAATTTTTATACTCTACATATGAACATCTTGTTCGGATAAACTTTTTCTTTGCGTAGTATTTCCATTTTTTGAAAAGGACACGTATTCTGGTTGGACATTTTTAGATGTCATAGCCTGTCCGCAAAACTAGATTAACCTGCATATGATATAACCCACTACTAATGCACTATATGTCTGATCAAAGGCTGTATTTTCTAAACTCTTGGTTGACATCGCGCGTGTGATGCATGATGCAATGTACCGACAACTCAAATGCCTCTGTAGCACGAGATTCAAGAACGAAATTTTACTGCACTGCAGCCAGTGCATTCACCCTCAAAGTGAAATGCTCAGTGGACACGACCCCATTATGACCGCTGCACATTTTCATAATTTCCAAGCTCAGTGCTGCAGACACATGAAAATTTTAATTTCTTTGTAAGTTCCATGCTGGTAAGCTTTTGCAGGCAAGCTGTATGTAACACTTTTGCACTGCAAGAAGTAGACAAAAAAGCAAGCTCAAAGTTCAAACAGAAGTTTTATTCCCCTGAACATATGGTACATTGCAGCAGCAGCATTTGTAGTGAAGATTCCTGTTCACACTTGTAAACAGTGCTTTTGAAGCCTCATAAATGTAGGAAAACCAGTAATCTGCAACTAAAATGTTAAAACCTGCAGAACACATTTTATTAGTGTACAACCCACAAACACTAACACTGCAGTCTACAATAAAGCAGGCTGTACGGCTAAGTACCTAATCGAGTATATCCGAGCTCCAACTACCTAGCACCCAGCAATTTAACATCACATCTGAAGCAAGTACACAGGCATCAATTGCTCACTTACTCTGGTAGAATTAAAATCAGTCCTGCTCCAACTGCAACAAAATACTGCCCTAGGAGTGACAAATTCACGAATGGCACCACACAAAATAATAATAATAAGAGTTCCTTTATTTTTCATCATAAAGATGGGTTGGGAGAAAAAAGCTGAGAATATCTAGTCATGATCCTTGACCGCCGCCCGCTCGACTTGCAGAAAGGAACGCAACAGTACACCATTGTGGGAAACGGTGCTACTGCTGCCGTACCCTAATCCTGTTATTGACTGATCCACCATAACCTCCAAATGTCAGAAAGGCAAGCGCCTACAGCACACACCCAACAAGCAGACCATGCAGAGACAGCGATTGAGAGCGAAGCGATAGGGGTAAGGTGCCTGAATAAAACTAAATGGTAGCGACATGCTTTTATCTTGCTGCCACTGCTACGAGGAGGCAGGAGAGAAGGTCTGGAACAAAGACAGGAGTGCCTTTTGCTGTCTTTGTTCCTTCTTAGTGTGCTGTCACTGTTGGCGCTTCATCTTTTGAAAGCTATGAAGCAACTAGCCCCACAATGTGTTCTACTGCAAGGTCTGTGCCTCCGAACTGGTTAAGCGCCGTCACGTGGTATTTTTCGCGCCCTTTTCTCTATTTTTGCTTTTTTTCCGCGTCTCGGCGCACTCAGCACCATGACAGTTGGACATCGAGTGTCTGCAGCGAGGTTTTCAGAAGGCATTTCGAACGTTTTGGCTAAGTTTCATGGTTAACCGCATCATTGAAGAACTCGGTTTTTGTTTTTTGGGATTGACTTTAGGAGTACCGGAGGTGCAAACGTATACAAACGGAGCTTTTTTCTTTGCTGATGGGGTATGGAGCAGAGGCATGGGTAAGCTTATGCACAGGTGCTATTTTCGGTGCTCGTTCAGATTTGTTTTCCTGATCGCGCTATTGTCAACAGCTGCATGAAGCTATGGAGTGCGTAGGCTGTGTTAGAAACGCAACAGGTGTTATTGTTGTAGTACTGAGAGTGCGTAGCTTTGTCAGTCCATGCTTTTGTTAGGCGCTGCAAATATATTGCAAGGACATGCTGTTCACTACCAGTGCAAATGATTTCGACTATTGTGAGTAGGCTTTCTCCACTTCGCCGTCTCGGGAGGATGAAGTGGTGCATGAGTTTGTTTGCTCATATTCACTTGGAACTGCGCAAAGGGGGAAAGTGCTCATTGACGGAAACCATTTGCATGTGTAACTTTTGTCCTTGCAAACGCTTCACAAATGAAGTGCAGGTTCCACTGTGATGTTTGCGCTTGAGAGCCAATGGCACCAGTTTGTCTTGAAAGTGTAAGACCAGTTTCACTGCATAAAAAGATGCCAGCGTCATGACGAAACGATGAGAATAGCTGACATGCTTCGCGTTGATCGTGCATGTTTCTACATGACGCTCGTGTTATTCAGGCAAATATGTCACGCGCCTTGCGTTCGGTCATCATGGTACTAAGATGATTAAATTATGAAGCTGCACAAGCTGGACACACGGCAGTCGATTGGGTACAATGCAAGTACACACGCATGCACTTTGAGCACCGCAAACACAACCGAGTTGTTGAATCGTCAGCTACATAGCGCTGCACACACGCGAGCACATCGCCTTTAGCGTGTCCTTTCACGCGGGGCAAGTGTCTTTAGAAAGCCAATATAAAGAAGCTGATCAATGCAATAGAAATGACTTGCGAAGCGGGTTGTTCTGTGTAAGCCGTGACAGTGTTTTTGCCTACGAGTACAACGCATGGCTGTGGACGGCTTAACACTCAAACAAAGCTTTGGCATGTATACATTACGTATACATTATTGGCGAGACAAAGAATTCTGCTTTTTGTGCTAGTACTCGACACTAAAAGGAATTTATACACCAAACTATCTCTAAAAGTCTTCTTATAACTGGAAGCAGGCAGCCAACCCGAAGCAACAAAACAAGTGGGCAGTTACGCCCCGAAAAAGCACAAAAAACTGCTTCTGCCAGTTTCATAGCGTTCCATCATCGCTCCTAGCACAGCACACAATAAGCCTTAAATACGGTAAAAATTCATGTGCAAACATCCAACAACAATTTTCAGTGCCTAACATCGTGCAACTCTATGGGCTGGGCGGCTTCTGAGCGAATGCCCAAAGTGCGAGGGCTAGCTACGAGAGAAAGAGCAAGCTGCGAGAAGGCCAGGAGGAGAGACTGGGCGAGGAGGAATGTCGCTACCCTTTAGTTTTATTCAGGGACCTTATTAGGGGTAGTGTCACTGTACATGCTCCCGCAGGAAGCAGAGTTGCGCATAGGTCCGGCAATATGTTCCAGCTATGCAGTGAAGGCACTCCTCGCGCGCACAGGAGGCAAATGCTGTGCGTTTTTTTTATTTGCTTCGTTGTCTGCTGGTCGCGAGCCACATGCGGCAATTGTTGGCAAGTACTGAGCAAGATGGCACGTTTTAATGAAGGCTATGTTCGAACATTGGCGTAGCCGGAGGGGGGTATGGTTCTAACCGCCAGAAATTTTCACCTTGTATGCACATCTATACACGCACATATACAAACACGCATAGGGGGTAGGACCCCCTTCGATCCTCTGAAATAAAATCCTGACTATGCTCATGGCTCGAACAGCTCAAAAGTGCGCTTGCAAACACGCAGTTCTTTGCAACAAAAAGCGGTGCAATGTTTTTCAGCATGCATATGAAGTTTTCTCACCGAGGTCGGAAGGCAAGAAATAAATGTTTGAAAGGGCATTTAAAGAAAGCTTGACACACGTAAGGTGGACAATTATGTGAGTGCATTTTGGCTGCCGAAACCTGCCTATTAATGATTGTCCCCAAGCAAACTATCGTGCCTGCAGTTATGTCAGTGACCGTTAACAGAAAGTCATTTATCAGCAACCGTCGTTCACAGCGGCTGCACGTTTTCTATATATGGGGTGCAGACGCGTAGATTTAAACACATTTCAAATGTTCACATGCGCACATTTTATGCAATGCTTATTTTTACAATTCATTCATACCGCACACTAAATAGCTGCTTCGTAGCAGCAAATCTGCAAGTGGAAAAAGATTCAAGGTGCAGAAACTTCTAGATCAGATTTCTTTCGTACAAAGGAATGGATGACCAACGGCTGCTGGCAGCAGGGCAAGAGTACTGCTTCTTGGAGCCTTGGGGGTGAGAATTCAAAGCAACTGGAAAGTCAACAAGCTATTTAGAGTAGCAACAGGTTATTCTATTGCACTTATCACATCAAGATGGCAAACTTGCAAAGTAATTATTCATATACTACCGACTGTAACATGAGAACACATCTTTCTTGATCTCTTCATACTACTCAGGTCAGATTAGTATAACAGAGTGGTTATTAAACATACAGGCAAAATTAACATTCCTCATGCCGACTAGCGCCAATTGAACAAGCAAGATCTTGCGGGCGGTAAACGCTGAAGCTATCACAGCTGTCTCATAAGCGGGAGCGCGTGAGGTTTTAGCTTACTACAAAACAATGAGCACTAGCACATCAACCAACATTACATGAAAATTAGAACGCTGACAAAGAACAACAACATAATACTGTAGAGAAAGACCAGGGTGCAACAGGCAAATTGTATCTGCTAGCATTTACTCTGTTTTGAACACACTGTTCTAGACCTACATAGAACAATCGTACAAGCAACACGGCAAATTGGGTGAGTTTGTAAGTTAAGATTCTTGGCGTATATGTGAAGCGTGACAGAGACGATACCTCTTTGTCGCACTGCACACATACACCAAAAATCGTACAAGTGAACAACCTCTCATGCCAGACATACGCATCTCAGCATTAATGGGGGTGTTACTTGAGATAAATGTTGCTTTAGTCTAAATAAGGCGAACGCACCTCGTATATCCTGGTCCCTTTCGGAGCTGGCCAGTCTCCGCCCATACGCAGTAGCCATACCAGTCACCGGCACACATCTGTCCGTGCTAAAAAGCTTTGCCACCTTCCGTGTGGTTTGTGCAGGTTGGTGCGCTGCACCCCGTCATACTGGAATACAAGCGTCAACATAATGTGTTTCGTATCACTTCACCAAAGTCCTTCACTACCGTACTAGCAACACGGAGCCGATGAATGCAGCACACACTCGAAGGTCCGCTGATCGCAATGTCGATGGCACCGACGGAAACAATGAGTTGGTGTCACGCCAGTAAAGTTGGCTTCGCAGCGGTGCAGTTGAACATTTGGTGTCATTTTGCACCACGTGATAGTGCTCTGCGAATAGCGGTGTGAGTGGCGCCGGAAAAGTTATGCGCAACTCTGCTCCCTGTGGGAGCATATACAGGAACACTAGATAGTGGTAAGTTGCAGCGCCACGGCATGCGGTGGCAGTTTGGTGAAATAAAGAAAAAACTAGGCTAGCAACAGCAAATATGGCGTCAGGGGGAGCGCCGGCATGAGCAGGTCGGAAGTTTATAGGGGTGGTCGTGCTTTCTACTAGCGTGCTAGTCTAGATAGAATGGAAGAGAGGGTGGGGAGAGAGAAGGTAGAAAATGTGTGAAACCGACGCAGTCGGGAAACAAGTGAATAACAGCCTTGCCACTGTTTGCTCGCAGTTCTGATACAACTACAAGGGGGTGGGGGGGATAGGGAAAAGGTGAGGTGAGCCTGGCAAGCAGTTGTGGAGAAATTGGATAAACTTAAGCTCAAGGTAAGGCACGGTGTATTTCTGCTATTTATGAAAAATAAAACATGCAAATATGTCTAGCGGACAACTTACGCAGGGCGTGCAGAAACAGAGCCGCATTAATTAAAGCGCACCGCATAGTCTAGGCGACACAACGAAAGTGGTTGCACTTCAAAACAACATTATGAGCCCGCCATGGTAGCTTTGTGGTTATGGCATTGCTTGAGTTTACGGATCTGGTCCCAATTGCGGCAGCCGCATTTCGACGGGAGCGAAATAAAAAAATACTCATGCACTTAGATTTAGGGACACGTTAAACAACACCACGGTGTCAAAATTAATCGGGAGTCCACCACTACGGCCTGCCTCATAATCCAATTCAAGTTCAATGCTTCTGCCACAATGCGATGTGCCATGCGAGGCAATGACAATGCTCAACCCTCTCAGAGGTTATGAAAGATGGTGCACAACGATGCCTCAAGCAAACATCTCTCACTTTGTGGTTTGTGTGGTACACAGATAAACAGCAGTAGTGCATGCAAGGTAATGTTAACCAAAACTCATCACTCTTGTGTTGGGCAAAACGTTGAAGAAATTAAACATTCACCGTCAACATCACTGCTAATTATCGTGAATCAAAGCAAACAGCACAGAAAACTTAACTTACATAGATTCCCACAGAGCATGGGATCTGCATAATTTTTGCTCTTTCTTGGGTTTTGATGTACTGTGTGCTCATTCAAAAACTGACTTTCATACTTAGCAGTTTTCACGGATCAGCTTAACTTGAGAATATTGGAATACATCTGCCACAGGTGGAGTGTAAATATAGTAGTCATGTAACTAAAGTGTCGTCAAATTTCACTATTCAGCCTTCGTAACACTTTCCAAAATAAAGGCCCAAATGTATTCCAACGGCATGCAATAAAAGGTCCTTTACAATGATTTTAACAGTGCCCTGCATGAAATGAAATATTGCCTACTGAGCCTTTTATTCAGAAAAAATTTATTCAGAAAAGAAACTGTGCTTGAAGAATAGGCGCTAAACATTACGTAAGGAATACAAAAATTTGAGATATTGTACAATTACTAGCTGAAATTGGCTATGAACAGCAGGCACCACAATTTTCTTCTTTGTAGGCTGGTAATTTTTTTTTTTAAACCGAGTTCCAAATGCAATTATACTTAAAATGTTCAACATACATAATTTTGCTCAACCTAACCTGCTGAAAACAGCCTACTGTTCCAAGTGATAACATGCCAAGTGAGCTGCAATATTGGAACACGGATGTGCAGCACACACGTGGTTATGTTTGTGTAATTTTATGCAATGACACATTGAAGTTCCTTCAACAATGCTTTCTTTATTAAATTTTTCATACACTGTTTTACACACGGTATAAAGATAATAAAATACACCCCCTCTCCTCTTTCCCACCGGACCCCCAAAAAGGCTTTGTTCTTTGGACTACAAATATGAAATGGAAAACACATGCAAACAACCGAGGGAGATTTATATTTCCATGTTCTGTGTGTAACACTCCTGTCATACGTGCACATGCAATGGCCATTTATACAGACAAGCATTAAAATAAGTGAGTCCCATTGACCGAGCAGGCTCGTGTAACGAGGCCTACGGAGCTCTCAGCTTTCAATGGTAGTTTGTAGCAAAGGCTGTTCAAAATGAATGTGTAACAAGGGTATAACGAGCAACGCATGTACAAGGCAATAAGTATTTTTACATCATAAAAAGCTTCCAATGAACCACAAACAAGCATGTCTGCACTCTTATAGAATTCTTATACTACTAGGATGCAAAGGCCCACAACAACCACAGGACCAACAATGTGCTCGTAAACTTTAGTAGTAAGTAAATACATGTCCAGTGTCTACCTTCTTTTGTTCTATCCAAGATGTGTGCTTCTTTAATTTGCAAATGTGAAACATTTACTTTTGCAGTGACATGCCACCAAGGCTTGCCTTCATCGTTCCTTTATTGAACTTCTACTCATCACACTTGACAACCAAAAGTTAGTGTCACACTTTTGGGCAGCATGCACACACCTATGAAGGTAAACAGCCAAAGGAACATGGCTGCAAGAAGTTATTTAAGATGTCTGTCTTGACTCTAGGGATCTTTCTTTCTTTTTTTTTTTTTTTTTTGTTTAAAACTTTGTAAACACCATGCATGTTTAGGTGAAGGGGGTAAAAACGACACAAAGGACAGGATGGAAGCAGACGATGCACATAGCGCTGACTGACAACCACTCTTTATTGCATTTTCAGTGGCAATATTTAGGAATCCCTATGTACAGAAAGGTTCAAAAATGTATATGACATTCCAATGCTGTCTGCATCATCATCATCATCATCAGCCTGGTTACGCCCACTGCAGGGCAAAGGCCTCTCCTATACTTCTCCAACTAGCCCGGTCATGTACTAATTGTGGCCATGTTATCCCTGCAAACTTCTTAATCTCATCCGCCCACCTAACTTTCTGCCGCACCCTGCTACGCTTCCCTTTCTTTGGAATCCAGTACGTAACCCTTAATGACCATTGGTTATCTTCCCTCCTCATTACATGTCCTGCCCATGCCCATTTCTTTTTCTTGATTTTAACAAAGATGTCATTAACTCGCGTTTGTTCCCTCACCCCATCTGCTCTTTTCTTATCCCTTAACGTTACACCTATCATTCTTCTTTCCATAGCTCGTTGCGTCGTCCTCAATTTAAGTAGAACCCTTTTCGTAAGCCTCCAGATTTCTGCCCCATACGTGAGTACTGGTAAGACAGAGCTGGTATACACTTTTCTCTTGAGGGGATAATGGCAACCTGTTGTTCATGATCTGGGAATGCCTGCCAAACGCGCCCCAGCCCATTCTTATTCTTCTGATTATTTCAGTCTCATGATCCGGATCCGCGGTCACTACCTGTCCTAAGTAGACGTATTCCCTTACCACTTCCAGTGCCTTGCTACCTATTGTAAACTGCTGTTCTCTTCTGAGACTGTTAAACATTACTTTAGTTTTCTGCAGACTAACTTTTGGACCCACCCTTCTGCTTCGCCTCTCCAGGTCAGTGAGCATGTATTGCAGTTGGTCCCCTGAGTTACTAAGCAAGGCAATATCATCAGCAAATCGCAAGTTACTAAGGTATTCTCCATTAACTCTTATCCCCAATTCATCCAAATCCAGGTACCTGAATACCTCCTGTAAACAGGCTGTGAATAGCATAGGAGAGATCGTATCTCCCTGCCTGACGCCTTTCTTTATTGGGATTTTGTTGCTTTCTTTATGGAGGACTACGGTGGCTGTGGAGCCGCTATAGATATCTTTCAGTATTTTTACATACCGCTCGTCTACACTCCGATTCCGTAATGCCACCATGACTGCTGAGGTTTCAACTTAATCAAACGCTTTCTCGTAATCAATGAAAGCTATATATAAGGGTTGGTTATATTCCCCACATTTCTCTATCACCTGATTGATAGTGTGAATATGGTCTATTGTTGGGTAGCCTTTATGGAATCCTGCCTGGTCCTTTGGTTGACAGAAGTCTAAGGTGTTCCTGATTCTATTTGCGATTACCTTGGTAAATACTTTGTAGGTAACGGACAGTAAGCTGATTGGTCTATAATTTTTCAAGTCGTTGGTGTCCCCTTTCTTATGGATTAGGATTATGTTAGCATTCTTCCAAGATTCTGGTACGCTCAAAGTCATGAGGCATCGCGTATACAGGGTGGCCAGTTTTTCTAGAACAATCTGCCCACCATCCTTCATCAAATCTGCTGCTACTCGATCCTTCCCAGCTGCCTTCCCCCTTTGCATAGCTCCCAAGGCTTTCTTTACTTCTTCCGGCGTTACTTGCGGGATTTCAAGTTTCTCTAGACTATTCTCTCTCACATTATCGTCGTGGGTGTTACTGGTACTGTGTAAATCTCTATAGAACTCCTCAGCCACTTGAACTATCTCGTCCATATTTAAATGATATTGCCGGCTTTGTCTCTTAACGCATAGATCTGATTCTTGCCTATTCCTAGTTTCTTCTTCACTGCTTTTAGGCTTCCTCCGTTCCTGAGAGCATGTTCAATTCTATCCATATTATACTTCCTTATGTCAGCAGTCTTACGCTTGTTGATTAACTCAGAAAGTTCTGCCAGTTCTATTCTGGCTGTAGGGTTAGAGGCTTTCATACATTGGCGTTTCTTGATCGGATCTTTCGTCTCCTGCGATAGCTTACTGGCATCCTGTCTAACCGAGTTACCACCGACTTCTTTTGCACACTCCTTAATGATGCCCATAAGATTGTCGTTCATATTGCGCTGTGCTGCGCAATTTTTCACCGGATTAAAAAAAAAATCCACGTATTGATAAAATTGCATAAACAGGCCTGGAGTGTGGCCTGATCCCGGTGACCAGAACCGGTAACGCACTCCCTCACCAGAGCAGGATTGGCCACCCTGGTGCATACTTGGCCACAACCTCCTATATGAACACAACAGTCGGCAGCTCATCATACATTTAATAAGTAGCGCATTTTGCTGCAACACAAGGATAGAGACGGCACACTCGCAGTTGAATCACAAGTGTGATTCTACACAGAATGCCTGCATGCTGCAAATCTCATAGAAGCCGCAGGAGGTAGTGGGGAGAAGTTCTTTCAAAAGGACCCATGACTTGCGCATCAATCTGCTGAGCTCCTATGGCATGAACTTCTTCCTTGGCTGATAAAGAAGAGACACCAGATAACTGCACCTGGACAAGAAGCTGCCATCCTTGAAGTCTCAATCCCAGCCAATGCTCAAAAAGTGTTATGGAAAGGACCAAAATTCTGCAAGCATCTAAGACTTGACAAGGTTGAATTGCTCAACTTTGTCAGAAATACTGTCGGACAAGCAAAAGAAGAAGTTGGTCAACTACTGCAAGAAGGCATTGAATGCCTGCCCCAAGATGTCAAGGCAGGTCCTAACCGTGTGAGCACAGTTGTCGCCGCGCTACAAAAACGCGACGTAAAGCTCCTGCAGGCAAACAAAGAAAGTGGCTTTGTGATCATCCCAAGACACGTCTATGACAACAATGCTGAGCTAGCCATTTCTGGCAACTTCAGCCCAGCAAAAGTCAAAACCTGTCAAGCTGTGCAAAGAAGCAGGGATGACTGCTGTTGCCAAGCCTGCCAAGGCAGAAAAAAGTTTGAGCCTGTCCATGATGTTCTCTGTATAAACCCACAAATAAGGCTACCCTTTCAAAGCAATTGTCTCTAGCGAGGCATGGTGATTCATGTCTAAGCACGCCCTTTAAATCCTTACACTGCAGCAAAATGCGCTACTTGTCAAATGTATGAGAAACTGCAGACAAAGTGGCATGTCAAATATACATATTTGCACCTTTCTGCACATAAGAACTCCTATATATTGCAATTGACAATGCAATGAACAGTGGCTGTCAGTCAGCGCTGTGTACGTTGTCTCTGCTTTCATCCTGTCCTTCGCGATGTTTTTGCCCTCTTCATCATGAACCAACCAGCCCAATTCAGCACACTCCTGAAGTTTAGGCCTAGATCCACCAGGGCAGAATAGGAGATGTGCCAAACACCTGCAGCACAACATGACCTTTACTGATCAGACACAATGGAGTGCATATTCAGCTGATCACTTTCGGGGACATTACCTTCTATCTGTACAGCCTGACTAAACCAGCCAAAGCGAGACGACAAAAGAAATGAGCACATAGGACATAATTCCTGGCCGCTTTATTTTCATGCTCACCGACTGATCAATCGATTAAGTTTAATGTCCCAAGGCAACACCTGTTGTGCTACGACAGATACGAGGAGGTAGAGACCCCACCTTAATTTAGACCACTTAGGGGTTCTTGAGTGACAAACCTAATGCACAAGCTTTTTTTCCGCAGTCCACACCCATTGAAACATGGCCACTGTAGTTAGGCATCAAACCAACGGCTTTGTGCTGCCTAGCAGTAGAACAATATCGCCACAGAGCCACTCGACTGGTTATTTCCATATTGTGTAGCTGTTGAGTGTATTGACAGAGTGTTGACCAAATGTCTACAGAGCAGTGTCGACCTCAACAAAGGCCACTGCTAGTGAGGCATTGCAGCATGTGAAATCAACATGAGATCAGACTTCATGATATGCCCCTAGCTCTCTGGCATACGCCGAAGGCCAGCTGGTACCGCATGACCGCAGTGGTGGCAGACCCACGCCACAAGGGCTGCAAAGCATTCCCCTGATCCAATCAAGAATACAATCCCAAGCGAGAAGAGGTAAACACTTGATGTCCAAGTCTGGCCATGACTAGCACGAGTCCCTTTGTCAAAACATTGACTGGGCTTTCCCTTGTTCACCCACTGATGATCACTTCAGGTCAGGTAGGGCACAAAGCAGCTTAGAAAAACCGGGAACAACTGCCCCAAAAATGCTCGTACACATAAGGAGAGGGTTTGCACTTGGCACCACGAACATGATGCTAGCACGTTACGCAGCCACCAGCTATATCAATTCCACACAATGGAGCCTCTCAAGCTGTTCCACTGTGAAGGCTCATGAGGAAAGCCCATGCAATTTCTACAATAGAGAATGTGAGAACAGCACGCACAACACTTCTGCAGATAACAAGGGCATTGGGAACTACAACACTGTGCAACCTTCAGACAGTCTATAAATATAGCACCATGCTGCAGTCTTCATGTATACCTCTCACTGCATAATGACAGTTGGATTAATGCCTCGAAATAGAACACAGTGAATATATACATATCGCCCTATGTCACCATTGCTACATCCAATTTCAAAACGGGGCCTTCTATATATATGTACATAATCATATGTGACAACGTTCAAGAGCTTTCGTGAGTGTCCCGATTAAGAATCTGTGCACAAACAATATGTACTAAAACAGCTTCACTACGCAGTGCCTGCCTCTCACACCCTGACTTAAGCAGCAGGCACTTTGAGCTTACAGTCATGCTCATGTGAAAGCCCTTTCAATGTCTTCAGCATAACTAGAACTGACCCGTTCACTGGCCAGGTACTTCAGCAACAGTTGCACTGTGGCGTGTCTTGGATGTTTCTTCCTCCAAGACTCCAGAACTTCAAATCCGGAACAGGTCAGGCAACGTTTCAACTGTGGCTTAGAGGCACATTTCATGGATTCCAGCCGCTCAATCTCACCCTCCTTGACATTTACCGTTTTTGGAAATGCCCGAACAACTGTCTTCCATGGACACTTTTGTTCACAGAGATACAGGATGGCACAGACCAACTCTTTTTGACCTAGAGAGAACAAAATGAAAACAAGAACTAGTATTTCACAGTCTAGTAAGAATAAGAGAGTAGCAAAGTGATGGTTTAATAAATATAAAGCGCAGGAATCTTCAAAGAATGATTGTTGTTTTACCTTCACTCTTAGGTATCAAAACTAATTTTGCTCTGCTCTTCTCTGGCTTCAAACGAGGCCCAACCTATGTCACCCTGCACTGCCTCATTTGTGGTTTTGCCGCGGGCTCCCAAAGCCAACTGGCCTATTTACCTTTGGTTAGCTTCCAGCCCCGACAAGATATCTGATTTCCAGATTTGTGGTGCCATCTAGACTCTGCTGGTGACAGTAATGAAAGGAGCACAGGCAGATTTCTGCAAGGAGCTGTTGATCACAGTACTACTAACTACGTCACGGCAGAGCCTTCGGCAACTTCGAACGCTCCGACTGGAGGAAGGTGCGACTACAGGTTTCCCTTGCATAGGATCTATGGAGGACAGGGGAAATTTCAGAGGACTTTTTCGGCTGCTCCTCTGGTGTGCTTCGATTCAGTCATGCTAGACTGTTGAGACGTAACATTCTCTATTTCTCACGCAATTATTCTAAATAAAACCAGTACCCTTTGTTCTTGATAAAAACCTGCTCCTCTCTTCAACCATGCCCTCAGCGTGGATAAGGCAGACGATGGCGAGGACCAGCTACCCCTTTCTGATATGCCCGACCCCAACTCTTACAACTCGTGCAGCAGCTCATGTGAGAGCCAATAGAGTCATCAGCTCTACACCCTCTTCCTGGAATTTACAAACTAAACTTTGGACTATTGGACCAGGTCAAATGGTGCAGTAGTGACTGGTATGACGTGGACTACATCACGCACCCAAAATTCAGTTTAGTGTCCCTTGGCAAGGGACCGTATCAATTTTTCAATGCCTGTCACATCTTGCCATAGAAAATATTGCACTGTTATTTATTCAAACTGCAGCAAAACGGATGAGGAAATATTTCAAAAGTAATGGTCTAAAATTAGTCTTTTTTTTTCCTTTAATGGATAACCGATGCCCATTTATTACGGTATGAGACCTCCATTCCCCCAGAGTGCAAGAAATAAATAATTGCATCACATATCACTGAGATCAATATGCTTACCAAGTGCAGTGTGGAGGTCATGTGGTGTTATAACCCACTGGTGCATGCACTAGTTGGCCCAGTGCAGCGGTCACAAGCCATATCCTAGAATAAGCTACACCATGGGCATGTTGCAGCAAGCTGGGCACACTTTCACATCAGCTGTTCCTTCGTACTTCAATCTATGCTTCTCTACATTTGACATGAAATATGGCTGGTCCTCCACTGTTGCTTCTTTGGGAATGCAGACTGCACGCACACCTTCTCTTCCCTACTATCCCACTGAGTGCTTATTTATAGTGAACTTTTGGCAACAGAGTTACAATAAGGCCTGCAACCACTACACCAACCCGAGTGACCGGTGCATCACTGGTTTGTGACACCACGAGACCACCATCTTCGAATTCCATTATGTAACAAGGTGTCCAGCCTCAAGTCGACCATGTTGCATTTGGTGCACTTTTTTGAATTGGTTGTGTTGAAAGACATGATGAATGATTTGTTGCATGCTTGAGGAATTGAGGCCTTACACTGTGATTATTACAAGAGCAACTGCCAAAAAAATAAAGAGAAAAGTTTTGCATTGGCACTCCTTTGGAGCAAAGAAATTTCCTCAAGTTTGCTTGTGTTAATGTGGATTGGTTGGTACATGGCCCTGGTCTGAATATAACATACAAGCGCCATGTGGAGGCATGCTTCGTTTTTGAGCAGCATGCAAGGTCGCCAGTTGGCAAGCCACTACAAAAATTGTGGTTGTATTCCAGTTTAAGCAACGCTTTGTCATGAAATTATATAAACAGGGAGCAAAAAGAGCAAGCCATGAGAAGCATACACAATTTTTCAGACAAGACAGAATAAGTTCACCAAATTTGTATGAAAGTTTTCATATGTCACTTTGAAGTTCTCACTGGTCAGATAATTGTAAGCTTTGTCTATTGTTCCTCTTTCCAATGAGAACTCCCTGGGCAGTGCCACAATGCTCTCTGAACTGTGGGCCCATGTGAGCACCTGCTCAAAAGTACAAAAGAGAGCAGCAGCACACGCACTTTGTACCCACGTGCAACAGCCCAGAGAGAGGTATTCTTGCATCCTCACGAATATGTTAAGGAGCAAGCATTAAATGCAGTGGCTGTTTATGTTTTGTGCATGCTTGCGCTCCTTTACTTTTGTGTCCAAACTTAGTGCAGTTTATTATTATTACTACAAACAGCAGTTACAAGCAGGAGAGTGGGCTGAACGTGTGTGCCCATTCCTAAATATTGCAAATGGTTCTCTCTCTCTCACACACGAAAATAAAAAGGTATGCTGAGGTGTAGGCAAATGAACCAGTACATATTTCTTCAAGCTAAGCACTCTAACCACTACTTGATGTCCATTTTCTACTACGATCAACTGTTACAAGCTAGGAAATCTGCTGAATGTGCCCATCCTCAGCTGTACAGAACAATGGGCAGTAAGCAGGAAAAGGTTTCGGCATGTTGGGTGCTAGATCAGCTATACGCATAGGAAAAGCTTCTTTCCACTGGACCAGAGAATGGAGAGCCACAGTCAAGGCCTTTGCATAGAGCAACTGAGACAGAAAAATGTGGCAACCTTAAAAGAAGCAGCCTGGAAATGGATGCATGTGCTTCAAGAATGCCAGGCAGAAAATGGTGCAGCAGCTCGAAACAAAGCAAACTGTGAAAGGAAAGGAGCCATGAGAAAACAGCCTGCAACTGCTGTTCACGGTAATTAAGTTAAGGGAATTAAGGAGTCACTAGAGCATGCCAATTACTTTGTAAATACAGTAAGTTGCAAGTACACACAATGAAAAAGTGCTTGCAAGAGCTTCAGCTTTAGCCACGTACTGGTGTACATTAGCACACATGCCTTCTGGTACCTCTTCTTCTTTTTTTTATTAACGTGAAAATGTTGCAATGGCTGTGTCATAACATTAAGAGCCCCCTGTAATTAAATAATTAAGACTTAGGTCAGCAAATGAATTACTGCTCATTCGCATTCATTTACAACAGTACACACAGCCATATCAAAGATTAAATTACAAATGTTTGTTTTAATTTACCGTGCTAAACCGACAGGCTCTGTATTAGTCAAACAGAAATCCTGACCAGTCAGTCTAATAAATTTGTGTGTTAGTTTGTTCCCAGTCTAATATGATGTCGCACATTTTTTTTTTTTTTTGTACTCTTATACATGAAGGCTGGTTATATGTACAAACTCAAGAAGGCAGCTTGCGAAACTGGCAGATTTCTTTAAAGTCCACAGGAAGTCGAGCTTTAAGAATACATGTAAGGGTATTAATAAATTTTTAAATTTTTCTGAAATTGTTTATTTGTACTTCTTAATTAACTCTATAAAGAGACAATACAGAAACTTTCCATTATGAATGGCAGATAATAGAAAAGGCATGGGGGCATGCCAGGGGACTTCTATGCAATTACATGCTTTCTATAAGCAGACATATCAAAAGCTGGGCAAGTTGGTGTTGGTTCATTCTCGGAACAGCGCAACAAGATGGGATGTGAAAAAGAGTATTAAAGTGTGTTACAGATGACAGAGTATTATAATGCAAACAAAAAGGTACCAACATAATGGGACCATAAATGGTGTCTCACCAGTGTTTTCCTGAGGAGTTGGATGGTACAGAAAGGGCATATGACTAGGTGCAGAACACAGGCTGCAGGTGTCTCTGTCCAGTGGTATTTTTCGATAGGCTTGGATGTGCTCCGAAGCCTCCTGAATTGAGAATACAGCAGCGAGCCGTTCCAAGAGCACTGTTTCTTGTGGTGTGATCACCTCTCGGTCAGTGAGAATGCCTAACAAGTCATGGACGGTACGGCAGCTGAACCTGGACCTTCGAGGAACATCCCGCTTGAGCAGACGCCATATGTCATCTTGTTTTTCGCAGAACTTTTCCGGGGTCCACAATGCTTGCAGCTTGCCTAGCAGTTTCTTGAACTGCATCTCATCATTTCCATCACCCTAAAGATAAGGCAGCAAAAAATTTAAATCAGTGAGATGACAAGTACAGGCAAGACTGCAATGGGAGCTGTGAAGATGCACTGAAAGGAAAGTGAAGCAGCAGTACAGTTTTCTGTAGAATATATGTGTCTCGACAGCTCAACATAATTAGCTACACATTTCCACATAATGACTGATCACTCATTACCACAATTAATATTACCTTAGCACTGAGAGACAGGCAAAAGCCTGTCTCTCAGTGCTAAGGTAATATTAATTGGAGGAGACCTATGTATGTAAAATGCGTATGTCACCTCCATAAGAAGCCACAAAGCTGCAACACATGGCTTGAAAAGAAGCATTCATTGAGGGCTCAGATTCTTCAAGCAATAGAATAGGATTATCGTCTCTCCCTGTTGGCCGTAAGATTTATGTGCAGAAGTGTTATGCGAGGTGGTAAACCAATCGCAGTGATAACCCCCTCATTTTGGACTCTTGTCAACATTTGATTTCTGAAAAACGAGCTGCTCTGCCAATGTGGATAATGAGACACAGTGTGCTGATCAGCTGACCATAACAAAAACACTACTTTGCGGCACTTCATCATTATTCTCCAAATGATTCACTACAAGACGCATTTTATAAACAGTAAGAAAAGTGCTCTCTTGAGTGCGGGGCCAAATTGCAAGGGCTTCACTGCAACAAAACAATAGAAAGTTGAACAAGTTCGTAAGGATTTGCAATTTTAGGAGCAGGCTTAGACACAGACACAAGGAAGATGGTGTTCATGTTGTGCTCTTCATACTTCATTGTGGTTGTGTCAGAATTCTAAGTGTGCTTTTAAAACCACAATCTATTTCAACAAATACTACTTGAGATTGAAGGCTAAAGCTTGCACTAGGAGACTACAAATATGAATGGTTAATCAACTCAGTAAGAGATATAACCTAGGCATTCATTTAGGCAGGAAAAAAGACTAACGATTGCAAAATCCATGCACTGTAGGTATGAACAAAGCAGCATTATTTTGGAATTCCTATATTTTAAAACATTTTTGTCACGGATGCTGTATAGAAAATTACATACTTCATCTGAAAAGCAACAGATGACCTTCATACCATAGTTTGAGAATAGTAGCGTTTCTTCACAAGAATTTTGTGGTGTTGTAACATAAGTAACACAAAAAACTGCAGCAGGGCACTCTGCTAATGGGTGATGAGACTAGTCCGCTCACTGGATTTGTACTAATGGCTGTCTGCACATCTCATGTTTATCATACTTGACCTATTGCATGCCTGCCGCACAGAGTGGCAGATGGACATGGTTCAGCTTTGACCAGCTGGAGTTCTTTATTGTGCGCCCAATGTCCAGTTCATGAATGTTCTTGTATTCAACCGTTATCAGAATGTGACCGCAGCGACCATGAATTGAACCAGTGACCTTGTGCTCAGCAGCATAATTCCATAGCTGTTAAACTATTGGGGCAGGTGAACATACAGACAGAGCAGTAATGTCTGATGGCACTGGAGTAAACTTTGATGACATTACAAACCTAAACAAGGCTTTTTACAGCCCAATTTAGACATGGGGTTGGAACATTGTGCATCATAGCCTTTCTTCACTTTTAAAACTACTTGAAAAACACAGCAGCAATGAACCTAGAGCACTCTCTGTGTTTCACCAATGAGAGAAGGAATTGCCTTCTCTTGCTCGTACAATGAACTGACATCTAAGCTTAACATGGAGCAGACTCATCCCCTTAACACTTTAATGACAACACATATAAATACCCAGAAAAAATTTCATTTTCTATCTAAATTTGCAAACACATTAAGAATAAGCATAATCAAGAAAAAGAAAAAAAATATTTTGCAGAAATTTTTTCGGCAATAAGGGGAGAGCCCCAGGCAGGAAACTGGAAGTGAACCTCACCCTAAGCCACTTAAAGCTTCGCTTTCAATTTGTATCGACAGCTCTCATCATATGTGAACCATAGGTGTACATTTCATTTGCTTTACATCACATGTGTGACACCACTGCAGCTGGATATCTTGCATCGGCCTGTCTCCTCTGACCTTGCCTTCAAAAGACAGGGAGTCACGAGCCAAACTTCTTCCTCGTCCAGTGTTCCTGCTCTGAACCAACAAATGACGCTTGCTGCCATTCATTCAGTGTTGGCTGAAGACACTTAGCCAGAAACTTCGTACTCAATACTGAAACTTGACAAGCAAAACATTTTTTCCTGCCATGTTGCCTGTAGGCAACACTCGTCAATAAAGGGTTAAAGCCATTCTTCACTCCTATTAAAAGTTGGCATAGTTAGACAAAGGTGCATCCTTGAAGATATAATGTAACGTGTGGCGAAACAATATTTAAAAAGAAATGCAAGATTCAGCAATTTCTTTGCCTTCAGGGATGGAGTGACCAAGGAAGTTTTGGAGCAGCTCTGGGAGCAGCTAATTTGGCACTTTGGAGCATGTTTGGAGCAGGAAATGTCTGTTTTGGAGCAGTAAATACGTTTTTGGTGCATCAGTAAAAGTTATTAAGTGAAATAGAGGCATATGAAGATGATGTGTTTCTTATTTGACTTTGCAGAACACTATTAGGTTACGGCAGATCAGTTCTCCAGAAGCCCGCAAGGCAAGCAAACTTCATGACAGGGAAAAATTGTCATCCACCCGACTGTAGCATGGAGCAACAAAGGCAACCCATACAGGTTTCTCAGAAACAACCATTAAGTTATACGCCGGACGTGCACATTAAATGTGACCAAGAAAAGAATGACTGAGGGTTTTGCGTGAACAGTGCCCTTTTTATGTTAATAGGCTTGTGTTAATGCTAGTTTTTTTCTTTTTTTGCATTGTGAACAAGCGATTAATACTTAGTTCTAATGAATGTACAGATATTACCATACTTATTCAAAAAGGTGCCAATGGAAAGGTTGTGCAATACATTGATAAATTACTGATAACAGCCTATACAGCGACCAAGGTCTTGGGTCATCTTTTTTCTGACAAAAAAAACGAAAAGGCCTGCAAAAATCTGTTTAAAAATCTATGTGACAATACATCCCCACACCAGTAATATAACAGGCCTCAGACGTAAACGTTGTCATCAGTGCATTGTGTACATTATGTACGTGCAACCAGGGCTAAGGCCTCGTAATGGTTTGGAAAGCGAACCTTTACAAAATCTCGCTACCTTGTATTTGATAGGGGCTGAAAATGCATGGCAAAAACTACGGACTTGGCGAGAAAGAAGCGCGGCCACTCGTTCCCAGCGGTCCTACTTGACATGGATTAGGTAAATATTGAAGCAATCTGTGGTGTGCAGAAGTGTTGTCATGGTCACAGCATTTAAAAATTTTTGTATTTATTTCACAGGCTTTCTTTCTCATTAAAGAAAGTCTTCATAAATCCTAGGTTGTTTTAAATGCTGTTATTGATCATTTGTCAACGTCATCCACAACTTTTTCATTGACATCTCATTGATTAGATCAATTTATAAATTCAGCTAATTAGACATATTCATGCACAATGAATGAGAAACGTTCACAGAGGCTGCCATGAGCAACACCCATCAAAATACAGTGAATGCCGTTCGCGTAGGGCCCCCAGGTAATTTTTAATTCTTGGCGACCTTAAGTTAAGATAGCAGAATACCACAGAACAAACAAAGTGACATACTAGACATCGCACATTTGCCAGTATTTCACATTGCTTGCCGTGAAAAGGCTCAAAGATAATTCTGAAAACAATAAAGGGATAAAATTTCCTGTCTGCGTCATCAGCCAATATTTTGAATAAGCTCGATTCTTTGGGTTTATTTGCGGTTCTGCCACAGGTGCCATAAAGCCAATGTAAAACAGCAACCATTATTTTGTGTGTCAGACTATGGTTCATTAAAATTTTTGGACCTGGTCTGCGCAAGTCGTGTCATGGACATCGTTGCTGCGAACGCGATTTCGGAGGTTTGCGGTTTCGCCGAACGTTTAATTATGACAATTTGATAGCTAAGATGAAACTCTACATCCTTGGCGTGCATTCTGTGGCAGCAAGAGCCCGAGTTTGTTAGGTGTGGCTGGCCAGAAAATAGTGTAGCCGGAGTGTAAGCTTGAGTGACGATAGCGGTTGCCATTCAATATGTGTGACCAAGAAGTTTCATGAAAGCAGGCAGGTCGTTTGTTTGCGTGCCACACATCATTCCAGTAACCAGATGTGGTACATGTGCAAAACAGATTTAGAATGTCACACTCACGGCGTTCACCCATGAATCAACGAAGATGTACCAATAGGGTGCAAAATGGAGTGTTAAAATGCATAACAAAACTGATCAGCTACACGATGAGCAGACTGTACGACCTTAGTCATTCAGTGCGGCTTTCCTTCCTGACTGCCCTTGTTGTGCCTAATGATCCCTCAGAACAAAGGATGCTTCACCGGCAAACATGCGGCTATCACGGGTGCTGATCATGCCTCATTGTTCACTTAAGGCAGCTCAATCAGCGTCACCCAAATCTTATGGACAGGCAGTTATGTTCCAGATCTTCAGTTTTTCATGTGCCCAGAAATGACAGCTCGCTTCAAGACAACATCGCCCCTCCTGACCGTCACGAAGAAGCCACTTATCAATGACAGGGTCATTGTTGAGAAGTCCTGAGGAAAACGTAGACGGCAGGTTCACAGTTTGCCATGTGGTTGCCTCGTATTGTGCAATATTGGAAACACACGGGATGCTGGGGAACGATTCAACGTTCAAGACAACAATGTCGCCCCCTCCTGACCGTCACGAAGAGGCCACTGATTGATGACAGGGTCATTGTCGAGAACTCCCGGGGAAAGTCGGCGACGGCTGGTTCACAGTTTGCCACGTGGTTGCCTCGTATTGTGCAACGTTGGAGTCACATGGGACGTTGGGGAACGGGAGGTGGTGAACGATTCGGCGTATGTCATTGGCCAGTGAATTCCCTCGACGAGGGAAAGAGCAAAATCAATGGTATAAAAAGCGTATCCGGACGGCTGTGAAAGAGAGATGCTTGGACATGCAAAGACTCTAGCATGTAGTGTGCTCTGATAGTTGGAGCCATGTTTGTAAACCAGAATCATGTACTTTTTTTTAATACAATCCTTTTTCTCATCTCTTAACCGTCGCTTGGAACTCTTCTTTCTCCCGATTTCTGGCACGGCCCCATCCATGGACCCTTCGTGGCTGCATGGACCCCCGACTTCCCAACACCCCATTAAATGAGCACCAGTTCAAATCATCTTTAGCTGGTCCACATACACACAAACATGTAACACTTTTAGAAAGCATTCGTAATATATAGCGTATATAGTATAGCATAAAATGGTTTTCATTTTCATATAACATAAACCATATAGCATACATAGTATAGCATAAAACGGTTTTTATTTTCTTGTGGCCTAGGTTGCATTTATGCAACCAAACACACCCACACTCCCATGACGCTGAAACAGATTGCTTAGGCTTGGACTGAAGGGCTAAGCACTAGCCAATGCTTGTCTATGACTGCGCACTTGCCATTGAACACGCACATCCTGCTTAATGTGGCACCTTCATATGAAATTAGTGTTTTGGCGCAGGTTGGCGCAGCTCGATGGTTTGGCACAAGATGGCGCAATTGGCACAGCGCTTCCATCCCTAGCCTCTGAACTCATTCACTGCGGCAGCAGCAATCTCTTACAGTGAAGACTACCATCTTGTTTTTGCTTGCTTGCCTGTTCCTCAAATAACTGCGCTCATCCAATAAGAGGGAATGGCCAAGAAGTCGGTGGTGGTTGATTAGTGGGGTGGCACAGTTGAAGAATAATGTACTAATTTAAGAACAAAGAAAAAAAAAGATATATTAGAAATAATAAACTATAATTATAAATTATGCAATCTTAGAGAAAGAAGTGCTGTTTAGATAAATATGCGAGTTTACCTTGCTTGTGATTTATGCAACTTCCTTTACACATGGTATAGTAAGACATATAGTGGAATTCAAAATATACATTGACAGACTTTACCACCAGGCTCCGCATTGGGGGTACTCCCGTCCTGCGTCTCTTCCTCTACCTTGTGCTTGAAAGTGCGCCAATTCTTCTTTAACGAGTTGACGTACTAGCAAGGCGATGTCGTGGGAAGAGGAGACGTCTACGTTTGCGACTTTGGTCACGTTGCCAAGTCTACCAAGCTTTGGCAGTACACGACGCGTCTTCAGTGCCTCAAAAGCTAGGCAGTGACGTCTTAGATCAGACAGAGTATGCAGGTCTTCCTTTGATATAAGAAAATTGTAGACATCTTCAACAATGCCCTTCAGAAGATGTCTAACCTCATCTTCATCCCACATGCCCGTGTTCACAATTCTGCAAAATTTCAATGCTTCTTCAATGTAGGTTGTGCATGATTCCCCGGGCAACTGTACTCTACGCGAAAGCGTATGCTCAGCCTTCTTTCTTTTTGAAAGTGAGTCTCCGAAGCAGCTCTTGATTTCCGCAACGAACCTTTCCCACGTTATTATCGTGTTTTCGTCATTATCGAACCAGAGAAGTGCGGTTCCGGCGAGAAAAAAAAAAAAAAACGACAATGGCAAGTCGTGCCGTTGCGTTCCACGCATTGTGACTGCTTACACTCTGATAATACTTCAGCCAGTCGTCGAAATCTTCATCAGCTTTGCCGGAAAAGGTTCTATCTGAGGGATCCAGCAGATGACTTGCCTTGGGCGCTCACTGTCATCTTGCATGCTTGTGTCACGGCTGCCGCCAGCTGCTTGAGGTTCGTTCATGTCTGTGTCTTCAGGCGGTAGTCCGAGCAAGCGCCGGCTTCGTCGGAGCACGTGTAGAAGGTTGTCCAGAGCGATTACCCCGCACCGTCCACCAAAGTTGTTACGGATGAGGCGGATTTATTTACAAAATGATCGAGGGTGCGTAGAGACGAGAGACGCGGCAAATCGTAGCATCAGACAGCTCGGCAAACGGCACGTACTACCGTGACAAGAAACGCTATAACGCGCAATGAAAATGTTCTTACCATAAGTTTTCAATAGGAAACAAGGAACACACGCAGACAACGATGGCAGCAGCGGTTGCGCCTGTTGGCAGGACTCCAGAAACAGATAACGAATATATACAGAGCTCGGACTTCCGCAGAATTTGCAAAAGCGCATGGCAATACATGGCAATACCGCGAGACGTTCGTTTGAGGGATCGCCAGCCGTTTGTGCGCAGGCGCGAGTAAGAGCGGGCGTGAGAGAGAAAAATCTGGGGACTTTTGCTTCTTGCAAATGACTGCCTAGGCACTGAAGGACTATGGTACTACTATAGTGCCTAGAATATATATTCTAGGCACTATAGTACTACGAAGGACGTTTCTTAGCGCGTGTTGTATGCATTTATCCCCTAGACATGCCGGCATTGCGGAGTGCGGTCGAGTTTGTTTCCGCCGCTGGCTGCCTGCGCGGTGAGTCAGTGGGCGTGGGTACGGAGGTGATCGCTGTGAAGTTGTTTCTCTCTCTGAAGTGGCAAGGTTCTGACTAAGTCGCTGGTCGATTTTTTCGTCACGTCGATAGATTGACTTTTTTACAAGCACTGATCCAGGAGGGCACATGTAACCGGCAAACGGGGGCCCCAGGAGAGCACCTGACGTTATAATAAAGCAGGCGGCGCAGGATCTCCAGGGCACCCAAGGCAAAGCTGGAAGTAGGGCGGCCCGTGGGTGGGGCCGCGGAGGCCGAAGCATGCCAGGGGGTGTTCGCACAAGAAATTGGCTGCGGACAGTCGATCTGGCACGCGCAGGCCCCTGGCACGCGCAGGCCTCTGCGAGCCCCAACCCACGGACCAGTCCAGGTTCTAGCTTTGATGACACGTTGTTTCAATTAGTAAAAAAAACACGATTGAATAAATATAATTACGTCCAGCCGCCAACTTGAGACGCTAAGTTCAGCACTACCGCGCCCCGCGACTTCTGCAACACCAGTCAGAACTTTGCCTCTAAAGGTATGTCGGGCAGACTTTCTCGCGCCTGCGGCGCTGAGTCAGTCATCGTTACCGGCGGCCTTTCAGCAGCGTCCGAGCGTAAACAAACTCGACCCCACTCCGTAATGCCGGCACGCCTAGGGGCAAATGCCTACAACACGCGAAACCTCTTCCGTAGTGCCTAGGCAGCCATATCATAGAATAAAGTCAAAGGAGCAAAAGCCCCCAGATTTCTCTTTCGCGCTTGGTCTTACTCGCGCCTGCGCACAAACGGTTGGCGATCCCTTAAATGAACGTCTCGTCCAAGACGGTAGATGGCAGCGCCGCGCGCCGCGCTGTAGCAACTGTGCAGAACTTTGTCCCGGTCACCGTAGTTATGCATACCGTGGTCGCAGTGTCAAGAAATAATGATTTACGACTTGATTTACTGCTACGTTCCATTGTCTTTTATTATTTTGATGAATATATTTCTCGAAAGGTTTGCAGAGCATGTCAAAGAATAACCTTCGAGATTTGTTTTTATTCGAGAAGCAAAATCTAAAAATATGTTTTTTTTTTATATAGATCAGGAATATAAGAGTGCTATTGAACGAATCGAACCATGAAAGGCGATGTTTCTACGAATTTTTTTGTTTCGAAGGGATGTGGCCGCAGGCACCATCATCGTCCTCATGACCATCTTTCCTCTGTGTTTATGACCTTGTGCTTGCTGACATCAGCGCCTACCAAGGCGCCTACGTTTGCCCGCATTTGCTGGATCATGGAGTTTCTGATAGATATACTACCAGCATCTACCAGGTTCTGGGTACCACGGCCGTGCTAGCACGTACACTAAACCTCGCAGCCAGTGTTTCCTTGGTTTTGCGCAAACGTTTGTCATTGCCAATGCTGTTCTTCGGCCTGCAGGCGTTGTAGAAGATGAAACGATGGGTGGAAGTTGGTGTTGTGTTGAGGGCTGCACGAACAGGTCAACGAAAACGAACGGTGTCTGTTACCACAGGTTTCCGTCCGACAGCGCTCTTCGCAAGAAGTGGCTTTGTGCTGTGCGGCGCGTCGTCTGGTCCCCGGATAAAAACGCTTGCGTGTGCTCTGACCACTTCACTCCAAACTGCTATAAAGACAGCGTGTACTTGATGGAAGCCTTTGGGCTCGCAAAAGCGAACTACGGCAGGCGCCTGAAGGAAGACGCCGTGCCAACGCTGTTCGTGCACACGAAGCCCAGCCACCCACCATTACCGCGATGGAGAGCGGCCAAGCGACAAAGAGCTCAGGTAAGTTATGCCAGCACCTGTTTAAGCCAGAGAACATGTTCATTCTTGAGTGAGGCTGCCTAGCGTCCCAAGAACAGCCCCTCTGTCGAGTAGTTTATTTACACACATAGGAATAGGAATGACATAATTCGTCCTGACTTCTGTCGTCGGCGCCATGGCCTGTAGTGGTTAATCTTTTTGAGAATTTCTTGCAGTAGCTGCGCGTGCAGTTTCTAAATGAACGCCGAAGGATATGAGCCCAGACAAAAAAGTCTAGTGCAACTGTGAAATGTTTTAGATGATATAGCACCATTGCAACCTCGAATGTATTGGGAACAAGATTGGTAAATTTTCTTTTTACATCACTTGCTGTGCTCCCACAGTGGGCAATTTATTGAAGTTGCGAGAGTCGAATACATTGTTGCCTGTGTGCCATTTGCGTGTGCTACAGTGTACTTTTATCTTTTGGTTTGTGAACAGCTTGCCCAAGAGGCTCTCAGTGATGCCAAGCAGCTTGATAGTTCTATGGAGTGTAGCAAGTGTGGTCCTAGCTGCCAGGCCACGACCAGTTTGAGGGGCAGTGAACGAACAACTTCCTGTGCGAGTGCCACTGCAGAGCGCAAGTGTGACTTTGTTGTCAAGACACATCACGTTGGTCACAGAACAATGGCTGCACAAACCTGTCTCCAGAATTCTTCTGTTGGTGAGAAATTGTTACTATTGGTGTGGCTGGAAAAACTGGGTGCTTGTGAAGAACATCACATATATTTTATGTGTCACAGGTATTCAGGCCAGTCCTATGTTTGTAAAGGACAGCAGCATCCAAACGGACGCTGCTATGCTCAGAGGAATCGCATCAGGGGCCAAGGCATTTGTGTCCTGCACCAAAACCAAATGTTGATGTCCCAGATCTTGGTGCAAACAGGTATGAAATGTCAGCAATGTACAGATTGAGAATGAAAAATGCTTTTTAACAGTAGTTGCAAATGCAATTTACGTGAGTTTCAATTCTGCCTTCAGGCCAGGCTACAATAAGGACAGCTGCTGTGGGTCTGATGAATCAGACAAACCCGCCGTGGTGGCTTAGCAGCTATGGAGTTGCACTGCTGCGCTTTAGATCACAGGTTCAATTCCCTGCTCTGGTGGCCATGTGTTTTGATGAAGGTGTTACGTTTGACCTGCAGAGGCTGGCGATCTTTGGGGAAGCGACAGTCCCCAACCGAACGGCGCCACCATGTCTGCTGCGACAACTCGCTTTGTAAAAACCACAATGCACCGCTTCCCCTGCCGTGAGGCGCCGGGATGTCTAGACGCAGTCAAGTATTGTTTGTGGAGTTACCGCCGCCTTCTCCGGTTCGATTGGAGCGGGGGAATTCCTGGAAGAAGATGCTTTGTGGTGCCGCCTCACGCAGCCTAGAAGTCTTCGGTCAATGGACAGACGCGGCGGCCACTCACTGCAGGGTCAACTCTGGGATAAAGAGGCGCCTGCTCGGGTCAAGCACCGTGTCTGCGAGAACCCTCTCACCTTGGTGGGGTCAGTGCAACCTGTGCGGAAGTGAGTGCGTAAACCCTCCCCCTCAAAGGTGGGTCAGCTACAATGACTTTGGACACTCCATTTGGTCGAACGGCCGTTTTCCCTCACCTAGGGATCTAGGGAGGACAGAGTGTTTATAAGCAGCTGTTGTCGGCTCTACAGGGTGCGTTCCTCTTTCAGTCATGTTAGACTGATGAACTGTAACGTTCTCATGTAGATACTGTAAATAAATCCCATATTCCTTGTTCTCAATGAGAACAAGAGGCTCCCCTCAACAGTGTCCTCAGCGTGGATAAGTTGGACGACGGCATGGGCCAGCTACCATCTATTTCATGCCCGGGCAAGATGCAAGATGCAAAAATACCCATGTCATGAGCTGGCGTATAGAAACAATGATGCTGAGTATACTTACAATATACTTTCTTTGAAGCATGTCTTGCCAGTATGAAAGTGGATAGAGGTGCTCTTGTTTCCCTCTTGGGCAGCTTGTGAAAGCTCTAAATGCTTCATTTGCAACTTGCCTTTTTATAATAGTTTTTAAAATTATTTCCAGCAGTCAGTTTTTGAAACTGAGGAATGCAGTCTGTGCTTTTCTTTTTGTCTGCAGGCCACCTGCACCAGAAATACCTGCACATGACTGGGCAGCAGAATAAAAATACATTATTTTTCACTTTTGCATCATTGAGGTTCTGACAAAGTGCCAAAGTGGTTGGAGAGCACAGTTGAGATATCCAGTGGAACAAATCCACTGAATATTCTTCAGTGGATTCTAATTTGGGTACACTCCATGTCGAGTTGGCATATGTTTAATATGGATGTTTCAGTGCATTGACATGCGGCTTTACTAAAACACAGTTTGAAGAGTACTAGTGTTAGTGAACATTGTAATTTTAGTGTATAAACTAAATTGTAGGGTTTAATGTCCCGAAACTGGCATAGTGGACTATGAGGGATACCATAATGGAGAGCTCTGGTCAGCTGCCAGCGATTCTTTATGGAGGGTTGCGAAAGTCTACAACACCATTCTCTTCTTGTGAAGAGGGCAAGTGGGTCAGCAAGGCTACCTGTTTGACCTAGAGAGAACAGGGTGGGCACTGCCATGTTGAATATGACATAATTGCCATTTCATTCAGTAGCTAACGTGCACCTGAAGCATGTTACATGAACACTTTTGGATTTCATTTCTGTTGAAATGCAGCCATGGCACCCAGGAATTGAATCGGTGACCTTGAGTTCAGTAGCGCAACTCCATAGCCCTTAAGCCTCCAAAGCTGGTAGTGTTAAATTCGCACTACAGATGCCAATGCATGGTCATTGACTTTTCAGTGACTGAGTTAGTTTAACAAAAAATTTGAGGCGAAACAGTTTATTATTGCCAATAAATCTAAACTCTGGACTTGTTTTATGCAGTATTGCAGGAGTAAGGTAGGTATACAATGCCTTGTTTTTGCTTTTTAGGCATGAGTGTCACACTTGAAGGTCATTTGAGAGTTTTGGCCTGCCTGTAAACATACTAATGTTTACGGAATATCTGGTTATTGGAGGCGTGAAATGCAGGAAAAACGCTGGTAGTGATGTCTTGTGACGCTTTGTTCAGCCACAACGTGCTGGACATGCTGTTGTGTTACATGGGTGTGCTTGTCAAAGAATTGAAAAAAAAGCGGCATGTTATCAATTATGCCACTGCCGACACTTTACACCAGCAGCTAAGTAGAATATTGTTGGTTACTTACAATAATAGATGTGTTCACTCTGGTTAAACTCTGCTCTACCAGGTGGCACCAGCAACCAGTCTGCTCACCTTTAGGGCTTCGGTAACCTGATGTTCCGCAAAGAGCAATATGTTTGCAGACAAGCTAAACTTTGTTGTCAAGCGTGTGGAACACCATCTCCCTGGCAGCTGAAGGCAATTGTCATTCTCCAGATTTCTCCACATTCATATTAATGGACACTACCCTCAACATTCAAGTACTGCATGTGGAACTTGTCAAGGTGGGTCTTTATTTTATTACAATAGTTGTGCATTTTCTTGTTTACATCTATTCCTTACATATTAAGATGAGCTAGCAATGTTCTGTGCTTTTGCGTAACTCTACATTAGTCTGCAGCTCGGAAAATAGTGAAGTATAAGAAAGCACCACTTAAAGTTCATGCTTGTGTAGTGCCTTTGTAAAGTAACGCCTTCCAGAAAAATTGATGCGCAAGCAACCCAGTGCAGCCCAACTTCAAAGCTGAAATATTTTAACACATGGCCAACAAAAGAAAGATAGGCATCACAGTGCTTATGCAGGCTGACTGCGACCTGGAAAAGGCGGGGTAATCCTGAGCACCTGGAAAAGCCAAAGAATTGTTGGGGGATTTTTTTTTATTATTAGTAAAGTCAAGAAGAATGACCGATGAAACTGTCCAAATTGCAAATTCATGCAGGTCACTTACCCCGCAACGATTTAGGTTACAAGTCAACTTTCCTGCGCCATAATTCTGTCCTCCATCACCATACAAAATTGATTAAGGGTGTGCGAATATTTTGAACTTTCGAATAACAAATCAAATAGTGTCCTATTCGATTCAGACCTTGAATTGTCACTATCCGATTCTACCACAAATCTAAAAGCAGCTATAAGAGGAACACTAGGGGGTGCTGACTAGGGAGGTTGGGCTCGCAAGAGTGTGATCCAATTTCTGGACTACATCACATCCGTAAAGTGGTTCCACATCATTCGAGACCAACCACAGTCGTGAGTGGCCAAAACATTTCATTTTACGAGCCAGAATGCTACACTCTTAAGCAAAATGACACCCTTTTGCCACACAACTGTAATCGTCATCTGTCTTGTCCGAATTTCCTTTTTTTAGCGCTGCGAGCCCGGTACTTCCAAGTCGCGAACGGCATGCCAGTTATCAGCATGACAGAGCATTCTTGACAGGAAAGTAGCGAGCACAGCGTTTTCAAGAAAGTAAATGCAAGCAAGACAGATGACGATTATTGTTCTGTGGCAAATATACACTGCAAAGGGTGTACATTTGCTTAAGAGTGTACTCGACTACATGAGAGCTCGCTAAGCCTAACACAGCCGTGTAGGCAGCAGCACTACATTTGGCTCCACCGTTTCGGTCCTCTTTTTGGTTGTACCTCCTCAGAACCCAGGGAAAATTGATACCATTGGATTTATAAGGTTAAACAAAACCCATGGACACCAACCTTTTGGCCCTTGCACCGTTTTCCACGCTGCTACGATTCAAAGGCGTTCATAACGAGGTGACAACGCTAAGCCTATACCGACGAGTAGGGGAAGCGGCAGCTGCAACGTGGGAAAGCTGATGGCGTGCTTACAACAGATGGCAACGCCGGTGTCCCTCCCGACTGCGGCGGCAGTGCAGTGGAACCCGACGAGGAACAAGACATCAACGTGACTAGCACATGCCTCAAATTTTGAGCGCGACAGCTTGGAATACCAAGACGCAGATACACCATGGTGAAGTAGCCAACCTAACCTCGAAGCATACATGTACAAACGAGCCAGAGATCCAGTCAGTGATGAGGGCAGCTGGCAGATAGTGCTAACGCTATGCCAAAAGAAAGCCTTGGCACAAGGCAAGAAACTTCAGAAAAATATAGGAGAAGGCAAGACAAGCCAGTCGCAACTAATCAAGATGACTCTCACCACCAGACAGAAACCTCTTTTCCGGAAACTACCACTTCTGCGGAAAAAGGACTTTAAAGTTCGCCTGCATCAGGGACTGCCAGTGAAAATCTTAACAAGCCCACAACTCGTCGAACCCGTGATTACAGCCTACCGAGCCCAAGTAAGCGGCGACAAATTCCTCCTAAGACTAAAACCAGGGTCCAACATATTTATTAAGTCGATGCCAGACCAAACTATGGCAGACCACATCCATCGCATAATAAACTTCAGCATCAATGGAAGAATGCATGCCGTAAACCCATATGTGGCCACTGGGGAATGCACGAGCAAAGGTGTGTAATACATGGCCTAGGGCCTCGCGCCCCTGCCAGGATGCTGAAGGCGAACCTACGAGTCCACACGCAAGGAGTAGAGATACTCGGAGCACGAATGCTCGGCGATATCAAAACTGCAGTTGTTACTTTCTACGGGCCAACCGTGCCACACTACGTATACTACACAGGTGGTGAATTGGCGTGTTGCCCAGAACACTATTCAATTCTGCAACGTGTGCCATCAAACAATGCAATGCACAGACATATGCCCGCAGCCTGATTTACCAGTCTGTCACAAGTGCGCCACGAAAGAACCCAGGGCAAACCACGGTGCCTAACCTCCTTTGCCTCTTGTGGTGGAGAACATTTAACAGCAGAAAAAGAATGCAAGAGAAGGCTCAAGCGACTCAAGCACACCCCGGTATTTTCAGGAAAACTTAGCACCTGTGTAACATGCCTGTGGAAAAACACACCTAATTTGCTACCCCCAGGACAAAGATGGTTCAGTTTGGATGACTTGGAGGACAAAGACAATCAATGGCCCTTGCTACACCGAGAAGAAATCAAGTTAAAACCCAGAGGGAGATTGCGGTCAAGATCTGGAACAAGAACACCAAAACAAACAAGCCAAAGAGGCCTAGCGAGACATCATACTTCCTGTCCCTGTGAAAATTGAAAAGAGATGTGGACATCGACATCCCCCACCCCAAATCCCACTCCCAGCAGCTCAATCCCAGGCACAGGGCTCCAGGGAACAAGGGGGAAAACGTCGACCATAAGAAGGTAAGCTTGGAGGGGACGGTCAAAACGGGGCTCCCATTACGTCAAATCCCGAGTGCCAGAGAGTCATAGCAGAAAATGCTCAAACAAACCCTGGAAACGTTGCCCTCGGCGCCTACTAGGACAGGGAACAGCGTAAGTGCAGACACGTACCCAGACCTCACCTTTTCGCTGAACGTTAGAGTCGGTCACTGTCAAAACTTGGAGGAAAACCTGGGGCGCAACCATTGTATCGTAAGCTTTTCCACTACTACTCCAAAACTCAAACGCGATCTCGGTTCCTTGTCTATAACGGATTGGGCAGCATATTGCCAGTACTCAATTTTCTTGACCCAGCCGGCAAATGTGGAAGATTGGGCACAGGAGCTTAAAGAGGCCTACGAAGCCTCATACCAGAAAAATGATGGTAATAATAGAAAACCTGGTGGTCGACCATGCTTGCTACATTTGTGGGTCTGCAGGTGGGGACTTGCCAAAACATGAAAGCAACAAAGACAGAAAATTAAGAATAAGGATGCTGGAAATCTAGGACCAGGCGAATGAATACGCGCATGAACTACAAGCAGAAAACTGGGCCCAGCTCAGTGACTCCCCTCAGGGGAACTCTATCGACAGCGAAAACCTGGGCCATCCTAAGAAATATGCTAGACCCCGAAAATACAAAGATCGCCACTACACGAACCCTCGGAACACTAACAGGCACCTACCAAGGTGACGACAAACTACTACAGGAACTTGGGGAGTGATACATTGGAACAAAATATTCTGAGTATGACACCCGAGATTATTCAGGCATAGAGAACGACACATTAAATCGGAGCTTTTCGCTGCCACACAAACCGTTAAGAAAAATTCAGTGCCAGGGGAAGATAGGATCACCAATTTCATGCTCCACAATCTAAGCAACGAGCAGCTCGAGCGCGTAGTAGAATATTTTAACGAGCAGACCTGGGAGACCGGGAGCCTCCCACACCATTGGAAAGACGCCAACATCATACTCTTCCCAAAAGCTGGCAAGGCTTGCAGTCTGCAGAACTTACGTTCAGTGTAAAGCCGGTGTACAGCACGGATAAAATCACCTTATATGAACAGCCAACACAACGTCATTGTTATCTGTTTTTCTACCAGCATGCTACTTCAGCGTCGTTTTCACGACTTAGCATATACCCGCGGTGACGATATAGGATGTGGCAATATCCATCGCATCATGTCTTAAGACACTCTTCGAAAACGTCATTCAAGCAAGGCTCACGAATCGGGGGTTCTCAGGCATGTTGGTCCCAGGGAACCCTCCTAAGCCTTATGAAGTGCCAAGGACCCCACGCCCCCTCCCGTAATAGAGGCTTGGCGTAACGCGCAACATGTTTGGGGCCAACTGTTGTGTCGGGGAGGCTACTTTGATCACGGCCGCTCTATGACGGTGACGTGCAACCCATGTGGTCCAAACTGGGTGCAATCATTATGAGCCAAGACAAGATAGCGTTGCAACAAGGCATGCCGAGGAAGAATGGCAGTTTTCATTGCTTGTTGCACGCAGACACTTATAACATTTAATCACGAGAGGTCATAGAATTAGCGCCGACTACTTTTAGTACAGTAAAGCCTCGTTAATGTGTATTCATGGGACCGGAAAAAAAAAAGTCCAAATTAACCGCATGTTGAATGATCGAGCATGTCAAAAAAACAAACAAATGCTTACTGCGTCAACGCGCCTTCATTTATTGAATGAATCAGCAAATCCTGTTTATATTTGGACAAGAGCAGTGTGAAAGCTGCAATTCTCGTCAACTCGCGAATGAGTGCAGGGGCGAAAGCCTCGCGCCTTCCTTCGCAGTGCGGCAGCGGCATGCGTCATCATCTGAGACATGCTTTTCATTACCGCGTGCACATCCTGATTACTTTTTCGCCAGTCGCCAACATCATGTTGGCGGCCGATTTGTCACCACCAAATCACCAGTCCATCGGGCTGTAGTCAATGCTCTTAATCTTCAACAGCTTTGCACCGAGTCTGCCACAACTGCTGCAGACGAAACCACAGCTGTTATTGACATGATCATGG
Organism: Dermacentor andersoni; assembly: GCF_023375885.2. NCBI lineage: Eukaryota > Metazoa > Arthropoda > Arachnida > Ixodida > Ixodidae > Dermacentor > Dermacentor andersoni. The sequence continues at coordinate 314,643,603 of NC_092814.1, read as the reverse complement.
ACTGCGACCTTTCGTTTCTTAAGGCACGCGGCCGACGCGCGCCCAGAGTCAAAACGAAACTACTGTTTGCCGCAAATGCTGCGGGCGAAATCATGGTGGCTCTCCACGCAGTGTTATGCGCGGTGATAAACGCAAGAATAAAGGCTTTAAGGGCACAGTTAGGCACGAAGCGTACCGGCTTTGCTGTCAGTCACGTACGATTTCCGTTGATGAGCATGGCGATGCAGACTCCACCGCTTCGTTTCGGTTGAACACTAGCACCATTTTAGCTCTTCTGCATCGCGCATTTATGGTGCTCCACGCTCGCTAAGCTACAGTACTAGAAGCAACTGGGTTTCGCTACTCCATGTATTTATTATTATTTTTAATCCTCCGACGTATACGTCATCATGCACGCTAGCGGCACTAATCTACAAACGGGAGAGATGCGCATGGTGGTAAGTGATGGCCTCCAAGATTGAGTCGAAAAGCTTAGGCGCACTGCCCATTTTTGGAGGCTGGGTGTCTGCTGGCAAATTTATTGCGCAGTTTGCCCATTTCTGTTATGCACTCTGATGTGCTTTTTGACACTCGAGCATGGGTAATGGAGGTTCTCAGATCGAGTGCACTTCGTGTTCGCCGTTTTAGCTACATGGTGAGCGCAGAACCAGGGAAAATTTATCAGTGGCTCGCGGAGCCCCGAGGAAGGGCCTGCAGATCCCCTGTGTTCTGTGGAACCCACTTTGAGAACCCATGAGAAGACACTTATCAACTCGGGACATCTTTCTCAGACTCAAAGAGGCAGTCCTAAGCAATATACCCATGGGAGGGGAGCACATGGTAGTAGTGCTAGATCTTAAAGGTGCCTTTGGCACCATGTCGCACATGCTCATACTCGAAGAACTAGAAAGAATAGAATGTGGGGAGAAAATGTACAATTGCATAAGCTCCTTCTTCATAGACAGGAAAGGCACGATAGGAGTAGAAGACATCAGGTCAGCGAACTTTGACATGCCTGGTGAGGGTACACTTCAAGGGGCCATCCCCTCACCCCTATTAATGAATTTAGGCGTGAACAGACTCGCAAGGTGACTGCAGCATATCCCAGACATGAAATTCGCGCTGTATGCGGACGACAGCATCCTGTGGGCGACAACAGGTCCTCTAGGGTACAAATAACAAGTCTTGCGAGAAGCAATAGAAGCAGTAAGTGATTTTGCAGAACAAAGTGGCATGTCCTAAGCACCAAACAAATCACATTGGGTAAGGCTACACGGCCAAAACTATCGGAAAGATCAAAGCGTCAGCCTATTACTGGGGAACACGGAAATCCCAGAAAAACAAAGAATCCGCATCCTAGGCCTATGGCCACAGGAAAACTGCAGAGCAGACTTTGCAACTAAAATCCTAAAAGCGACCAGCAAACAAATAGCTTGTGTGATAAACAGAATAGCGAGGCAAGGCAGAAGTCTAAGTGAGGTGGAGGCCATCTACCTAGTACACGCATTCGTACTAAGTAGGGTCACATATAGTCTGCCGTATCAAGAGCTCAGCCTTAGCAAAACTCAAGTGGGTGTGAATATACATATGGTGCATAAAGCTGCACTGGGACTTCCATTCAGCATGTCCAAGGAAAAACTACAAGCGCTCAAACTTTACAACACTTTCGAGGAACTGAGGGCAGCGACTATGCTAGGGCAAAAGGAATGCCTCAACCTCTCAAAGGCATGAAGACGGGTCCTGACAGGTTTAAATTTCCCAATGTGACCCCATTACTCAAAGGAGGACCTCCCTTCCATCCCCGTGACTATGAAAACTGATTGATTCTCCGATTCCGAGGAAGATGAGTGCACTCTACCATGGCGCAAGGTATGCGGCTAGAGCTAAACAACTTAGTGCTAAAATATTCAGGAAAGATCGCGACGTCATATACATGGACGTTGCGATGTCCAACCAAGGCCATGTACTTACAGCAGCCAACCACTCCAAACACTCAAACATGAAAATCTCTGCCTTACTGCACATCCATTGCACTGCTTGAGCATAGCTGAAGCAACTGCAATTGCTCTAGCAATTAGACAAGCAGAAGCAAGCAGCAACTCGATAGCGGTCCTGACTGACTCACTAGCGGGGTGCCGGGTGTTCATAAGTGGATGCCTACCGCAAATAACCCTTAAGCTACTAGGTCAAACACTCCGTAAAACGCACAGCATTACGCGGTGCCCGGGACACTCGGGAGTCCCAGGAAACGAACGGGTAAATGTACTAGCTCGCAAACTAGTGAACCAACAGGTGACGCTCCGAATAACATACCAAGTGACCACACCCCGTACGACATCCTTTAGCACCAGCGTCACGAATGACAAATCTATGTGCCTCTGCAGTTTGGAGTAGGAAACGTTCAGAAATATGAAAAAAATCCAGGCTAACGTCTTTCCACACCTGACTGTGGCGCGCAATGTGGCCAGCCGTATATGCGGGTCAAAGTTCCTGGTGTGGGGGGGGGGGTGAATATATAAATAGGCCACCGAACATTAACACCGCTGGTATTCGCCTCACTAGGGGAGCCTAGAGAGGCCATCCTCGCTCGGGCTGAGCTGGAGACCCAGAAGGGTCCCTTGGATCAGGCTGAGCGTACAGCAACGGCCTCTGGAGTCCTGGGCTAGGGAGCCAGCCTTCTCGCACCCGTGTCTTTCCTGATTGAAAAACTAAATAGTTTTTCAATCAGGGGTGTGCGAATAGCGATTTTTGAGACCTAATCGAACACGAATCATATAGTGCCAGAAATGAATCAAATCGAATATTGAATAATTTTTGAATAATTAAGTCATTATCACAGTAATTATAAAATTTTCACATCCTAGCATTCTTAATGTTAGCAAATTTCTGTTGTTACATAATACATTATGAAGCATTGTTTTTAATTATACAGAAATTATGAGAATTGCTACATGCATAAGCATTCTTTGGCTTGGCTGTTATTTTATTTTGTTTCCCAAATTTCAGTTGGCCCACCCCCAAATTTCAAGTTGTCCAACCCCTAAATTTCAAAGTGGCCCATCCCCAAATTTCAAGTTGGCCCACCCCAAAATTTCTAGTTGGCTCACCCCTACCATAAGTTTCCCCATGCATTTTCTATAGAGCCCTATGTGTCCCTATGGGTAATGTGTCACACTTTTTTGCATTACAGACCCGATTTTGTTAACCAAATTATCTCTGTTCGTTTTTTTTCTTTCAATTGTTCCTTATCGCTTGTAAAGCTACTGATCATCTAAATTTACACTATTAAAACGATTAAATCTCCAAACTTCGCAAATTACGAATTTTTGCAGATACATGGCATACACTTTTCGTGTGACAGACAGATTTTGATGGGGTACTTACCAAAGAATGCTTACACATTGAAACACAAATGGAGACTTAGGAGCAAACAAGTAGTTTCTTCACATGCGCATGACCCTTCAGAGGGTGCGAATGATCGATGTATAGCCTTTAACGTATGGCCACCTAAGAGATGTAGCCTGCCCCACTACACAAGCTTCCATGTTTTATGTCTGTACTATCCCTGCAGGGGTGAAAATTTACCGTAATTTTGCTCCAATTTTATGTTTAAGTGGGTGCAGTTGATGTTTTGAAATATTAAAAAAATATTTGAACAATATTCGCATTTACGAATAGTGACTATTCGATTCGAAGATCGAATCGAATAGGACACTATTCGATTTGTTATTCGAAAGTCTTGAATATTCACACACCCCTACAGTCAATCAACTATTAGAGAATCCAAATATTTCTTGAATAGTTTTCAAATACAGTGGAAACCTGTGATAACGAAATCTCACGACTACACAATTCTTGCGACAACGAAATATTTTCGTATCCTAGGTGAACACCCATAGGATTCAATGCATTTCATACCTCTTGACAAGGAAATGTCGCTGTACTGCAATCCCGCATCAATGAAATTTCCTAGAACGTAACCCTGCCTATTACCTACTCATGCAAGGCTAGCAGGCTCCAAAATTTACTCAAATGCAGTTGCTTTGCATTAAAATTACGTAAAATACCACCTTACACTTGTGTGGGCGCCACCTTGTTTGTTTACAAAAGCAACCAAGCACTGGGAGTGATCATGGAGGAAACACGGCATGGCTGCCATACTGTTTGCTGATCGCCTGTTTGAAGTGGCAGCATGTTGCTACTGGCATGTGATGGCGGTTTTTGTACACCTAGTGCAGTGCGTAGTCTGTGCCTCGGCAAGAAAAATGATGCAAAAACAAGGCATTCCACGTCCCACCGATGTGGAATTGTTTATAGTGTTTGAGATGGTGATCGCAGCGTGGAGTGCTACGCACTGGGCCATGATTGAGCAATCATCTGGGAATACGCATTCCTTGCTTCAAAAATGCGGGTTTTGGTGCCACTTGACTGATATCATTTGCAGATTGGGTGCCGGATGTAGATTTGCGTGAAGGGGCCGGTATCTCGATCGACTGCCTTTGGGTGTACGATCACTTTCACGCTTGGCACCATACGCGTCTGCGCCTACGGTCAACAGCAGAAATGCTGCTGTATGCATTTAGCGCTGTTGCTCTGTGTCCGATGCCGAGTTACACAAACTTTTGCAAAAGTGGTTGTATCTCCAAAAACAGTTGACAGAGTACTGCACCACGGCAGTGTTACCATTGCTGATCGATGTATGCGGCGCACTTTGTACTGTCGGCAATGCCGTTCTGTATCTTCAAAAGCTTGCCAAAGTAGACTAATGGAATTTTGACAATAAAGTTTTGTTCTGCGATGCATTACCTATTTGTGCTCTCTTTTCGCAACAACAAAATTCTTGCAACAGCGAATTTTTTGCATTCCCCGTTGATTTCGTTATTGCGAAGTCCAACTCCATGTCACATCGTTGACTGTACGCAATATAACATGAAATTGCGTTAAAAATGTGATAGCTTTAATCCAATCCACAGTGTACGTGACATGCTCTGTTGCTCAGCCAGCCATACTTTTCCAGCTAGATGCGATGACTCGCAATAAAAAGGCTGTTTAGACAGAGCATGCAGCAGCAAATACTGTTTGGTATTATTTATAGGTGCAGCACCTGAGTCCTCTCATCGGATTAGATATGTTTCATTGCAATGTACTTGATGCAGTTACGGCACCATCTGCTGCGGCTGTTTGAACCAGAGAAAAAGTTCCTTTCTTCACTCGGCCATCACCGCAGACAGCATGCAGTTCTGATTTTGGTTGTGAATGTACACACAGATAACGAATCGCTAACAAGGGAAACATTATGCAATAATGCATAACTGCCTATGCTCCGCAGAGCACAGAGTTCGCGAAAAAACAGCTTAACAATTCCTAATGCTCCCTTTTATGCTTTTAGTAAAGCATGCTTTATAATGTACACTGTAATGACAAACTTTCTAGTGTTGTGAATACCAAGATGTGAAGATTGTTTGATATTATAATGAGCTTGCTGTACGTTATTCATAAACTATTTGAAAAATATGCAATCCGATTCTCTTCCCGGATTCAATTCGCCTTTGGCAATATTCAATTCCAATTCAATTTGGTCTCAAAAACTACTATTCATACAACCTTAGAATTTATTGGTAAATCGCATGCAGAACTGGCTTCTAGCGCTACATGGGCACACACTTGGCATCTTCATGCATTTGGAAGAGACAACTTGACTTTGTATCGTGGTACAGTTGTTCACGTGCAGAGCTTGCCATTTAGCGAAGCATCCTTAACGTTGCTGTGAACATATTGATAGCTGTAGGGGCGAACCTGGAACAAATGGTCCATGTCAATGACAAACCAAGGGTTTTAGTTCACCGCAAAGCAGTTTGCACAGTTTGGTTAGCCCATAAAAACATATTACAGTCAATTCTTATTAGTGTAACAAATCCAGTGGGTTTTTTGTTGAACATATGGTGCAACAACATGCGGAGAGACCGTAGCCAGAGGTAGGCACTGGACATACCATGCATCTGATACAAAGTACTGCTGTGACTGCTGCACTAATTCGTTTGGCTGCACTATAGGCTGCTGACTACAGGGGGGCTCTGGGGCCCGAGCCCCCTCCGGTAGGTGCTGAAGCCCCGCCCACACACACACACCTAAAGTGCCATTGCCAGAGCTTTGTCACCGACATCATTTGAGGTTTCTTTTGACTTTCCTCGACCTTTTCACTTGAAATATTACTGGGGCTAATAGCTTTTGCTTCATTGTTGGCATGGACGTGCAAGAGTTTTAATTCATACTTTCACTTTATTTCTGCAAATCCTGACAATGGGAGGACACGCGCATTAGAAGCACTAGCGACGGCTGCCTCATCTGTATTTTCTGATTCAACATTGTTTCAAGTTTCCACTGTAAACACCATGCACATGCACAAGAGAGAGAGAGAGAGAGATGCAAATGAGAGAAAGGCAGGGAGGTTAACCAAAGTTAAAACCTCCGGTTTGCTACCCTGCACTAGGGGAAGGGTAAGGGGAAGTAAAGACGGAAAGAAGAGCATGACAAAAATAAAAGCGTGAGAAAGAAAATTTGAAAAGGGATGGAATGGGATCATTATAGTCCTTCTAATAGGCCACTGTCACGTAAAAAGGTCAACAAAGGCTTGACCGACTTTCGCTGCGATGACAGTTCATGTCGGCATTCCAAGACTGACTGTTCTGAAAGTGGCCTGTCGTCAAGGCGTGCCAACGCGGTCGCTAGTGACAGCCGGTGCGCGCTGTATCGAGGACAGTGGCAAAGTACGTGTTCGATAGTCTCCTCGCTGCTGCAGTGACTGCAAGGCGCGCTGTCGTCCATACCGACTCGGAAGGCGAAAGATCTTGTGTAAGCGACACAAGCCACAGTCTGCAAAGTACTGCTGTCTCGAGCCGCGAGAGTGCAGATGGGGGTCGAAGTCGAAATATACACACAGGACAAAGTTTATTATATTTTGAAATGGATGGAGGTAGCCAATCAAAAATTATTTCTAAAGGTTTCTAATTATTTCTAAAGGAGCCTATGCCTTGAATATGTTCTGTATGTTCACCACACTTAAAACTGCTTTGTGTGCTTTTTTGATTAACGTCGTGTGAAATGCATGTGAATGTTGTGTGTCTCAATATTGCTTCTCTTTCCAGTAAGCAATGCCAATGGCTCATGAAAAAAAAAAAACATTTATAATAATTTACAACATTTATTAGGTATGGAAACATTGTAAGTTGCATGCAGAGGTCGTAAATAAATACAAGGTGTCGGAATAACTATGATGCACCAAGATTTAAAAAAATGGCAATGTGTTACTCGAAGAAAACCTAGTGCATATTGTTTACAGTACAGTGGAGTAGCTGCTAGTAATTTTTTCGTTACTGAGATTAATTAGGCAATTGTAATTAATTATCTAACTCGAGACATACTATCCTAATTATCAAAGCATCAATGAGGCATTTGAAGGCACAGCAAGGGACATCTAACTGCAGTATTTTCAGCAATGTACTAATTGCATACTAATTTTTTTCTGACCAATAAATAAACCCCGCGAAATATGGAGAATACCACGTGACTGCACTCCCAGCCGCATCATAAAGCAGTGCCCTCCAACAGGCTCCCTCTGAGTTATCCAGAACGAAAGAAAGAAAATAAAGAAAAACACCCGGATCGAGCTAGTGCCTTATCTGCCGCGCTCCGGCAGAAGTAACACATCGCGTTTGGTGTTAGTTGGAAACAAGCTGTGATAGCTGTTGTCTTAGCATCGATAAAGTGCACGCATGTTTTTTTTGTTGTTTTTTTTTTGCCTCAAAACCTATCGCAAAAAAAAAGTGAATTGACAGCATCAGTATAAAGGTTTAAAGGTGCATTTTGTTTCGTCCCAGTCGCCATGTCTTTCTTTAATGAAATCTGCAAATGGCAACAAGAGGAAGGCCACAAATATATATATCGGTCTTAGAAGTGTGGCAGTAGACCAAACGCATCGACTATCATCAGAAATTATGAAAACTGAGACAAACCGGCAGCTTGAAGAAACAGCGGAGGAGGACTCCATCTTTGAGTCCATGCCTACACACAGATTTTCTAGCATCCGTAGCCTCAAACCCTCATGATAGCGTGCGGGATGGGGCCGCCCAGGTACCCATTTTTAAGTAATCAGTTTGGAGGATTCTACATGATGGCCTTTCACCCGTACCACGTTAACCAGCACCAGTGCTTAGAAAATAGGGACCTGTAGAATCGTCTAGATTTCTCGAATCTAGTCCTGACAAATGCTGATAAGTCACCGGACTTTTTGAGCAACATCATGTGCACAGATGAAGCCAATTTTTGCAGAAATGCCTAGGTAAATCTGCATAATGCACATTGGGTAAAGCGCAATTGGCACCAGTACGAATGGTCGATCAGTGTGTGGTTCGGAATTTACCCCGGTGCTATAATCGGTCCCATCTTCTTCGACCACACATTGATTGGACAGCGTTACGTGAACGAAATCCTTGAAGGAGCGGTTGATGAGCCTCTCAGCGAAGTCCCGCTGTCACATCTTCCACTTCTGTGGTGTCAGCAACGTTGGGCACCCGCACACAACAGCAGCTGAGCACGAAACTGGCTGGATGCGACTTTCATGCGCAATAAATTTGAAGGCACGGCCCTGTAAATTGGCTGGCTAGGTCACCTGACCTCCCTGCACACTCTTTCTTTGGGGTTATGTGAAAGATTGTGCTTACATGATCGAGACGGACATCAGATTAGTTCAAGGCAAGGATAACGGATGTCTGCTGTAGAATTACGGTGTCAGTCATCAAGAAAGCCACTGGAGATGTGATAAAACGGACACAGTACTGCGTAGCTGCAAAAGGAGACCTATTCGAACACGTCCTCTGGCTTGTGTTGAACGGAGCTTACGAATTCATAGATAATAAGGGCACACTGAAATCTGATGGTTTTTCTCCCCCTTTTTTTTTGTGCAGACATCCTGATGCCGATTCGGCTCCTTTAAAAGCGGTATATTTATCGAACACATCAGTTTCGCCTTCTTTCTACACGTTGGTTGCTTCCCAGTCAGTTTATTTAGCTTTTATTTTTTGACACGAACCTGTTTTTGCAGCATGTATGCACTTTAATGAAAAATAAAACGGTCACTTTAATTTGGCTTTGGTCCGAAGCAAGTTTCTGGCTTGAAATATAGCTTCGCATGCACTCTTTCAATGAGGTGCGAGCAAAGCTGGGATTTTAAAGCAATCTATGCCTATTACATTGCTTTTCGCACTTCGTGCATGGTCAGAGCAGTGCTTTGGCCACGTTATCAAGGGGCTTTTGTCATCAGTGTGATCAGTCGGCCTTGAGAGACGGATAATAAGTGCGACATAGAAATGAGTGGAAGGAATAGCTGCGAAGCTAGAAAACCTGGTGTTGGTGCCTCTTCCGTATCATTATCAAGGTGATGCGCTGTCTCCTCGGGTTTGCGACAGGCAATGCAGTTGCTTTAAATAGGCTTATTTGAGGGCGCTGCTTTATAATGCTGGTGGGAGCGCACTAACGTGGTATTTTTCATACTTCGTGAGGTTTCCTTGCCAGTCTGAAAAAATTGTATGCAATTATTAGTATGCCGCTGAAAACACGCAGTTTGATGTCATTTTGGGTGTGCCGGTAAATACCTCATTGACACGTTGAAAATTAGGACAGTACTTCTCGAGCTGGATAATTAATTGCAATTACTGAATTAAATCTCAGTAAGAAAATAATTCCTGGTGGCTACTCCGCTGTACTAGAAACAATATGCACTAATTTTTCTTCGAGTAAGGCAACTGCTCTTTTTTAACTCTTGGTGCATGATGTTGGGGAACACTATAATACACTCAGTAACTGAAATGAAGCCAAGCCAGACTCACTCAAAATCAGAATCAACAGCAGTCATGTGCAGCAGCACTTATACTTGGACTCACAGGAAAAGAAAAAGAAAGTGAGAGAGACTGCAGTTTCGCCGGAAAGGCGAAGAAATATTAGTGATAGCCAAGTATGCGACAATTACACAAAGGAAGATTACACCACCGAGAGGACTCGGGTTGTGAAATTGAACTGGAGCAAACTAGTCAGTTGGAAGAACAAATGTGTATTACTGGAGACATCTTTGTGGCTGCAGAAATGTTACAGTGGAGATATTACAGTGCATAGGCCCCACACTCTACTGCAAAATGGACTCATTAATTGTGGGCTCAATGCCTGGAGCACGAAATAAATAAATTAAGTTTTTTTGAAGTTTCCACATTATTACCTTATAGGCAGGTGTACTTAGCACCTGCAAATTTTTGCTGGACAGCAATATATAATGGGCTTAAAGCTTTTTATCACGGCTTCATGCCTTTTCACCTTACTCGACAACGCCCTTTGCACTCACTTGTTGGCCTGCCTTCTGCAATAGCAAAGATGTTGAAAAGTTTGAATGTCACCTGTTAACTTTGCGAAACTGTTGCTTTTCCATGGTCAAGCTGCAGAGATTATGCTTGTGTGCTTTACTGGCAGCAGCTTATACGAACCGAGTATAGATATGGTGGCATCTGGCTGCCTAGCTGGCAGTGGTGTGTGCCAATTCTCAACAAGTTCACTGGCACATTTGCAGAGCAGACACACAAACACACAAAGAAAGCTTGTGGGCTGTCTTAGGTGATATATAGATTGTACGGAGTATGCACTTGAGGAAGAGCGAGTCATTTTGGTGGAGTGTGCTTGGCTTGGGGTTGCCATGAGTCTTGCTTTTTGACTAGGTATCATGCTGCAATGTAAACTGAGCAAAAGGCTATTACTTATACTTTCCTGCTACTGCTAGCTTAAGCTGTAAGTTGTCCCCCGATTTTTCATTGTTTTTCTGGATAGCATAATTTGTTGGACATTGCGAGAAAAATAGTGTTGAAAAAAAGTAGCAGTTTCGCCTGAGAGGTGAAGTGTCGATTGCAATAGCAAATTAGTGGACAGCTGTACAAAGTAAGGATGGTAGTTTTATCGGCCGTATAAACTTGTAAAAATAAGCATACTTACTAGGTAAATTAACAAGCATGATGTCATGTGCGCACAAGCAAACATGAACACAACAGGAAGCACGGTAGCAGTGAGCGAATTGACCTTCATGCTGCCTCTCGCATCGAACTAAGCTGCAAAAATACAGTGCACGGCGGCTCTGTGCCGCCGCAGGTGGCTTTCAAGATACAGCAGCCCGGAGTAGAGCCCCCCTTCCTCCCTACACTCTTAAAAACGTTTGCACCCTTTGAGGCTTATCTTGTCCCACAACAATAATCATCTATCTTGCCTGCATTTCCTTTCGTTAATGCTACCCGTCCCAGTACTTCCAGGTCACGAACAGCATGCTCGTTATCAGTGCGACATATCATTCTCGTGAGGAAAGTAGCATGAGCAGAGTTTTCAAGAAAGGAAATGCAGGCAAGGCAGATGACGATTATTGTTGTGGGACAAGATACGCCCTAAAGGGTACAAACTATTTTAAGAGTGTACCCTCCCCCAGAGCCTTACGCATGACGGGAGATGGCGTGCTTCCTCTCTGCTTTCCTCTTTTGTGTGCACGAGATTGAGCCGTGAGCACCGGCTCACCGCATGCTTTCACTTGCACATATAGCATACGGCGTGCGGCGACAATTTTATCGCTCTTGTACTTTATATGGAACCTTACGGCACCGCTGATGCCAGAAATGCACCTGGAGTGTCCATAAAATTGCTATAGCAATAAAACAAGTTGCTGTGTTCTGATGCTTATTTTTTAGTAGTCATGGAAATTTCACTCCAAAGGTTAAAAAAAAGAAAGAAAGACGTGGAAAAGTCGGGGTTTAGAAAAAGTAATTTGCTAGACACCCCGTTATAAGCTCCTTTTCTTGTGTGATCACTTTTTGCTTACATTTTGTGATGTCGCAACAGATGGAGTCACCATTCATCTTTGTGCTATTTTGACTGCCACCTTTTGAAATTGTGTTGAAAATAAAATGGCCATGTATTAATCTTTCTGCTATATTGAATTGCATGAAGCAGAGTGCATAGTATAATTACGTCCATAGGCTGTACTTTGTCTGGCTGTTGTTGTGTAATAGAATAACTTTCAACTAATAAGTATTTTCCACTCGACTGAATTGTCACCTGAAACAGGATGTAGAAAGGTTTTCAGAGAGCCCTTCACCATACAATCGAGCTGGATATGGTTGTCTCATCACTTGTCACTGACAGGGACTTGGAGATCAAGTCATTCATGAAAGACTACTACCACAAGATAACACACTTGTTTGACCTTTGGCACATTGCAAGAGGTAAACTGTCCATCGCTGTGAATGCAACGAATGCTACACATTTAAATGTGGTCTCTTTTCTAATATGCTTAGAAGAGAAGATTGCTGCTCTTGTATGAGCAAAGCAGCATGAAGTCCCTTACCTAGGAATTCCTTTATCCAGCACTTTTATTGCTGCATAGTGAACAGTGATGTGGACGTCAAGTTAGTTGGCTGTAAATCCTTCATCATGCGGTAAATGTGCACGAGTACCTAAACATGCTGCATCCCTTATGCTTTGAAAGACCAATGCAGTACTTTGACTTGTTGCTGAAGGTAGTGGTGTGAAGCATCTTTTTTTTAAATGCTCTTCTTGGCATTTTTGCGTATTTAAGAACCTGAACGCAGCCACATATGGGTGCAGAATTTAATAAAAATATGTTTTTTTTGTGGCAATATGGCTGGTGGCATTCAACTGTTTTGATACCTCTTCCATAACACATGTGTAATTTGTGGTGTAAAGTTACTGGCATTTACAGATGGTAGGCTCTCTATGAGCCACATAACTGTGTTATTTTCTTTTTCTGCATTTCTGTGAAGTGATGTAAATACCATTTTGCTTTTAGAATCAGTCATTCCAATAGCTGAAGTCAATTCTGGGATCACCCCGTCTTCTGTGGAACCTGCCATGTGCATCAAACAGTGCAGAGTTCCTTCTTATTCGTTATGCTCCCATGAGTAGCAGATTCACCTATGAACAAATGCTGGCAAGGTAACACTTATTGTGAAACTAACAGTTCGAAGATGGGACAAAGAGGGCAAGAAACAGACACAGCAAATAACACTTCGTTGTGTCTGTTTCTTGCCCTCAGTCACAAGTCATGCACCAGCTAGTCAAAATGAACACAATCGTAATGTAGCACTACCTGTTAATACCTGCATAGTGCAAGCTGAGTGCAAGGTCATGAGCGGCACTGGCTAACACTTGCAAGGTCAGAGCTTGTACACATTCACAAATACCCAAGAAAGTGGATGGAAGAACAGCTGTCACCATAGCTCAATTCGTTGAGCATCATGCATGTAATGAGAAAGGTGTGGGTTTGGCTCTCACCGGTGGCAATTTTTGCTCCTATGCGTTCCTTGGCTTCATTCGATTGTGTCTAAAAAAAAATTTATCCCCTTGGTTCTTCAAGTTCAGTGCAGGTAACATTTTGAAAAGAGGCTGTGTGTGAAAATGTGGTTTGGAATGCTGCAGCTAGTGTTGCATTATCATGATCTGTCTGAAGAAGCGGCGGACCACTCCAGTGCGTCTGCGTTCAGGACTGCCATGGAACACATTTTTCTTTGAAGCAGCCCACCCCTCATGTAAAACCCCTCTCCAGGGGCATTTGAGGAATAAATAAATAAATAAATAAATCACTTCTGAACCAGCAACTGCTCACAAGGGTTGCAATGTGGGCTTGTACGTAATGCATCTTCAAGGGGTGTACAGCAGCGCGATTAAAAGATGGGACAAAAAAAGACACACAGGGACACATGCAGCGCTGTGTGGGTCCCTGTGTGTCTTCTTTTGCCCCGTCTTTTAATCTCGCTGCTGTAGACCCCTTGAAGAAACTGCTGTATAATCATGCTCGCATGATCTGAAAGGTAGTTTTTATTCATGTGTTCTGGTACAAATAGAATATTTTGCATGGATTGTGTGCTGTTTTGCATTTGATTGAAGGGGGAAGGTGCCGGCTGCTTAGTGGGTTGCAAAAATTTTTAAATCTCAAGAAATGCTGGACAGAAAGACTAGAGTATGAAGCATGTGTTTAGTCTGGTCTTCATGGATTTCTCCTTTCACAGCTTTTTTATGAAGTATTGTGCCCTCATTAGCAGATCAGTCCACAGGGTTTATTTATGAGTTTATTTTGTGGTTCCATTCATTGTAGAACACAGATTGCTGGTCTTCACTACAACGAAAATAGCAGTAGAGCTACGCTGACCTATGTGAATGGAGATCAGCGAATTTGCCAGTGATTTTCTTGAGGAGAACGAAGTGGACTGTGACACCAATGAAACAAAGCAAGATAGAGTAAGTAGTGTCATCATGTAATGTTTATAATTTAAATAGATTGCGATATTTAAATAGAACATAAAGGTGCTCTAGCGTTCAATGCTGCTTGAGGTTTGTGTTGAACTAAGTTGTTAATTAAAGCTATTTTTGTGGAGTGAAATGTTAGGGTGAATTTTAATGGTGAAGTCGGCACAACTTTTTTCTGCTCTCCTTGGAGCAAGTGTTTTACAATTACAGAGTGAGGGTGTGAATCGCGTGTTGCATTCATAGATTGAGAGATTTCCAGCCGCGACCACTCTGAGGAGCAGTCGAGAACAGACGGAGTGGACCGGAACTCTGCTTAACACATTTCCTTTACGTATGCTTTTTCATTCTCTTGCTGTTCACCACGCTTGGTGGTGCCATGGTAGTCGTGGATTTCATGGTAATTGCAGACGCCATGAACTTTTCACAGTGCGTAGCGTTGCTTTTTCTGCTCGATAGCGACAGCTCCGACATAGATATTTCAAGTTCTAATATGTGTGACGATTCTAACGAAGTGGCCACAGTGACGCTGATTATGAGCGGGCATTCAATAGAACGTTTCACCTGCACTGGCAGCAAACAGCACAAGCAGATGACCACACACTGCATACAGTAGAGCACTACTGCTCTCACGCTATGCTCTATTGGCGTGGGCTGTGTTCCAATCAAGAAGACAATGCTGTTTGTCAGAAAGTGGTGCTTGCTCGAGGAGCAGGTCCGCTGCTCCCAATTTGGCATTCACAATTTGGGATGTACGGACACCTATAGGCTTTCTCTTGCTGTCATTTTTCATGATTGAGCTGCCGTTAACATCCTGCATATTGGCTGCTTACATCATACATTCCAAAATTTGCACACAGCCAGAGTTTAATGTATCCTATATTGAGTACTTGTAGGCGGCTTTGTTTGAATGTAGGACTTCAGAGGTTTAAACAAGACATTCAGATAAGTCAATGCATTGTAAGTGGGTGTAGTACTGTGAGCAGTGTCACCACCAAAATTGCCATATCACATTTAGTTTCTACAGCTTATATGCTAGAAATGTAGCTAAAGGTTTTCCTGCACACATCAATTGGTAGAATTGCAACGAGTGACATGGCCAAGTGAGTTTTGTTAAAGGGGGATGGACAGCAAAATCTACTAATATGCAGTTTTTAAAATTTTAATGCCAAAATATGCCAGCATCTATGGGAAATGTTTGCACCAAGTGGCGTCCTCAGATATGCACTTGAAGGTATTTAATAATGATGCCAAACATGCCAGCTTGCTACGAAAGTTTGGGTGACTTGCTATGACGTTTGCTTTGTTATTCTTGACTTAAAATGCCCAAATATCTTCATTTGTGTAATCATTTAGGATCATAATGTCTGTAGTTTATTTAATGTTTTCAGTAGTTCACTATATGCCCTAAAGGTGTCATAATAGCCTAGATAGTTCACGCGCAAACCCTTGATTTTCTGGGCATCCATAGTAAGCCACTGTTTAGGAGGCAATTGGTTACTACAGTGATGGCAACAGTGCCAAAACAACCTTTGGTGTTACATCAGGTGTGTTTTGCATTGCTATGCCAAGCAGGGTGGACCATGATGTATAAGATAGGCTGGCTTTCAGGCCTCTGCCAAAAGCAAGAAATGGAGGAAAATCAAGGTGAGTGAAAGAAATGGTGTTAAAAGACAATCCGAAAAAAATTGTTGTGAAGACTAATGTACCAGGAGCATTCTAGGGTCAACTTGTTGGAAATTAAATGTCAATCATGTTTTCTCAAAACACCATTTTACTGGCAAAAGAAAGCTTTTCTGTAGGACTGCTGTACTTTCCAAATAGCATTTTTTGTAAATTGTTCTTGAATTCTTGCTACACCTACTCAACCAAATGAAATGTATTATACAATGGCTGAAGCTACCCTTATTATTTTGGTTCAGTACAAAGCCCAGTACATATAAAACTAAGAAAGCTTTGGAGCTCTTTGCCTACTTAAAAATTTCAGAAATGTTCCTTCAAAAAGTAAAACATACTAAAATGATATTTTAAAGATATTCAGTATTCTTGTACTAAATTTACCACACTTTTAGAAGACACTATTACATAGTCTAAAAATTTCCAACCACTGTACTTTGCTCAAAAATTTGCAAAGTTAGAGATAGTTGTAGCTGAATACCTAGGTCCACTATACATCGCCCCTTAAGTGCAGCTCTGACGCATTATTGTTTCAGGGTATGTGTCCATCCTCATCAGCAATGTCTTGGATTGCATCAAGAGAAATGGCCGTCCTTCTCTGCAGATGATAAAGATTCTGCACAATGACATCATGACGCTCTCTCCACCATGTATGACTCAAAGCCAATAAAGCAGGAGTCACTGTTCGCCTTCTGCTCCACAGCACTGAAAGGTCAAGAAAGTGCATCGCTGTGCAGCAACGCCATAAGATTTGCCAAACAAGAATAAAAAAATCCATGCAGAATACCCTCTGGGAGTTATCTAGACGATGCGTAAGCATTTTGTAGTACTGATGTGGTGTTTCGTGGTAGTATGTATGCTGGTGTGTTTCACATAATTGCGAGAACTACTGCAAAAGAACCGTGAAACGTAGAAGCACGGTTGCAACACCGATCTGTTAAGTGAGACCTGCACGAGACGATGTAGAAGAGGCGAGTAGAAGCAATGTTCACTGGTCTTATAGATAGCCCACAGCAGATGTCGACGTGGGATAAAATGAGGAGGGAGACGTACCAACTGAAGGAAATATATGCAGCATTTGTTAGGTACACTGAACGTTATGAACCGTCATCAAACCATGCTCTGCCGGCGGCTGCGTCTGGCGTGGCAGCACAGCCTGTATCTTGAAAGCAATGCGCGATGCCAACAGAGAGTTCTGACTGCTCACAGATGCGCACTGTGTTCTCGCTGCTTACTTAGTGTTGAAGAGAGATGTGCGGGCCCGTATCTCGAAAGCGATCTGCCAAAGTGGCAGAGTGCGGCATGTGCTGAGAGCTTCATTGGCATTCAAGCAAGGTGAATGGTGAAGCAAGGTGAATTCACGCAGGTGAATTTGCTCGCTGCTGCGGGTTATGTCGAAAGCGATTGTCTTACGGGATGGACGGTTTTTCTGTTGGGTAAACAAAGAAATGCTTACGCATTTAAAACAGCCCCCTCAGTGTGTCTGCTTTAGCCAGCAAAGAGTGCATGCGGTACTGATTCTGCTATGCCCAGGGCCGGATTAAGAAAAATGGGGGCCCTGGGCTAATGCACATGCAGGCCCCCTTTTCCCTATACTGACCCCCCCCCCCCTGTCGCCTGCTACACTACTGGAAATATGCCATGTTTCATTTTAATTCATCCAAATTAAAAAGGATGAAGTGCGATCAAAGGGATTATTATTATTGTTATTATTATAAGGAAAACAACAAAACTTGCTTGAAACGCATGCTGTTGTAAACACCAACACATATGTTCACTTTGTGATTAATCTGCATTCTGTTTTCAGCAAAAGCTAGGCTTTAAAGAAAAGTTTAGTGCACTCAAGAAGAACAAGAACGTAGAAAAGACAACACAGCTCAGATGTCGATCCTTCTGAAGCTAGGCTTTGTTTGCATCACTAAGTTTAATCCCGTTAGGAGACGCATGGTTGTATCCAAAACATTCTTTATTAAAATTCAAGCATCAGACTGCAGTAATTGTTATAATGTTACTCAATAAATATGCAATAGATTTATACAATACTTAAGGCAATACAAACAGCATCAAAATGCACTAGAATACAGATGAAAATTACCAACTGTAATTACAAAATATTATTTGAAAATATTTTCGTTAAAGGTAAGACAAGCAAGGACGACACCAAATAAATGTGGCACTATTAAAAACAACAAAAATACAGTTCTTTATAAGCACGCTAAATATCACAAGAACAAACGAGAGGAACAACGAAGATTTGCATATCTTGAATTACACTGCTCAGCGTTTCATTGGCAACGTGGAGGCTGGGAGTCGACACAACGAAGTTATTGGAACTATTCATGTATAGCGCAAACAGCCCTCTTTTAAGATGGCATCTTTCGCGCCGTTGCTTTGGTGGAATCAGATATAGTCTGTTCAAAGGATAGATCGCGGAGGAGGTCACTTTCAATGGACATGATAGCAAGCGAGTTCACCTTGTCGTCAAGGAGGCTCAAACGAAGGCGATTTTTTATCAGCGACAACTTGGAAAACGATCGTTCGGTCTCACAGTTTGCCACGGGTATGTTTAAGTACATTCGCAAAGCAATAGAAAGGTTCGGAAACACATCAATAAGCTTTCTTTCGTGCAGCAACTTCATTATTCCCAGGGGACTCGTGTTTTGGCACACAGAGTTGTGCAGAAAGTTCGCAAACTGAACGATTTCAGTGGAAAATGCTGGCTCCAAATCATTCTTGTAGTGTTGCATCTGGGTCGCAAGCCCCAAGGGTAGCGTTGACCTGGCGGCCTGGGGCACAACTGGAAGCATTCGAAGGTCCTGGCAAAGGATGAGTCGATTGCTAACAGAACAACTTGTTTATTATAGCATCGCAAAAGAGCGGCCGGTCAGGTCGACCGAAGTGGAGAGACGGGAGAGCACGTTACTCGACGGAAGAAATCGGAGCCTCTCTCTTGGCGTCCGGGGGCAGCTGCTTTTATACTCTCGGAGTCGAGGGCAAGAAGGAACGGCTCGGGATGAGGCGCACGTGACGGCGACGCGCGGACACGTTGAGACGAGAAGTGACGCATCCGCCGGGCCGGCGCCGGTCAGACCTCCTCGCTTCGCAGTTGGGGAGCTCCTCTCCCCGGCTGCCGCGCTTTGACAAGCGTGGGCACCAACATGCACACACACACACACGCACACACGAAGACACGTGGCATTGAAACATGCTTGGACGCGCTTGGGAGGAAGCGTTGCGGCAGCGCTGAACGGGCCAAAATGTCCGCCGCTTTGAACGAAGCCCCGGCGTCCGTTGCATGCGCGCCGGCTATACCGCGCGTCGGAGGCGAAACGTAACAGACCGCCCCGCCGGGAGAAGGAGATCCCGATGGTCAGGGGACTGCATCCGCTGTCCGGAGGGATGTCGCTCGATGATGCTCATAACTGAAGTCGGTCGCCCCCCGGCGTTTCTTGGGCGCAGCGCACCGAGAAGGCCTCGTTCGCACGTTCAGGTTCACACAGGACACTGCAAAGTGACTTCGGGAGAGTTGCCATTTTTTTCTCTCGTTCCCAGCAAGCGTTAGAACTACGCCGAAACTCAACCGCTCAGTCAGCAAGCACGACACAACCCTCACTAAGCCATGCCAGGCTCTTTCCCCTTTTATACTACTGCCTAGTTCCTTACAGTAGTCTAGCAGCACTCAGAACGCGTCCACAAATTGGAAAATTGCACTAGAAAGCACGTCCTGACATTGAAACACTAAACAAAAGCAATATGTTAAAAATCCTGGCTCAGGAAGAAAACATCAGTAACAAACAACTTTGAGGCTGATTCCTACGTTAGGGGCCTCGACTTAAGCCATCGGCGTTACCGTTGAGACTCCCCTTTTTGTAACGCACCTCAAAGGAATATTGTTGCAAAGCGAGGCTCCAGCGCAGGAGGCGGCCATTTTTAGGAGAGATGGTCTGCAGCCATTGGAGAGGGCAGTGATCCGTCTCAATGATAAACCTCGAGCCGGCTAGGTAGCATGACAATTTCTGAACGGTCCATACGAGACACGCACACTCTTTCTCGGTGGCGCTGTACGCCTGCTCACGACTGGTCAGCTTACGACTAGCATACAGGACGGGGTGTTCCACTTCTCCATTTTCCCGTTGGCACAGTACAACGCCCATGCCTCGCTCACTAGCATCGCACTGAACAACGAACCCTTTTGTGTAGTCTGGCGATCGTAGCACAGGCTGGCTTGTTAGGGCGCTCTTTAGGGCGCTAAAAGCTCTTTCCCGTGTCTCGTCCCACACGACTGTTTGGGGCTCTGTTTTTCTTAGAGCATCCGTCAGGGGAGCCGCGATATCAGAGTACCTGGTGATGTACCTCTGATAGTAGCCGGCGACACCTAAGAACGACCGAATATCGGTTGCGGGAAGTCTCGCACAGCGGCCACCTTTATTTCAGAGGGGCGGCGACGACCCCGTCCAATCACGTGACCGAGGTAGACAACCTCGGCCTGTGCTAACGGCACTTGGGAGCCTTGACTGTCAAGCCCGCTTCGCGCAGGCGGGTTAGCACTGCCCGCAAGTGTGCCATATGCTCAGACCAGGATGCGGAGAATATCGCTACGTCGTCTACATACGGTAAAGCGAATTCTTCCTGTCCCCGCAACACTTTGTCCATGAGGCTTGAAAAGCAGTATGGCGCGTTCTTGAAACCAAAACTCAAAACTTTAGGACGGAATGTTCCCATTGGTGAAATGAACGCCGCATACCTACTAGCCTCTTCTGTAAGTGGAACCTGCCAATAACCCTTGACAAGATCTAGGGTGGAAATAAAGTGAGCACTACTAACTTTCTCAAGGCGCTCCTCGATGTTAGGGATCGGATAAATTTGATCCTTAGTGATGGAATTAAGCCTGCGGTAGTCGACGCAAGGACGAGGTTCCTTGCCCGGTACCTCAACTAAAATCAAAGGGGAGGTATAATCACTCTCACCCGCCTCAATAACACCGAGCTGTATCATTTTCTTTACCTCAGCCTCCATAATATCGCGCTGGCGGGGTGACACCCGGTACGCGCCTTGGATCGTACTGGCTCTGGAGAGGTAAGTTCTGTTTCATGAGTAAGGACAGAAGTCCTACCAGGCCTCTCAGAGAACTGACCTTGAAACTTTTGTAAGAGCTGGTGTAGTTCGGTTTTCTGCTCAGGCGACAGCGGTGCTTTACTGATTAAGTCACTAATGACTTGATCGGTGTCTTCCCTGTTCGTCACTGAGCCTAGTCCCGGAAGCTCGACCGGAAGCTCTTCGGAAACGTTTACCATCATACACACCACTGCTTCCCGTTGTCTATAGGGTTTGAGCAGATTACAGTGGTAAACTTGCTGTGCTTTCCGTTTTCCTGGCAGACTCACCACGTAGTTAACGTCCGACAGTTTTTGAACAACCCGTGCTGGGCCCTGCCACTGCACGTCGAGTTTGTTTTTTAGCGATGTGCGCAATATCATTACCTCATCGCCCACCTCAAAACGACGGGCCCTGGCTGTCCGATCATAATAAACCTTGGCCCTCTGCTGGGTCTTTGCCATTGCTTCACCTGACAACTCCTGTGCCCTTCTTAAGCGTTCCAGGAGCCTAAGCACGTACTCCACCACGACTGGGTCGTCGCCCCTGCCTTCCCACGAGTCTCGAAGCATGCGAAGCGGAGACCGCAGCGAGCGACCGTACACCAGCTCAGCTGGCGAAAACCCCGTAGCCGCATGCGGCGCGGTCCTTAATGCAAACATCACCCCAGGCAGACACAGCTTCCAGTCAGTTTGTTGTTCAAAACACAATGCTCTCAACACGCGCTTCATGACGGAGTGGAGCTTCTCAACGGAATTCGACTGTGGGTGGTACACTGAGCTGTGTAACAGCTTTACCCCGCACCTTTCGAGAAAGGCTGTCGTCAAAGCGCTAGTAATCACTGTGCCCTGATCTGACTGGATTTCCGCAGGAAAACCAACTCGCGCAAATATGGACAGTAGTGCATTGACTATCTCAACTGAGCTGAGTTCTTTAAGCGGCACTGCTTCAGGGAACTTTGTCGCTGGGCAGATCACAGTCAAAATGTGTCTGTACCCCGTGGTTGTTACCGGCAGAGGTCCCACTGTATCAATAACGAGCCGTCTAAAAGGCTCCGTAATGATAGGTACCAACTTCAACGGCGCCCTCGATTTGTCCCCTGGTTTGCCCACCCGCTGACAGGTGTCACATGTCCTCACAAAGTGTTCTGCGTCACGAAAACACCCTGGCCAATAGTACTCTTGCAAGAGAGGGTCCTTCTTAACTCCTAGGTGTCCGGACCACGAACCTCCATGCGACAAGCGCAACAGATCAGTGAGCACTGAGGCACGATCAGCTGATCGAACTCCACTCCCCTGCGGTCTAGATACTTCCGGTACAGGACCCCACTTCTTTCCACAAAACGAGCATTTTTCTTGGCGATACCTTCCTTGACATTGCAGCGCATGTTTTCTAGGCTGCCATCTTTTTTTTGCTCAGCTATCAAAGCCGACCGGCTGACTTTTAGCAACCTATTAAGTCCATCTGACGTAGGCGCGATGAGCAAATCTGCAGATAGCTCTTCTAACTTTCCCGTGTCGGGCATTTCCTCTCCAGTATCTGGTGCCTGCAACGCTACAGGCTCAATTTTATTCAGTTCGGACGTGCTCTGAATATCAGCTTGCTGCGCCTCCGACCCTTTCTCATTGTTCGACAACGTCGGCCCCGCAACTACCGCCTTTGCAGCGAGCTCCCGAACCTTCGATCTGGTTAAGGCCTGAACGCTAGCCTCACCAAACAAAAGCCCCTTCTCGCGCAGGAGGTGATCGGACCTGTTCGAAAATAGGTACGGGTACCGGGGGGGGGGGGGGGGGGGGCAGCATAGATGACACTGCGGCCTCCGTCTCAAGCGCTCCGAAAGGTCCTTCAATAAGCACTTTTGCTACGGGCAGACACACGCTATGGGCTTCCACGGCTTGCTTGATCCATGCGCACTCGCCCGTGAACATATCGGGTTCTACGTAAGAGGGGTCAACTACATCCGTAGCTGCGGAATCACGAAGCACTCGGCACTCTTTCCCGTTAACGAAGAGGTCTCGCATGTAAGGCTCGAGAAGCTTCATGTTCTCGTCAGTGCTGCATAATGACAAAAACACGACTTTTGTTTTTGTTTCTGGACACTGCGCCGAAAAGTGACCCGGCTTCTGGCACGTATATCACACGCGCGCTTGCCTCGTCTCGAACCGCTTTCTGCGTTCGGCTTCGGCTGCCGCCGTCTCCTTACGTTCGGTCGGACTGCTTTCATTCGCATCCGCACTACGTGTGTCGCCCCTTGCTCTCATGGGTGTGAACTTCGGCCTCTCAAACTTGGAGCCAAATTCACCCTTTTGACCGTCCTTAGCTCCGCGAGCCCGACGCGTCACAAACTCTTCGGCTAGCTCGGCGGCTTTAGTCACCGTACTAACGTCTGGCCTATCCAAGACCCAGTACTGCACGTTCTCAGGTAACCGACTATAAAACTGTTCCAGCCCGAAACACTGCCGAACTTTCTCGTGGTCACCAAATGCTTTCTCTTCTTTGAGCCACTCCTGCATGTTTGACATAAGCCTGTAGGGAAACTCTGTATATGACTCACTTCTGCCTTTCTTATTTTCCCGAAACTTCCGACGGAACGCCTCCGCTGACAGCCTGTACTTTTTTTAGCAGACTCGATTTCACTTGGTCGAAATCCTCTGCGTCCTCTCTCTTCAAGCGAGCGACTACGTCGGCCGCCTCGCCGGGTAACAAAGTGAGCAAGCGCTGTGGCCACGTTTCCCGAGAGAACCCCTGCTTCTCGCACGTTCGCTCAAAGTTAACCAGGAACAAACCAATGTCCTCTCCAAGCTTAAACGGCCGCATCAGGTCAGTCATTTTGAACGATACTCGTTCTCCTGCACCGTGTGCCTGACTTGCATTACGAGCGCGTTCCATCTCTACCTCGGGACGCTTCATTTCCAAAGCGTGTTGACGGTCGCGCTCCTCTTTTTCTTTCTCTTGTTGCTCTCGCTCTTTCTCTTTCTGTTCTTTACGTTCGCGCTCATCTTTCTCTTTCTGTTCTTTACGTTCGCGCTCATCTTTCTCTTTTTGCTCTTTACGTTCGCGCTCCTGTCTTTTTGCCGTCTCCCTCTCCTCAATGGTCTCAAGGCATTCCGACAGCTCGTCATCCTCAGCTTCTAACTCAAGAATAGCCCTTAGCAGTTCTGGTTTTCTGAGTTTGTCTGAGACATCCAGACCCAACTCTCTTGCAAGCTCCAGCAATTTCGCTTTGCGCAATGACTTCCAGTCCATGGCTGCTCTGAATGCAGCTTTCTCTACTGCCTACTATTGTCTTGCCGCAAACTAACCCGGCAGCAACGACAACCACAATTACCAGCTCTGTTTCTGACACTAACAAAAGCCTGGCAAAACTCAGAAGAAGAAAGTCCCGCACTCACCAAACCTCGCAGCCAAGAATTCAGCGCAGTCGTTCCGCTGCAGGCAACCAGTCATCACACAGGGCTCGTTGCACTGCTCCCGGATAGTCGTTGTGCTGCTCAGCATACGGTCGACCGCATATCTTCGCTGCTGGCCTCCGTTGTCGCGATCTCACCGCTGGCAGCCAGTTGTGGCATCTGGGTCACAAGCCCCAAGGGTAGCGTTGACCTGGCGGCCTGGGGCACAACTGGAAGCATTCGAAGGTCCTGGCTAAGGATGAGTCGATTGCTAACAGAACAACTTGTTTATTATAGCATCGCAAAAGAGCGGCCGGTGAGGTCGACCGAAGTGGAGAGACGGGAGAGCACGTTACTCGACGGAAGAAATCGGAGCCTCTCTCTTGGCGTCCGGGGGCAGCTGCTTTTATACTCTCGGAGTCGAGGGCAAGAAGGAACGGCTCGGGATGAGGCGCACGTGACGGCGACGCGCGGACACGTTGAGACGAGAAGTGACGCATCCGCCGGGCCGGCGCCGGTCAGCCCTCCTCGCTTCACAGTTGGGGAGCTCCTCTCCCCGGCTGCCGCGCTTTGACAAGCGTGGGCACCAGCATGCACACACACACACACGCACACACGAAGACACGTGGCATTGAAACATGCCTGGACGCGCTTGGGAGGAAGCGTTGCGGCAGCGCTGAACGGGCCAAAATGTCCGCCGCTTTGAACGAAGCCCCGGCGTCCGTTGCATCCGCGCCGGCTATACCGCGCTTCGGAGGCGAAACGTAACAGTAGGTTTTCACCAACTTCTCAGCCTGCTGTGCCAGAGAGGCCTCGCTCCCAACTTCTGTCAGCAATTTTAAGAATCCGAACCTTTCGCAGAGTTCAGTGTAGACAGCCTTTTGCACTCGCAAAGCAGAGCCTAGACTGTCAAGTACAACATTGTAGGTCTCTACGATAAACTTTTTTCTACCTTGAAGCGCACTATCGCTTTTTCTGTCCGGGTGCTTACTCAAAACGATGTGTTTGCCCTCATCCTGATAACATTGATTGGTACTTAGCGTGCGTGCTCTGTCTTCGAAGGTATCAGAGAGGTTGCAAAGAATTAGCAAAGCCTTCTAGAGAGCTCAGCAGGTCTACAGCAGTTGAAATGTCTAGGCCTGGTTTCTGAAGTGCTACGCTTGTTTTGTCAAAGTGCTCCAAGATTTCACTCCAGAAAATCGCCATGAATACAGTCTCTAGTTTTGTCATTTTCTTGAAGAGAGAGTGCGCTTCGTTCCTAGTGTCACCGTTGTCTCCCTCGTTCTTTGATATAGCTGCAAGGCAACACAAGACTGCATTGAAATTTTTCAGAATGGCCTTGCATGATTCAGCGTGTCTTGGCCAACTGGTTTCAGAGAGACTTTGAAAAACAAGCTGCTGGCCAATTCCGCCCATGCTGTCCAAAAGATACCTCCATCGCTTAGGTGAAGCAGCAAAGAACACATACAGTCTCTGAATTACAGTGGAAAATTTGACTGCCTCAAGGCAACTGTCAACGCTACACGCGCCAACTAAGTTCAGTGAATGACCAGCACACGGGACGTAGAAAGCCAATTCGTTCAGGTGTTTGCGAGCTTGTAGTCCTTTGTATTTTCCTGGCATATTACTCTCATTATCATAAGCTTGGCCCCTACAATCATCAATTGAGATGCCATTGGTCGTCAAGAGGGACATCACGGTATCGAAAGGATACAAGCCGGTATGCGATTCAATTGGAACAAATCCAAGAAAGCGTTCGTACACTTTCTCATTTAAATAGTATCGTAAAACAACTGACAGCTGATCAACGTGATTAAGGTCTGGAGTCGAATCAACAATTAAAGAGAAGTATTTTGCGCGTTTCACTTCGTCAACGAGACGTTCCTTGACAGCCTTTGCCATATGCTCAATAAATTCATCACAAATGGTTTTTGACAGATACAATGGGTGACCTTTTCCTTTGTTCCCGTAGCGTTTGATGTGCTCCCCTAGAAAGGGATCAAACCTGGCAATGGCCTCAAGCACTCCCATATAATTGCCATTTCTCGGTGAACCAAAAATCTCCTCGCTGCCCCTAAACGCTGGGTTGCGCTCAGCTAGAAGCTTAACTACAACGACTACGCGCCTCAACACCTCTGTTCAGTAAGCGGTCTCAGTGACAAGATGCTTAACCAGCTCCTTGTCAATCGTGCTGCTCGAGTTAGAACGGACGAGCCATGCTGCCACGTAGTTCCGGTGATTGATGCTGTTTTCATGTGCGCAAACCTTTTCTTCTGCTCTTTTCCAATCAGAAAAGCCGTGCGTGGTGAAAGCACTGGGGTTGCTTGAAATCGAAAATTGCTTGCACATGAAACAGTAAACGGAACCTTTGGACTCCGAGTACATTAACCAGTGTCGCTCGTACACCTCCCCATTTACAGCCTTTCGCACGAAAAGATGAGGTGACATATAGCGTTTCTGAGTTTTGTATTACCTTTCGGAAGACTGAAAATTTTGTGCCCAATTTTGAAAATAGAATGGCCCTTTCTCAAGGCATACACTCCGAAAGCTGTCAGTAATAACGTCCAGCCACTTAGCAGGGTCACTTCGGAGAATCTCGCAACGTACCTCTTGCTGCG
This sequence comes from Dermacentor andersoni, assembly GCF_023375885.2. Classification (NCBI taxonomy): domain Eukaryota; kingdom Metazoa; phylum Arthropoda; class Arachnida; order Ixodida; family Ixodidae; genus Dermacentor; species Dermacentor andersoni. The sequence continues at coordinate 314,616,509 of NC_092814.1, read as the reverse complement.
GGGGTGTCTGTACTTCTCTGTTGCCGCAATGAGAAGCCGTCTCATTCGTCCTCTCTTGGCACACTTTGTGGGTGGGAACATCATTTGAAGCCAAACTAACAGGAAACAAGTGAGTCAGTTCCTGGAGTGTTGTTTCCTGGCGCTCGTCAGTAGAAGGAGGCTCATCGGGGAGGTTTGGCACCTGTTGATCAGCAGTAGTAGCAATCGGGCGTGGCGGACCAGACACCTGGCGCTCTGTGGCAGGGGCCCGGCAGAGTAGCTTAGACGCTGCTGACTCAGGAAAAGGACAGGGCACGGTTAGCGTCGGTTGCTCAGAAATATGGACGACCGAGGTTGGCACCGTTTTCACAGGATCCAGACAATCAAGATGAGTCAAACCTTGCTTCTGGCCAGGAAACCGTGGTGATGGAGTTGGCAAGTCCTCCACAGAAGCACAGTCGGTACTATTGGGAGTTTGACACGGACTCTGGGTAGAGCGATCATACTACTCCACGGAAGGTGCATTGAGTGGGTACTTTGTCATCTTTGTTAGCTTCTTTTCACACTCTTCTCTTTCTAACTTCGCCTTTCGTTTAGACGCACCACTTTGATGCTTTGAGCATTTTCGCATGAATGGATGCTAATTGTTCACCGGGCAGGCACTTCGTCAGTCCGACGCGACCGCATGTGTCCAACGGTGGCCGTCCCGATGACTGGCGCACGCTGCCTGGATGATCCGTGGCTGGCCGAGAGTGCTTCGTCCTCCGGGAGCTCCTCAGCCGGCGGGCTTATGCAAGCTTAACCGGCGGCTCGGGGCCGAATCGCAGCCCGCGATGAACTTCCTTTTATAGACGCGCGCCGCGTCTGTCTGTTACTAGCGCCAAAGCAGGCGTTCACATACGCATAGAGTTCCTTGTACAAATTCCCTCCTTAACCCGTCCCGGTCTCGTCTTCCTATTGGCTAGGAACAATCGTTTGTTCTGGGAGTTTCTCGATTCTTTCGCCCCGTCGACGCCGAGCGCGAGAACGAAGGGGAGAGGGCGACTCCTAGCGCGGGCGAAGTTACGCACCCTCCTTCGCCTCTCAGTCATCTTTTTCTACTTCTTTCTGGAAAGTTCGGCGGCCAGTCTGACCTACTTTTTCTGTCGAGCGCGCGCGAGGGTGCGCAGCCATTAGGCAGGAATGGGCCCTGGAGACAGCTAGGCCTTTATGGCCAGCTCTCCAACTTCCTTCTTCACTCTTCCACAACTCTAGCCCGAACATTGAACATTCCATGCCCCACGGCACGCGGACAAAAGCACGTGTGACGTCTTTTTTCCTTTCCTGCCTAGACTCTGCCATCAGACTCATCATCTGCTATCGGACTCATCCTCCCCCGCCCAAATTACCATCGCCGTAAAGAAAAGTCGAATGGGAGGCACTGTTGGGTACTGCAGCACATCCTTTCTATGAGAAGGACAGCGGCGGAACTATATGATAGGTGGAGGCTGGCGTGGTGGTGACGAGGGGCAAGGGAGATTTAGGTTCTCATCCCACATTACATGTTTTAGGTGTTTCCCCTTGCCCCTCCTCTCCAGACAGCACTGGACAGACGGACTGACAGGAAGCCACGAAAACTCTTCCAAGCAAACGCACCTCGCTTCGTAAGAAAGAGGGCCCCGCCGGGGTGGCGGGGGGACAAGCTCTCCCCAAATGATCAGGCTAAACGCATGCTGTTACGTTAGGCGGGGGGCCTCGTCTGCTCGTTCTGGTTTTCTCGCTTCGTATACATGTCGCTCGAATTTCCCTTGCCGATGGTTCCATATACTAAGCAGGTTAGAATAAATGGCCCCCTTCTCCTAATGTCCGAGGTGAGGCCCTAGGCTGCAGGCCCCTTAGCCCCCCCCCCCCCCCTAATCCAGCGCTGGCAATGCCCTAGGGTGCGTACACCTTTTTGAAATCCTTGAATACCCTTGAATTTGGAAAAAAGAAAGATTCAAGAGAACTTGGAAGTAAAGTACAAAAGTTGTCTTGCACCGTGTCACCGGTTGTGGGTGAGCGCAATTATCCATGGCAGAAAACAGGCAAGGAAAATTAACATAATGGTTCTTCAAGGAGAATGGTGCTGTTGAAGTGAATGAGTTCAAAGCTGAAGGAATCGATGAAGTCAACTTTTGTTTCATATTTACCGGCATATTAACAGGCACCATTTTCCAGCACATCTCTTGTATCGCACTTTCTGGATACTCGACAGGGGTCGAAAAAGCATGGCGTGCTTTCACCATAGACTTGTGCAGGGTGCAGCCGTTTGCGACGTGGGCATTTTTGTTCTGCCTCCCCTTGCCTTAGGTCAAGCATGCACTTTCTATATAGAATAATTCTTGGCAACTTAACTCCTTTACTAAATGTTCAGGAGTTCATAAAAACTAAGCAGTGAACTTAACTCATAAAAAAAAAAATTGTTGAGCTTACTCCAACTAAAAGTGGCCATTTTTTAAATGTACCTCATCATTGTAGCGAAGAAAAGATTCTCGGTCATCAGAGTGCAAAATGTGGAGAGTAGCGTGCTTGTGGGGCTAAAATGTGGGTGCAGGTCAGCCAGACACGAAGGAAGCACCCAAAGAGACACCTTTATACTAATAACATGGCACATGGGACTAACACATACGTAATATACGTAACAATAAACATAGGTTCTGGTTCTCTGCAGCCGCAGTCGCACTGAGACACTCGCAGTTCGGCTTAGGAGCCCAGGCATCGTGGTGATGGCTTTGCAGACTTGGCTCCCGATGGCGGTGAACGCCTTAGGGTTGTCGACTTGCGACGCAACAATAGCCAGGACCTGGCCCGGGCTCAGGAACACAGCTCCGACGTGTAGCGTGGTTCAAGCTGGATAGCAGCGGCCAGGCTCAGGTTCAGGGGATCAGGGGATGCGGCGCCAGGACAAAGCCCAGGTTCCGGAGCATTAGCTCTGGGACGTGGCCTGAGCTTGGCAGCACAGCAATGGTGGTGACAGCCGGGACGACGCCCAGCTCAGCAGGAGCCGCGACGATGGTAGCAGCTGGGGCGAGGCCCGGTTCACAGCAGTGTTTTTGGAGTTACCACTCCGGAATTGGAATGATTCCGGGATCATTCCACATTTTCGCGACCCCGGCACGGAATGGGAATGTAATAGCTACAATGCTTGGAGGAATGGAATGGGAATGGAATTAAGCGCCTTTTTCCCAGATTGGAATGACAATGGAATTACGTATTTTTTCGAAAATACAGCGCTTTTTCGTCTACGCACCGTTTTGTGTCAAAATATGCCGAAGAACCAACCAGTCCACGTTTAAACATTAGTCAATCAGGGCCTCATATTTAACAATAAAGCAGTATTTTTAGAATGGCTTGTCTGAGTACAAGCACGGTGCATTTATAAGCAACGGGCCTACTACAATTGTGTCTTTATAGACTGAGTTGCTCCGAAGTTTGTCTCGATTCTTCGCGTAACCGCGGTTCTATGCCGTTGGTATCCGTCATGTAGAACTACGGCGGCGTTAGGAAATTAAGCGGCAAAATGCACGACCGACGCTGGTGGCTGTGTTGCACCTCGCTGCTTAACGTTAAACCCACCACGCCGGCATCTGAGGCCATTATTCTGACCGGCTTCTGCTGCTGGCGCGCAGCTCGTATCACCAGGCGCTGAATGATTCGCAGGCACGGGCTGGCGGTTTTTTGTTGCAGCTGAGCCACGGGCATGTGGAGATGGCTGACGTATGTAGGAACGGCCGTCAGCGGAGAGAACATAGGAAAGTTTGTTGCCGGAGCAGAGGGTGTCCAGGAATATGCCCTAGTTTTTGTAGTCGAAGAATGATGATGATGATGATGATGATGATGATGATGATGATGATGATGATGATTCTCTGTGCAATGGCACAAAACCACTGCGGAAGATACGCCACGAACCGGGTGGCAATATGATCAAAGAAAACAAATATTATTAAGCGTGTTGGAATCGCACCGCTGGCACGAGTTGTTGGGGTCTCGGTGCTGACGCCCGTTATTGCCAATGGGTCGCAAGCCCCAAGGGTAGCGTTGGCCTGGCGGCCTGGGGCACTGGAAGCATCCGAAGGTCCCGGCAAAGCAAGAGAAGACTGGTAACAGAACAACTTGTTTATTCTAACATAGCAAAAGAGCGGCCGGTCAGGTCGACCGGAGTGGAGAGACGGGAGAGCACGTAACTCAACAGTACAAATCGGAGCCTCTCTCCTGGCGTCCGGGGGCAGCTGCTCTTATACCCTCGGCGTCGCGGTCCAAAAGAGAAGGTCACGGGATGAAGGTCACGGGATGAAGGTCACGGGACGGCGGAGCATGACCCCACGACGGCGCGAACTGTCGAGCCGAGAGACCTGCTGAACCGAGTGTAGTGACGCATCGCCAACCTTCACTTGGGGAGCTCCGCTCCCCTGATGCCGCGCTTTGACAAGCGTGGGCACACACACACACACACACACGAAGACACGTGGCACTGAAACACGCCTGGACACGCTTGGCGGGTAGGCGTTGCGGCGGCGTCGGACGGGCCAAAATGTCCGCCGCTTTGAACAAAGCCCCGGCGTCCGTTGCATCCGCGCCGGCATTACCGCGCGTTGTAGGCGAAACGTAACAGACCGCCCCGCCGGGGGAAGGAGATCCCGATGGTCAGGGGACTGCATCCGCTGTCCGGAGGGATGTCGCTCGATGATGCTCATAACCGAAGTTGGGCGTCCTTGGGCGTTTCTTGAGCGCAGCGCACAGAGAAGGCCTCGTTCTCACGTTCAGGTGCACACAGGACACTGCAAAGTGACTTCGGGAGAGTTGACATTTTTGTTCTCGTTTCCGGCAAGCGTTAGAACCACGCCAAAAGTCAACCGCTCAGTCAGCAAGCACGGCACAACCCTCACTAAGCCCTGCCAGGCTCTTCCCCCTTTTATACTGCTGCTTAGTTCCTTACAGTAGTTTAGCAGCACTCAGAACGCGTCCACAAATCGGAAAAATTGCACTAAAAAGCACATCATCACTTTGAAACACTACACAAAAGCAATAGGTTAAAAATCCTGCCTCAGGAAGAAAAACATCAGTAACAAGCAATTTTGAGGCTGATTCCCACGTTAGGGGCTTCGACTTAAGCCATCGGCGTTACCGTTGAGACTCCCCTTTTTGTAACGCACCTCAAAGGAATATTGTTGCAAAGCGAGGCTCCAGCGCAGGAGGCGGCCATTTTTGGGAGAGATGGTCTGCAGCCATTGGAGAGGGCAGTGATCCGTTTCAATGATAAACCTCGAGCCGGCTAGGTAACATGACAATTTCTGAACGGCCCACACGATACACGCACACTCTTTCTCGGTGGCGCTATACGCCTGCTCACGACTCGTCAGCTTACGACTAGCATACAGGACGGGGTGTTCTACTTCTCCATTTTCCCGTTGGCACAGTACAACGCCCATGCCTCGCTCACTAGCATCACACTGAACAACGAACCCTTTTGTGTAGTCGGGCGATCGTAGCACAGGCTGGCTTGTTAGGGCGCTCTTTAGGGCGCTAAAAGCTCTTTCCTTCGTCTCATCCCAGACGACTGTTTGCGGCTCTGTCTTTCTTAGAGCATCCGTTAGGGGAGACGCGATATCAGAGTACCTGGGGATGTACCTCTGATAGTAGCCGGCGACACCTAAGAACGACCGAATATCGGTCTTCGTACGCGGTTGCGGGAAGTCTCGCACAGCGGCCACCTTTATTTCAGAGGGGCGGCGTCGACCCCGACCAATCACGTGTCCGAGGTAGACAACCTCGGCCTGTGCTAACTGGCACTTGGGAGCCTTGACTGTCAAGCCCGCATCGCGCAGGCGGGTTAGCACTGCCCGCAAGTGCGCCATATGCTCAGGCCAGGATGCGGAGAATATCGCTTCGTCGTCTAGATACGGTAAAGCGAATTCTTGCTGTCCCCGCAACACATTATCCATGAGGCTTGAAAAGCAGTATGGCGCGTTCTTCAAACCAAAACTCAAAACTTTAGGACGGAATGTCCCCATTGGTGAAATGAACGCCGCATACCTACTAGCCTCTTCTGTAAGTGGAACCTGCCAATAACCCCTGACAAGATCTAGGGTGGAAATAAACTGAGCGCTACTCACTCTCTCAAGGCGCTCCTCGATGTTAGGGATCGGATAAATTTGATCCTTAGTGATGGAATTAAGCCTGCGGTAGTCGACGCAAGGACGAGGTTCCTTGCCCGGTACCTCAACTAAATCAAAGGGGAGGTATAATCACTCTCACCCGCTTCAATAACACCGAGCTGTAGCATTTTCTTTACCTCAGCCTCCATAATATCGCTCTGGCGGGGTGACACCCGGTACGCCTTGGATCGTACTGGCTCTGGGGAGGTAAGTTCTATGTCATGAGTAAGGACAGAAGTCCTACCAGGCCTCTCAGAGAACAGACCTTGAAACTCTTGTAAGAGCTGGTGTAGTTCTGTTTTCTGCTCAGGCGACAGCGATGCTTTACTTATTAAGTCACTAATGACTTGATCGGCGTCTTTCCTGTTTGTCACTGAGCCTAGTCCCGGAAGCTCTTCTAACTTTCCCGCATCGGGAATTTCCTCTCCAGTATCTGGTGCCTTTAACGCTACAGGCTCAATTTTATCCCGTTCGGGCGTGCTCTGAATACTAGCTTGCTGCGCCTCTGACCCTTTCTCATCGTTCAACAACGTCGGCCCCGCAACTACCGCCTTTGCAGCGAGCTCCCGAACCTTCGATCTGGTTAAGGCCTGAACGCTAGCCTCATCAAACAAAAGCCCCTTCTCGCGCAGGAGGTGATCGGACCTGTTCGAAAATAAGTACGGGTACTGGGGGGGCAGCATAGATGACACTGCGGCCTCCGTCTCAAGTGCTCCGAAAGGTCCTTCAATAAGCACTTTTGCTACCGGCAGACACACGCTATGAGCTTCCACTGCTTGCTTGATCCATGCGCACTCGCCTGTGAACATATCGGGTTCTACGTAAGAGGGGTGAACTACATCCATTGTAGCTGCGGAATCGCGAAGCACTCGGCACTCTTTCCCGTTCACGAGGAGGTCTCGCATGTAAGGCTCGAGAAGCTTCATGTTCTCGTCAGTGCTGCATATAGACAAAAACACGACTTGTGTTTTTGTTTCTGGACACTGCGCCGAAAAGTGACCCGGCTTCTGGCATGTATAACAAACGCGCGCTTGCCTCGTCTCGAACCGCTTTCTGCGTTCGGCTTCGGTTGCCGCCGTCTCCTTACGTTCGGTCGGACTGCTTTCACTCGCATCCGAACTACGTGTGTCCCCCTTTGCTCTCATGGGCGTGAACTTTGGCCTCTCAAACTTGGAGCCAAATTCACCCTTTTGACCGTCCTTAGCTCCACGAGCCCGACGCGTCACAAACTCCTCGGCTAACTCAGCGGCTCTAGCCACCGTACTAACGTCTGGCCTATCCAAGACCCAGTACCGCACGTTCTCAGGTAACCGACTATAAAACTGTTCTAGCCCGAAACACTGCAGAACTTTCTCGTGGTCACCAAACGCTTTCTCTTCTTTGAGCCACTCCTGCATGTTTGACATAAGCCTGTACGCAAACTCTGTATATGACTCACTTCTGCCTTTCTCATTTTCCCGAAACTTCCGACGGAACGCCTCCGCTGACAGCCGGTACTTTTTTAGCAGACTCGATTTCACTTTGTCGAAATCCTCTGCCTCCTCTCTCTCCAAGCGAGCGACTACGTCGGCCGCCTCGCCGGGTAGCAAAGTGAGCAAGCGCTGTGGCCACGTTTCCCGAGAGAACCCCTGCTTCTCGCACGTTCGCTCAAAGTTAACCAGGAACAAACCAATGTCCTCTCCAAGCTTAAACGGCCGCATCAGGTCAGTCATTTTGAACAATACTCGTTCTCCTGCACCGTGTGCCTGACTTCCATTACGAGCGCGTTCCATCTCTAACTCGAGACGCTTCATTTCCAAAGCGTGTTGACGGTCGCGCTCTCTTTCTTTCTCTTGTTGCTCTTTACGTTCGCGCTCATCTTTCTCTTTCTGTTCTTTAAGTTCGCGCTCCTGTTTCTCTTTTTGTTCTTTAAGTTCGCGCTCCTGTTTCTCTTTTTGCTCCTCCCTCTCCTCAATGGTCTCAAGGCATTCCGACAGCTCGTCATCCTCAGCTTCTAACTCAAGAATAGCCCTTAGCAGTTCTGGTTTTCTGAGTTTGTCTGAGACATCCAGACCCAACTCTCTCGCAAGCTCCAGCAATTTCGGTTTGCGCAACGACTTCAAATCCATGGCTGCTCTGAATGCTGCTTTCTCTACTGCCTACTATTGTCTTGCCGCAAACTAACCCGGCAGCAACGACAACCCCAATTACCAGCTCTGTTTCTAACACTAACAAAAGCCTGGCAAAACTCAGAAGAAGAAAGTCCCGCACTCACCAAACCTCGCAGCCAAGACTTCAGCGCAGTCGTTCCGCTGCAGGCAACCAGTCATCACACAGGGCTCGTTGCGCTGCTCCCGGATGGTCGTTGTGCTGCTCAGCATACAGTCAACCGCATCTCTTCGCTGCTGGCCTCCGTTGTCGCGATCTCACCGCTGGCAACCAGATGTTGGAATCGCACCGCTGGCACGAGTTGTTGGGGTCTCGGTGCTGACGCCCGTTATTGCCAATGGGTCGCAAGCCCCAAGGGTAGCGTTGGCCTGGCGGCCTGGGGCACTGGAAGCATCCGAAGGTCCCGGCAAAGCAAGAGAAGACTGGTAACAGAACAACTTGTTTATTCTAACATAGCAAAAGAGCGGCCGGTCAGGTCGACCGGAGTGGAGAGACGGGAGAGCACGTAACTCAACAGTACAAATCGGAGCCTCTCTCCTGGCGTCCGGGGGCAGCTGCTCTTATACCCTCGGCGTCGCGGTCCAAAAGAGAAGGTCACGGGATGAAGGTCACGGGATGAAGGTCACGGGACGGCGGAGCATGACCCCACGACGGCGCGAACTGTCGAGCCGAGAGACCTGCTGAACCGAGTGTAGTGACGCATCGCCAACCTTCACTTGGGGAGCTCCGCTCCCCTGATGCCGCGCTTTGACAAGCGTGGGCACACACACACACACACACACGAAGACACGTGGCACTGAAACACGCCTGGACACGCTTGGCGGGTAGGCGTTGCGGCGGCGTCGGACGGGCCAAAATGTCCGCCGCTTTGAACAAAGCCCCGGCGTCCGTTGCATCCGCGCCGGCATTACCGCGCGTTGTAGGCGAAACGTAACAAGCGACAGTTTAGCGGTAAATGCATTAGCGTTACGTCGCACCTCTTTATGTCCCAGATACGTGTTCACCACTTTGCAACGTGTTGTTCAGGGGCTCAGCCGACACACGTCCTGCCTCTTCGAGGAGCCAAGTGCAAATGACGGTGGCCAGGATCTGAGGGAGGTGACGACGCTTCAACTTCAAGCTTTCTCTCTCTCGAGTGGCCATTCGCAGCTGAGCTGCTCCCGCTCCCTCCTTCCCAGCTCCAAATGACTTCTAAGCTCCCCGATGCTCTCTTTACCTCTACCATGTGACTGGCTTTCAACACTTCGCACACATATTTTTTTCCTCTTTGACACTCCTATGCTGACGTTTTAAGATAACGAGTTGTAGATGTAGATGTACAGCCCAGATGTTAGTGCAACATATGTAGTGTGAGAAATTGGTCAAGAACCGGGTAGTTCAATGCAGAAATAAGTAAAACAATATACCAACCAATGTAAAGAATATTTGTGAATAGGTACTTCAGAATTAATAGATATATTGTTGCCAGGGGCGTAGCCAGGGGGCGGGCTTATGGGGCTTGACCTTGAACCTTCGTGCGCGTGCGCGAATTTTTTCCCGCCTGCCGATAGCGTCAGTCGCTGGGATGCAGCGTTTGAGTGATATAGTGCGCAGTGCTCTCGTCGGTTTTTTATTGCAAGGAAAATGGCGGAGCGACTGGAGCAGCGTTACTGCATCAAATTTTGGGAGAAACTGGGGGACAGTCAAGTGAAAACCATTTGGAAGATTCAGACGGCTTTCGGTGACGATGCAATGAGCAGCACACATATTAAGGAGTGGTACAACCGGTTCAAAGACGGCCGCACATCGGGGGAGAGCGAGCCACGCTCCGGTCGGCCATCAACATGCCAAAATGACCAGGTCATTGCCGAAGTGAACGCTGTGGTGATGCGGGACCGTCGTGTGACTATCCGAGAAGTTGCGGAAGAGGTGGGCATCAGCACTTTTTCTGCACATTCCATTATGACCGAAGATTTGGCCATGAAGAGAGTTGCGGCGAAATTCGTGCCGAAACTGCTCACGGTGGAGCAAAAGCAACTTCGTGTTGAAGTCTCACAGGACATGCTGGATTCCACAAACAGTGACCCCGACTTCGTGAAGACCATAATCACTGGTAACGAGTCTTGGGTGTACAGGTACGACCCGGAAACCAAATCCCAGTCGTCATAGTGGAAGCATTCCACGTAACCTAGACCAAAGAAGGCCCGCCAAGTGCGCAGCAACGTCAAAGTGATGCTGACTCCTTTCTTTGACTCCCGCGGTGTGGTACACCACGAATACGCACCACAGGGTCAAACAATCACCAAAGAGTACTACAGGGATGTCATCCGTCGGCTACGTGATGCTGTGCGGCGCAAGAGACCGGAGGTGTGGTCAACAAGAAATTGGCGCATCCATCACGACAATGCTCCTGCACATTCGTCGCACTCGATTCAGACTTTTTTGGCGAAAAACCAGACTCCTGTAGTTCAGCAGGTTCCTTACTCTTCTGATATGGCCCCCTGCGACTTCTCGCTGTTTTCCAAAATCAAGAGGCCATTGAAAGGAGCGCGATTTCAGGCAAGAGAGGACATTATGGCTGCAACGACAGCTGAGCTAAACTCCATTCCGAAAGAGGCCTTCTCGGAATGCTTCCAACAATGGCAGCACCGCTGGGAGAAGTGTGTGGAGTCCCAAGGAGACTACTTTGAGGGTGATTAGGTTTCCAACGCTCCAGTTATGCCAGTATTTTTTCTTCGGCCAAAGGTCGGCTACTTTTCTAACAGACCTCATGTAGTGACTTTTTCTTAGATACGTAGATTTATTGGAGACTTATACGTATATTTAAATATCTTGTTGTGAGGCTTTGTGTATATGTGCAGTGAACTTTGTTTCCAGTGACACTTTTTTGCTCTTTGTCAAGCTGTGTCTTCGCATTTGTATATTCCATTGTATCTTCGCATTTCTAATGTACTAAGGCGAGTCAAATGAAAATGAGCCAACCCGCTCTGCGCAATAATGGTTCGATTCATTATCTGCGAGGCATGCGTATGACACAAATGTATCTCTCATTTACAAAAGTGACACGTAGGTGTGAGGATCAAGGTACTTTAATGCTCTCATACACTGGGTCGAACATGGTTGCGTGACATAATGGACACTCCGAAAGTTAAACAGCGTGGTGTCGTTAGGTTTCTGACAGATCGAAGATGTTTCCCAAAAAGAAATTACTCGCCGTATGGCTGCCGTGTACATGAACATTGCATTTAATTGGCCACTGTGAAGCGTTGTAGGAAACGGTTCAAAGAAGGACGTGAAAATTGCAAAGACGATCCAGGACCGGGCCAAAGCCACCGTACAATCACCCCCAACACAATTGCAAAGGCTGATGAGCTGATTAAACAAGAACGGAGGATAAGCATCGATTAATTGGCAGGGCGTGTGAACATCAGTCACGGTTCGCGTCACACCATAATTCATGAACATCTCGGTTATCGGCTCTTGCGTGCGCAATGGATGCCCAAGATTTTGAAGCACCGCTAGAAGACGGAGAGGTTCGGCACTGCCTTGGCTCACCTAATCCGGTATCACAATGAGGGTGACGACTTTTTGTCTGCAATTGTGACCGGGGACGAATCATGGTGCCACTACTACGAGCCTGAAATACGACGGCAAAGCTTACAGTGAAGCATTTGAATTCACCAGCCCCAAAGAAAGCAAAGGCCGTCATTTCTGCCGAAAAGGTGTTGTTGACTTTTTTTCCATCGTCAGGGGCCATTATTGATCGAATTTGCTAAACCTGCAGAGACTATCAATCGTTTCCGATATTGTGAAACGCTGGATCGGCTACGTGTCGCAATCACAAACAAACGACGTGGAAAATCGAGGAATGGGGTCATCTTGCTCCACAACAATGCCCGTCCCCACATCGCTGATGTTAATATAAAACTGGCAAAGTTCAAGTGGGAAACGCTGCAACGTCCGCCATACAGCCCAGACATGTCGCCTTGCGACTTCCACATTTTGGGGCAACTGAAGAAACAGCTCAAGGGAACCGGATTCGTGTTAGACGATGACGTAAAAGAGTCAGTTACACACTTCTTGAAGCAGCAGCCCAAGGAGTTTTATGAGACGGGAATCACGCGACTCGCTTGTCAGTGGGACAAATGTCTAAATGCTCATGGAGACTACCTTTAAATAAAGTACCCCGTTTGTCATATATTCGCATTGGCTCACTTTCATTTGACTCTCTCTCGTATATTTTGCAGAACTCCTGCTCTTTCCATGTTGTTACGTTTCGCCTACAACGCGCGGTATAGCCGGCGCGGATGCAACGGACGCCGGGGCTTCGTTCAAAGCGGCGGACATTTTGGCCCGTTCAGCGCCGCCGATACGCCTCCCCGCCAAGCGCGTCCAGGCATGTTTCAATGCCACGTGTCTTCAAGTGTGCGTGTGTGTGTGTGTGCATGTTGGTGCCCACGCTTGTCAAAGCGCGGCAGCCGGGGGGAGGAGCTCCCCAAGTGTGAAGCGAGGAGGTCTGACCGGCGCCGGCCAGGCGGATGCGTCACTACACTCGTCCCAACGTGTCTCTCAGCCTGTCCGTGCCGCGCGTCACGTGCGCCTCTATCAGGCGTTCCCTCTTGCCCTCGACTCCGAGACTATAAAAGCAGCTGCCCCCGGACGCCGAGAGAGGCTCCGATTTCTTCCGTTGAGTAGCGTGCTCTCCCGTCTCTCCATTTCGGTCGACCTGACCGGCCGCTCTTTTGCAATGCTAGAATAAACAAGTTGTTTTGTTACCAGTCGACTCATGCTTTGCCAGGACCTTCGGATGCTTCCAGTTGTGCCCCAGGCCGCCAGGCCAACGCTACCCTTGGGGCTTGCGACCCATTTGCAACAACGGGTGTCAGCGCTGAGATACCAACAACTGTCTGCCAGCGGTGAGATCGCGACAACGGAGGCCAGCAGCGAAGATATGCGGTCGACTGTATGCTGAGCAGCACAACGACCATCCGGGAGCAGTGCAACGAGCCCTGTGTGACGACTGGTTGCCTGCAGCGGAACGACTGCGCTGAATTCTTGGCTGCGAGGTTGGGTGAGTGCGGGACTTTCTTCTTCTGAGTTTTGCCAGGCTTTTGTTAGTGTCAGAAACAGAGCTGGTAATTGTGGTTGTCGTTGCTGCCGGGTTAGTTTGCGGCAAGACAATAGTAGGCAGTAGAGAAAGCAGCATTCAGAGCAGCCATGGATTTGAAGTCGTTGTGCAAACCGAAATTGCTGGAGCTTGCAAGAGAGTTGGGTCTGGATGTCTCAGAGAAACTCAGAAAACCAGAACTGCTAAGGGCTATTCTTGAGTTAGAAGCTGAGGATGACGAGCTGTCGGAATGCCTTGAGACCATTGAGGAGAGGGAGACGGCACAAAGACAGGAACTTAAAGAACAGAAAGAGCGAGAGCAACAAGAAAAAGAGCGCGACCGTCAACACGCTTTGGAAATGAAGCGTCTCGAGGTAGAGATGGAACGCGCTCGTAATGGAAGTCAGGCACACGGTGCAGGAGAACGAGTATCGTTCAAAATGACTGACCTGATGCGGCCGTTTAAGCTTGGAGAGGACATTGGTTTGTTCCTGGTTAATGTTGAGCGAACGTGCGAGAAGCAGGGGTTCTCTCGGGAAACGTGGCCACAGCGCTTGCTCACTTTGTTACCCGGCGAGGCAGCCGACGTAGTCGCTCGCTTAAAGAGAGAGGAGGCAGAGGATTTCGACAAAGTGAAATCGAGTCTGCTAAAAAAGTACAGGCTGTCAGCGGAGGCGTTCCGTCGGAAGTTTCGGGAAAATGAAAAAGGCAGAAGTGAGTCATATACAGAGTTTGCCTACAGGCTAATGTCAAACATGCAGGAGTGGCTCAAAGAAGAGAAAGCGTTTGGTGACCACGAGAAAGTTCTGCAGTGTTTCGGGGTGGAACAGTTTTATAGTCGGTTACCTGAGAACGTGCGGTACTGGGTCTTGGATAGGCCAGACGTTAGTACGGTGGCTAGAGCCGCTGAGCTAGCCGAGGAGTTTGTGACGCGTCGGGCTCGCGGAGCTAAGGACGGTCAAAAGGGTGAATTTGGCTCCAAGTTTGAGAGGCCGAAGTTCACGCCCATGAGAGCAAAGGAGGCCACACGTAGTGCGGATGCGAGTGAAAGCAGTCCGACCGAACGTAAGGAGACGGCGGCAGCCGAAGCCGAACGCAGAAAGCGGTTCGAGACGAGGCAAGCGCGCGTTTGTTATACGTGCCAGAAGCCGGGTCACTTTTCGGCGCAGTGTCCAGAAACAAAAACAAAAGTCGTGTTTTTGTCATTATGCAGCACTGACGAGAACATGAAGCTTCTCGAGCCTTACATGCGAGACCTCCTCGTGAACGGGAAAGAGTGCCGAGTGCTTCGCGATTCCGCAGCTAAAATGGATGTAGTTCACCCCTTTTACGTAGAACCCGATATGTTCACGGGCGAGTGCGCATGGATCAAGCAAGCAGTGGAAGCTCATAGCGTGTGTCTGCCCGTAGCAAAAGTGCTTATTGAAGGACCTTTCGGAGCGCTTGAGACGGAGGCCGCAGTGTCATCTATGCTGCCCCCCCAGTACCCGTACCTATTTTCGAACAGGTCCGATCACCTCCTGCGCGAGAAGGGGCTTTTGTTTGGTGAGGCTAGCGTTCAGGCCTTAACCAGATCGAAGGTTCGGGAGCTCGCTGCAAAGGCGGTAGTTGCGGGGCCGACGTTGTCGAACAATGAGAAAGGGTCAGAGGCGCAGCAAGCTGATATTCAGAGCACGCCCAAACTAAATAAAATTGAGCCTGTAGCGTTGAAGGCACCATATAATGGAGAGGAAATGCCCGACACGGGAAAGTTAGAAGAGCTATCTGCAGATTTGCTCATCGCGCCTACGTCAGATGGACTCAATAGGTTGCTAAAAGTCAGCCGGTTGGCTTTGATAGCCGAGCAAAAAAAGGATGGCAGCCTAGAAAATGTACGCTGCGTTATTAAGGAAGGTATCGCCAAGAAAAATGCTCGTTTTGTGGAAAGAGATGGGGTCCTGTACCGGAAGTATCTAGACCGCTGGGGAGTGGAGTTCGGTCAGCTGATCGTGCCTCAGTGCTACCGTCAGGATCTGTTGCGCTTGTCGCATGGGGGTTCGTGGTCCGGACACCTAGGAGTTAAGAAAACTAAGGACCGTCTCTTGCAAGAGTACTATTGGCCAGGGTGTTTTCGGGACGCAGACCACTTTGTGAGGACATGTGACACCTGTCAGCGGGTGGGCAAACCAGGGGACAAATCGAGGGCGCCGTTGAAGTTGGTACCTATCATTACGGAGCCTTTCAGACGGCTCGTTATTGATACAGTGGGACCTCTGCCGGTAACAACCACGGGGTACAGACACATTTTGACTGTGATCTGCCCAGCGACAAAGTTCCCTGAAGCAGTGCCGCTTAAAGAACTCAGCTCAGTTGAGATAGTCAATGCACTACTGTCCATATTTGCGCGAGTTGGTTTTCCTGTGGAAATCCAATTAGATCAGGGCACAGTGTTTACTAGCCCTTTGACGACAGCCTTTCTCGAAAGGTGCGGGGTAAAGCTGTTACACAGCTCAGTGTACCACCCACAGTCGAATTCCGTTGAGAAGCTCCACTCCGTCATGAAGCGCGTGTTGAGAGCATTGTGGTTTGCACAACAAACTGACTGGGAGCTGTGTCTGCCTGGGGTGATGTTTGCATTGAGGACCGCGCCGCATGCGGCTACGGGGTTTTCGCCAGCTGAGCTAGTGTACGGTCGCTCGCTGCGATTTCCGCTTCGCATGCTTCGAGACGGATCACTGCCCTCTCCAATGGCTGCAGACCATCTCTTCCACAAATGGCCGCCTCCTGCGCTGGAGCCTCGCTTTGCAACAATATTCCTTTGAGGTGCGTTACAAAAAGGGGAGTCTCAACGGTAACGCCGATGGCTTAAGTCGAAGCCCCTAACGTAAGAATCAGCCTCAAAGTTATTTGTTACTAATGTTTTTCTTCCTGAGGCAGGATTTTTAACATATTGCTTTTGTGTAGTGTTTCAAAGTGATGACGTGCTTTCTAGTGCAATTTTCCAATTTGTGGACGCGTTCTGAGTGCTGCTAGACTACTGTAAGGAACTAGGCAGTGGTATAAAAGGGGAAAGAGCCTGGCAGGACTTGGTGAGGGTTGTTTCGTGCTTGCTGACTGAGCGGTTGAGTTTCGGCGTAGTTCTAACGCTTGCCGGGAACGAGAACAAAAATGTCAACTCTCCCGAAGTCACTTTGCAGTGTCCTGGGTGAACCTGAACGAGAGAACAAGGCCTTCTCTGTGCGCTGCGCTCAAGAAACGCCGAAGGACGCCCGACTTCGGTTATGAGCATCATCGAGCGACATCCCTCCGGACAGCGGATGCAGTCCCCTGACCATCGGGATCTCCTTTCCCCGGCGGGGCGGTCTGTTACGTTTCGCCTACAACGCGCGGTATAGCCGGCGCGGATGCAACGGACGCCGGGGCTTCGTTCAAAGCGGCGGACATTTTGGCCCGTTCAGCGCCGCCGATACGCCTCCCCGCCAAGCGCGTCCAGGCATGTTTCAATGCCACGTGTCTTCAAGTGTGCGTGTGTGTGTGTGTGCATGTTGGTGCCCACGCTTGTCAAAGCGCGGCAGCCGGGGAGAGGAGCTCCCCAAGTGTGAAGCGAGGAGGTCTGACCGGCGCCGGCCAGGCGGATGCGTCACTACGCTCGTCCCAACGTGTTTCTCAGCCTATCCGTGCCGCGCGTCACGTGCGCCTCTATCAGGCGTTCCCTCTTGCCCTCGACTCCGAGACTATAAAAGCAGCTGCCCCCGGACGCCGAGAGGGGCTCCGATTTCTTCCGTTGAGTAGCGTGCTCTCCCGTCTCTCCATTTCGGTCGACCTGACCGGCCGCTCTTTTGCAATGCTAGAATAAACAAGTTGTTTTGTTACCAGTCGACTCATGCTTTGCCAGGACCTTCGGATGCTTCCAGTTGTGCCCCAGGCCGCCAGGCCAACGCTACCCTTGGGGCTTGCGACCCATTTGCAACAACGGGTGTCAGCGCTGAGATACCAACAATGTGCTCTCTGTTGCTACTATAATTTCGGGGCAATTACTCACAATACACGACCGGTGACAGATGCTCCTGAGCAATACATTCTAACAAAGGACAGCGTCATTGAGATTTTTCCCTGGTCGTTGCATATGTACAAAAATGGAAACAAGGTTCTTGAATGACAGAGAGAGAGAGAGATGCAAATGAGAGAAAGGCAGGGAGGCTAACAAAGTTGTATTAAGATATTTATCCTCAACTTGTTCATTTCATGGCCTTTACATTTTTCATATCAGCGGCATGCACTGCTTTGCTGATTTCAAACTGATATAGTTCTAAAGGTCGTGCGATATTTGCTTTACCTAATAAATATACAGAAAACATGGAAGCATTGATATCAGTTATTTCGGGCACAATCTTTGAGACATACGAGTATATTCTTCTATGAAAAAATACATATTTTACTTGTCTTGAGAGTGCGTAGCGTTCAAGACTTCGTTTAAAGCATCTTTGGCAATGGCAACGCAGTTATTATTAATGTTTAATGTATTTGGTCCCTCGACAATTCTTATAAGGAGGAGGCCGAACTGCAAAGTGAGCCCTCCCCGAACGAAATTTCTGGCTACGCCACTGATTGTCGCTAATGATTTTATTAGTATGAAAGAATACATGAAAACAAAGGTGTAGCTAATCAAAATTAATGTTGTAGAAAGATAACGAAACCTTAAGTCCTTATTTTATTGTAGAAATGTCATGGATCCTGCAATAAGATCCCAGATGGCATGGCCAACCTTCCTGAAGCTGTGCCCAAGGGTCGAGGCCCCTGATGATAGCAAATTTCGAACATTTAGGTGTAATCTAAAAAGGTAGCACGGAGTTTTTAAAGTTCTTTTTCACAATTTAGAACATCTTTGACAATAAATGAGAAAACGATCTACTCTTTCCAGATGGCGGCTCCTATTAAGGAGACGTCGTCGTGTTGGGCATTGTCCAGGAGCGTAGGTGATGATGATCACAACGATGAAAATCCCCATTTATGGCGCGTGCCTACTAAAGCTAAATTCACACGCGAGTGTAAAATTCGTCCAGTGCCGCGGGCCAAAGAGTCCCGTGGTGACTTGACGCAGGCGCCACTCAGCAAGGCTGCATTCGCACAGTGGGGGCGCGCCCGCGGGATCCGCACCGATCTGGGGCGGAATCTTATAACGGTTCGGAAAACGAACCGTTCACTTCGCCGCCTACGTCACTAAATGTGCCACTGCCAAGCCGCGCGCTTACAGACCGCGCGGCTTCACCCGACCACTCGGAGAACAAGGACGCCCCCACTACATACAGTGAAATCACTAAACACTACTACCTACAAGTGGGGAGTATAGCACGCCACACCGCACGCTCACTCCAGCTCAAGCGGTTACACTCAGAATGCTACAAACAGACGCATACCCCACGCAAAACAGACTACACCACTACATGCCTGAGCTCTACGACAAGACCAATTGCAATACATCCCTTAACGTCTATCATTTACTCTGGCCGTGCTCGCAAGCTCACATAAACTCCGAAACGGACAAGCGCAAGTTTGAAGAAGCAATCCGGAGCGAAGAACTCGCTCCCAACTCTGGGCCGTCCAGCAGGTCCACGACGCCGCCAGGAAACTCAACCTCCCGGTTCCATCGTGGGAGACGCCCACTCCATGAGAGCCCCAAAGCTCTTGTGGCTTGCAGAACCTTGAATAAAGTTGATTTCCTTCATTCCTTCCTTCCCAAGCCGGTGGTGGAAGAAGGAGAGGACGCGACCAATAGATAAGAGGGTGCCACCTCTGAAGTGTACGTCATTATATGACGAGCTAATCGAGGAACTGCAGAATGTTTCTGCTTGCTAAATAAATGTAAAATATAAATTAAATATTATACGGCAAGTTCTAAAGTATAAACGTGTGGTGCCGGGCGTTTACGCAATGCAGAAGTAATTTATATAGCCATTCTTTTTCATTTCTCAGCCGACAGGCGGTATCGCAAGCGTAAATGAGTTGGCAGAGCGCAGCGCTATGTCGTCTGCTGCCAGGAGCTTGCACGATGCGCGACAAAACCGTGAATTGGTTCTTAGGGTCACCTTTACTAGCAGACTATATCAATTTTCCTTCTTTTTTCGCCCTTCGTCATCGGATCGGACATGACTCGCTCGCCGCCGCGCTGCCGCTATCCCTGCGATCTGCCCCACGGCGCGTCGCGTGATAGAAGCAATGGAACTCGAAATCGAACATCACGACAGACGGGCCCTGCATTGCCTGCGCGAAGTAAAATAGGAGAGTGCGGTGCTGACGCTGCGCGCTGTGCCGTGAAATTGAGGAACAAAGTGCGGTACTCCCGGGGGGGAACTAGAGAAAGCAGGGCAGCCAAATAAGAAATATCCACAATATCTTCCCGTCCTGTCTGTATAGCTTTATCAGCCCAACGAAGGAAGCGCTGGACCAGCCTAGGTTGAACCCTTCTGACTGCTGAACGGTGATCTGCGAGCTATTCACGCTGGCGATAACACTGGAAATCCGATCTCACCATGCAAATATCTCCTTGTCATTTTCTTTGAAGCGGAGGTCACGGGAAAGCTGACCCAGCCCTTCTACCGGCCAACACAGTAATTGCGAGAGCAACTTTGTGGAAAGTGTCGGCAGCAGAGATCTAGACCATTCCGATGAATACTTCGCTTCCGACCAACCTCTAGGAGCTGCAGGCCGGTGGCGATGAACCGCAGCGCGCAAGTGCTTCCACTGCGTGGAATGTCCACTGGTACGCTTGCACCAGAGTCTCCCCCGGTTGATAGCGTAGCCTGCAAAATGTCTACTTAAAAGCCGGCAGGGGTGGTGCAAATAATTAGCCGTCATCTCTTTGAACGCGTATCGCACTTCCAGCCGTGGTCGACACCGAAAGAGCAACGCCAAGCAGACGACAGTCAAGTAATAGCCTATGAAGCAACCAACGTACGCGCGCGCGACGCCCGCGTGTCTCCGGGGTCGCGCTACCGGCGCGCGCGGCCAGGGTCGCAAGTCAACAGCCAAGCCACAGCAACGGAACCCAAAGCGGACTACCCCTTCGCCGGTTCCGCTCTTAGCCAAAGACGGGATCGCTTTGGAAATGATTGACAGATGCGTGGCGTAATCATAATTTGCGGTGCCGCCCCGCTGTCTCTGACGGCCTCTGACGCAAGCAAAATTTTGACCAATCAGATGAGGCCAAGTGAACCGGTTCCCTCCGGAACCGTTATAAAATTCGGCCCCTGCTTGCTTACTTGAGAATCCAACGCCTTCGCGCAGTATACCGAGGCACCGAAGGCGAGGGCGTTCTTCTCTAAGCCTCGCTCCGATTATCACACTTGTGTTTATCGCTAACAAAACAGCAAAGCAAAATCTCGTCTTTGCGGTCGCAAACGTGATTCCACAGCCCACGGTGACAGACTTGACGCTGACTAGGCTAGATAGACGACATACGACCGCCAAACGGACGGACAGAAATACCTTCCAGCCTCTTCAATCCGACCTGCGAGCGAAGAAGAGCGGACTCTCCGAGCGCAGCACGTTTAGCTGACACACGCGTCACGTGACGCGCTGTCCGCAGCGAAAATCCCTACTTCGTCCCGTCGTGTGAATCTGGTGGACATTCAAGTGTCAAACGGTAAGAGGGAGCATAAGGTAAATCCTTATTCTACGAGGAGAAACGAAAAGAGGCAGAACATTTGTGAAGACCAGGAAAAACAAGAACGTGAATAAACATTCAAACTGACTGAAACAAAATTATGAAAGAGCTACTAATAAAAGACTGATTGAAGGGGTACTGACACGATATTTTCGATTCTTCTTCTTATTTTTTTTTAGACAAGGGTCCGGTACCTCTAAACACCCCAGGTGATACTCTCAAGCCTCAGAGAGTCCTAAATAGTTTATTATAGCAGCTTTTCCCCAGGAAGTTTCGCTTTCGTGTATACTGTGTCGTGACGTTTCGACTCCGCATGTCCTCACGTGGGAGGAAGGCATCGCCACGTTTTGACACTCGCCCCGGCTCGCTCGGTCGTCCGCTATGTTGATACGTCAGCCCTCACTACGATAAGCAGCATAGGAGGCGACCGAGCGAACTGGATCGAGTCTCAAAACGCCGTAATGTCTAGCTCCCTCGTGCCCACATACTGGATCTGGACGTCGCGACATCGCATCTTCTTGGGAAATGACACTGGAACTGGCTGTAGAAAACTGTTATATTAAAATATTTATGGCGCTCTTAGACTTTCCACTATATTTTTCTACAATTAGACGTCTAGGACCTTCAATTAACGAAAAAAAAAAACAATAATAGTCTAAAATATCATGTCAGTACCCCTTCTAGAGATCGTTTATAAAGAACTTGGGGATAAATTTGATAAAAGTCGAGTAAACTTATAAAACATTAGCGTGGTAATCTTTTTGTTTTACCTGACAATCAAACATGGCACAACAAACGTCCCTGTGACTAAAGCCTATGATCAAGGCACCGAATGATGGTATAACTGGTATATTTATACCTAATCAAATCCAGCACGGTGGAGCTTCTAGTAAGTTACTTCTCTTGTTTGGATATAATTGGCAAAATAAAAACAAGTTGTGTATCGACTAAATTTTATTCTAAGTATGGCATAGAGGGACCATCATCAGACCACCTCCATGCAAGAAAAAATTCAGTCCTGGAAGTATTCTCGGACGGTTGCTTTCGGCAATATCGCTTTTATTGCGAGCGTATTAGCTGGTTGAGCAAAACCGGATGAGCTGACTGGCTGATTGAGTACTACGTAACGTGAAAGCGATATAGTATCGCCGAGAGTGATCGTCCGACAGCTAGTACATCTTCTGGTGCATGCAAGTTTCAGTGGCCGAAAAGGACCCCACTGTTTATTCCAGCAGAATCAGATGGTGAAAGTCTGAAGATGCTGCCGCCGATAATTAGCTTAAATAAATTTTTAAGCAAAATCTTATTTATTTTGATGTAGTTACGTAGGCAGTACCAAGTAAAATAGGGATCGCAGGTACATTTAGAGATTCTGACAGATTCTCTATTTTGTTTAGTGAAAACAGTTACGTCCTGGTACCTACAGTAAGTAAATTTTTCTCAAGTTTGAAGCGATTAGTGTTGGAACGCATTCAAATGAGTTGATTTCGTTGCTGTGGAAAGCGAAGAAAATGCCGAAACACAGTCTCTACCTACGGAAGCTGACGATTCGTTCGTTGGAAATTTGCGCAGTACTAGAACAATCACCAAAAACATTCTAAACTACTGACCAGCATCGGTGATCTTAGCAAACACTAAAATCACACTAGTCTCTTGACAGCCTGGGGCCGTATAACGTAATGCTATTCCATTGGGATGTTATTCCAAGCTCCTCACGTCAAACTTACGCAACCACCGACGAAAGCATCGGGTAGTGACCCGCAATGTAGTTTGAACAGCCCAATCAAATACCCTCCTCGTTTATAGGAGGTAACTTTTGTTTGCTTCCAAAGCAAGTAGCATTGCCCAACTTGACAGGACATTCTTATCTAATTAGCTGACTAGAGGCGGTGAGCACGCAAAAAATGGAGACGGTTTCGGTGAGTTGGATCAGGAGGGCGGTGCCGGGGCCTGTGATTGGTCAACTTCCCCTTGCTTTGCTTGTGGTGGCTAATCGAAAATCGCGGCGCCGTCCCTCGGAATGTGAAAAAATGCCACCAAACCAGATCCTCAGCGAAGAAGAGTTGGCAGAGCGATGTCATATACGTGCCGAAATGGTCGAAAACGTTACATTGCGACCTAACAGTTTTTATAATATATAGAGAAGTCCATTCTTCCTGACAGCACCGAGTAGTCAGTGCCAGAGCGATCGGTGGGCAACCAACTTTTATTTCGCTCGAAACAGGACAGTCGCCGGCTATTCCGAAAAAAAAATTGATTTTTTTCGAAATATTAATTAATCTTGAAGGCGTAAACGTCACTTTGAGGTGGTGAATTTCACCCTTTTGTTACGTCGCCTGAAGGACAGGCGAAGTGGGCGCAGCCCCAAAATTTTTACCAGGGGTGGAGGCCTAGTAGCAAAACAGGCGTAAAATCAGAAATAATTTGTTTTTGCATTTACTCGGTCAAATCATGCATTAACAGTGTTTTCACGGCTTATCAGATGGATAGTTCTCACGGTTTTCATGTCATCGCCTGAAAGACAGGCGATGTGGGCATGACCTGAAAAATGTTTGACCTATTGCGGAGGGCTAATGCAAAAATTGGAATAGTAACAGATCGCAACAGCTCTACGTTATAGCGGCTCTGGACACATATGCTAATTGCCAGACATTAGGCACCAGGTGAAGCTGTTAAAATGTTCCCAACACAGAGAGCATTGAAGTTGTGTTCAGTAGTAGAACATGCCTAAGTCAAGCGCATGTGCCCTATCAGGGCGCGTCGGCAACAAGAAAGCATCTGTCGTCCTCAAGTAACAGTCGTGACCTCCCAGCCAATCGCTTGCGACAGCGTGTTCCGTCGTGTACTAGCGGTAGTTCGACCATCGCAGATCGGCATCGTTATGCTCGAAGACTGCTACTCCCATATCGTAGCACTTCCTTCTTACTTCGGCAGCTGCGACGGCCATTTAAACTTGAGAATCGAGTTACGCTTACTTTAGGCGCAAGTACGAAAGTTCGCACCTGGCGCGCGATCGGAGATCGTTGTTCGAAACGCGCGTTCAGTGTGCGTTCAGTTTCGCCTCACGCGATTCATGCATAATCAGCGTGTACACGTCATATCAGATCGGGAGTTTTCGCGGTTTTCGTGAAGTTGCGTGCAGAGAAAGGCGAAGTGGGGATGGCCCGAAAAATTTTTGACCAATCGTGGAGGGTTGATTGCAGAAATGAAATAGAAACATTTGGAATGGTTTTACGTTATAGGGCGCCCCTGCTGAAGTAACCTGCAGCGCTCTTCATCGGGTTCTGCGCATGCGTGCGTTCGGCCAGATATGTTATAGCGCTCGCAACGTATTTGCCTACGGCGTAATAAAACTGTCTGTGGTGATAACATACGCGCTTTGGCTATGATCAAATTCTGAGCACGTAGGCAAACATCAGAGGCCGTATTCAGAAAGCTTTTCTTTCCTAATTACTCTTGGCCACTGGACGACTATCTTCGTTAAGGATATGTCCAGAATGAGAATCGGTTGAAATTTTCTCTTATCACCAACTTTAGCGCAAGAATCTTCTTTTTTTTAATACGGGGCCAGTTGTGTTCTATGTAGTACG
This sequence comes from Dermacentor andersoni, assembly GCF_023375885.2. Taxonomy (NCBI): domain Eukaryota; kingdom Metazoa; phylum Arthropoda; class Arachnida; order Ixodida; family Ixodidae; genus Dermacentor; species Dermacentor andersoni. The sequence continues at coordinate 314,591,891 of NC_092814.1, read as the reverse complement.
GAAGGCTCGTTAGTCCTGGTCTACAAACTGGAAGCAAGTGAAGTTCGGCAGGCTACAGTTGCTACGTGCAGTGCTTGATTATGCGTTCGGCCTAGTCGCATGAAGCATGACTGCCTCGCTGGGTCATAAACTACGCAACGCATGGTCTTTTTAGATTCCCCAACCTGGGCCAGGCGGCTGTTGAGCAGCGTCGCACACGGGAGCAAATGAAAAAGCCGGTAGCCCGTGCGGTCGCGTCGCCGTTGTTGTGCACGGGAGTATGGGCTAACAAGATTGTGTCTTCATTACGTTTGTTCACACAAACGTGGCGCTCAGTGCCACAACAGCCTCGAGAACACGAAAGGCCTACACCTGCCCGTGAAATACATATTTCCGCGCTGCTAGTACAAAAAGAGCCGGGATAAGCGTGCGCCACGGTTGTTGCTGGAAGAGTCAAGCAAGTCGCGCGTGACCGCTTTCGCATACCAAATTTTTGTCCGAGTCGCGCAGTCAGTGAAAGGGACTATCGCGTGTAATTGGGTTCCAATATTAAAGCTGGCACTGGGCCTCGTAGCCTGAGCTGCGCGGTACCGCTGAGCACCGGCAGCTGCGGCAGCTTCGTGCAGGTATGTGATGCGATCAGCAAGTTAAAGGGAAAGCCAAGAAAGAGGCAAATGATTTGTCTGTGAATAAAAGAAGCGTGAAGAAACACGTGTGGAGGACTGCGTTACAAGTGTCAAGAGAGACACTTTTACCATCACACATCGCGGCACGACTGTGACGTTGTTCAGGTCCCAAAACACAGGACGCATTTATATCCCTGTCGTACAGGTTCTTTAGATCGCGATCGAGTCATATCCGCATCGGGTGCTTTTACACTGGCACTTCCGAAGCGATTTTGCTCGATGAGAATCCACTAGATGACGATCGTAGGCGGTCATCTGTTGAGTGAGCTTAAAGGGACACTAAGGTGAAAAATGATTTCTTCTGCATCAGTAAATTGCCGTTCTACAACACCAAAAACACCAGCCTTACAACGATAAGACGTTTGGTAAGCCAGAAAAAGCGCAAGAACGAAATACGGGTGGCGACGCCTACTTAAGTTCGCGCACCTGGGGGCTGTGACGTCTTGGATTTTGATTGCATCTTCTAGGGCCTACTAATTATATATAGCGGTACAGATTGACTACATTGTGTTCTAAAGGAACCAAATATTAAACATGGCAAGTTTCGGGAACCTTTATTCAGCCAACGCGGCCCAAATGCGAAAACATACTTTGGAATCCCAAAAGTACAGCGCCTGACGTACAGGCGCTGGGGTTTTGGCGCGAAATTGTGATACTGATACTTGGACCTTCATTTTCTCATCTAATAATCAAACGATTCTTTTGAAATGAGTGCCTGCAGGGTTCCCAAACGATGCTTCATTAGTCTAAATTGATTTATTGTTTCACTTTAGTGTCCCTTTAACGAACTCGATTCGGAATGTTGAACCGTGCGGGAGCGACCATTCTTGATCACAATCTAAAATTTTGAGCTGGATCGGGCTTGAGCGCGATTCAAGGTTGCCCCGGCTTTACTGACCAAAAGCCAAAGCGATTCAAACCACCGCTGCCCTCTTCTAGCAACACAGCTTGCTGAGTCATGTTGTCACATAGTACGGTCCGCATTTTTTTGGACAAATGGTCTACATAACCACACGTCTTTGCTAAAGCGCTAAACTGCTTGCAACTTACTCTACAGAAATGTTGCCGATCAAACGCGCTGTCAAACAAACACGAGAGAGCAGAATGTGCGTCGCACGCGCAAATCAGCAAGCGGTCAAGGCAACATTCAAAGCACGCCGAAGTAGAGGTGCAGCGATGTGCTCATTGTCACGAGCGAACTGTCATGATTGAGCTACAAAGTGACGCAACAACGCTACCGCGAATAATGGAAAGCATTCAGGAAAACGACAAATTTTCGCATTCCGACTTGAGTTAGTTAACGGTGGCTATCCATGCCTGCCTGTGTTACTCCTCATACCAATTACCCGGGAAATTACAGAACTTTACGGCCGGCTGCAGGCCCCAGGTGTTTTTGTCACTGCTGCGACAATTCAGCACGCAAAAGTACGGGCTCATTGCTAACCGACTGTCGAGCCGTCGCGAAACAACGGCGAAGCTATTGGGGGCGAGCTCCCCCACTGGAAAAGCTGGCGCCACCATCGGCGTGACGTGGCATGAGGGATCAAGTGGACACAGCGGCCGCGTCGGCTGCTTCGGAAGCGCCGAAGCGAACTGAAAACGAAAGTGTAAAGTCCCACCGGCGCTGCGGTTCTGATTAAGTGGTGAGGTTTTCCCGCCTTGGGTATCTGCTTGTGAGCATTTGAAAGCACTATAATAGGTAGTGGCTATTTTTGGAGGCGTGCAGCATGGTAAGCTACTGCTCGGTGCCGCAGTGCCGGACGTACGCAACGGAGCCTGGTGTCAGCCTTATTCCCACGTAGCCGCAGTACAAGAAGCTGTGTGAAGCTTGGCTCGTGAAACTTGGAACTGGCAAACAGCCATTGGCTACAACTCGGGTATGCAACAAGCACAAATGCGAGGAAGATTTCTGCTACGGCGGCGGGACTGCGATGTTCGGTGAGTAGCAGAAGACGCGCACTAAGACGCTCGCCCGCGCCCGCTGCCCGGCTAATGTCATGACGATTTATTTGGTCTATGAACTTGTTGGTGCTAGATGCTCGCAAGTTCACTGGAATGGAAAGGGAGCGGCAAGAAGCACATAAAAAAAAAAGGCAGGGCACGTGGTCATATTTGTGTTATGAATTAATGTACTGGATTACCAAACTAAGCAGGGGGAAATCACAGGCTGAGAAGACCGATAAACCTACAGTGCGACGCAACGTGAGAAATAATATTGAAACGTGCAACCATTTAGAAGAAGAAAAAAGATTGAATCGTCGCGATGGCACATCACAGTCGCTATAGGCGTCGAAGTTTCTATAAGAAAATTATTTTTGAACAGCTCTGATAGCGTCCACGCAACAATGGTTGCTTGTGTGCTGTGAAATGCTCATATTCCGCAGCCTAAAGCTCACGGCATGGTGCGAGAACGCGCTTACAGTGCAAGCAAAACATTATGCGCGGACACGCATGCAGACGAGCAGCCGGTCGCTGCGAACCCGTGCGATCGCTGCATTGAGGCTTTATTCTGTTATGCTCAATTTGGTTATACAGACAGCTCAAAGAACATATTTCACATAGTTTGCTCTGAGTGTTTGCCTATCTTTCACGCAAGAAGCCGGTTCGGGAGACTCCATCGCGGCGACCGCGCGCAGTGGCGTTCACTGTACGTATTCGGTACAGTGAACAATTCTGCGCTTTCAGTTTGCCCAAGATTATTATTTCGACAGTAAGAAACTTCCCCCCGTTTTGAGAGTACTTACAGAAATACCCAGGAGGGTTGCCGCTTGGTGTTTTTATTGAGCGCCATAAGCCAAACCTATGTGGAGCGCGCCGCGCTATGCCTCGTATGCATACTACGCAAGGGAGCTGTTTCCGACAGATGGCGGCTCCGTAAGTACTCACCCCCAATAGGAGAAATTTCACATGGATGGACGGATGAATGTTATGAGCGTCCCCTTTGGAACCGGGCGGTGGGTTGCGCCACCAAGCTCTTGCTATTACACTGCCTAATGTCCTACCCAAGTTAAAAAAAAAAGAAATAAGAAACACTATATATGAACTCCCACAACCGCATTTTCCCACCCCGTATTGTGAACTTCGCTTTTTTACGTCTCCGTTTTTTGTCGTTTCCCTACTTTTCTTCCAGCAATCTTCCGATCGCCTCTTACTAATCTCTATTGAGGACATGTTTACTCTTCCCCTGCTCTCGTTGAACCCAAGGGCTTCAAGGAGGCCAATGGTGCCTAAATCGACCGCACGGCAGACGTCTTCACATTCTAATAAAACATGCTCAATCGTTTCCCTAGCTTTACCGCAGCAAGCACATGCTTCTTGTTCCTTTCTATATATCGCTTTATAGGTGCGTGTTCTAAGGCATCCCGATCTCGCTTCGAAAAGTAATGAGCTTCCCTTTGAGTTATCATAAATTGTTTCATTCCTGATTTCGCTTTTTCCTCTTGAGTAGTTACTAATGGCAGGTTTCTTTTCCATTTCCGCCACCCATGAGATTATTTCAGCCTCTTTGACTTTCCGCTTGACGTTCTTTCTTGCTTTGTTGCCCACCCTACAGGCCACATACTTGCTGGTAAGCTTCCTAGTTCTTTTCCTCAACTTTGAATCAATGTTTTTCCTGTACAGATACCTCAACGCTCTCCCAGCCCATTTACCTTTTTCCATATTCCTCAGTCGTTCTTCATAATCAATTTTACTGCGAGCTTCCCTCACTTCAAAACTAGTCCAGCCCATATCACCCTGCACAGCTTCATTTGTAGTCTTCCCGTGAGCGCCCAATGCGAGACGACCCACTGACCTTTGGTTCCCATCGAGTCCTGATTGTACCCCTGATTTCAAGCAAACAACCGCATTTCCAAAAGTAAGTCCTGGAACCATTACACCTTTCCACATACCCCGGAGCACCTCGTACCTTCACGGGCATCGCGAGTGCCTCACGGTGCCGGCGACTTGATACATGGTGACGCAGCTCTCCGCTAGCGGAAGGAGTGGAGCTTGCGTCTGTCGGCACACTTGAGGCTGGGAGCCCTATGGTTCCGTGATATGACTTCGAGAGCATAAATGTTTCGTTTGCTTTAACATCCAGACTATTTATATGGACGAGGTAGCCCAGCTTTTTGTCGAATACAAACCCTAGGGACTTGTGTTAGCATTGCAGGGCATTATGCGTGTCGTATGTGTAATTTGATTAGGCACGCCTGTTAAGGCAATAACTCAAAATGCCATAGCGTGAACCTTCCGGCAGGAGTACCCTTTCGGTGATTGCAACAGTAAGGACAAACGGTAACCTTTTGGGCGGGGCATGTGAACGACGTAAGTAGCCTGCGAAGCAGGGAAGAGGAAGACAAAAGCGAGACAGTCTCGTAACTTACCTTCGGTACACATGGCGTTCGGCACGTCTGTGTTTGGAGAGGGTGCTACACACAGCACGGCCACTGTTCAAAAGATTTGTCTCTTTGCTAAATTCGCTATAATTGAGAGCTGGATTCCAATTTGTATGCGCTCTAATATATAACCAAACAAAACGGAAGCGCCCGTCTAGAATAATGAAGTTAGTGCAGCGCGAAAATGAACGGTGCCCAGAAGACTTCTAGATAGCAGTGCTATTTGTTGGAGCTCTTATTACATAAAAAGGGTCAATGTACACACATACATGTGCTAAGCGTAGTCTCCAGTTGCATGTCTAGTAGTAGCGTTTCCTCTATTGAAGATACTCCAGACGAAGCATGCTTTCTGACGTCGCCTTTACTCTCTCCTGCGTTCCTCCACTGTAGGCGTGCTGCCACGAGCCAAGATTGGCAAGGCTGTTACCAACACCACCTAGCATTCATTCGTTTTGTGACTCCGTCGGCTGCTAGGTGGCCTTGGCTCTACCCAATTCGGGCCTAAGCTGTTGACCTCCTCTATATAATTTTACCTACCTCCCCTCTACAATGTTGCGCTTGAGAACAAAGGTAAGCGCTGAAGCTTCTACAATGTTTCTGCGGGGGTCACTCGTAATTGTAGCGCTCTAGAGGGCATTGTGGTGAGGCCCAGGGAGTTGTCATCAGAAAAGTATAATAGACGGCAAACGAGGCACGCTTTCTGACCTAACCTTTCCTTTCCTCCGGGCTCCTGCCATGTCTCAACCGTCCTGACAGACTTAACCACCCCCCGACGTGGTGTGCCCGACAGAAGCAGCAGCAGCAGCAGCAGTGGAAAAGTCGGTGGAAGAAGAGCGAAAGCTTCGCATTGATACTCGGGATTCGAAGCCACGCGCTATCAGGCAGCGAGGACAAAGAAGCGCCAACATAACGTGCCCCCGTGCCTCGCCCTACTCGTAACCGCCGCTGGCTGACCCCGTTTTTATTTGTCGAGAATGCAGCCCGTCCAAGAGGAACCCGAGTGGTGCAGCGAAGCAGCCGAGCGTTCTGGCGTCGTCCGCCCGCCGACGCAGCCTCTTCACAGCGGATGGAGGCCTTCGCCAACGTGGGCTGGACTGCCACGCGATACGCACTTCCTGGCCGAGGGCCCGTGGCCGGCAGCAGCACCGGACTGCACCTACCCCGGTTACTATTACGAAGGCAGCGCCGGGCCCGTTTCCGAGCAGTCGCTGGAGCCCGAAGCTGTGACGGAGCCCGCGAAGCCCAGCAGTCCTGAGTGTCTGAGCTTCGTCCTCGGCGTGGCTTTCGCGGCACTCCTCTTGGGCATTGGTCTTCTCGTCATTCACAGCTCACTGTCGCCGCACGACATCACCCCAGACATTGGGGAAGACGTCCTGGAGCGACGGCTGGAAGTGGCACCGAACACAGTCGGCCAGCGCCTCATCCCGCGCGGGGTTGTGCTTCCGGACGTGGACGAACGCGGGAACAGGAAAACGACGAACAGGAAACGACGGGTCCAAGTCGCGGGCAGAACGGCTAATGATGGAGGGGCATCTCGACCACGGCTGACGACGGCGAAGGCGAGCCCCGAGACGACGACACTTGCCGTCACAGTGGCCAGTACTCGGGTCGAAGACGACGCACAACCGAGAGGTGTAAGTTTGCCCTCGCCTTTTTCACTTTTCCTTGCAGTTGTTTTAAACTAAGCTGTAGCGCAGGGCTCATTGTGTAGTACTAAGCGAGGCACCAGCGCCGTTATCAAAGATGTGAAGAGCACCGGTGTGCTACTAATGTGTGGTGTACAAACAACTGGTCTTTTTTTTGTGAGTTTTAAAGTTCGTTTCTTTTTAAAGCTGTCTGTAGCATATAGCTTTTCTAGTGAACTTTTGAAAAAAGGCGGAAATTGCGTGTTTTAGAAATTCCAATCTCCAGGTAGTTAAGATGTTCAATAAGAAACGTTTTAAGTTTTTTTTTTACTTTAGGGCACATGTTGCAAGGAGAAGCAGCACATTCCAGATATCCGCTCCAGAATGTGCTAAAATTGCTTTGGCGTTCTAGTTAGGATTCTCTAGAAATGGTGGAATAAGGAACTTGGAAAACAGTTAATTGTAGCGCCACTGTACTTCGTAGCACATCTTAGGGACGAATATATTTTAGGCTGTTCTGTACAGAATTCGGATTCATGCTCAGCAGAGATGGCTTCACTAACTGATTGGCTTCGCAATACAAACTTGGGCCCCAAAGTGAATAATTATTTAGTTAATAGGTGAATTCTCGTAATTAGCCATCACGACATTGCAATTTGCAGTACAAGTAGTACGTGCCTCGTTAGGCAATCCACGTGAACAGGCCCGATGTCGCTGTATTATCCGTGGAATAATAATAATAAAAAACAATCTGTTTGGACTAAATAAGAAGGGGCCCTATGATAGTATTAATTCTCTTTGCGCGTCTACAAAAGCATCTCAAGGAAATTTGGTTAAGTATGGTTTTTCTTAGACGTTTTTGTGAGAAATCGTAACTGCATTCTTAACTCTAGATTAGCCGCATTTCCATTATGCTAACTAAACGTCGAGGTAAAAAAAAATTTTTTTCTACTTTGTTTTGCCGACAAACTGGTTGGCATGATCACATTGAATTTTTTTTTCATTATGTTCAGAACTTTCCAACACGAGAAACGCTTCTAGGTAGAACGAACAGGAAGGCAGGCCTATTGCACGTAAAAAGGTAGGGTTTTTTCCTAACTACAGTTAATTGGGAATACAGGGAACAAAGAAGAGACTTCCCAAGAAACGTTACGCATGTCTATCCGCACAGTATGCGGGCAGCGTTGCTTTCCCTAGTTTATTTTTTTCTTTACTGCAGAATTTCTTTTACTAATAGAGTAGCAGTAAATTGCAATATGTATCGTAAAGCAAATAATAGGGCGGTGATCATTTCCGAGATTTCCGGAATTTTTAAACATCGCTGGTTGCAGACAACATAATTCTAGTCCTTGAGCTGGATTGTACAAAGAGGAGGATATTACTCTTACTGGAGAAATCGAAACAGATATTCAACTAATTAAGGAAAGGTTTCTAATTAACTTCATCACTAGTTACCTTAAGGCACATATTGCAATTTACGAATTGTAGCCGGTGCACTTTGCAAGGCGTATCCACTTGGAAATAAGTTGACATAGAAATAAGAATGACACCAGTTTGGAGTATAACAGAGTGTTCAACTGGGCTAGTTGGTTTACTTGCGTCTTGAAACTGTAAAAGCGCACGAAGACGCGAACGAAAAGGAAAGACAGGACGAGGCGCGCTTACTCACAACTGAAAACTTTTATTGACAGGAAAAAAAATATATGCGCGCAAAAAAGGAGTAGGAGGTTTGCGCATGCGTGTCAAGGATCACGCCTTGAAGCTTTCTTTCAATGGCAGCGTTATCAATTAAAGAAAGTCTAACTGTGAAGAAAGTTAAATTCTTTATCATGTTCAACAAAATTTTTCAGTTGCGAGTCAGCGCCTCGTCCCGTCTTCTCTCTTCGTTGTCGTCTTTGTGCGCCTTTAGTTTCAAGATACCAGTTTGGATACCGTTGCTCCGCTTAATTTTCAACAAAATGCTCTTTAATGCACTGAAGCACAAACGTAACTTGAACGCCCATGTATTTCAAACCGCACTTTGGGGAAATTATTTCGAAACTGGTGTAATCCTGGGAATTCAATTGAAATGCATACGTCTTGCAATCTCACCGGTTACAATTCGTAAATACAGCATGTACCGTAAAGCAATTAAGAAGGTGAGTAGTGAATGTTGTTAATTAGTTGCATATATGTTTCGCTTTCCCGTGCTAGTAATGTCTACCTCTTCGAATAATCCAGCTCAAGGACAATTACGCCATCTGCCATAGACGATTTTTGAAAATTCCCGAAAACCTAAAAATGATCACTCCATGTTATAGAAGACTACAGAAACCATCAAATTAATAACACACATTCACCAAGACAACTAAAATTTGCAAAAGAAATAAAAAAAAAACTATTTACCAGCCAGACATTACAAATGGTTGCATGCCTGTGCATTCAGCTTCCATGTGTTAAATTGACCGGGTAATCAAAGCACATAGAATACTTTTCAGAGTTGCAGTTTGAAAAAATTCGATATTCGTGCGTTCCAGATTTGCGTTACACGTCATGCATTACCGCGATAGCAGGGACCTTAAAGGGCCCCTGGGCATGCTCCGCCCCTCCCGTGGAACCGCGGTAGACATACCAAGAGTTCAACGTTTTGGCATACCAGCATCGGCAACTTGCAGCAGGCATGGAATTAAACTAATGATGCAGCGAATATTTAGGCTTACACAGTGTTCTGCGTCACCAACACTATAGCTAGTGCACTCGCACGTACCACGAACTAGTGTTATCGCGCCATCTGTTGAGTGGGAATCAAATCATTTTTCCGGCTCGTTGCAGTCTTTCTAGGCCTAGCATCGTCAATATAAAGAGCTGATTATAACTACAGCGATAAAGTATCGCTAATATTTCTGCTTTCAGAGCGAGATAACAAGTAAGCGATGGCTGATTTTATTATTTCTGGCTGTGACCACGATCAAGCAGCAAGGGTGAATTCGGATGGAGCGGTGCGGTCTGCAGGCGCTGCCTTGCCGTTATAGGCAATCACGGTACACCGGCGGTAGCGGCGGCTAACGCTACGGTAGTCCTCTGTAGTATAAGAAGCGCTTGCGCACAGACTGTTTCGCCTTACAGGGCATCATGGTATACGGTATCACGTATCACGCAAAGCTAACGCTGTATTTACGAGCACAAGTGCAGATACGTAGCGGCTACCGAGTGATTCGGCTACAACGCAAAACGTTTTGCATTATGGCATCGCTTATTCCGCTCATCTTACATGCGAGCGTGAGCCGATTGGTCGTCCGCAGGAACCTACGTCACCATGGTATTTGGCATCTCGAATTTCTTTATCGTGTAGCTTTGTGACAGCGGCGCTCGCTGTGTGAGCACTTGTTTTTTGGAGCAGTCAAATAAATTTCCAGAATTGCCGGGTGCAGTATAATGGCACGTATATGTGCCCAGTGGGTGACGATTCCCGATGCTGAAGTTTCTCTCTACAGAAAGAGGAAAGTTGAACTGCGCCTTCTACTACAAGTATACGCCGGCGACTTCCCGTGTAAGTGTCTTGAGCTGCACGGTATACGAAGATACTTTGCAGGCATGGCGCTGATATTGACACGCTATACGTTTGTGGGTCGCAGGCCTCCACCGACGATTCGTGCAGACGCCACGTGTACACTCACTGTGTGCGGCCCAGGCCGGAGTTCTACTACAGTGCCGAACGGCGAGCCTGCGTCCCGGCGGCCGCGGACACCGTGCACGTGTGCAACCGCGGCTCCAACCGGTTTGCCAGCTTTGAGAGCTGCCTCGCCAGCTGTGCCAACGGCCGCCGCATGTCGGACCGGTGTTACGAAAGCACGCTGTTCTTTCCCTGCGCCCAGTGAGTAGAGGCTCATTGAGAGCACCGCGTTTTCATTGTGCGCGTGCCTCAAGTGTTCAGGATTCTCTTTGCGCACTCTCCGGGTTACCGCGTGTCGTCGTAGGCTGGCTGTCCCGCCGACTATAGACTGAGCCGATCCCACAGTCTTCGCTGTCAAACGTGGTGACTTTGGTCAGCCGATCACGACAGCAGGGCACGATAAGTGCGCGCGCAGGGGCTTCAGTGTGATTTGGGGCCCTATAACGTAAAACTATTCCAATATGTTCTCATTCCAATCTCCTGACGTCAAATTTGCGTAACCTCCGACGGAAGCATCGGGTGGTGACGCGCAACATTGCCTCAACAGCCCAATCAAACGATATATCTTTCTTTATAGGAGGTCACTTTTCTTTGCTTTCAAAACAAATAACATTGCCTACGTTGAGTGGTTTTTCGTTTGTAATTGGTTGGCGAGGAGCACGCTCAAGTAAAGAGGGTTTCGATGGGGCCGAGCCAGCGCATTGAGCATAGATAACTGGATGAAGAGGGTGGTGCCGGCGTTTGCGATTGGTCCGCTTTTCCTTACTTAGCTTGCGGTAGCTGGTCGAAAATCGTGGAAGAGCAAGGAAGAGTTGGCAGAGCGAGGTCGTAAACGTGCCGAAAGTGCTCGAAAACTTTACACGGCCACGGAAACAGTTTTGTTATACGCAAATAAACCCATGCTCTCCGACCGGTGCAAGTATAGCCAGTGCCTGAGCGATCGGCGGCAGCCATCTCTTATTCCTTTCGGAACGGGGCAGCCTACAAAAATGTGGTTGTGGCAGTTTTTAATGTTTTTTTTGTCTTTTTTAACATAGGTGGGACATTAAGCAGTATAATAGCAAGAGCTTGGTGGCGCAACCCACCGCCCCGTTCCAAAGGGGACGCTCATAACATACATACATACATACATACATACATACATACATACATACATACATACATACATACATACATACATACATACATACATACATCCACCCCACCCACCCACCCACCCACCCACCCACCACGCGGCGGGAGTGATGCAGGTGACTGTGATCCCACACATTGCACTTGGCCGCCACGTTGGAGGACGTTTCTTTGTGTGAAAAGGCTCATAGCTGCACTTATAGATTTTGCGAATAGGCTTCAAAAAGTAGGGTGACTCCGAATTAAAATGATACCCGCGTGTGGAAAACTTTACTCTCCAAATAGCATCTTAGCTCGACACACCCACTTGGCCACTCAGTGACTTTAACGCTAGGGCGCTCAGCACGACGTCGAGGGCCATGGATTTGTGGCCATGGCGGCCGAGTCCCCGCGACGACAGAATGCAAAAAAAGTTCTCGTATGGCGTGATTTGGGTGCACGCTGAACAACCGCAGCAGGTCACAAATAATCCGAAGTCTTCTGCTACACATTATATGGCGCTTCTCATATCCCCCTCTATAGCCTTGTAGCGTTATAAATGCTGTAAATACGAATTTCTCTGATATTCCTTGTAATTTCGTGTTTTGGCATAATGAAAAAGGGGGCAAGTTGTGCTGCTATTACATAAGCGCTTGTCACGACATGGTGGCAGGCCTAGAATTGACTATATATTGCATTTTGGGGATATTCTCTATCGTTATATTCAAGTGCATCGTGATAGTCAGCCATGAAATTGGGCGCTCTAAAGCGTACTATAACGAACGCGCTAACATCTTCATAAACGGCTTTGTTAAGTCCGCCCATGAATAGCCGACGCTAGCTTTAGAATTCATGGCTATGCTCTAGTTTTAACGTTACAGGTTATATGTCTGCTCACCGACGCAGACATCAGTGAACTATATGGCTTTAAGTTAAAGTTGACTTAAACAGAACATTAGGCAAAGTTAGTAGTTTCTGTGTCTCTCAAAGCAACACACAAGTGAAGGAATCCACGAATTATGTTTGCAAATTCCGCGACTCTATACTACTGTGGAGCTGTAGCAGGCAGGCTTCAGAAATAGCTTTGTCTTCGGCGCAGGCTGCGAATAGTCTGACGCATATTGTCACAACCTCCTTGGCTTGGAAGCACCATATACTGAAGGAAAGTACCATCGGCGATTTGAGGCATCTCATTACATTCGTCCTCGGACTTAAGAGTGCTTAGTGACGTTGTACGAGCGTACGGCATTAGCCTACGGTGTCAACAAACAAAGCGGTGGTAAACTTCTGGTATTTAGGCATGACAACATATCTGCAAATTCTGCCGTCGTTTATCAAATGACCTTTTTCGCTTTTCTTATGTTACATGGTTTCAGGAAAGCTGAGGCTAATTACATACTTAGGAAGCGGATAACCACTTGACCCACCGCTACGTAGGAGACCCTGCAAGCTGGCCTTTTGTCTGAGTGGTCGGGTGCTCAATGTCCCGCGCAACTCAATCGATTGCCCACACTGGAACTTTATAACCTGCAAGCATAGGACAGGTGCTGAAAAAAATTAACCGACAATTACGATACTCCCTAATGCAAAATTTGAGCGCAGCTCTACATGTGGAAGAAGCATGCGTGTCAATATTTTATATTATGATTATATAGGAACTCGGCTATTAGGAAGAGGACGCTGTGAGTATAGGGTGGCTGGCGCGGACAATCTGTCTCGTGCGGCATATTGCAAACGGAGAGAAGTGTGCCACGACTGCCTCGCAAATAGGGAGATCGCTAGAGGCAGCACGTTAGTGATGCCTGGGCGTTTTCATAGCATCCGCCGTAAACAGACTTTTTTGCTTATGCAGCGCTTTGTTTCCATGCATAATATCGGTGGAGTGCGCCGTCATCGGTGAACACACTGTAAACACAAATGAGCCCATATGGGCGTTTTAACAGTTGATATGCCATTTTTCCCCCCTAGCTTAAAATGAGTACTCCCACGAGAAGAAGTAAAATAAGCTAGAACCATTATTGTACCCCCGACCCCATTTGATGGGGCATTGCGGTTGTAAAATGGGGGTTTTCAAGGAATAACGGTGGCGTAGGGGAAATTGAGACGAGCCAAACAGAGAAAAGAATAACTCAGCCATGACCAACAAGGCAGTCAGCCGCAGCGACAATTTCAGTAGGATTATTTCTGCAGTCAGATTCGAAATATCCCGCGCAATGTGTGTCGGCGCTGTTTTTCTGTTCGGAGTAGCCGCGCCTTGGTGCTGCAGAGGACGCCGAAGTCGGAACTACGCGCGGAGGAACACCAGCCTTCGGAGCGCGCGCGCGTGCGTTGGAAGCTGCGATCGAGCAGCCATTTGCCAGCGACGGCACATTCTTCTACCGTGGTTGATGTTTCTCACTGCTTTGAACCCCCAAGACTCCACGGTAAGTGACTTTGAACGATTATTACATGTTCTATGAGTGTGCATGTGTTCTAAGTGAGGAGACGCGCTGATATGACTTATTGAAGGTCTCGGTACAACATGGCGCGACAGTTGGCCGTCCAGAACCATTTTGCACGATCACTGTGTTTCTTCGAGCTTTGTCGTAATCGAATCGACTTGAGTGCTCAGAGTCAAGCGAGTGTACTTAAAAATTAGGATTTTATATAATGAGGGACTTTGCCGCGTCTTTAATTGGGCGGATGTGAGCATTCGACATGATCCCCGAAGCGCAAGCCACTACCATAATAGTTACGTGCAGTGCGAGGTGAGCTAAGCTTCGCCGCCTAACCGCGGCCTGAAAATGTGGCGGCTCGTTAAGGGTTTACTGCGGTGCGCGTGTGTGAGTGTTTGTACAGCGATCATTTGAGCGAGAACCGGCGGCGCTTCTTTGTGCGCGGTATCTGCTAGCTGGCGCGTACGTGGCGCCAATCCCCTAGCTCGTGCGATTGTGTGCAGTAGGTCGCCCACTTAGCGCGCATTGTGCAGATTTGCCAGTACGCTCCTTTCTATCGTCTGTGTCTCTTCGCACCCACGTCGTTGATTGTGCAGGCAGTGCGCGACTGCGGCACGTAGCATGTAGAGCCTGCGCCCGTCGACTTTGATCTACGGGCGTGAAATGTCGGCGGCGCGTTTGTGGTATTAAAAGCGTGTGGTGAGCTTCCAACGGCACTACGGGTGAACGCCGCATGAGCTGCCGGTCAGAGTATAAGAACCTCTTTATTGTTAGCGTACTGCTTGGCGGTAACAGGTGTCCTGCTTGGGTTCAGATTACTGGATACGCCGTCACCTGAACCTCGGCGGCCGGAGCAGGTGAGTACCAGTGGCGGCGGCCCCTCGGCGGGCAGAAAACGGTGCCCGTGCCGTGACGAGATATATCAATTTACGCGATAGCATTGCCGGTGATAGGTCATACGGGCGCGTCGCTCCATGCCTGTGTTCTATGCTGAGGCCGCCACTACGCCTGCGGTGCACTTACTACGCTATATCTATATAGTCGATGCTTGTGCAATGTTGTTATTCAACAGCTGGCGCTGTGCTCTGGATACCTGAACTTGTTTAATGTTTAATTACTTTGCTGCTGTGCCACTGCGTATTGGGTACAGATATTTAGTATTGAATTCTAGGTGCCAAATTCACACAAAGAAGTTGCGCTTTTCAACTCAGGATCATATCACACATCACAGCGTCATCCTATATTGCACGAGTATTAATAACAAAATTTCTGTTGCTGGTGAAAAAAAAAGGCAGACCGATCAACCTGTAACCTGTATCTGTGAGAAAAATGTGCTTCAAGTCCGCCATTGTCTATAAAAAAAGGTACTACCTTGGTATTCAATGTCAGTAACACTCATAAGTTATGCATCCTTTTGTGTGAAATAATTTGTCTTAGAAGCCATTCATTGTAAGGGATCAGTAAACATCTCATAGCTTAAGTAGTGCATATGTGCATGAGTTGGGCAAAGGTATTGGTTTGTAAAGAGCAAAGCCATTAAGATATAAAATATTGGCAAGCTTAGTTTAACAATAAGCTGACGAATATACAAAACCTAATGTAGCAGCAGATGTTCTCCAAGATAAGCTTGTGACCAGCTTTATTGTGTTCTGTGTGATCATTGTAGTGTCAAATTTTTCATTTTTATTTCAGGACTGCGGCTGCGGTCGTTTCATTGCCAACTGTGAGGATGAAGCAGCTCCATGGCCGGAGATCGGGTGCCTCCCATCAGTTTCCCTTTTCAGCAATAGAGGCCTTGGTATGCTCTTACCTAGAGTTTGCTTTTTTACCCTGTATGTTTTGAGCGCAATGGCTAGTTTAGCGGCATTACTTAGAGTGATTAGTGTGACACCTGTTCCATAGGAGGTATGCAGGTTATCCCACGTAACTTTAGCAAACTTTTAAAAATATGAATATGCCACCTAGCTGCACAGTACCTATGTAATGTTGTTTCCTGTCTCTTGGAAATACTTGGATTTGCTGCATTTTGCCTAATTACCTAATTAGTCTTAATCAATTAACTTCTCAAATGTAATTAGATAAAAAGTCTCAATTATAAAATTGTAGAGCAACGTGAAAATTTCCCAGTACAGCTATCTGTGGCTCAATATGTGCTACATAATGTGTTTTTAGAGCATGAAAGAAGCCTGAGAATCTCGCAAAGTGCCTTGAGTATGTTTCTGTGTGACAGCGCCTGTGTTGTGTTCTTCCTTCAGTCCTCGTCTTTTGCGCTGTACTAACAGTCGACCTCGAGTGGCCATTCCCGTGGCAGTCTTGCATGTATTGAGTGCTTGCCCTGTATAGGCATGTGTGTTTCCAGTAAGAAAAAAGTACTGAAGGAGCCCAACGTGATGTATTTCAGGACAAGTGTATGGTGTAAATTACAATGTGACAATAAAATAAACTGAAACAAGACTTCACAGTAGAGGTATGCAGGTGTGTGCATCAGCATAATGACGAAAACCTCATGAAAGTTTAGAAAAATATTCATTAAGTTAGTTTCTGTCATTCTTCTCTGTCACATTATTATTGCAAAAATGTGCTCTCTAGTATTGCACGATTAAAAATACAGTTCAAATAC
Organism: Dermacentor andersoni; assembly: GCF_023375885.2. Lineage (NCBI taxonomy): Eukaryota > Metazoa > Arthropoda > Arachnida > Ixodida > Ixodidae > Dermacentor > Dermacentor andersoni. The sequence continues at coordinate 314,575,405 of NC_092814.1, read as the reverse complement.
ATCATTTGCTGGAACCTTGACATTCATAGCAACATAGAGAGGAATGGTTAAAAATTTGCTTTGCTTCTCTGACCTTCATTTTAGGTCCTTCTTATGTTTGCTAAGCTTCTTAAACTACCATAGACCCCTTCCAGGGTTTACAGGCAGCTTGAGCACATTGTGCCAGATTGTGGAGAAGCTGCAGAGGTCGCAGTGTGTATAGTGGTGTCCGGTAAATGCAAGTTTATTGCAAGATGCATTATGCTCAGTACCAATTATATTAAGTTATAATTTCAGCAAAAATCTGTTTTCCAGATATATATCAATGTGTCTCCAAAGAACTGCACTTTTTAAAAGAGTTGCTCATTCTCTGTCTACTGTTCGGTGTTGTTAAATGCATGTATGTTGGACAGCATAGTGCTTGGCCTTCAGCTGAAGGTAGTAGTGTAGGTAGTAGGTAGTAGTGTAGCAGTAGAGTGGTAGCAGTAGTAGCTTTATGCATGTGCATAAAGCTGCAGTAAGCCAAATGTGAAAAGATAAGGGCTAATACGATACAGCCACGTAGCAAAATTTACACAAGCAAACTGTTTGATGCAATTCCTAGGGAAGTAAGCAAAAATATAAGAATGTGCTTATATGATAAACAGTACCTATGTTTCAGGCGCATGGCCTTCTACCGCCATATTCCATAACAGTTCATTATTTAACACTTTAAAACTACTTGCCCTGTTTATGTCTAACTGCTCTAAATTCGAAAATTTTCATTGATTGCACTATGAAGGTTTTGGCCGTGGCTTAAGTTACTGCCAGAATTAAATTTATAGTTGTGGCCGTCCTATGTGTGATAACAAAAAGCCATTTTGGAACCAGGTGACTGTTATGCAGTATGCTAAGTGTGCATATTAGAACAGCCACTTATATTTTCATTGTAACCATGTATAAAGTATGTATGTACACATCTCGAAGCCATAGACTGTGTACTCTTAATTGGAGGTGTTATTGTGTGGAGTAGGTTTTTTTGTAAGCATTGTCTAGAATTTGCACTACATTAAGGTGTAGTGAAGCCAAGCGAAAAATATTGACCAAATGGCTAAAGTACATTCTTAAGAGTATTAAGCGCACTTAGATGACTTTACAGCATGTAGTAAAACAAGAATGGGAACTGAAGTGCTTAATTTTTGTTCATTATTACCATATGGCACCAACATGCAATGAAGACAAAAGAGGAAGAGAAGTGAAGTGCACTAAAGGGCAACTCGCTCCTGATGGGAGCTGCATTCACATCTACATGATGCATGCAATCTTGGAGTTATAGCAGCAGCTAACCACCTGTTCACTTTGTTGCACATTTGTATTGTTTATGTACTAAGTCTGGCCCTGGAAGTGTTAAGCAGTGCCACTTGTGGCATTGGTGCTGCATGCAAGACATCCTTCTAACCACAGGTGTTATGTATTATGTAAACCTAAGTTCTTTTAAATTCATGTAACCCACAAAAGTTCCATTTGAAAGGATGTGCCATATTTGCCACCATTGCCATGAGTAGCATTGGCTGACAGTCACAGGGCGAGACATTAACCTTGCTCAGCTATTATGCAAAACTATTTTACATACAAATGTGGTAATTAGTATACATGCCGAAAGCCTCACAGAATAAAATTTTTTATTCGCATCTTACAACGATTGTTATTTTGCTTTAACTCAGGAGGCCTTTCTACCTGCATTGCATCCTGTGGCTGGACCACTCCAACGATCTCGGCGGAATCGTTACACAGGTGTGTTCTTTTGTGATTCTCAGTACTGATATTTTCTAGTTTACGTTCAATGTAAATGCACAGATCAAATGAAAAACAGGTTAAAAGATGAGCTCACAGGCACTGTATCCAAATGTTTGTTAGGAGGGAAAATCTTTTTTACAAGTTGTCGTTATAGCAACACAAGAGAGTGTGCACATCACACCACCAGTACCTAGCAAGCAACAGCATTATACCGTAGAAGAAGCCAAAACATCAGGCGAAAACCTGTACTAAACTAGAAACTGTATTAAGACCTTTTCGAGGCTTAAACTATTTCTTGGGTTACTCTGCCTAATTGCTTGAACTGAACTGACGTGTCCTGCAAAACAGTTTGCATTCGCATTTGATACAATCTGCAGCAAAATATGAACAAAGGGCTGCAATACTCTAAGGGCCTACTATTGAAGTTGCAACCAGTCTTCCCAGTGTACTGCAGCCTCAGGAACATGAAATGTGGTACACTGTACCACATGCACACACAACAAATTTTAATCCATGGGCATCTGTACACTGTGCTTGTGCAGGACTGCGCAACTGGCTGTTTCTTCGTGACTGAAACAGCTACGTACATCAAGACTATTGGGAAGCCACCATTTTTTTCAGTCAGTGTAACAGTCCATAAACATATGGATTTCCATGAGCATTTTGTCTGCCACACTTTTCTTTGTCGTTTTTTGTGCACTCCAGCTTTTATGGCTGCAAGACACTTCAGGCTGGCTGAAGAGACAGTGGTAGCCTAGTAGGTGGCCTCACAAAGTTGTTATTTTGATTTTTAAGAGCCGACTTGCTTTGGACAATGCTGAATAACACATCAAAAGGCACGGGATTTTTGACAAGGTTAGAATGACTTTGAAAGAAGTTTAAGGCTTCTTTTTAACTCTGATCTGTCTGCTGAGACCAAATCATGTCAGCTTTTAATGAAGCAATGTTCAGGTTGGAAAGCTGCAAGGCTGTGTGGGTACTCAAACACCATCATTGCTTCATATAGCTGAAGTTGCTGTGACATCAAGGCAGAAGCAAATGACATGGCAAAGGAAAGGTTGGTCGGCAAAGGACTCATTGGCAATTATGTAGGTTCAAGGGCTATTGCACTGAGTAAGAAAATGTGTTCCTGATACAGCGTGAACAGTGTTAATGCTGAAGAACAAACTGGCACCATCTCCCCAGTCCTACACAAGCACGTGCATAGAAAGGGATGCCTGTTGGCCTTGAGGGCCACCATTGGAGGGATCACCTGCTATCGCTATGACATAGAATGTGACATCAGATGACTATGACTATAGTTCACACCTTTGCTGCAGCTCGCTGGCTGGGCAATTGAAGCCTTGATTGTAAAGATGAAAAGTTTCAATCACAAGGTGGCAATTTAGTTGCCAACTCTTACAGCATGGTTCACTACTCAGTGCTGCAGTGCTGGACGTATTTGACCAAGCCTGGTGCGAGTTCTCATGAGTACCCATGTTCAAGCTGCCGCTAGATACTTAGTTGATGAAGTCACTGAAAATGAAATTTGGTCATCGAAAGAGTCATGAAAACGATGCACACAAGGCTTGTAGCGTGCTTACTTGGTATGACCTCAGTCAAGACACCCTGTGTAGAGATGCTGACAAAAGTGCAGCAGAAGTGTGGATTGAGGAGACAAAAATATAAGCTGTTCAAGTTCCACATATAACAAACTGATAATAAATCGCCGTTCAGCAAGAACTCCGGCAAAAGGGGCAAGCCGCACTCCCCACAACGAATGCTATAAAAACAGTACTGTTATTGCAGCAAAATTGCCTATAGCTCTTTTGATAGCTTGATAGCTGGTAGCTGGTAGCTACTTGATGGTAGCACTTGATAGCTGGTATCACACAATGTTTTCTATTCCACGGAAATATTCCAGCACGTGGGGGCCACAATTCTCCTAGAGGCCAATACAGACACAGGTTGCCAGCAAGCATGGACTAAAGATTTTTCCGTTTGCATTGATGTAGTCTACCACATTTTGTTTTCTTGGGTGCACAGTCACACTGGGGTAACAATTTTCTGCCTGAATATTCATCGCAGGGAGCACTGCAGCCAGCTAAAGCGAGTTTTTTGTTCACACCTTGCCACAGATGCGACAAGATGTAGACTTGACCCATTTTTCTAGGCACATTTGTTGGGTTCAAGAAAGAACACAGAGTAGCTTAAAAACTTTATTCCTTCTAGATTTAAGGCGTGGGGCCAGGTATTAACCATTGTTTTAAGAATTTTACCAAACCGGGAAAGATTCTTTCTTGAAAGTCTTCTCATATCAGCTTGATACAGTCCCTGGCTTAGTATGGGTGCATGTGCTGTGGCTTTGTTTTAGTCTGTTTAAAAGGTCGTTTTTCTTTTGAGTGTTCCAGTCGCAAAGAAATCACAAATATATTTTGATTTCAGGAACCCTTGTGACATTACACAATTCCTTTACATGTTGCAACCAAGCTTATTTTTTAAACACATGCCTTTCTTTCAGCATGAAAAAAACATCTTAGATGAAACAAGGCAAAAATGGCTGCTTATGCATTTGTACGATATTCCAACTGAGAGGGGTGAAAAGTAATAAAATGTTCTACTTTCATAATTTTTCTACCATGTGTACAACATTTCTTAATAGGCATGAAGCAAATTCACTTTTATCACTAGCCTATTACAGAAACAAAAAATGACAAACTGAGCTTTTAAGGGGGCCCTCAGAAGGGCCCAGTCCGTGCGTCTTCTTTTCTAGCGCCATGGCTGTGAGCGCAGCTGAGCACATCTGCAGCCTGCACACCCTGTTCTAGAGGTGATCTGCTGCGTGTGGAAAGACTAGACGTGCTGATATGGCGTGGTATTATGTGCACAGTCTTCCCACGTGTTTAGTACACGGGGTTGCATAATCTGTAGTTTCAGAGATGCATTGAAGTTTGAGACAGACAAAGCATTCGCCTCCACTGCCAGCACTTTTCATGATAGTGTCGTTCCACTGTGTGTGGCAGTATCAAAAAGGACAGGGTGGATGCGAAAGCAAGGCTGGGTTTGCTTCATGCTACCTATGTGAAGGTATCGTTAACACACCGTGAAACCGTATCTTTGGTCGCTGACTCTCAAATTCAAAATTTCTTTCTCATTCAGATTTGTGTTTTCTGACTGCGGCCCTTTCCGTGGGAAAACAATCCATTTGCAAATGTACTTATTTGACTAAACGGTCGAATCTGAGTACAACAAACCAAATTGCTGATTTTAGTGCATTCGTTATGTTGGGGTTCCTTTGTATATGACTCCAGAAAAAGCCGACCATTGTCTGCTCACACTCCGCCGTGCCCGCCCATATAGGAATAAACATAATTTTGGTTGGCCACGATGCTTATCGGTGTAGTAGCTGTCGTGTGTCCACCCATACACATTTTGTTGGCTTCCCGAAAACCTCAAAAAACAGCTGTATTTTGCTTATGTGCATTCACTAATCAAATAAGTACATGTTTGCTAGAATCCCCATAATATTGAGTCAGCTGGTCTGCTTGAAAATGTTCAAAATATGGCAGTTAGATTTGTAATAGGAAGTCATACTAAAAGGCTTTGTATTACTGAGAGTAAGGGTAAGCTGCAATGGCAGGATTTAAAAGACTGGGAAATCTCTTCAGTTAAAATTATTTCAAGCATATACTGTTCCAAACATGTAGAGATAGAGAAATTCATATAAGGCTATCATCATACCTCACAAGAAAGAGATTACACTAAAAAGGTTTATTAATTTCCTTTTACTTATAGGTGATGCCTCACATTGTTTTTTCCTTGGACCAAAGGGACTGCAAGGTTTTTCAGCCTGCAATTGTTTGCATAGTTTTCAAAGATAATTCCCTCCCTGCTTTGTGTGCTTGATTTGAATGTAAGTTACATTACACAGAATGTATACCCCCCCTGCAATGCCAGTACAGGCGAAGCAGGCACTAAATGAATAACCATGAAAGGATTTTGGAGCGAGCAAAAATGGCATGTGCAATAGATATGCGTAGATGTCCCGTTGGTGTTGCTGTCAAACAAGAAATTGGGATATCGAGGAACTGAGCAAAGTAACTACATGTGTGCTTGCCAAACTATAGCTGTCATTTACACCTTGATTGTGACTTAGCTACCAAAAGAAGTTTTTTTGTCTTGTTCTTTTTCTGTTAAAATGTACTTTTTTCTTTGTCTACTTTCATTTGGGTTTTTGTAGCTATATTGTGCACATGTGACCAATAATTCCGTGGGGAAGTTAGGTTAGTGGTTGTTGGTATTCCTCACTGCCTGTCGTTTGTTCAATGTGTGTACTAAAGTCAATAGAGCACCAACCAGTATAAACCAGTGTGTTGAATTTGTTTTCTTGTTTTAGTACAAATGATCTGACTGGTTATGTGCCCAAATAAACAATTAGATTAAGAAAACAAAGTTCATCAGAACATGTCATGCATTTTACTTATAATTACCCTATTTCAACTGCAGAACCCACATATTAAGGCATGTAGATTTAAGTAGAACAAGTCTTTTTGCAATCCTTAGTTCTGAATAGGTGAGAGCAGTGCTAAGGACACAAAGTGAGTCCACATAGATAAATGGCATGGTGCACTGTGCACTGACTAATAATTGATGTGTTTTTGCAACAGACAAGCAAATAAATATCCAGTAATGCCTTGTCAAAGGCACGAAAGCACATAAAGAGGCAGGGGGTGGTCAGATACAAATGTGCCGTGGTTTCAGGTTTGTTAACAAGCATACCACTTTTCTGTAACTTCTGAGAACAGGTGCTGCGCTGACACATTATTTTTTTTCTTGTTGTTATTTTGTGGGATTTGATTAGTTTCTGGGTTAATGGTTGCTGCTTTCGCTAACATGTTGCACTTAAGAAATTTGGGCTGTCATCTGCACTGTTTACAGTGTATGTACTCTTATGGTCACATTATAGTGGTGCTTAATCGTGAAGGCTCTCATTCAAATATAAGTTTGTCTGGTCTACATATGCTTTCCTTCATGCCAAAGGAATAAGGTATACTATGTTTGTGTCAGAAGGAAAGAAACTGAGACTGGTGTCTATTATTGCACATAAATCTATGCTTAGTTGCGTTAACATTTTTGCATAATTTCAACAACTTATTTAGTGCATTTCTGTAACATTCACACTCTTTCTTATCCACTTACGAGTAAGGAATAAAGGCAAAAAAGTAAAGCATTGCAGTGGATTTAACTTAATGCTCTTGATTCTTGTTACCTTCCTGATAGCTTTTCTATTTGGAAGAGCATATTTACAAAAGCATGTTTTGACCAAATAGGCTGCTGTTTGGGAGGCTTTGCAAGCACCACTATAACGTGACAAAAGCAGTGTGTGGCCATTTGGTTATATAAATTCTGGTGTAATGACACCACAAAAAGTAAACAAAGATATGTACGCACATGACACAAGCACCGGATCTCACTTCAAGCTTTAAAATAAGGAAACAGGCAATATTTAATAACAGGTGGAGACATGATGTGATGATATCTGTTAAAAGAAATTCTTTATGCAGTGCAACTAATGGATCACTGATACATTCGTCATTCTTTTTAAATGTTGCAAGCCACAATTACCTTGCATGTTGTCAGGTCATAATACCTGTCTACAACGCAAGTTTTGTGGAACACAGGACCGCAGTCACATTCTTTGCAGTATTCAACATTGTGTGATGGAGGATTGTTTCACACGGATGACTCATACTCCCTCAATTTCCCTGATTTCGCATTAATACAGCATCCCATCTGTCCAATGTAGGCACGGCCTTATGATGGCAGCAGACTACACAACGCTTGCGGCCTAGCTCACTAGATGCATATTGTGCTTCAACCACAACCAACCTTTTCCTTTTTTTGGCTTCTGCCTTTTATTACAGCACAAAACTCTCCTAACAAGGGCCTGAGAAAACAATGATTTGCGCAACTAAATTAGGCATGAATATGGAATATAATGAATGAGATGAAGTAAAAAAGTGGTTGCAGTTGTTTCGTATGCATTTGTAATTTTCATGGGTAATTGTGTAGCTGGTCTCTACGGGCAAAAATTTTTTTTCTGTATGAAACATGTGATGAGAGATTTGCTCTGATGAGAAAAAAAGACAAGCCAGGAAAACAAATTAATTTGTTGCGTGCAGCACAATTTGCAGGCGGTGCACTGTGCAACGGAGGTTATGTACAGTCAGCCATTCCCATCCAGTCATGCTTGCATTGCATACACACATTGTATTAATTTGAGATTGCGGCTAATGAAGTTTGTGTGGAATAACTCTCATTCGCACATAGTGATGCACTGCAAAATAGATTGGTTCGTTCCTGTGTTCATCAAAACTCGTAGCCAGAAATTATGAGCAGATGTACATAAGATAATTAGGCTTTGGCAGATTAGCACGAAAAGGACAAATGCATCAGTCATTCTCAGTTACATTGCACAAAGAATTTGTTTTTGAATTAATGACATCACTTCCTGTCACTATGTGTTGTATATGATGTCTGTTTTCTTGTTAAAGCGAGACATGAGGTTAGGCACTTGTGTCCTGCATGTCTTTGTCTTCGTTTGCTTCTGTGGTGCCATTACACCAGAATAAGTCCATGACAGGAGCTGCCAGTCTATGCATTGGGCTCAGTACGCCTGGCGGCCTGAATGTGACGAGTGCGAAGTAGCAGTAAGAACTTCAGAAGGGTAGAATTTTGTGTCGGTGGTGCATATTACAGTATGGTGAAGCGCTACAGATGGAACAGTGTGAGGCGAGACAGATGGGAAAGTGCTACAGACAACTGTGAATGTTTACTGGAAAGTTTCGCTGCAGCGGGACAATGCATGCGTTATCCTGGTGCAGCAAAATTTGCCAATGTTCATAGTTGTCAGTAGCACTTGCCCATCTACATTACACTTCACCGTACACTAGTAGCAGTAACAACAGCAACCAACTGACCCGAGCAATAATGAAAGCCCACAGAATTGCCAAATTGTAGGAGAAATGTTTCAGTGTAACACATGCTTTGTTAACTGACAAGCAAATGTCATACATGTCTGCGAACCGATGATCAGATGCATTTTTCATGCACATACATTATTTTGTACAACTGCTTCCTGCTTTGGTTTTTTATGGCTTTTAGCAAGCATTCCAAAGTACTTAACTGTTTGTCTGTTCTAAAATTGAATCTGTTCTCAGCCAGCACTATGTGGCATTACTGCATAAGCCCTTACTTCGTCAGTGTCCTTCGCACTGTTCCCAACTAAATATGAATAACCAAATAACCATGTTTTTAAATTTTCAGATTATGAAGAAAATACTCTTAATATGTATTTCATTAGAAAAATTTTCTCAATTTTAGGAAGAAGTCTGGCTGGCCCCAAGCCTGGTGCAAAATGAAGAAATGGCACTCCACATCAATTCATGTTTACTTGTCGTCATAACCAGTCTGTTAGCTTAATTTTTGGTTCTTCCTATTGAATTCTCAAGAAAGGTACCAACTCTGTCATTCATTGAAAACAAATTTTTGCACTTGGGGATGCAGCCATGCACAAAGCCTTTGAGCTCATTAATATCTTTATTTTTTAAAGAAAGTGCAGCTCCTGCGTGAAGCAATAGGTTGAATAAGACGAGGGTAAATGAAAAGATGGCGAAATTAGTCATCAACAGTTGTCCAACAAAGGAAGTCTCAAGCTGGAGGCAACATCTTTGCAAGAGAACCAAATGGCTCCAGCCTGAGACATTCGTTGTTCAACCTGGCAAGTCTCCTTCTCGAAATATTTCCTCTAGCCTGAGACCTATATCCATTCCACCACCCTTGACCAACAATACACCTATACATTTGGTAACCCATGGAAAGGTAGCAAATTCACATTCAAGGAAAGGGAATGTAGTGTGCACCCTGGAAGGTAGCATGAACAGTATTTTATTTACTTAATGAAATGCAGATTTGCTATCCAATTACTTTATTTTGATCCCCGTTTTATAATTGGACAGCATGGTTCCTCAGAGAGAATAATAATTCGAAGCTCACACAATTTTGCTCCTTTATGTCCGTTAAATCTGTCCTGGTTGCTACACTATCAGCCCTGTCTGCAATTGCATAGCAGTGTTTTGAGCATGCATCCAAATTCAAAAGAATAGTTAGGCTTCTACCTCAGAATGTTTGCTACTGTGTTGCAGCTCGAATTCTATGTCTAGGTGGTCACTGTGATGCCATGTGCTTTTTAAATAAGACCAATATGCTATTTGAAGGGCAATTAAATGCAATCTCAAATGACCTCAGCTCGGGGAATGACACAATTGGAGGTCAATGTGATAAGGAGGATTTGATTTCTGAAAACAAGGCACTTAAACGGGAGAAAGCATGACTAATTTTGTTTAAAGATGCTGCTATTGGATATGATCAGGGAAGGTACTTGTTCGTGGCTGCATTTGCAACATGTTACATTGCTGGCTTTATATATTGCACTGGGTACAGTGAAATGTTGCTGCTTGCACAATATTCAACTAAACATGGTAGCCATGCTAATGTGTCCATGCAGAACACAACTCATCCACTATTATGGACTACAGTGGAATCTCGATAAACGAAAATCGCTTCGAAACTGCCGCTTAAATAGGACACCATCCTGATAATTGGTTGGCTCTCTGCAATGTCTCTCAGTAAATATAATGCCTGGTAAATGGAACCAATTTCCCTGGCACCTTGAGGCTCCATTTAAAGAGCACCTACTGTAAAAATATAGGGGGGATCGTGTTTGGAACTTTCGTAAATGTAGTCTTAAACAAAACCGCATTTCAGTGGGAGCGAAATGCAAAAGCACCCGTGTACTTAGGTGCATGTTAAAGAACCCTAGGTTGTCCAAATTAATTCGGGGTTACTCGCTATGGCATGTGTCATAATCAGAAGGTGGGTTCTGGTTCGTAAAATACAATAATTTTTAATAGCTTGCTCAGAAATCCAGCACTAAATTATGTAGCTCGTTTGTGATGAGTCCCAATTTCTTAATTTAGTACTTTGACATTTTTCATATTTGTGTGCTAGTCCATGCAAAATACCACTGATCGGCCTCATTATACCAGCCACTGTTAATTAGGAATGGCTTAGTCAAGCAACTTAAACTTACAGCACAAACACCTAAGACGAACCACAAAAGGAAGATACGACACACACTGGTGCTAACAACTTCTTTATTTCTTCGTCGTCGATGCAATATAAACCCTAAGCCACACTACCGCACAGGCACTCAGATTACATTACAGAGATCTGCCAAATTATCACATACGCAAGCGTAGGAAGTCAAATTCAGATGGATGCAGGGACAAAGATATCTTACTAATGCAACTATCGCCCTGCCTTTCTTGTGGTAGGCCTCTAAGGCAAGCCGCACATGCTCATTCTTGCTTTTGCCAAGAATCGACGTCCCATCAAGTTGTGCCTCACAATTGTTGCAAGAGTTTATATGCGCACCAAGGTGCGCTCCTCTATCTACATTTTTGTTTACTTGTTGCGCATGTTCCCTGAGTCGCTCATTGACGCAATGCCCTATCTAGCCAAGCTATGTCTTACCACGTGAGAGTGAATGGTATAAACCACGCCGACCGCGCACAACACGTATGAAGCATCATGCCGAATTTGGCATCCTCCTCTGCCCTCTCCGCAGGTGCGGGAGCATAGCTTTAAGGGCTCATTCACACCGGCGACTGACAGTGGTCGCGCGACCAAGTTGGTCGCAAAGCGACCAGTCGCAAATGGTCGCAAACGGTCGCCTTTCTTGAAAAGCGACCATTTTGGGCCAGTCGCTCTCTGCGCGATTTTTCAGTCGCGCGACTGTGGTCGCAAAACTGATAAACCAATCAGCGGCGCACCGGAAGTGATCTTTCGTGTGTCTACATCCGGCCTCCTCCGGCGTCGCGTTCAAATTCCACGTAGATTCCGAGAGTTCTCGCTGAGAACGATAATCTCCGGGATTGCGACTTGCGGGTCGCGCTCAGCCGGGCTTGCCGGTGTGAGCATCAGTCGCCTTCGGTCGCTTTTTGATTGCGAGTCGCAAATGGTCGCGCGACCTCCTCAAGTCGCCGGTGTGAATGTGCCCTAAAAGCTTGTTCGGTGCAGAAAACGCCAAAGGAACACTATGCCTGCAAGCAATTTTCTTGAGTTGATAGATGACCTTATGTGTTTAAGGGACCGCGCAGGGAACATGCACAAAAAGTAAACAAAAATGTAGATGGAAGAGCGCACATTGTTGCGCATATAAACTCTTGCAAAAATTGTGAGGCACGACTTGATGGGACGTCGATTCTTGGCAAAAGCATGAATGAGCTTGCGCGGCTTGCCTTAGAGGCCTACCACATAAAAAGGCAAAATGATAATTGCATCAGTGACATAGCTTTGTCCCTGCACCCATCTGAATTTGAGTTCCTACGTTTGCATATGTTATAATTTGGGAGATCTCTGTAATGTAATGTGTGCGCCTGTGCAGTTGTGTGGCCTAGGGCATATATATGCATCGACGACGAAGAAATAAAGAAGTTGTCAGTTAGCGCCAGCGTCTGTCGTATCTGCCTTTTGCGGTTCGTCTTAGGTGTTTGCGCTGTAAGTTTTAAGTTCAGAATTATGTACCAACTAGGCCAAATGAAGTTTTACTCTTAGTCAAGCGAGCTCAATATATAGTCTGTGCAAAAGTGTGGAGTGTCAGTACAAAGTAACAGTTCAAACACATGGCTCTGTAGTTACAGTTCAGTATGAAAGGAGATAAGATTTCTTAGCATTTCTTTCATTTACTAATTTCATTGTGTTAGGACATGTAGAATACTAGCAACTGGCATGCTTACAATGTACAGTGCTCTTTTTTAAAATCCAGACAATTGTTTTACTGGGGCAGAAATGTGCTTTCTTTTGGGCCCGGAAGTGAACATATTATATTTCTTACATTTGGTGTAAAATAAATTTTCTTCACTGTCAGTGTGTCTCGTGCATTTTTCCTTTCAGCAAGTAGCAACTGCTCTCGAAGGCGTTTGCTGGCCTCGGAGGCACTGCCGATAAGCTAGGACGACTGTATAAAAGCTTTGCAAAGAGGGGCTCTGTGATCAGCGAAAGGGAAAAAAAAATGAAGACTTGCGGTGACGGGTTCATTCGCCATTGGACCACGTGTGCGCGTGACTTGGTCGATTCAGCGGTGGCCCTGTGCCGTCGATTGGACCACGTGTGGCGAGCCCGCGGCGAAATGCTTCGTGGCGGTACGCCGCGCCTATGCAGCAGCAGACGGAATACCGCAGGCCAAGGTGTCGGACGCCGGCGTTCGCTCCGAGCAGGTGCGACGCCTGCTCGGGTGGCAGCTCACGGACGGCCGAGTTCCCTTGAGCCTTGATCGCCGGCGTTCGACATTTCGGCCTGCGGTGTTCTGTCTGGTACTGCGTAAGCGCGTGACCCGCGCCACCATGCATTTCGCTACGAGCTTGCCGCACCTAAACTAAAATGCCTTTAATTCCTTCACAATACTCCCATTGTACCTCCCAGTCAAATAGGGGGGGGGGGTGAAGTGGGCGTATTACGGTACCCCCGTTTTGTGCCCAATTAATGCCCACGTCAATGGGAGTTTTATCGTACGCCCTTTCAATGGGAGCAAAAAGATGTACAAAAGGGAATGCGCTAGAGGACAAGCAAAAAACGCCCATCTGGGTGTTTCCTTGTTTACAGTGCAGATGACGGCGCGCTACTCTGGCACCATCTCGCAGGGGTCGTCGCCGGCGAGCCCGTCTTGCGCGGCACTGCGCTTTTCATCTCACGCTTTAGCCGTACCCTTCCCCTCCGCTTTCCTCCTCGCGCTCTCTTCGCTATCGCTGTCTTTCACCCTCCGCCGCGATCCGCTTTCGCTCTTTCATCATTCTCTGTGTTCGTTCACTCGGTTACTCCGAGGACGCCGAGGGACGCCGACGATCAGCGCAGGAACGGGTGCCTAAGAACTGCGCTCTAAAAAAAAAAAAAGCTAGGAGTTTCATATGAAAAACCAAGCATTGGCAACAATAGCAATGTTCACCGCTGCGCTGAAACTTCTCGGACGGTGACATACCACTACGCGGGGACGACATATACTACTGCATGAAAGTAACGGCGCCCTGACGCTACCTAGCGTCTCGGAACGCCGGTACTATGAGTAGCACCGTCAACGGCTTAGTAGACGCCACATGGGTTACTGCCTTTATTCAAGTTTACTGTCCGTTCTGCTCAGGTCAGTGTATGCACCACGGTGTACACAGCTGCACAGAAGGCACGATGGCGTTTGAGCGCACAACGCTCATGCCGGCAGCGGACGGCAGAACGCTACCCTATGTCAGCTGAAGAGCCGATTCAGCAGAACTTGACGACGCGTCCACTTGGCTTCGTCGCTTTTGCAGCCACAAGCACTCCGATCTGTCGCGTATTTGAAGACAAGGTTCGCCACGCGCGGGCCGGGTAGGCACCGTCGATACCTACGCGCCTCAAGTGTCTGCACGATTGCTATCGCAGTATATATAGTACAAAGCGAAACAAAAAGTTATTAAATTGTTCTGATATTCGTGCGAGAGATCCATCAGGTGCCATATATGTGCCTTGCATTCCTAATGTACATATTGTGTACACTTGTGTGCACGTGCTTTCATCTATACGTATGATTTGCACGAAAGCAAGTACTTTATTGGGCACGTACATTTTTCTGTCTTAATAAAGCACTACTACTCCTATTATGTCCGCCTCACTCGTGCCTCTTCCACCCCCTTTCGTATGACGCAGGCAAGACGTGCTCGACGTGCCGTGGTACTTCGACGGCAAGAACTGCGTCGCGTGGAGCTTCCCGCAGGGCACCTGCTTGCCCATGGGCCGCCGGGGCGTGTTCCGCAGCTTCGAAGAGTGTCGCCGGCGCTGCGTGCTCCGCACGGAGCCGGAGTGCGACGAGACGCCTCCAGCTGAGGCGTGCTCGCCTCGCCAGCTGAGACACCCTTATTTCGCCGACATGCAGGCGCGCGGTGGCGCTCGCTGCGTCAACGCGTCCCGGCGCACGCTGCAGTCGCGCCGCTGCCTCATCGGGTCCAACCAGTTCGCTTCACTGGAGGCCTGTCGCAAAGCGTGCGTCAGGAATTAGCGGCTTGCGGCTTGCCCTCCGTGCCCGATAGACAGTTTTTGCGCGTCACGACTATTAAATCCAGCGTGCGTGTCGAATCGACCGTCTATTTTTCCTTCGTATTCCATTCACGACGAAATACTTCGGTAGGTGCGAGGAGGCGTGCTGCGAGGCATTCGTCAGAAAGAGGCAGCACAGGGTTGTCTTTCAGCATTCCTTGCTCCGCCTTTCGGTGCGAAGACAGAGAAACTGCTGGGAAGTATATTGTAATGCGTCCTCAACTGGTTAAGAACTGAGGTAACCAACGCGAAAAACACGAGTGCTTGTGGGGCACTCGGGGATTCTCCTTTTTCTCAAAGAATAACTCTCCTTGGAGGGCTTGCCTATCTATAAAAATGCCGCTCAACACCATTGAAGGTTTGTTGCTTAATGCAAAACGGCAATTGGAGGACTTTGCGCTTAAAGTCGTCTTCGTGGACTCGCGTGCGCGTGATTCAAGACGTTATTCTGTTACAGAAATTCATTATAAGGTGGAACAAGAAAAATGAAGAAAAGGGGGGGGGGGTGCTTCTGCATTAAGTAATATAACTTTGTTGCTGTTGAACCGCGTTTTTCTCCGCGAATCCTCGATTGAGTTTTTATTTTTAGAGAAAAAAGAAAATGATGTCCTCCTGATGCGCGCGAACAGTACAGGTATTTTTTAACGCAGATTGGATGGTTCAGGGTGCGAGTGCCCACCTGCTTCCAAAATCAGAAGGAGGGTGAAGTCTATACGCCTGGATTAGGCAGCTGGAGATCTCGGCGGAACCGGAGCATGGCGCCTACAGGTGCAAACAAGTGCTTTGAGAAAGGCTCCACAGAGGAAGAGTTCGTTTAGGTGGAGTGCGTAGTGCGTGCAATGGACCCTGGTCCCGATCTGCAGTGTTGGCAGTGCCGCGCGTCTATGTTGAGCGAGGCGTTTCGCAGTGAAAACGTATTCAACTACGTTGTTTGCTTTTTTTTGTAGATCGCCTCTGAACAAGCATAGCGTCGTCGAAAACACTAACGGAAGCATCGCTTAAGCAGGAGTCCAGCTGTCCGGTTCCCTGCTGAGTAGCATGTAGGCGAAAATACGCTGGCTAATCACACTGCGCTTGCAATAAATAGCTCTCTCTCCCCACCTCTCTTCCTTTATACCGTGCGTGATACCCGTGTATTTTTTTTTTTTTTGCACTATACCTGCTTTAAATTGACGCTAGTTTTCTGATGCTGGTATTCACGCAAAATTCTGGAACCACAGATTTTGTAACCACCCTAATTATCTATGCGTCTTCACTTCTGAACCAACTTTCCCGACGGCAACAACCCGATGAAGCTGACTTATATTATTTGCAGCCATTCCTTGTCCTAAAACATCACTAAATTTTTCGTTCCATGGTGCTGATCTCTCTTACTACGCCCAATCATCACTATATTCTGAAGGCAAAACGATTATTTTCTTTTCTTTCTTTTCAGTTGTGTTACATCATGTATTACCAAAGCAAAAGGTCTGTGAACGCATGCGTCTGCTATCTTCACATGAATGTAACCATGCATGTCATCGTGTGTTTGAGATCGTCGGTTCATAGTTGGGTACGTTCATAGAAACACATGCAGGGAGAAAATGTCTTTCTTCATTGAAAACCATTTCATGTGAAATGTTTTGTTTTGTTGTTCACTTTAGATGAGATAAATGCATACCGGAAAGCCCTTTTGTGAGCACGGATAAAGTGCATCGAGCACAAGAATCAACTTGGAATCGACTATTTTTAGTCTCCCGTATAACCACTTCAGGACGCCACCTGTTCGCACGTAGTGCCGAGTACTCGGCGTTTTGGGTAATAATCTTAAACGAGACGATACAAGGTAGGATATGGACTCATTGTTAGTCAGCAGTGCGTGCCTACATAACGCTGGCAGTACTGATACATTTTTGTCGGTCGACAAAGTCGCAAGTGCAAGCGAAAATGGTAAAATTTGTAGCCACACTACACAAAGGCTTCCGTATACAGCGGCGGATTCTACAACATCTCCGTGATCCGCTAAGTGTATGCATGGTCTTCAACGGCCCAGGCTGCTTCACGATGCGGTTTAGCTCGGATAAGCACAAGTGATAACATCACTGAAAAAAGAAAACATCAGCATTGCGCAAAACGGAGTTTAGTCCACGGCGCCGACGGCATCGTTAGCTAATTTCAAGCTTTTGCGTTTCGAAGGGAAGGAGCGATGGTGAAACGCCTTCTCTACAGTAAACGACAGTTCTGCACCGATTTGCAAACGCCGAAAGGCAAGGTGCTATCTTCGCATTGTCACAACTCGCGGGAAAGGAGAGAAGGAAATCCTGAGATGTTTGTCTTAACTTTTTGTATGCCACATGGACACTCCAAAGGCCTTTGGTCTAAGGGACATCCATCGGAAAGGTGTACGCGCGTGATGACTCACGACAAAGGAGTACCTCTATTTTGGTAAGGGTCCTTTTCGGAAAGGGAGCTATCCGAACTGATTTATGGGTCTAAATGAGTAACCTCGTGATGCACCTCTTCAATAACAACAATATTGACAAACCACAATGATGCTTTGTAGTAATTTTATTGCTCGCATAAATTATTTCATACCCGCCGTGGTTGCTTAATGGCTTTGGTGTTGCGTTGCTAAGCACGAGATCGCGGGATCAAATCCTGGCCGCGGAGGCCGCGTTTCGATGAGGACGAAGTGAAAAATACCGGTGTACTTAGATTTCAAGAACCCCAGGTGGCCAAAATTAACCCGAAATCCCCCACTACATGCTGCCTCATAATCAGATCGTGGTTTTGGCACGCGAAACCCCACAATTCAATTTTTAGTTTATTTCATACTCAGTAGTGACGCAATTTGGCTGGTACTAAACTTTTGCTGTAGTGGCACTCTCAAACCATCGTACTCATTGCCGCAATTATGTTAGCCACAGTCGCGCCATATAGGCCGTTGGTACTCTTCGCCACACTGTGGCTTCGTCCTCATCAGGTTTACACAGTGCGGCACCCATCGATCGCATGATTCCAGTTTTGTCATGGTTTAGATGAACCGTATACCTTTTTAGCTCAACGTTTATCGGCCGTTCAGACCAGTGCATCCTTAAAACTTGCACACAGCTCAGCAGTGAAAACGCTAGTGTTCGCACAACGCTTATTGCGGTACTGGAAGGAAGAACCAGCAGAAAAAGGCGCTGTCCCCGCTCTGATGCCGAGCCCACTGAGCCTTTGCAGCCAAACTGTTGGCGTGCGACGGACGCGCTTACAGAAATGCGAAATCAGCGGCAGTTCAATAATGTATGAACAAGTCAAATCTGAGTGGAGCGTATGGTAAGCGACGCCGCCGTTAAAACTGTCTAATGCTGTCTAATGTCTTATGGACGGCAGGTGGGCAGCGCGATACTTGCAATGTAATTGTCACTTCAGCAGCACTTCTCGACGATTCTGCAATGGAGAATTAGTTGGGAAACTACCCTTTATTACAGTGCCTTCCTCTCTCTTAAAGCGCCTAATAAAAAAATTAGCACCCTAATTGAGCCAAGAGCGTTATCAGCTAAGCCGAGTTGTGGCACTGTGCTTGAGCTTCAGAATGGTAGCGATAAACAAGAGTAGTCTAACGGGGTAGGGTGACAGGATAAATCATTACGGGCATGAAGCATGCTTAGATCACATGAACTGCCCCTCATGCAAGGCGTCACCTGTCAACGTGTCGCCATCGCAATAGAATTGGGTAGCCTATAAATATCTATAGACAATAGACGTCGACGCGGCTATTCAAATAGAGGAACTTTACGAAACTACTGTGGTGAGTTGCACATTTAGCCACTTTGACGATCACAGTACGACAAAAGCAAAATGTGGAGGAATCGACGTGATCGGAATTTCATAAGCGTGTTCGTTGTCCGTTTGAGAACTGTCAGATAGTAAACTTACCGAAACATGAAATCTGCGGCGTTTTGGTTTTGCACTTACAGCGCCATGGGACGCAAAGGAGGGAGAGGGAGGGAGAGAGAGTTTCAATGTTGCAAAAGAAGAGAGGTCAGCCTTGAGGACATGGTTTTGATTTGCTAATCCACACGTAGGGAAGTAAAAAATGAGAGAGTTAGACGATGGCAACAGGCGAATGTCATAATGAAACAAATCCATAATGTCACACACATGCGGTAACAGGGCTTTAAGACTAATGTCGAACAATCAGCATTGTTTCCATAGTCTGCATTACTTGCACTGCTTTTTTAGCTACACGGCTATTGAAATCTATGTATTTCTTACGCCTCGAATATGATCGATAAGGCAGCTATTCAGCGTAGAATTTTACATATCTTCTGGGACAACTCTGAGTGCTTAAACTAGTTGCACGGCTGAAAACCAGGATGATTGGAGCTGCCTTCCCTTTCATTAATGACAATGACACCTTGTGTACACAAGCTGCAATGTCTATAAAGAGACATGTTCATCATTTGCCGGTGCTTGAAATATTCGACTTTTTTATTCGCCCCAAATTTGGCTGATGAACTGCGACAACGTCGTAACCAACTTCGTAACGTCGTATGTGCATGCGCCTCGTGAATTCTAAGATTGCAAATTAGTGGCATCTGACTTCTCCGAAGTGCGTATGTCGTACTTTACGAGGTATATGTGCTCCACTCCTGAAAAAAAAAAAGAGAAAGGAAATAGAAACAGGAACAAGCACTTGTCAAGTGCAACGTCTGTCATCCAAAGTACTGCATATGTTGATCAGTATCGATGTATCTATATCCATCAGTATCTATAAAAACGGTGCGCAAGCTGTCTTTATGGCATAGAAAACAACGTTGCAAACCTTTGAAGCGATAGCTGTTAGAGCTATTTACAGCTCGATTCATGGTGTCGTCAGCGGGACAGGAAACTATCAATCCCATCACAGGGCCACAGGGCGCGGAAGAAACGCGACGAGGCGCGGAAGTATTGACACTGCATTTGCAGTATTCTCACAAAATATTTCTTGCGATAACATGCATATTTCGCACAGAAGCAAGCACCGCGTGAACTTTCTCACATGGTACCAAATTATGCGTGACAAAAGAAATTTCCCCAAAAAGCTAGTTCCTTCAATGTGAAGAAACGACATAGCCTGCAAGCACACATACACGCACGCACATGTACGAGCGTGCGAGCGTGAATTTGAAGCGGAGACCAAAGCGGAAACCGAACGAAGCCTACTTATGACAGGTTTACGACGTAGCGTGACTCAGCGTCGGGGCGTCTATTCCAGGCTGCGAGGGAACGGCGCTGTAATCAGGCTCATAATGCGTACCGTGGGCTGTCCTCTTCAGCAAGGAACCACATGCCGTACATTGCGGCCGGCATTACTACAGGGACATAGCGAGGAACGAAACGGACGCGTCGATGACGACCAACGCCAGACCGAAAATAGGCTGCTGCTTTCAATTCCACAGGCGCAAGTAGACCCCCCCCCCCCCAAAAAAAAAAAAAATAAAAAAAAATAAAAGAAAACACGAGATGAAACGGAAGCAGATTTCCTGTTGTGGAACGTCAGTATATCTCAGATGAACTCGTGTTTGCATGCAAGCATGCTGAGTTTGAGCGACACTGACTGAGAATGCGTACTGAGAGACAAAGCAGATGGATAGTCGGAATATTCTCTCAGAAGATCACCTTCATTAAAGGTCTCCAAAGTTGGGTTAAACTACCTTGCGCTGATTACCACGTGTATTCATTTTCCAGCAGTTTGTGGGTGTGCATCGGCTTCGCGTGAATTCAAGACGCGTTTCGTGCGGTGAGATTAGCACTCGTGCCATTTGAACTCACAACACAGAGCGGTGTTTTTCTTTACGATCTCCGTTCTTCTGCAGGCGTGTTTTTACTTGCTAGGAATAGGGCCCTTTGAAGCCCTATTTAATGCAGACTTATGGTGGCATTCTAGGAAACATTTAGCCGCTTTGCTGCGCTTACAAAACCGTATTATGAGTCTACGAGTCAAGAAAAAATTCCACGTTATTCTGCGAAAGCTATCAAGGAATATTTTCATGGTAGTCATCGGCCCTTCTAGCTTAGGGTGCTCCGACATCACCAGCGCAGGGTTTGTGTTCCTCGCGGCGCCTGCGTTTAGAAAATACTCGTTCTAACTAGCACAGAGTAGCAAAGCCAGAATCGACGTATCTTTCCTGAAGAAGACATATTATAAACATATTGCAATCTCTTGCAATGTTTAGCTAAAGGCGTACACTTCAGAAACATACTATCCCTTGGTAAATGGCGAAGCGTCGTTTAGGAGCCGCTGCAGGCTTCAGTTACCGTTGCTGAGACATTGTATGCGTCACGATTGACACATATAACTTCCCGGAATGGCAAAGAAATGTCACTGAGCTGCTAGTGCAATTGTGCGTGCTGTTACCCCATATACACCGACGCTCCTCTCAATCTAACCTTTATTTGGGCCTACAGCGTGTTTTATTTTTTTTTATGTATCTGTAGATATTGTCGCAATATGAACAGGAATCTCGCGTGGCTACACAAAATCATTTGTAAAGCGTTTCAGGAAACTTCTGGTATTCTGCCGAAACTTGGTACCATAAAAAATGAAGTAAGGACATTGCGTCCCGACACATGGTAATTACTGAATAGCTTACTATCATAAATCCTTTTTACTCAAAACATTTCAAATTGATTTAATAAATCAGCTGTCATTAGTGCTGTTACGAAGACGAGTACACGACAAATAGACAGTGGCAAGGCGTCAAATGTTACCAATAGGCGAAAAGGTATTTTGTAAAATTCACATATTAAAAAAAAACTACTACGTAATGAATAATGAGCGCGCTGTACTTACAACGTAAACGTTTAACAAGCGAAAGCTGTCGTTGAACTCGGGTTTGATCTCGCCACTCTTGTAAGGCTCCTCGCTCGGTGTGAATCTCACTGCACCCTCGTTGGAAAAGTCACTCATCAAAATGAAAGACTGTTCCGTTCTTTTGACGATGAAACCGATAGTTCTGCCCTCATACCAGGCGCTAGACTTGTAGGAGAGCTTCATCGTCGGTGGACCAAACTTCGCTTCGATGCTGAAAAAAGAAAGAGTAGGCTTACAGACGCATACGGGGATGGATAAGTTACTTATATCAAAGCTGGAGCTCCAATTTTTTTCTTGCTCGACCCTTAATAATGTAAACGCTATATGGAGGGCTAAAAATGTTTCGTTGAGTATTTGTTCTCTATCACTTGTTGAAGTAGGCTTGAAGCCGTTGCCTGTAACCGGCGGCAATATCGAATATATTTACGAAGTAGCTTCATTCTTTAATATAAATGTGCTTTTGTTCGATTTTTTTTTTACGTCTTAGAGACAGGGGCTATAGCCTGGGAGGCATACTGCGAACTCCATTTTCGACGGAAGTGGTAACACAGCTCGTGCTGTCTTTCAAGGCGGGAATCGGGGAGCTTTGTGGTCTTTTCGGAGGCAGTTTCCAGTCTTTTATTAATTTCTTTACTTGATGTTCAGGCAAGCCATTTGTCAAATGGGAAGAGTAAACGCTGTGAAAGTTACCTGCAGGCGCACTTCTAGCCATCTTTGAAAATTGGTCGCAAGTGTTTAGTGCAGAGTTTAAGGCAAGCGCCGCTAACTTTTTCTGAAAACGGAACACCAGCCCAGTAAAACACCGGACATGCGAAACAAGAACAGGGTGCAGCCACCACTATACAGTTACGTCATCCCGTTTATGGAGACGCACGCGTCGAGCTTCACACACCGATACAGTGTTACAGAATCGCGCTTTCTAAGCGGTAATGATGAATATAATAAAATTGTTTCATTTGGGCTAGTGCTGGCCGACATACGCTGAGTGTGTAAAGAGCAAAGTTAAAAGCACCTTAACGTTGTTTTTTGAACTATGCCTTCAGGACCCAGCTCCAATGATACCTCCGATAGTTTGACGGATTTAGCGGCTAATTATCCTCCCTCCACAAGCGGAACAGGTTATTGATCGTATTTTCACCTTTGAGAAGCGTATATTTTTGGTTAAGAATTACGATCGGTGTCATGGCGAACACTGTGAGGCCGCAACATTAGTTTATTTTGCTGGGCATATGGATATCGTATGCGCTACTCCGTGTATCTGCTACCGAAATATGAACCAGAGGCCATGACTCAGTGAATGAGCTTCTATGACCTCTGAGAAGATGGTATGTCAAAGTAATTTTGTCTGCTAGGATGACTAACGCTATAGTTGCGCGGTCTGGAGGAACTGGCGGCAGGCGTGGAGCTTTAGTAGCGGACCTCGCCACTTCCTAATAAGCTCCAAACTTTAATAAAATATCTTCCTCTAGCAAAATATTTTATTAATACCTACTTGTTGCACTTCGATACACCTCATGCGACTATAAATGTTCCTGTCAGGCGAACGTCTCGCAAGGATGGCACCAGGTTCCGTATTAGACTGGATTGACTGTTTCCCTGGCTAAATTATTCCGTTTCGAGTGCCAAGCTGACGTCACACAAGGAGTGGCGTTGTGTTCATGGCCTTTCAGTGCAGCGATGTCTCCCCTAATATGGTACTAGCATAACGCTTCCATAAAAATTGTACAACAGACAATGGTGAACAGACAATAGGCAGTTTTAGTTGGGCGTCCGCAACCACCCACATACGCAGCGCTCGAGCTTGCCCACGATGCGGCAGTAGTTGGCCGGACCCGAAAGTTGAGAAGGGTATCGCTGACTTGCACGCGTAGGAACCAGTAGCGTGCTACTCAGCGCCGCCATATGCCAGCTTCTGAAACTGTGTAGCCAATATCGGCCGCCACGAAGTCAAACCACAAGCCGGAGTCATATCTTCGGCAAGAGCGATATCGAAAAATCCGCTCTCGTGGACACGCGAGAACACGCGAGAACGTCCCGCAAAGCCCGCTGGGCCCGCAGCGCGCGCTACGCAGCTTTTGAAGAGCTGCGGGCGCACGCAAGATGCCGTGTGTGCTCCTGCGTACTGCGCATGCGCACTGACGCCTCCGCGGGTTCGCTGCGTACGCAGAGCTGCTGCGGACGCCCAACTAAAACTGTCTAATATTGAGAAGCGCATATCAGTGCCATTTATTTTGTATTTATGCAATTTAATATTTTCGGACGTCAAGCCTTTAGGCTGTCCTGTCCTTGAACTCAAATTTACATTCGCTGTTACCTTTTAACTTCTTCCGCTTGTATTCAAGAAAATTATTCTGTTTTCCTATTCCAACAACCAGTCACTACCTTTCTACCCTCCGGTATGTGGCTGATAAGGCGTGAAATGGATATTTGGTTAGCCTATTTCACCACTTTATTAATTTTTGCATGTTCAGGAATATCGATGCTGTCCCTTTCACAATCTGTTGAGCTTCACCGGAATACACCAGCGTAACTCAACGGGAAACATTTTCAAAAATTATATTTCAAGAGATTGGTCGAGTTTCAACAAGCAACGTCGAGATGGTACTTCCTTCTAATAACTTCTGCATTTATGACACTTAGTGCTAACTTCTCTGCAGCTTTATAGCTGTAAAACACTATTTTTCTCCACTACTCGTATTAAGTGCTGTTCAAGCTCGTCGAAAATATCGCATCGCGTATAAATCAAGGGAGTTTTTAGGCATGTGATATCCTCTGAGGTGGACTTCTCCGCCATAAGGTGGCCTCGCGGGCTGCAGGGTTATATCACTGAGCTATCTCGTTTGCTCGGTTGCCATAGTCAGGATTTAAAATCCTCAGGCTCTTTTTTTTGTTCTGAAAGTGGTAAGCTCGAATTCACCACCAGTACACTACAACTCCCTCCATGCTTGGAAGGGCGCCTGACACCGTAAAAAAATGCCAAGGGCCAGTGGGGCTATACTAAACCAGGTACCACTAAATTACGAAGGCCACTAAGCTTCAACAAAAAATCTATGGGCACTTTGCTGAGCTGAACTGCGATAGGCGAAAGCCTATCTATGACTGCCTCTGTTGCTGTTGTCTGAACTGTTCTGCGAACGGACGCCGCCGTGGCCGCGAGCATGGGATGCAAGCGCAGTGCGCGCGCTCTTCAGAGACATCCGACTGACTCGGCTATATATTTCTTTATTTCTTTTATTTTTTTGTTTATTTCTTTATTTTTTGTACTTTATTTCTTTTTTACACTTTTTTCTCATGCGCGACCGATGGGATCCAAACCCATTGCGCTCTTCGGAGACATCCGACTGACTTGGTTGATTGATCACCGCTTTCCTGCGTCCACCTTGGACTGTGCACGGACACTCATGGTCAACTAAAGGCTTACACCTTAAAAAACACTCCCTCACCAGAACAGGAATTGGCCTCCCTGGTGCAGTATTCAGCCACTACCTCCATGATGACTCATTCAATCAACCAATGGCCCTCAGTCCAAGGCAGCTACGGAGCACCTGACCAAGGCGGTGGTCAGACCTCAAACGCAGCAGTGGGTGTTCAGAATCTCTGAACCCGGACAGGCCGCCACTGGAAACTGACCGTGGCAAGGTATAACACCAGAATTCTCTCCAGTGGAACTCGCTTAGCAGGACTCTTTGAGGAACTCTCAGGCATTGTTTGGGATATCATTGGCCTTAGTGAGGTTAGAAGAACTGGTGAGGCTTATACAGGGCTGACTAACTACCATGTCCTCTGCTATAGAGGACTCCCAAGTAAGAAGCAATACGGGGTAGGATTACTAATCTATAAGGACGTAGCGGGCAACATTGACGAATTCTACGGTGTTAATGAGAGGGTAGCGGTAGCCGTACTAAAACTAAATAAGAAGTATATAATAAAGGTATAACAAGCCTATGCTCCAACCTCCAGTGACGATGATGATGAACCAGAACCGTTTTATGAAGATGTTGAATTAGCGATGAGAAAAGTGCAAACTCAGTATAGTGTAGTCATGGGCGATTTCAATGCAAAAGTGAGGAAAAAGCAAGCTGGTGAACAAAAAATTGGTAACTACTGAATTGATTCTAGGAACACTAGACGAGAGATGTTGGTAGCATTCGCGGAAAGGAATAAGCTGCGAATAATGAACACCTTCAGGAACCGTAGCAACAGAATTTGGACCTGGAAAATCCCTAATGGTGAAACAAGAAATGAAATAGATTTCATACTTACTGCTGATTCCAGCATAGTGCTGGATGTAGAAGTGTTAGGCAGGGTAAAATGCAGTGATAATGGGTAAGTGAGGTCTAGGATCTACCTCAATATAAAGAAAGAGTAAAATTGGTCAAGAAGAAACACGCCAACCTAGGTACAGGAAGGGTAAAATCAGACCAATTTAAGCTGGTGCTTGCAAACAAATATTCAGCCTTAGAACAGAGGTATGAAGATGACATAGAGGTAACGAACGCAACCGTAACTAGACTGGCTTCAGAAGCAGCAATCGAAGTAGGACGTAAGGCACCAAGGCAACCAGTATGTAAGCTCTCCCAAGTAACGAAAGACCTTATAAAGAAACGACAAAGATTGAAAGTGTTCAAGAGATCAGATAGAATTCGCGGAACTGTCAATACTGATCAACAAGGAGATAATAAAGGATATTCGAAATTATAAGGTAAGAAAGACTGAGGAAGCAGTAAAAAAATGGACGCAGCATGAAATCAGTGAGAAGAAAACTTGACAGAGGACAAGCCAAGATCTGTGCACTTCAATATAAGCTGGGTAATATCATCAGCAATTTCGAAGATGTAGTAAAAGCAGTGGAAGAATTCTATACTGACCTGTTCAGTACCCAGAGCAGCCACGATACCTCCATTCGAAGTAGTAATGAACAGGTTACGGAGGCTCCTTCTAAACTATCGATGAAGTTAGGATGGCCTTGCAAGACAGGAGAAGATGGAATAAATGACAGGAAACAGGACAATAAAATGACAATAAAAATGACAGGAGAAGATGGAATAACAGTCGATTTAATCAAAGATGGAGGAGACATCATGCTTGAAAAGCTTGCGACCCTTTATACGAAATGTCCCACGAGTTCACGGGTCCTAGGGAACTGGAAGAATGCCAACATCATACAAATCCGAAAAAAGGGAGACGTTAAAAAACTGAAAAATTATCGATCCATTACCTTACTTCCAGTATTGTATAACATATTCACCAAGAAAATTTACAACAGAATAAGGGCAACACTTCAGTCAACCAAGGGAACAGGCTGGCTTCAGGAAGGGATACTCACCAATGGATCACATCCATGTCATTCATCAGGTAAACGAGAAATCTACAGAGTACAATCAGTCGCCCTGTATGGCTTTCATAGATTACGAAAATGCATTTGATTCAGTAGAAATACCAGCAGTCATATAGGCATTACGTAATCAAGGAGTACAGGAGGCTTGCCTAAATATGTCAGAAAATATCTACAAAGATTCTACAGCTACCTTGATTCTCCACAATCAAAGTGGAAAGATACCTATAAAGAAAGGGGTCAGGCAAGGAGACGCTATCTCTCCAATGTTATTCACTGCATGCTTGGAAGAAGTATTCAAGCTATTAAACAGGGAAGGCTTAGGAGTGAGGATCAAGGGCGAATATCTCAGCAACCTTCGGTTTGCAGATGATCTTGTCCTGCTCAGGAATACTGGGGACGAGTTAGAATACATGATTGAGGACCTTAACAGAGAGAGTGTAACAGTAGAGTTGAAGATTGATATGCAGAAGACAATAATAATGCTCAATCACTATCTCAGTCAGTCACTAAATCACAGCTCAATCACTAAACTCACTCACTATGACATTACGGGCATCAGTCTTGCTTTAATACAGTATTACCTAAAGTACCGTAAACAAATGGTGTGTTTAAATGAAACCTCATCAGCTGTTGAGCCAATCTTGTCTGGTGTACCCCAGGGAAGCATTTTAGTGCCTTTGTTGTTTTTAGTGTACATAAATGACACTTTTCACACCCCCTTTCCGTTTCATCTCGTAGCTTACGCTGATGATATTACAATGCTCGCCACAGGAAACACACTAGCTGAGTTATCTCTCCGTTTCAACCAATTTTTTGGAATATTTGCATTACTGGTGCAATAAAATTTGCCTTAAACTTAATACGAATAAAACAAAGGCTGTGATATATAGGACAAAAAATAAAGTAGTAAGTGGTGATATCGAACCATTATTAGGTAATGACAAGATTGATATTGTACCAAGTATAAAATCTCTTGGCGTTGTATTCTCTGAGACGCTCAATTGGGACCTACGAATTGAAAATATTCGTGCTAAAATGAACAGGTTAAATGGCGTGTTATGCAAACATAGGTTAACCCTTCCTACACAGGTTAAACTTCTCATCTAAAATTTATATATAGCGCCAGTGATTACTTATTGCAACACAGTTTGGGGTACGACGACACAGCACAATAAACAGCGCCTTCTTATTGTACAAAAGCGTGCGATAAGACTGATAGCTAAAGTGCCGTGGAATGCTCACACCAGACAATATTTCAGGCAGTTCAATACTTTAAGAATAACTACCTTGTATGTGTTCAAACTGCTTTGCATTTACAACACTGCTGTAGCAACGAATAATAGGCTTATGCTAACAATGTTTCAGCTAGTACGTCATGAACCTACATATGATGCACGTCACTCTATATCGTGGACCCTACCGTTAAGTCGCACCAAATACCGCACACAATCTTTATCGTACAATCTTCCGAGGTACTTAGATGTTCTAGAAGATAATCGTTTTTCTGTTAGGTTGTTTTCTACACAAACTTTCAAGGAATTGATAAATCTTCGCGAGCCTTCGAACGAATAGCTCACCTGTGTAACTGTTTGACAATGCATTGTAAGGGACTTGAATGAATTCTATTTATCTGTATTTTTGTCTACGTTGGCGTTAGAATTGTGTAATGGGAATTGGCGCGAAGTTGTGTAATTGCGTTAATTGTGTAAAATCACAATTATGCAATAGATTACGTGCAAAATTACGATTATGCAATAGACTACGGGTATTGAGAATGTTTTCACAGATTTTGAATTCTGTTGTGTATACTTTGCAAACTATCGCATTGCCTTTGTTTTTCACCACACTGCTGCTCTGTGGGGTGTAGGAGGTCCTCAAGCTGCATTTGGCAGCTTTTTCCCTTCCATTCTCTCTCATTCTGTAGTTTGTTTTGAGAGAAATAAATCTATCTATCTAATAACCTGGCGAGGGAACAAGAGTTCAAGATTGCCAGCCAGCTTCTAGAGTCTGTGAAGGAGTACGTTTACCAAGGTGGATTAATCACAGGGGACCCTGATCATGAGAAGGAAATTTAGAGAAGAATAAAAATGCGTTGGAGTGCATACGGCAGTCATTGTCAGATCCTGGCTAGAAGCTTACCACTTTCACTGAAAAGAAAGCTGTACAATCGATGCATTCTACCGGTGCTAACATATGGGGCCGAAACTTGGAGGCTGACAAAGAAGCTCGAGAACAAAGACCGCACGAAGAGCAATGGAACGAAGAACGATAGGCGTAACGATAAGAGACAGGAAGAGAGCGGTGTGGATCAGAGAGCAAATGGGGATAGCCGATATTCTAATTGACATTAACAAAAAACAATGTGCTGGGCAGGCCATGTAATGCGTAGGTTTGGTAACTGGTGAATCATTAGGGTTACAGAATGGGTGCCAAGAGAAGGGAAGCACAGTCGAGGACGACAGAAGACTAGCGGGGTGATGAGAGTAGGAAGTTAGCAGGCGCAAGTTGGGAACGACTGGCGCAGGAGAGAGGTAATTGGCGAGCGCAGAGAGAGGTCTTCGTACTGCAGTGTACATAAAATTGGCTGATGATGATGATGAAACAGCAGGGTAGTTGGCACTAAGTGCCATAAATGTGTATGTCAGGAAATTCACTCTCCACGGTGTTGACGAAAACGTGGTGAAATTAGGTTGATCTTTCGAAATATAATTTTTGAAAGTGCTGCCCGTTGAGTTACGTTGGTGTGTTGCGGCGAAGTTTAACAGATAGCCAAAGGGGCAGTGTTCAAAATTTCTCGGTATGGTTTGAATCAATACAGGAACGGTTCTTCAAAAATCCACTCAATTTTGCCGAGGGATCTCCCGAAAATCAAAATGAACCCAGTGAATGGCCAATAGATTCGCTTTCATTTCTGACCACTACTGTCTGGTTTTGTTGGTATGTACCATGCATGGAAATTCACACGAATGGCTATTAGAAATTTTTGTTAGGAGAAGTCCTGTAACAAAGGCCTTTCTAATACCGTCCGCTTGAACTGTTGTTAGTGTAATTCAAAGCAGCAGGATGTCACAAAATACTTGCGCTAATGGCAGGTGGCCATTTTCCAGTTTTTCGCACGCTAGCTATACCTTGTCGGCTATGTGGATGGTAGCAAATATGCCACTATAACGTTAAGTGGTAGCTTTATGTGCAATCTTTCTGTCGTTTCTCTCGAGAACACTCTTCCTGCAGCACTGTGTCCATGCTGGGCCACATCAACTACGCACACTGAAGCACACTGAAGTGGAGGTGGTTTAATGTAATCATGAATAATATCTGTGCGCATGTATGAGAGAGGAGTACTAGTGAATTTTATGTTGTCAATACTTTTGTTCGTTGCACTTGCATTGGGCCCAGGGGACTAGCGGTGGACAGTTGACGCGCCCCTCCTAGTTCTCGTTCCAGGTTGCCTGATGGGAATCCCATCATTCACTGTACTGTGCAGATTTGGTAAAATGGAGAATATGCTAAACGGAATTTTATTGCTGATAACATTTCGACCTTGAAAAAAAAAACGCGAGATTCTGCGTTATTTTTAATGGACTCATGCAGCAGCGTAGTCGCTATCTCTAAAAGAATTAGGGACTCCGCTCTTCATGCTACTATTACGGTACATTTTAGAGCATTAATTCTTAAGAACGCCACATTTCGCGCCCATCCACTATTGCACTCGTTTATTTTGTGACGTCAGACTGATCTACATCGCACTAACTTTAATATATTGCGAAATTGAAACGGACTGAAACAGCGTTGGAAGTGAACAGCGTTCTTAAGCTATTAAAATTAGTTTGGATTGTGCAAACTTATTCCGATTAAGTATTTAGTACAAATAATCTTAAAATACACGCGAACAACCTCTGAAAATTCAAAATTGAATCGTGTGCTCCTCCTCGTACTCTTGCGGTCCCTTCTTCGCACGTCGTGAAGTCACCAAGGTAAAGCCAGTCGGTTGGTCTATATACTAGGGACATCTGCGTCGATTCGGCTTCCAGGGGCTGAATCTTATAATGGTTCGGAAAACGAACCGTTCACTTCGCCGCTTTCGTCACTAAAGGTGCCACTACCAAGCTGGAGGTGGAAGAAGGGGAGGACCTGACCAATGTACGAGAGGGTGCTACCTCTGAAGTGTACGTCATCCTATGACGAGCTAATCGAGGATCTGCTGAATGTTTCTGCTTGCTAATTAAATATAAAATATAAATTACATATTACACGGCAAGTTCTAAAGTATAAACGTGTGGTGCATAAATAATTTATTAATGTCATTCTTTTTTATTCTCAGCCCACAGGTGGTATCGCAAGCGTAAATGAGTTGGCAGAGCGCAGCGCTATGTCCTCTGCTACCAGGAGCTTGCACGATGCGCGACAAAACCGTGAACTGGTTCTTAGGGTCACCTTTACTAGCCGACTATATCAATTTTACTTCTTTTTTCGCCCTTCGTCATCGGCTCGCACATGACTCGCTCGCCGCCGCGCTGCCGCTATCCCTGCGATCTGCCCCACGGCGCGTCGCGTGATAGAAGCAATGGAACTCGAAATCGAACATCACGACAGACGGGCCCTGCATTGCCTGCGCGAAGTAAAATAGGAGAGTGCGGTGCTGACGGTGCGCGATGTGCCGTGAAATTGAGGAACAAAGTGCGGCACTCCCGAACTAGAAGAAAAAAGGCAGCCAAATAAGGGATCTCCACAATATCTTCCCGTCCTGACTGCATAGTTTTATCAGCCTAACGAAGGAAGCGCTGGACCAACCTAGGTTGAACCTTATGATTGCTGAACGGCGGTTTTCGAGCTTTTCACGCTGGCGAATGCACTGGGAATTCGATCTCACCATGCAATTATCTCCTTGACACTGACTTTGAAGTGGAGGTCACGGGAAAGCTGATGCAGCCCTTTTACCGGCCAACACAGTAATTGCGGGAGAAACTTCGTGGACAGTGTCGGCAGCAGCGATCTAGGTCATTCCGATGAATGCTTCGCTTCCGACCGACCTCTGGGAGCTGCAGGCCGGTGGCGATGAACCGCAGCGCGCTATCGCTTCCTCTGCGTGACCACTGGTACGCTTGCACCCGAGTCTCCTCCGGTTGATAGCGTAGCCTGCAAAAGGTCTACTTAGAAAGCCGGCAGGGGCGGTGCAAATAATTAGCCGTCATCTCTTTTAACGCGTATCGCACTTCCAGCCGTGGTCGACACCGAAAGAGCAACGCCAAGCAGACGACAAAGGCAAGTAATAGCCTCCGAAGCAACCAACGCACGCGCGCGCGACGCCCGCGTGTCTCCGGGGTCGCGCGCCCGGCGCGCCCGGCCAGGGTCGTCAGCCGACAGCCAAGCCACAGGAGTGGAACCCAAAGCAGACTACCTCTTCGCCGGTTCCGCTCTTAGCCAAAGACGGGTTCGCTTTGGAAATGATCGACAGATGCGTGACGTAGTCATAATTTGCGGTACCGCCCGCTGTCTCTGACGGCCTCTGACGCAAGCAAAATTTTGACCAATCAGATGAGGCCAAGTGAACCGGTTCCCTTCCGAACCGTTATAAAATTCGGCCCGAGCATGCTTTCGCCACGTAGTTCCAATGTCGTTCTCCCTTGTTGCCTTGCTTGCCTGTCGTGCGTAATCAGCTTATTTAACCTCTTGTAGCGTGTTTTGCACTGCGTGTGCATCGTCAATAGAATGTGACCGAGAAGCGTGGAGTCATCATCAGCAGAAGTTGATGCTTTCAAACAAAAAAAGAGGGCGGACGTAATGTTCGGTAGTGGCGTATTACGCGAGAAGTACCGCGTCATTTTAGAGAAGTACGCGGCGATATATGAGCCGAGAGCGCCCCACTGCAGACACCCGAAGTGGAGAGTAAAACCGCTGGCTTGTCTTCAAGCTCAAAGTGGTATAGGCGACGTCTAAGAAAAAAAAAGCAAGAGCGACAAAAAAAAAAGACCCCCCAATCAAAATTCCTTGTATAGGCATTTAAATGGTGGGGACAGGGGGAGGAAGGGAGGAAGGAGGGAGCCAGCGACAAAAAAATCTGTTATGTGTCGCACGAAATAGCACTGATCTAACATTCTTTTTTTTTATTTCCTTCCATTGCCGGGAAACTAACAAGACAACGGATATTTTGTGCTTACACATCCGTCTCGTTGAACCGGACGGCTTCACCCTGAAACTTGATCACTGTGCCGACCACCAGTTTAGTTCCCGGAAACCAGAACGACGGTCCCTGCAGATAGTAAGGTGGGCGCCCCATAGATCTCAATACTCCTGCAATTTACTCTTTGGGAGCGGAGCACATGACTGAGAGTAAATTGTGGCATCGGCAGCATTCTATAAAAACGATGTCAGAAATGGTATCTGGGGTGCTTCTGAGTTACATGCATTCACAGAAGTGCGAGAAAGCGCACCGTAACGGAACTCCTGACTGGGAAATGAAATTGTGATGCGCATTCATCAACTTTGTTGTGGTTAAAACTCAGGCTCGCTAATCCGTATACATTGTCCCACTAACTGCCGCGAAGCTCGGCGAATGCCACGCCTTTTTCGCTCGATGAATGTGCCTAGGTTCTTCTAAAGACATCGCAAATGTAAGAATACTGATTAAAGAAATACAAACGCAGTATACTGGGAAGTATGCTGCTAGTGCAGGACCATGCAGCTAAAGCGTTGTTTTCTCTATACAGTATTCGGCCATTAGCAGATTACCTATCTAGCCGCCGAGTGAGGCTCGAAAACAAAGTGACCATGCATTCAGTTTCAGCGTAGCACATGCCGCTTTTACAGGTATGCCCCTAAGTCCAGATGACGTTGCGTTTATTTCCACGTATCACGCTTCGACGAAGCCTGTGTCTTCGACCTTGATCTCACGCTGTTTTTTCAAGTTTCAACTTTATTGCTTCATTCAATAGCGGTACATATATGCAGTAGAAGTTATACAGAAAGACGTCCCACAGTTAGAAACTGCCGTGGGGCCTCTTGTTCTTAGTTACATAATAATATATAAATAAAAAAGCGTCAATTGCGGTTATAAACAAAGAACGGTTTACACAAGTTCTAGAGTGTTAAAGTAATAAAACGTGTGGCAACACATCACAACATAAAAAAATGTGCATAATAAGCAACATAAAAATACTTCAAAGAAGAGATGCAGTTTACAAGGTATTAATATAAGCTCTCAGTGAACGTTGGTATGACGATAATGTAAGTGAGGATTTCACGTGAGCAGGTAAATTATTCCACATTTTCACACTAGCAAAAGCAACAGTTGGTTTGCCATAGTTGCTGCGTGATTTTGGAAGTAAAATGTTATTATATACAGATAACCTGGTAGTGTTAGGATTAGCAAGCCTATTCCTGCCAATGATATAATGTAATTGTGGGTTTTTAAGAAGGCGGTAAATAACGATGCTGTGGTTGTATCAGACAATTTTATTTATTGTGAGGATACTTAACTCAGTGAAGATGGGGGTAACATGAGCGTTATAAGGAGCTGAAGCGATGATACGGACAGCGTTATTTTGGATGTGCTATAAGGGAGCTATATGACAGCGATATGTAAGACCTCAAGGACTGATACAGTAATTTAAATGGCTATAAATAAAGGCATAATACAATGTCAGGAGAGTGTGCTTTTGAAAGTACTGTCTGGCCTTTAAAAGCACCCTGATACCATAGGCTGCTTTCTTTTTTATGAAGCTGACATACAAATTAAACTTTAGAAAGGAGTCTAACTGAATACCTAAAAATGAGCACTCATTAGATGGTAATATTGGCTGAGAAGTTACGTACAGTGGTAGAAGGTTAGGTCGAGGTTTATTGTGTGAACTAAAAACCATAAACTTTGTTTTCTGTGGGTTAATTAGCAATTTATTTTTTTTTGCACCAACTACTGATATTATTTAGTTCATCATTTAAACGCTCACTTAGCGTAAAGATGTCGTTATGAGAGGCGTAAACAGTGGTGTCGTCCGCGTACAAAAGACATTCTGTAGAAGTTAGGCAGTTTGGGAAATCATTAATGAAGATTAGAAATAAGAGGGGACCGAGCATGGACCCCTGTGGAACGCCAGTGTTAATTATTTTTGTGTCAGACAGCACTCCTGAAATGCAGACCTGTTGCTGTCTGTCGTGTAAATAGCTTCGCAGTAGCTCTAAAGATGGACCTGTTATGCCATATGCGCTGAATTTAGTAAAGAGAATGTTGTGATTAAGGGAATCGAATGCTTTCGAGTAATCGATAAATACAGATCCTACGAATCTGCCCCTATCAATTTCCGCTTTGATCTTGTCAATGAGTGTGATTAAAGCTAGATTAGTAGAATATCCAGCACGAAAACCAAACTGTCTTGTGGTTAATAGTTGGAACTTGTCCAAGTAGTTAGATAGGCGCTGTGCTATTAGTTTTTGTATTGCTTTACTGAAACACGGCAAGATGGATATAGGCCTGTAGTTTGCAAGTAAGGTGACGTCTCCTTTTTTGTGCACTGGAATTATTTTTGATCTTTTCAAGTCACTAGGAAAAACGGCAGTTTTTTGACTAAATTGACAACGTGACTGGAAGCTTCACATATGCTGTCAACAATTTCTTTGATATGATACGAGCATATGGAATCAAAACCAGGACTGCAATTTTTAAGATTCATAATTGTTGCGGGAGCTTCACTGGGTGTAGTAGGGAAGGGATAAAATGATTGTTGTGACAAGCGCGACATGTGAGTGTCATTACCGCCACGGATATCAGGCACAGTAGCAAAAAAGTTGCTGAATGCGCATGCAATATCTTCAGGGTTTGTAAGCGTGCAGTCTTTTTCATGAATTGTCGTTATTCTATTCCTAGTAGAATTCTCATTCAGAAACGCATTAAGTATCTGCCGTTACTTCCGGGAATCGTTCCCGGTTTGATTTATTACATTTTCATAGTAAGTTTTCTTCGCTTGTTTAAGTAGATATGTTAGTAAGGTGCAAAACTTCTTGTACTCAAGCTTGAGAGATTGTTTAAAAGGTCTATTTTTGCATTTACGATACAGATTTTTTTTTCTTGCGCATGCTCTTCAAATATCCTGGTGTAAGCCAAGGGTTTGAAGGGGAGGCAAAATGTTTACGGCACTTAACTATTGTTGTTGCTGAGGCTATACAAGCTTTAATCATTCCAGATAACGCATTGTAAGAGGATTCAGCGTTGTTTAATGACATTACGCGCGACTTTTTCAGCGCGCTCATCTAAAGCAAAAGTGCGTCCTGCTTCCCGTTTCTTTTTTTTTCTGTGTTTGACTTAATGTACTTGAACAGTACGTGTGTTGCTCAGAACAGCGGCAGAGGAGGAGAAAAAGAAAGGCAAGAAGGCAGGGATGCCAACAAGAGAAGCGTCTGGTTGGCTGCACTACGCTGTAGGAAGGAAAAATGGGAATATCTAGCTTTTACGGCGTGCCCCAATACGTTCGTACACATGCTTAATGTTATTTCTCCTTTTCCTAAAAAAAATTTTGCCGTGCCTACATTTATTTGTGATTTCTTGCGTTCCATAAAACAGACAAACTAGCAGAAATTGCAACTGTACGCACAAGCAGCGATACTGTTCTACGCGGATTCGCCGTGAGATACACGTACGATGAACTTGTTTCGCGTCGGACAAGCGTGCTGTGAGCGGCCATGACGACGAGGACATACGCTATATTCCAAGCGATAGCCCAAACACGCGGATCGCAAACATGGTAGGAAACGAGAGCTCAACGTCGTTAAGGCCGTTGCTAAATTGTTTCGATAATCGCCTAGCTAAAGGCAGAGGATATCCTGGAGAACAACTTACAAAGGACTACTACAGTGCGATGAAACGCCATAGGTACTGATCGTGCAAAATAGAGTTCAAATATGTTGATTTAGAGAATCACGAAGTTCACTGTGCGACAACACATGAAGAATTTGTAGCAGTTCACGTAGTGTGTAGCTTAGTGTTGGTACATTTATCACGAATATAAACGCGACGGACCTCCTCTGCAACAACAACAACAAAACAATAAGAAAGAAAGAAAAGAAACTGATGTTAGAGAGCGCAACTCAGTGAGTCTCTACGAGCAGCACTACCTACCACATAAATTTACATGGATCCTATAATGTATTCGACGTGCCCTGACACGTTCTTGCACATTCCTGCACTTTCTTTAGCACGCCCACGTCGTTTCCCATTTTTATACATCTCGCGAAACAAAAATGTATAAATATTCTCACCAATCCCTTTGTAGGAAAGAATTTCTTGATTTCGTCGGTGTAGTGTAGTGACCATAAAACGTGCTTTGCAATAGTGAATTTCACGTTCCACTTCTTTCCTGCAGTGGCAAGTGACGAGAAAGAAACGTTAATAGCTGTTAAATGTCATGGTACCTGCGAGCTCAACGCCGGCCTAGGCACTTTCAATAATGCAAACTTACTTTGTCACTGATGTAAGGAAGCGAAATATCTAAGTTGCCACTGAAAGTGCATTTAACTTATACAGTGCTGAGCCACATGAAAGCAGCACTATCTTTGGCCAAGGGTATTTTCATTGAAATTGAAAAAAAAGAACATAAACGGTTCGCGTGTAGGTTCTTGAAGTCGAGAATTGCTTATAAACTACCAGGAGAGGAGCTGTGAAGGCGCTGATATAATCATTGCTTGAATATCTAAAGAAATGTCGCAGTTTCGCCCGAAAGGCGAAGCACCAATTGCGATAGAAAATTAGTAGATTGCATTACGAAGTAAGAACTGTAGTTTTAGGGGCCGTATAAACTTGTAAACATTCGCTTACTAACTAAATTAACAATGATAGAACGCGTAAGTGCGACTGAACGACGTAGAAAAAAAGAGACACACAGAGACAGCGCTGCCTCTGTGTGTATGTTTCTTTCTTCGTTCTCGTTCAGTCGCTCTTACACATTCTATCATGGATTCAACCAACTAGCTTGCCTACGTGTTTCAACTAAATTAACAAGCACGGTGTCACACGCGCACAGGTAATCATGAACACATTTCGCTCGATTAGCACGGAAACTCGTTGTAGACATACTGGAGTGAGGAATCGCGGAAGCAGCTGCGAGCGATTTTACCTTGGTGGATCTCTCGCTTCAATGCGAACGAAACGTCGGAATCACAGCGCATACGAAGCTACCGGCACTACGCGCACACGGCAAACATCGCAGATCGCTTTGAAGATGAGGCCCGCGCGGGCGCGCATTTTGGCCACGTCGCACATCGCTTTCAAGTTACGGCGCCTGCACGGCCGCGCCGTAAGCAGCAGCCGCTGGAGAAGAGCGCCCCCCTCCCTCGCCTCACACCCGTGCCTCACGCGCGACAGGAGAGGGCGCGCTTCTGGACTGCCTTCCTCTCTTGGACGCGAGATTGAGCCGCGCTGGCCTGCTCACCCTCTCAAGCTTTCACTCGCAAATACAGCGTACGGCGTGCGGCGACGATTTTCTCGGCCTTGAACTTTATACGGAACCTCACGGCCACGGCGACGAGAGAAATGCGCCTGGAGTGTCCATATAATTGCTATCCCAATAATTGTATATTCCCTTTTACAGGGTACCACCCTGTGTATTATAGGCTGACTAGTATACATAATGGGGAGGAGAGGATGAAATAGGCGGTAGTGACATGAAGAGGAGTGGTAGAATAGATAGAATGAAAAAAGATAGCATCGTTCATACCTGAAATTGTGTCCATGTTGGCAGTATACTTGACCTGGTCATTAAAGTAAAGCTGGAAAGGAAGACAACGTGACGCACAAGGTCCGTTTCATTTTTGTAGCTGTAATCAACGTCTTGTAAAACTAACATTCAATCACTCCCTATCTCACGATGAATGTTGCCGTTAATGCAATTAGCATTAAATAAATGGAGCTGTACACCATATTGCCACTGCGGATGAACGAAATGGCAATCTCTATGCCAACCTCAATGTACAATGACACCACGACGCAGTATATCTTGT
Source organism: Dermacentor andersoni (assembly GCF_023375885.2). NCBI lineage: Eukaryota > Metazoa > Arthropoda > Arachnida > Ixodida > Ixodidae > Dermacentor > Dermacentor andersoni. The sequence goes on along the minus strand of NC_092814.1, from coordinate 314,536,340 downwards.
TGTAATTAACCACAGCACCCCCGTTGAAACTCCATAGTATTCCTAGTATCCTGGCTGAAACTTCGTCGCGATGGCTCTCCATCAAGCGGCCGCGCTCGACGCATAGTTGTCTGTTGTGGATGTAGCGCTATCGCTTTTATACATTTAAGGCTACATACGCCTTGTGTCACCGTAGCACATACATTCTAAAGGTTTGGCGAAGCAAGAATGCGCACACATACCAATATCACATATCCAGTGGCCGAAGTTGTCTGTTAGGCCAGACGGCAGCCAACAAGTTTTCTATTCAGGTGTATACCCAGGGACCCATGCTGTCTGCTCGGCAAGACTGCAGCCAGCAAATATCTAGCGTCTCAATCTTGTTACAACTTGGGTGATTGAGTGAAAGAGGTACGATAGATAACGCAAAGTGGGTAACGTTACCGAAGAAGGAATTTTCTGGGAGTCTACGCTATAAGAGTTGTACCCGGCGCAAAGCACCCTGCACTCCCTTTCCAAGTTTTAGGCTGTGCGACCAGACCGTGCAAGCCATCCCACTGCGACATGGCAGGAAAACTTGCTTAGTCCGTATACTGCAACCAGCATTTAACTGCCTATTTGGATTCATTTGATTTGATTGCTGCACAAGAAAAGGCAAGACAGCGCACAAAAGGTAAAAAAAAAAGGATACCAGAAAAATTAAACGAGCAGAATTGTGAACGCTGCAGGATAGGTGAGGTTGCATAATTGTTGTTTCTAAACCCCCACAGAGGCCGTAATGGTCAACTCGCGTCCTTTGGCATTGCACCCTTTTGAGCACGAACACTGCGCGCTATCGCAATGACACTTATGGCATACATTGCACCATACTATTCGCCGAGAAAATTGTAGGTATTTTTTCTGTATATAAGTGAAAATGACCTGCTCAGTTTCCTGTCGGTAAAGAGCGCTACAGATCACGCCGTGCCTTCCCTGATAGTGTTTGCTTTCGGTGCCGTAGCAAAAAAGAAACTCTAAAAAGTATGTCAAATCGGGTTTAGTTAATGTTCGTTATGGATAACAGTGGGAGATCCTGCTGTTCTCCATAATTAAGCTGCTGTAAGTAAGGTGCCAAAAGTAGGGCGCGTGACCGTACCTTGAATGACTTGTCTTCATGCATCTGAACGGCGACGCTGTAATAGCTCGCTACGGCTGCGGTGGCCAAGGCGTAGAAGCGCGCCTTGCCGCGCGGGCCTTCCGACGCCTTGTAGTACACAAAACCGCCGGTTACATCGAAGCCTGCGTACCATTCGTCCTCGTGACCGTCTTCGTATATCAGGAGCTCAATCTGCTGCCTGCACATTAACAGTTAAATTAAAAAAGTTTTGCCATCTTCGATTGGTGATTTCGGAGCGACCCGGTGGCGCTGCAAAGTCGTGCCTAACAGCGTTTCAGCTCGTTTGCGAGTTTAACTGAGCCATAACAGAGATAATCAGGATTCAATATCCAAGCTGGAGCCGGCTTAAATTTAGAAATAAAGGGAATCGTTGTTTCTCAGGAGATTTCTAGCGCTTCAGGTTTTCTAGATTTATTTTATCCGACATTTCACTATATGTACGAATTTATGTGCCTACGCTCAGTCGCTTTTTCGTTGCCCCCTCAAGAATTCGACTGTGTAGACACGTCGATCGTTAAATTAGTTTTTCTCTTGGGATCCATTGTATCACAAGCTGCGCGCAAGAGACTGAACGAAAAGAATGGCACAGGCAACCGCATGCTTTACACGTTCTCAGCTAGGCGGTGTTTAGCATTCACCGTTTCATAATGTGAGATTGTGCCATACCATTACTCCATTTTCTTTTAGCGTCACTTTTAGACTGTTCCTTACATTCTGTCATTGGTTAGGGGCTCCGAATTTTGTTTTTAAATTGTCAGTGCGCAATAAGCACTTTTTATGGTAATGTACGGTGTCTTGGATTGTAGGTGGACACCTGCCGTGATGTTTAGTGGAAAGACGAAGAGCTGTGGAAACATATGAAAACGGTCCACTGAACCGCTGGTCCAAGTGTACATGGCTGCATTCAACATGACAAGCAATAATATGACTGCCTATACATCAAACAGAGCAGTTGAAGCTCAACAGGCATGAATATTGAAAGAAATCCCGCGAAATACGAAGAAGTGCAGCGAAACTAGTAGTTCCTTAACTTAAGAGCACGTCATACAAAGTGCAAATTCTCGGAGAAATTTGCCTCAGTACCTCACCAAAAAAATTGAGAAATAAACATATCCTATAGCCTTTGTCCTCCTTCTTGTATGCTGGCATTGGCCAAACTGAGGTGTTCGTCGGAGCGAAGAGAAACTGTGAGGCTAAAATTCAATCGCGCTTTACATTTCCAAAAACCGACATTCGTCCAGACGACTTTATGGTGGCAAACACAGCTAGGGCATCTCGTGATAGTTTGAGCGTTAAGCCTGTACTCGGGCGCACAAACGTGTGCAAACTCTGTTTTTCTCAGAACAACAACTGATTCGACTTCCTTGCCACAAATTCTTCCATGATCAATTAGGCAAGTGAGGAAGTAAGCTTTGTTATAGCTTTTAAACGGAAGTTAGTAAGAGTCCTACAAAAAGCAGTAACGTACACTTGTCCTACATGGCCTGGAGTCCCGCCAGGGTCGGTCAACGGTATCGGGAAGCTGTCGCTGAGCATGAAGTCGCCGGTACAATTCCTGATTGTGCCGGATATGTTCTAATGCAGGTCGATCAAAAAGGCTCTCGTGTGGTGATATTTCGGAAAGTGGTAAAACAAAATTACACAGAAAAAGACAATCAGGAGCCACCAACTGCGCTATGGCGTTCCTCGTAGCCAAACCGTGGTACTTGAATTAGTATGTAGGAATTCGAGACGCCTCATTCAGATTGCTTGTTGTGCCATGACGTGACGCACCGACGTGGCGACAATTACTGCATGATGCAAAAAATAATGTACATTACTGTGCGTGGTGACTGGGCCGAGCAAAGCAACAACGAGGCGATGAAAGCAAGCCACCGAACCTTACCGCATAGTCAAATCTCGTGTCGAAAGCTGACGGCCAATACTTCCATGAGCCATTGTGTCCCGAAGTAGCTTACACATGTACTTCCGAGCAACATTTTGAGACAGTGGTTGAAAGCTGCGTTTTTCGACATATTAATGGATAGATTAGGAGCACAGATTGGTGAGTAGCTAAGCGCCAACTTTCCGACACATGTGCTTATTTATATTGATTTTTTCTTGACAACCCGGTACTCTAAATCAAAGCGAAATGCCAACTCAGTGCTCAATACTCGAACCAAACCCTACCATGCACAAGGCTTCGCTGTGATCCTCCTCCCTCACCATTTATAACTTACCAACGATGTACCTAGCAATTAAGCTTGATTGAACACGAAATCTGCACTTTGCGATCTGTGCAGATAATGTTAAGCTATGAGCAGGATCGGGCTATTGCAAGAGCTTTAGTCCAATGTTGAACTAGGTTTGGACGGTACAAGTTTGCTCTGTAGTGTGCGAACTATCAACGGAAAAGTTCCTGTAAATGACTATCGCCAACAAGAAGTAGAGTTGTACGAGTCTAACAGGTCTGGAGAACAATGCTTGAGCCACGCCACCGACCTAAGAATAATGTGCATTGTTCCGGCACCTGACTTGAGAGCCTACAGATGACTTCGTGGGGCCCTTTCATATGCCAGCAAAACGTCGAGACGCACGAGCAGAATGCACGAGCGATTTGGATGAAATGGAGAATAATAGCTCGGGGCTTTTGTGCGGAGCTCTACGCTGCGCCGATGAGAACACTTAAATGCTGAGAACCGTCACTGAGAGTTCTGAAAATGAGAGTAGTTACTACCCTCCCGGCAGTCACACCGTTTAAATAACTACAGGAACAAGCTCAGATTGGTACAATAAAGGAAATCTCATGCAATATACGAAGGAGTCCGCTGAAATATGACTGCGTTATCAGTATGGAGGCTGGCAGGAAGCACTAAAGGACATACAGCGCCTACTTTTAAAGGCAGGCCTGCAATAACACCTGTATGGTGGTGCGACCTACTCGCAGCGGTAAATATACTGCAAAGAGAGGGAGAGAGAGAAGAACGGGAGAAGGCAGGAATGGCAACCATAAAAGTGTCTGGTTCGCCACCCTACGTTTAGGGAAGGGAGAAGGGGAGTTGAAATGAGGGAGAGAGACAGAGGCTCTGAACGTGTGCACATGTGTGGGTAGCACCAGGCAATCAGAGGCAGTTGCACACATCAGTCGTTTTAGCCCAAAAGTGCCTTCTTTGTCTTCTGTGCCGATGATAGGTGGGGACGGTGTCCCAGTAGTGTCGGTGCGCTCAGTGGACGATCTAGTTGCGTCAATGCATTGGACATTCATTGTCTTTGTATGCCATAATGAGGACCGTGACAGAATAAGTTGTCTATGATCTCCTCGCAGCCGCAGAAATTCCATTGTAAGATTATGAGCCATTCCGATTAGTGCTGAAGCATACTGCCAAAAGGTCAAATAAGCGATGGAAAAAATTGTTAGGTACCTCAATGTGCTACGTTGAGTTACAAAATTACTCGCGTCAAACGAGACTACTTAAATGGATGCATAGATGATCGGATACATCGATGAGACATTTTGAAGAGGTTGCGGTTCAGAGTGACCTGCCTTTTCATCTTTATAACTTCAAAAATCATATTTTGGAGGTTACTGTAGCATTTATCTCTCTCTTGAGAGAGAGGCGAAAATGGCTAAATATGGTGTACCAAGTGTACGAATTTCACGCGTATATACTGAGATTACCTCCGTTTTATCAAATGCGCTAGGAAATGCGCACAGGCGTACTTTTCAAATCAATTAATGGCGGCTACAAGGTATTGATTTCTCTTTCATTCAGGTTGAAAACATGTCAGCAAGACCAACTGAACTAACTGGAACAAGCAAGTCACCAGCGGGAAATTCCCATTTATGAAGAAGTTTTTCGGAAAAATGTGTTCTAATGCTTAATTGACCCAAAATTCTGATTTCCCTGGACTTTTCCAGGACAACTTCGAACATCGTGGTATGTGTGGAACGAAATATTGGACCGTTAAGAACAGTTCCGCTGCACGTGCAGTGTACGGCGAAAAGTGTAGACGTTACTTCCAATACCTGTTTTACCAGCCGTGCAAGCACCTCACAAGCATGAAGTGTATCTGCACCCCATCGTATGAAGAAGTTTTTCGGAAAAATGTGTTCTAATGCTTAATTGACCCAAAATTCTGATTTCCATGGACTTTTCCAGGACAACTTCGAACATCGTGGTATGTGTGGAACGAAATATTGGACCGTTAAGAACAGTTCCGCTGCACTTGCAGTGTACGGCGAAAAGTGTAGACGTTACTTCCAATACCTGTTTTACCAGCCGTGCAAGCACCTCACAAGCATGAAGTGTTTCTGCACCCCATCGTATGAAGTTTGAAAAGCCGAACGCCATTGTTTTGTGTTCTACCATGGGGAATAATAGTAAGCACCGAAATCGAACGTGTATGCATAAGCGACCATCGCAAAGAAAGTGAATGGCATCCGACGTAAGTCATGCGCTATATATATGTTGCAGAATATATTACTCACAAGCGCCCCCGGGAATCAAAAATGGGCCCCTTGCGATGCCTAGGGGGTGGGAGCTAGTGAAGGTATTGGAGAATGCGCAACAAAGACTCGGAGAGTGGCATTGTGCTCAGAACAAACCTCGGAGACAAGAACAAACAGAAGATGCTGACGCAGGCGTAGCTGGCCCTGTCCTAAACAGGTGAAGTCGGCGAGAACCGTGCGCACGCTGTCTTCCACGTATAAAACAAAATTCATCGTAAATAATTATAGCAGCCAGACTCAAAGAAGTCTAAGGTATCGCGAACAGAATAAACGCCTCGATACATCCGTAATCTCTCCCTCGCCGGGTGGCTACCTGTGGTCGTCTAAGTCGCTTATAGTTCGCGCCGTCTCATGCGATGCAGAACGCTCAGGAGAAAGCATTTTGATTTGAAACAGCTCACATAAAAACCTGGATGGGCGCATGTAGAACGACGCACATATCGGAGCATGGTTTAGCTTGGGGGCGCCAACTCAAATTTCCTAATCAAAATACATGTAAAACGCAGAAATACTATCATTGGACAATCGGTGGACCGATCTGAGTGAACATTGCTGCTTTCGAGAAAGAAACGTAAATTGTAAAAAACGTGAGAAACAAAAGTTGCCAAGAATTGCAAGGTTACACAAAAAAAAAGAAGCAATAAAACTGAAGCATGAAGTTTACAAATCCACAACTCTGCATAAAAAAAAAGCGACATTGCGGTTCTCTTAACTGCATCTGTTAGAACATCTAAGTGCCCAAATTTGACGTATGCGTTACAACTTCAGTGAAATTTTGATAAAGCTTACGAAAGTATTGCAAAAGCCCTACTCAGGAATTGTTAGCATATCTTACATTGGAGAATAATACATCAGGTTTGTAGCTTTAAATATTTTAATAGTTGCAATTCACTAAATTGTGATAATATACATATTACTTAGTTATAGAGTTCAAAATTGGTAATTGAGTATTCTTTTTCTATTATGCAGTATTTAACAACTTCTGAAATGTTTGCTACCTGAATAAGTCACTAGATTTCAGCTTTTCCATTTAAATGTGATAAAGCTAACACAATTCTGTGCACTGGATGCCGAGCAAAGGGATTTCTCTTTCCCAAGCAATTTGTGTCTCCGCTGCTGAACCTTTCTCTTAAAGGCTCTACAGCTGTTTCCGGCAGAGCCACAACGTAGAGAGACATCATGAGGGGCTAATGAACAATGTGGGAGCAATTTATGCAGCAGATGAATGCAGAACGGTCGAAACATACGTAATATCAGGGACAAAGCAAAATATTCTTGCTGTCATGCCGTGAAAATATGGTGTTGGAAGAGTTGTCCTGATGTCCTTCATCCAGCCAAACTAATGAGCATGGAAAGAAGAAAAAAAAAATAATACGAGCTGATCAATATTTCTAACATTGTTTCCGTGAGCGATTATGTTACAATCGCACTGGATTTCGCAAATACTGACATTGTCATGAGGCAGAAGGATCAGCGTACCCGTGAAATGAGTGAAGCGCATCATATTCACAAGCATGCACGCAATGCAGACATGTGAAGTCAGCGCCCATTTGTAGAACAAAGTATGAATGCGTGTATCTGATTCATATGTAACCACATGTTTTTGGTCTGTAGGTGCTGTTATAGGCAGGGCTTTGTTTTCGGTCCGTTTTTGTTTCGGCACGAATTTCGCTTTGCACATAGTGATCACGTGTCTACAATAAACCTTCAGCTGAAGAACAGCGCTTGTGTCGTCTCTTCTTGGCCGTACCTGCGGCGCTGTTTCATGGCCTGTATTGTTTCGCTGCTTTGCATGAGATCACGTGTCCGGTGTACGAAGTTACGGGCTTGATTCCCGGCCGCGTGGCCACTTTTTGGCGGCGGCCAATTTTAATAACACTCGTGCGCATAGACATTGGTGCTTGGTAAAGGACTTGAGGTGGTCGGAATTTATCCGGAGTCCTCCAAGCCCCAGTGTCACTCTGGGTTGTTTACCCCACGGATCAATCTTCCTGTCCGTGTCGGTTCTCTGCACTGCTAGACGATGACAGTTTTGCAAAACTCTGCTGCGATGTCAAGAATTTCACAGACTCGCCGTTAGAGGGTCTCTCCCCACTCGCCTGAACAACGTTTTGGTAGGGCCAATTTGAATAACACTCGTGCGCATAAACATTGTTGGAAGATTGGTGGAAAAAATGTGGGGAAACGACAAACAACAGAGGCGTACAAAAACAAAGTTCACAATAGGGGTTCCGAAACTTTGGCTATGGGAATTCATCGCGAGTATTTTTTCCTTTTCTTTTTTAACAGGGGTAGGACATTAGGCAATATAATAGAAAGAGCTTGGTGGCGCAACCCACCGCCCCGTTCCAAAGGGGACACTAATAACATACATACATACATACATACATACATACATACATACATACATACATACATACATACATACATACATACATACATACATACATACATACATACATACATACATACATACATACATACATACATACATACATACATACATACATACATACATCCATCCATCCATCCATCCATCCATCCATCCATCCATCCATCCATCCATCCATCCATCCATCCATCCATCCATCCATCCATCCATCCATCCATCCATCCATCCATCCATCCATCCATCCATCCATCCATCCATCCATCCATCCATCCATCCATCCATCCATCCATCCATCCATCCATCCATCCATCCATCCATCCATCCATCCATCCATCCATCCATCCATCCATCCATCCATCCATCCATCCATCCATCCATCCATCCATCCATCCATCCATCCATCCATCCATCCATCCATCCATCCATCCATCCATCCATCCATCCATCCATCCATCCATCCATCCATCCATCCATCCATCCATCCATCCATCCATCCATCCATCCATCCATCCATCCATCCATCCATCCATCCATCCATCCATCCATCCATCCATCCATCCATCCATCCATCCATCCATCCATCCATCCATCCATCCATCCATCCATCCATCCATCCATCCATCCATCCATCCATCCATCCATCCATCCATCCATCCATCCATCCATCCATCCATCCATCCATCCATCCATCCATCCATCCATCCATCCATCCATCCATCCATCCATCCATCCATCCATCCATCCATCCATCCATCCATCCATCCATCCATCCATCCATCCATCCATCCATCCATCCATCCATCCATCCATCCATCCATCCATCCATCCATCCATCCATCCATCCATCCATCCATCCATCCATCCATCCATCCATCCATCCATCCATCCATCCATCCATCCATCCATCCATCCATCCATCCATCCATCCATCCATCCATCCATCCATCCATCCATCCATCCATCCATCCATCCATCCATCCATCCATCCATCCATCCATCCATCCATCCATCCATCCATCCATCCATCCATCCATCCATCCATCCATCCATCCATCCATCCATCCATCCATCCATCCATCCATCCATCCATCCATCCATCCATCCATCCATCCATCCATCCATCCATCCATCCATCCATCCATCCATCCATCCATCCATCCATCCATCCATCCATCCATCCATCCATCCATCCATCCATCCATCCATCCATCCATCCATCCATCCATCCATCCATCCATCCATCCATCCATCCATCCATCCATCCATCCATCCATCCATCCATCCATCCATCCATCCATCCATCCATCCATCCATCCATCCATCCATCCATCCATCCATCCATCCATCCATCCATCCATCCATCCATCCATCCATCCATCCATCCATCCATCCATCCATCCATCCATCCATCCATCCATCCATCCATCCATCCATCCATCCATCCATCCATCCATCCATCCATCCATCCATCCATCCATCCATCCATCCATCCATCCATCCATCCATCCATCCATCCATCCATCCATCCATCCATCCATCCATCCATCCATCCATCCATCCATCCATCCATCCATCCATCCATCCATCCATCCATCCATCCATCCATCCATCCATCCATCCATCCATCCATCCATCCATCCATCCATCCATCCATCCATCCATCCATCCATCCATCCATCCATCCATCCATCCATCCATCCATCCATCCATCCATCCATCCATCCATCCATCCATCCATCCATCCATCCATCCATCCATCCATCCATCCATCCATCCATCCATCCATCCATCCATCCATCCATCCATCCATCCATCCATCCATCCATCCATCCATCCATCCATCCATCCATCCATCCATCCATCCATCCATCCATCCATCCATCCATCCATCCATCCATCCATCCATCCATCCATCCATCCATCCATCCATCCATCCATCCATCCATCCATCCATCCATCCATCCATCCATCCATCCATCCATCCATCCATCCATCCATCCATCCATCCATCCATCCATCCATCCATCCATCCATCCATCCATCCATCCATCCATCCATCCATCCATCCATCCATCCATCCATCCATCCATCCATCCATCCATCCATCCATCCATCCATCCATCCATCCATCCATCCATCCATCCATCCATCCATCCATCCATCCATCCATCCATCCATCCATCCATCCATCCATCCATCCATCCATCCATCCATCCATCCATCCATCCATCCATCCATCCATCCATCCATCCATCCATCCATCCATCCATCCATCCATCCATCCATCCATCCATCCATCCATCCATCCATCCATCCATCCATCCATCCATCCATCCATCCATCCATCCATCCATCCATCCATCCATCCATCCATCCATCCATCCATCCATCCATCCATCCATCCATCCATCCATCCATCCATCCATCCATCCATCCATCCATCCATCCATCCATCCATCCATCCATCCATCCATCCATCCATCCATCCATCCATCCATCCATCCATCCATCCATCCATCCATCCATCCATCCATCCATCCATCCATCCATCCATCCATCCATCCATCCATCCATCCATCCATCCATCCATCCATCCATCCATCCATCCATCCATCCATCCATCCATCCATCCATCCATCCATCCATCCATCCATCCATCCATCCATCCATCCATCCATCCATCCATCCATCCATCCATCCATCCATCCATCCATCCATCCATCCATCCATCCGATCAAGAATGTGCACTAGAATTTGTAAAGGACAGTCGAAAATAATTTTTGGAAGAGGTTTAGTAGCAGTAGAGAACGAAGCAAATATAGGAGAAAGGAAACGTTAGCACTAGCTTCTGCAGCGCTTGAGTGAGCACGGCTCAGCGCCACATATATAGAATGCTCGCTTAGAACCACGCGGCCCCCCTTCCGTCTCAGAAGGGGCTCTTTTTCGCCGCCTCGATCAGCACACGAACGTGACATACCTACCCTTTGCTCAAGTAATATTGCGCAACAAAAAACGACACGGACGTAAGAGGAGAAGACACACCAAGCGCAACCAACTTGCCCGGAATGCAGCTCTCATACCTATCCTGCCTTGTCACATATATCAGACCATATATCTCAGTCTCTTTTCACACGACTACGCACCCGCATCTTCATTCGTTTTTATTTTTTATTATTTTTTTGACACCGTTCTTTTCTTGTTGTTTAGCGCATTTCGGATACGCACAAGTCGGCCCATCTCTACAACCGAAACACTGAGCCGTTTCGTCGAAGCTTTTCCACTCACGCACATCACGTCGCCGTAAGAGCACTGCGGGACACGCAGAGACATACCACTGCAATTTTCGTGCTCACAAATCACAACACGTCAGCATAATTGCCACGTAGCGAGGTTGGAACCGCACACACAGACGCCGCATCATGCCCGCATCCGCTACTAACATTATGCGACCGAACGACTGTTGCATGAAAAAAGCTCCTTGGTTCCTCATGACCTCTTGTGGGATCCCAGCGTCTTTGGCCACCGAAAGAAGACCTTCCAGTTGGGTTGAGTGCGGCGAACCGACGCCGAGGCGAAGAGCAGCTTGCATCGATTTCACGACCATCTTAACAGGGATGTTCGAGCTGTTTCCCAGCAGTCCTAGCCTCGGCAAGAGCCCTATAGTACTTGACTAGTTGAAAAATGTCGCACTAGCGCATCACGCAAAAAGAACTCACCAGGTGTCTCGACCTCTGTTTGTAAAAATCAAACCATTTATTTACAGACATCCGCTGTTTTTTTTTATAGTTAAGCCTTCTTGTTTTATAATTTCCAGACACTGAAACTGATGGTCCCTTCTGAGAAGTTTGTGGCACAAGTTCCACAATAGTAGTATAAAAGGCGGCCTTTACACGTGAAATTGACCCTCTAGTTTGTTCAATAAACTGTTGGCTGGACGCAAAGTTGCAGTAATCTGGGGAGCATTTGACAACGCGCTACTAAAACTGTGGTTATTTTTGTTAATCAATCTTCCTGCAAGGCACCCAGCAATAGCGATAGGTTCAGATCTGGGACGAATGTGGCGGGGGAGGAGGGAGGGGGGGAGGAGGGGGTGTAGTGACTGGTGGGCGCTGCGAGTCTCAGCGTTATTTAATATTGAACGAGAATTGAGCATGTTCTTCTATATCACGCGGTTGCGGGTCAATCACCGAGTCTTAAAGACATTCTTTGGTCGCGACATCAAACATAAGGTCTATTTAGGCCTTTTTCGCTTAGTAATTCCATAGATAATATAGCCGTCAGGCTCGGCACGTGTAAGAGCAGTAAATATGGTAGTGCTTGGGCGTGTCTTGTGGTCTAACCCAGCCCGCCACTACGGGCGACGGTATTCTCGGCGCATTTCTGGCGCATTTTGGAAGGGAACTCCCCCCCCCCCCCCCCTACCGTCATGGCTCGGCAGCTCCGGATGCGGCTTTCGCCGTTTTCGCGCGCCAGCTCCCAATTGAACACGTGTGCTGACGCGCGATGGCGCGTGAGCTCTAACAACGCAGTTTCCTCACATAAGCAGTCGCAGTTGCTTCGGATGTACCTATGACGACTGGTAGACATTGGGCTCCTGTTTACGCTGCAGCGCAGGCCTCACGTCCTAGCTTATTGCTGTCATTGCTTCGTTCCAGCGAAACTGTAATTAATAAAATTCTGTGCACATTTATGTACTTGCATTTGTGAATGTATAAGGAAGTTACCACTGTCCCTAAGTATACGCGTTTCACATTCGTGTCATTTACAATACCTTTGAAAGAGGGATCGGCAATTTTTTTTGACAAGCGTCTCTGCTAGACACACCCGGCTTTAGAGATGCCGCAACCAAGTTGTCGCTCGTTTACTTCCTCGCCCCATTTCCTGTGTGCAGAGTATATAGCCTTTCTGTGACTAAGTTGCCCCCTCCGCCCGCTCTTTTTCTCCCTGCCTCCTGAACTCTACCCATCGGTTGGCCCACTGCGCTACTCGGTTGGCGCTGCACAAGTAAGCATCGTATGTTGTTGCTTCGCCGTAAGTTCGCGGGTGAACCTCCGCGGTGTTTTAGAGAACGTGTGTTGCAGTAATGTGCACGAAGCGGCGCGTAATCGCGTGTTACCGTTTTGACGCCTATCTAATGATGAGGCGCTTGTGAGTGATGTCAGAGCCTGCCGTACAACGTACTTAGTATAACAATAGTTTCTTTCATTCTTTTTTTAATGCACTCACGTGTGTGGAACCAGGGTGTCGAATCGAAAGAAATAATGTTTTCTTGAAGTTCTGGTTCAGCACGCTTTGATTTCGTTCCGATTCCGTTTCGGTTGGGATAAATATAAATGTATAATAGTTCGCGAACCGGTTCACAGCACTGAATCCGTTCACAAACCGGTTCGATGCAGTACATTTTATCTTGCCCCAGGGCGATATGGTGCAGAGTATTATCGACTTGTCCGCATGGCGCATGCGCAAGGTTCATCAAGAGGAGGCAGACACTAACGAATTAATTACAAAGATACGACAGAATTTTGATGTATACATTAAAGACAGGTAATTAGTTAGAATCCCTGTGTCAGCGTAACGTGTGCGTAGCGTCCACACTCGTTACTTTGACAGCAGCAGAGTCAGTTAATTTTAATTTCCCTTGAGGTTACATGACAAATGGTGAGCGAGATGTGGCCTACGGTCTATGGTGTCGAAGACAGTGTGAATTCACATTGCATTACACAAATTATAACTTTAAACTTCTAGTCTGTACCAAAGAAAGAAGCTAGCATTTTATATTTCACACAGTTTTCTGCTTCTTTTCGAAGCAGGCAAGGACATAGTTGCTTCTGAACGATGAACAAGGACGGTTTAAAAACAAAAAACAAATATGGGGTTTTGCGTGCCAACACCAGGATCTGATTATGAGGCACGCTGTAGTGGGAGACTCCGGAAATTCGGACTACCTGGGGTCCTTTAACATGCACCTAAATCTAAGTACACGGGCGTTTTCGCATTTCGACTCCATCTAAATGCGGCCGTCGTGGCCGGGATTTGATCCCGCGACTTCGTGATCGGCTAACCAAGAACATAGCCCAAGGACGGATTGTGCTGAAGCGTACTTCAATCTTTATTACGTATTTGCACGTGCACGCGTCTTAATTGCGCTAGTTAAGCGAGGACAAAGAAAGGAAAAGCATGCTTGGCTAACCACCAAACTTGTGTTGAACCATGGCATGTAACAAAAGCAGATTTCGCGTGCCGTTTGCAGCCGATGTTACCGCTCACTGAGTAGGTGTTCGCATTAACTACCGACCGCACTGTTATGGTTACAATAAGTCACGCATCCAGCTGAACTCGTTGATATCCCTTCTCGAGGACATCGTATTTCCCGCTCTCCTCGTATATCCAGTTTATCTACTTTTAGTAACAAGTTGACCTAATGGTCAAATTGGGAGCCTCACTGGAAATGTTGATTCTGCGAAGCCCCTGAAACAACTTTTCGGCAACAGAACACAGCTGGTACGGCCGACTTCAGATGTGCAAGCGTCTCTGCCGAGGCAGCCGTTATTGCCAGCACATACCCATTGTCTATCGCCATTCTCGCGCACAATGCAATTTGTGAGACGTAAAAAGCTGCTAATAGGGTGCGCCGACTGAAGAAGTAGTTATTCGAAGAATTGTGATAACTATTGAGCGTCTGTTAACGACCTTATATGCTTAAACCGCGTCTTGCCGAACTGGTAACCATTGTTAATTTTTTTTCGGTTCAGGTAATAAAGAAACCCTGACACTTCCTATACCCTTATCAAGGATATATGCTGCGAGGGGTCTCCGTTTACTTGCTCAAACCAACAATGAAACTTTGTGGAAAACCCCGATTTTCTCCAACTGCCGTCTCCACCGGCTGGATCCTACATTGAAACTGCAGATTCCATCGAACTTCTCTCGCCCTGATGCAACTTTAGTGTGCCGCCTCCGGTTAGGCCTGGGTGGCTTTTACGAAAACCTACTCATTCCTTATTGGACCGTCCGACAAACTGATCTGTGACACGTGCATCTGTGAAGAGACGATCGAGCACGTGTTGTGTTTTTGTAATCTCTACGACAGCGAACGCGACGTTCTTCGGAGGGTGTTAAACCGATTGGATAACAGACCATTTTCAGAGACTAAGATTCTCGGACCATGGCCCCACGCGTCGCAGGCTTACAAAGCGACGCGCACACTGTTACGTTTCATGAAAGCGACTGGCATCAGTGACCGATTATAGGAGTGAAGTTATGGACATCCGCACGTATTCACACCGATAGCACCTTCTTCCCTCCCTCTCCTGTCTTTTCTTCCCTTAGGCCGCCCCTTCCCCTGTGTAGGGTAGCAAACCGGACGTGCGTCTGGTTGACTTCCCTACTTTTCCTTCCTTCCTTTTTCCTCCTCCTCCTTTCGGTTCAGGTTCGGTTTCAGTTCAGGCACGTTCCAAAAATATCTGTTGAGGCTCGAATTCAATTCCGCCCAAAATTGCGGTTCGAGTGATGTTTTACAGTTCAGGTTCGGTTCGACACCCCACGTGGAACAGAAAACAATGCAAACTCACTGACATGAGGAGAACATGCGGGGTTGTTTATACAGCGATGGCCAACTTTTCGCCTTATCCTCCGATATTTGGAGAAGAGCGCGACGGCTATTGACTCAGCCGCGCTAGTCTCTCTCATGAAGGGACACAATCAGTTTTGTATCTGTAACGCCTTCTACGAGACAGTTACTCAATAGCTTACCGGCGTGTGTATAATGCGGGGGAAGTTTGAGCACTGTGGCGTTCAGGGCACCGTTTTACGAAGCAACACAACGATCTGATTTTGACGCATGCCGTAATGAGGGGCTCCGTGTTAATGTTGAAGCACCTGGAATTAGTTAACGTGCACCCAATGCACGGTAGACGAACGCGTTTGCAATCTGGCCCATCGGAATGCGGCCGCCGCATCCGGGATCGAGCCCACAACCTAGAGCTCAGCAGTGCAACGCCATATCCACTGGTTTACCGCAGCGGGCATACTTAGTTGGCTCTGGTCAAGCCAGATTAAGGGTGAAAGACTAACATTGGCTGAATAACTTCCGGCTTTATCTTCTCTACTATTGCCTGTTGTATATAAATTAAATTACGCATATAGCGTAACGTTTAAAGCAGGCACGTACGCAGGATTTTTTTCGGGGGGGGGGGGGGGGCGTAGCCTTCGCAGTGCAAGGCATTGGTGGAGGAAGGAGAGCACAGCTGAGGCCGTGTTTGATTGCCGATAACTCCGCTTCTGCTGAACGTATTGAAGTACTTTTTGCGGCAAAGTGGTTCTGAAATAGCCTATCTTCACTTCAAATGTCTTTCTCCACTTCGATTAAAAGTGGTTCAGGTCCCCTTTAAATAAAAAGATGTTGATGCATAGATATTTTCAAAAACAATGGTTATGTTTGTTCATTTTCGCTTTTCTTTCCTGTTTGGCTGTTGCCTTGGCTTAGTTTCTCAACTCCTTGCGACTCTTGTTTCCAGTTGCCAATTTTGCACTAAAAGTGTGGTACAATTGGGAAAAACCAGACGAGGTAACAGGTCACAGTCATATTGCTTACGGATTTCAGGGTTATTGCAGGGTTTGATGATGGACGTTGTTTCGCATTATTTTAATTTGCACTTTATTTAATCCATATCGTGGGTATATGGTTCCGACTATCTGCCAGCGCTGCGGTGAGCGGCCACTCGAGGAAATAATTAAGCAAAAATAAAAGTTAAACTCAACTGGCGTTTTCTCCGGCTGCAACTCGTTCCTCAAGCATACAGACCAGCTGACTACGAACCGAATCCCTTTCCTGGTCCCTGAATCAGTCTGAACAAAGAAGGTTGAACTAACGAAGCAACAGCCATGCGCATGACCGTTGAATAGATGGTGACAACTGAACGCATCTCGAGTTAATCGCGCGGGCACCGAATTGATGAGAAAAGTGGCCTTCACACCCCAGGAGGTGCCGATAAATACCGTCATCCAAAAGGAGTGAAAAAGGCGGCGAAATGTTGACCACCGAATAGCGGTCAAGTATCAACATTGATTTGGTAGCGCTTTAGGAATGTGTGTGAGGATTGGTGGCGTGTGCGGGGAGGGGGAGTGGGGGTATGCCGCTTAAATTCGGGGGGGGGGGGGGGGGGGACACCATTGTGAATAATGTCCACCATTCGCCATAAAGACGCGTAACCCTGCAAAAGAGAATTGAAATAAGGTGTATCTCACAGGTACGCCTGTGAGATACACATATCCTTTACTTGGCAAACAATTGGGACCACATCAAATGGACTCGCGCATGACAGAAGCGCAGGAAGAACACTGCCAAAAACAAGTAAGCAAGCGAAAGTGTAAAATAAAGATTTATAGTAGCGTTTTCTGAATTAGCTCTGGAAGAACTATAGAGAAATATATATATGTTTGCAAAACAATCAGAGTTCTTTTGGATCCCTCCTTTACTGCTCTGCCAATTTAATTGTCAAAACTGACTCGTGTTGTTATTCGGAAAGTTGGGTAACAATGCATGGTCACTAGTCCCGTACAACCGCGTAGAGCGTAGGACGCTGCAGTTCTAGACGTACTGCTCCCACGGCGGAAGGTTACAAAACACCCACATAGCACAGCAGGGAAGTGGCTGCGTCAGGCGGCTCGACTGAAAACAGTAGAAGCGTCATTCAAAACACACGGAATTCTCCACTTCCAACCTCATTTTCTCTACTTCCTTTTTAAATAAAAAGATGCTGATCTATAGATATTTTCACAAACAACGGATAAATTTGTTAATTTTCGCTTTTCCTTCCTGTTTGGCTATTGCTTTGGCTCTTTCCCTTAGTAGCTCGCTTAATTTCTCAACTCCTTGCGACTAATGTTTCCAGTTGCCAATTTTGCCCGAAAAGTGCTGTACAATAATTAGGGGAAATCCAGACGAGGTAACGGGTGACAGTCATATCGCTTATGGGTTTAATGGTTATTGCAGGGTCTGATAATGGGCGCTGTTTTGCACCTCACCGAATCAATAAGAAAAGTGGCCTTCACTCCCGAGGAGACGCCGATAACTGCCGCCATCCAAAAAGAGTGAAAAAATTGACAAACATTCCACTCTGTAAAGGTGGTATAGCAGCGAGAGCTGACGGCAGTAAAAGCTCTCAAACGAAAAGCAAAGTGCTTCACCTCCGCCGCAGGTAGGCTCGAAGGTAGTGCAATACCGGGTCCATTCGCGGCGGAGGTGAAGCAGGCGTTTAGCCCTCCGCATATGTGGATCCATCCCGAAGGTAGTGCAATGCCAGGTCGACCCGCAGCGGTGGTGAAGCAGGCGTTAAGCACTCACCATACGTGGGGCCATTCCGAAGATTTCGAAGGGCACGTTACAAGTTCCCGAGCCCACAGGGGTATGTGCCATTGAGCTTGGACCTTTGCTGCCCTATCGCCAGGATCGGCCCACATGATGATTTTTTTTTCTGTTGACGGACGCTGACAAAACTACTAAAGGTTAGTCATATACAGCTTTAGCTGTAAAAGGCACCAAAATGTTGACCGCCGAATAGATTGATTTGTCGGCGTTTTAGGAATATTTGTGAGGAGTGGTGGCATGGGCGGGGAGGGGGGGGTCATGCCGCTTAATTTCGGGGGGGGGGGGGGGGCCGGGCCCGCCCAGGGCCCCCCCTTGGGTACGTGCCTGGTTTAAAGTGAACCGAAACTGCCACACACGTTACGATTATTTCCAAGATCATGATGGTTTAAAGAATTAATTTCACTTGCTTTGTGGTTTTTAAGCGAGGAGTGAAGAAATACAGCATTGGAAACTTTCTTTTGTAAGCAAAAGTTGAACAGTAAATCGTGCTCAATACAAAATTTATTCTTGACTGTCTTCGTGTTGGCCGCGGCTAGTCTTCCATAAAATGTGGGGTCGTGACTCATTTTACAGCTTTAATGGCACTGCCAAGGAGAAGACCAAATGAAGATTTGGACTAACTTTGGCCTACTTCAGGTGCGGAACTCCGATGATGACTTCGCCAAGCTGTTTACAAACTTTTCTTGCCCTTAGAAGCCTTGCGGGCCGTCTGAGGATGTGATCCTTGCCTTGGCGCGCCTTCCGCTGCGACTCGACGGCGCTTGGCTGCCGTAATGGTGGTGCTCTTTTTCCGTTGCGCTTGTTGCTCGCCATTTATAGAGATTTATACAGTACCAGTGGCACCCACGACGATAATGGACGAGAGAATAGTCTAGAGGAATTTGAAATCCCACAAGCAACGCCGGAAGAAGTAAAGAAACATTTGGGAGCTATGCAAAGGGGGAAGGCAGCTGGGTATGATCAGGTAACAGCATATTTGTTGAAGGATGGTGGGCAGATTGTTCTAGAAAAACTGGCCACCCTGTATACGCAATGCCTCTTGCCCTCAGGGGTACCGGAATCTTGGAAGAACGCTAACATAATCCTAATCCATAAGAAAGGGGACGCCAAAGACTTGAAAAATTATAGACCGATCAGCTTATTGTCCGTTGCCTACAAAGTATTCACTAAGCTAATCGCAAATAGAATCAGGAACACCTCAGACTTCTGTCAACCAAAGGACCAGGCAGGATTCCGTAAAGGCTACTCAACAATAGACCATATTCACACTATCAATCAGGCGATAGAGAAATGTGCGGAATATAACCAACCCTTATATATAGCTTCCATTGATTACGAGAAAGCGTTGGATTCAGTCCAAACCTCAGCAGTCATGGAGGCATTACGGAATCAGGGTGTAGACGAGCCGTATGTAAAAATACTGAAAGGTATCTATAGCGGCTCCACAGCCACCGTAGTCCTCCATAAAGAAAGCAACAAAATCCCAGTAAAGAAAGGCGTCAGGCAGGGAGATACGATCTCTCCAATGCAATTCACAGGGTGTTTAAAGGAGGTATTCAGAGACCTGGATTGGGAAGAATTGGGGATAAGAGTTAATGGAGAATAACTTAGTAACTTGCGATTCGCCGATGATATTGCCTTGCTTAGTAACTCAGGGGACCAATTGCAATGCATGCTCACTGACCTAGAGAGGCAAAGCAGAAGAGTGGGCCTAAAAATTAATCTGCAGAAAACTAAAGAAATGTTTAACAGTCTCGGAAGAGAACAGCAGTTTACGATAGGTAGAGAGGCACTGGAAGAGGTAAGGGAATACATCTACTTAGGGCAGGTAGTGACCGCAGATCCGGATCATGAGACTGAAATAATCAGAAAAATAAGAAAGGGCTGGGGTGAGTTTGGCAGGCATTCTCAGATCGTGAACAGCAGGTTGCCATTATCCCTCAAGAGAAAAGTGTATAATAGCTGTGTTTTACCAGTACTCACGTACGGGGCAGAAACCTGCATTCTTACGAAAAGGGTTCTACTTAAATTGAGGACGACGCAACGAGCTATGGAAAGAATAATGATGGGTGTAACGTTAAGGGATAAGAAAAGAGCACATTGGGTGAGTGAACAAACGCGAGTTAATGGCATCTTAGTTGAAATTAAGACAAATAAATGGGCATGGGCAGGACATGTAATGAGGAGGGAAGATAACCGATGGTAATTAAGGGTTACTGACTGGATTCAAAGGGAAAGGAAGTGTAGCAGGGGCCGGCAGAAAGTTAGGTGGGCGGACGAGATTAAGAAGTTTGCAGGGACAACATGGCCACAATTAGTACATGACCGGGGTAGTTGGAGACGTGTGGGAGAGGCCTTTGCCCTGCAGTGGGTGTAACCAGGCTGATGATGATGATGGTGTTGCTCGCGCTCGTGGCAAAGAAGGCACTTTCGGGGCTCTCCCCGAGGCTCCTCTTTCTTCCTCGTCTGCTGTCGGCGCTGTGTTCTCCCTCTAAGTCTGCCTCACCCATGACCGCTGCGGGACGAATATCGAAATCTCCTTCCCCTCTCGGCATGTCCACTGCTGCTGCCACGGTAATGACAATGTGAGCGACGCCAACTTTCGGCACCGGCTCTATGGAGAGTTTTCGGGGAGGAGCTCCTTGATAGCGCCTTCCGGCTCACCGTTGGTACCTCTTGCGAGAGTCCCTTGCTGGTCGACCGAACATTCACATCAGTCTCGGGTGGCGGCCCGTCCAAAGGTTTTGTGGTCTTTCAGCAGTCATGGTGGCGATTGCTTTTGATGTTGCCGTCTTCACAGAGTGGTTTGTCGGTTTTGAAGACGGGTCCTGGGCGGGTCTAGCGCGTGGCCGCTTGGCAGCTTCTTTGGAAGCACGATCGTCGGTAGCAGCCAGCTGACGCTTCTCCCACCTGGTGGTCTTGGAAGCCGGTTTTTTTTTTCTTTGGCAGGCTTCTTTTCCTTCTCCAAGGAGGCTACGCTCGCCGTGATCCCGGTGCCTCAGTCCAGCGTCGGCACTTTTTCGCCACTAGGCTCCCGTCGTGGTCCATTTTACCGCATACTAGGGGCGCTATTCGGTAGGTTTCCAGCTAGCGGACATGTCAAATTCGCCGGCTGCTGAAGTGATGATTGGCTGGGTGTGCCTGTCTCCTGGTGCGTACCTCAGTCCAGCCAATCAGAGCTCCAGCAGCAGACGAAATGGACATGTCCACTAGGTGGACAGTTTGTCTGAATATATATTCAGAGATGGGCCAAGCGGATTTCGCGGCGGCGTTTTCGATGGCGCAGCGTGCCCAGAAGGAAGCGGCAGAGAGGAGCCCGGCGGCAGTACGCGTGGCGCCTTTTATATTCCGCAGTTCGGCTGTGGAAAGAAAGAAAGAAAGAAAGAAAGAAAGAAAGAAAGAAAGAAAGAAAGAAAGAAAGAAAAAGTTATTTCTTGTTTCGTGCTCATTACAGAAAATGCAAAGGGGGAATGCCTTAAGCCAGACCTGTGTAGGTGAAAGTTCAGGAAAGGAATCCGACAGAGAAATTTGGTGAGGGGCACTTCAAGCCTTCGTGTATTGAATTATTCACACCCCAGGGATATAGGAAGTGTCGATGTTCAGGAGCAGTTATCATGGTGTCAGGCAACGCAACCTTAACTGTACGCGTGCGAAATCTAACCGCAGTTTCTAACTGGCATATTTACAGGAAGAACAGCGCTGTTAAGTGACGCCTTGGCTAGTGAGCCTACAAGCATTGTGACCTGTCACCCGCATAAATCAAATAAATTGCAGGTGAACCGGGACTAGAGAAAGGAACAGTCGTAATAGAAAAGAGTTACTGAACACGAAATGGACGAACAGACGGATAGAGAATATGTGACATAGTGATTATGCTATTTGAAATACTTAATTTTACGCAGGGCGAGAATTACTGCCATGAGCTCTGCCAAACAAATTGACATAAAATATCGTAATCGAAAAGAAAAAGACCAATCAAGCTCGGCACAAGAAATTCCAATGAGTTATTTTTCTTCACACTGTGATGAGTCAATTGCAATCCCAACGTTGGTTGAAATTGTCATTAAATGATCTTGAAGTAGTGTAATTATATTGTCGTATGGGAGTAGCTTAGGTATCCACCACCGCTCTGGCCGGTAGAACCGCGTTCGATCGCACTGATGATAACGATGACAACGACGACGATGATGACGATGATTCCCGATAGGAAGGATATGCCTTGATAAAAAGGACAATCGGAGAAGGCAATGGAAGTCCAAGTTGGCGAAACGGAGCCTAGAAAAATATTTTTCCTTTAGCGAGAATCGACAACAGAACAAAAAGAAATGACTAATTGTCTCAGATTCAATAAAAATGGCAGTGAGGGGACTGCGTCAGACCAACTCTGTAAAAATAAAAAAATTATCTATTGAATGCGGCATCCCAATCTTGTAAATGCAAGTTGATACTGACGGGATGGAAAGCATCGATAACTTCAAGCAAACTGCAAAAGGTGGAAGTCAGAATTCCATAATGTTCCTAGTATTGTGGCGCCTTAATTTAGGCAGAATTTTCTCTACCTTTCTGAACAGATGTACGCCATAAATGGAAAAACGGGCACCACCAGGCCATTCCGGGAAACTTTGCCAAACGAGTTTGCCTCTTCATTTAAGTATAGTCCACAGTGACTCAGCACCGACCAAGCACTGCAAATGTGAAGATATTAGGGAATGAAATGATCGCAATATAATCGAGTCTCTTTTCCCAGTATAGGTGCAGAGCACGCGGATTGGCAATCTGCTAAAACAGCAGATTTCTACCCATTTGATGTCAGCCTGCCGAGGGCTAGAACGATGGCCCATAATTCGGTATAAAATGTAGGTGTAAATCAGGAAGGTGGAGAAATGAAGACCAGCAAAGGTGCAGACAGAATATGCCTACGCCTGCTTTCTCGTCACGCATGGAAGCATTAGTCGTTATTCTATTTTTATGCCAGACATTCCTTACGCGATCTTCTAAAATACTCCACAAATAACTTCTGAGCAGTAATGTAGCGTTCCTGTGAAAAATAAATATCGCGGAAACGACTGGTGAAAGTTGGCGATGGGTAACCTGAGGGACGACGCTACGTATATCTATTTCTAATGTTCGTAATTGTGTTCGCACAAAAACGACTGGTGGGGTGTGTAGTCGCGAACATTATTTGAGGATATTCAAACAATCTTATGCTCTTGCCACGGCGTGTAGAGTGATGGGATTCCTTTTTGTATACGCAGCCTGTCCCCTCGTAAGGCAAATAGTCTTTTATAGAATTCGAATATATTGCATAGTCAGCGATGCACATGCAAACACCACAAATAGTACGCCGAATTCCCTTCCCCAAATTATACACAGTGTCTTTTTTCTGGACAATACAGATTGTTTATAGAAAAGGAATGAGCGCAAAGGAGATGACGATTATCGTTGTGGGACAAATATACATCCCAAAGGGCGCAACTGTTTTAAGGGTGTACACTCTAAAAAAAGTTTATACCCTTTGGGGTATAAACTTTTTATATACCCTTTGGGGCAGCTCTTGCCAGAATTGTTTGCTTCCTGCACACGTGACTAGCACCACTGGTCTAGCTTTGTTAATCGAGGCATGCGGAGATCGCCATTGCCTCTCCGTTAGCGGGAATAAACTTGGTGGTCGTGCCGCGGTTCGGTGATTTCTAAGCGCGATAGACTACCGCCACCGGCAGCCAATTAGCACGCGTTATTCAAGGAGCACAAAAGTAGATTTCTACAAAAAGTCTGACAACGCGATTATTTCTTCTTAAAGAAACAAAGCTCGGCCAGAGACACTCAGCACACGTGCAGGAAGCAAGTGCTTCTGGCAAGAGCTGCTTGCTACCGATAAATGGTTGCTGCATGGATGGAGGAATGGATGGATGGATGGATGGATGGATGCTACTAGCGTCCCCTTTGGAACGGGGTGGTAGGTGGTGCCACCAAGCCCTTATTATGCTTAATGTCTTACGTATGTTAAAAAAGAAGAAGAAAGGAAAGGACAAAAAAAACCGCGATGAATTCCCATAACCAAACTTTCTGAAGTCATGTTGTGAAATATGTTTTTGTGCGCATCCGTTGTTTGTCGTTTCCATAATTTTCTTCCACCAGTCTTCCAATCGCCTCTTACTAATCTCTATTGCGGACATGGTTACTTTACCCTTGCCCTCGCTGAACCCAAGGGCTTCAAGGAGGCAAGAGGTGCACAAATCGACCACTAGGCAGACATCTACACATTCTAATAAAACATGCACCGTCGTTTCCCTAGCTCTGCCGCAGCAAGGACATGATTCTTCTTCCTTGTTGTATCTCGCTTTACAGGTGCGTGTTCTAAGGCATCCTGATTTCGATTCGAAAAGTTTTGAGCTTCTCTTGGAGTTGTCTTAAATTGTTTCTTTCCTGATTTCGTTTTTTCGTCTTAAATAGTTACTTCTATCAGGTTTCTTTTCCATTGCCGCCACCCATGAGCTTATCTCAACCTCTCTGATTTTCCGCTTAACGTTCTTTGTTGCCACGTTGCTCACCATACATATCGTATACTTGCTGGTAAGCTTCCTAATCCTTTTCTTCCACTGTGAATCAATCTTTTTCCTGCACAAATACCTCAACACTCTCCCAGCCCATTTACTTTCTCCTATATTCCTCAGTCGTTCTTCATAATCAATTTTACTGTGAGCTTCCCTCACTTCAAAACTTGTCCAACCCATATCCCACTGCACAGCTTCATTTGTAGTCTTCCCCTGAGCGCCCAATGCGAGGCGTCCCACTGACCTTTGGTTCCCATCGAGTCCTGATTGTACCCCTGATTTCAGGCAAAGAACCGCATTTCCAAACGTAAGTCTTGGAACCATTACCCTTTTCACATACCACGGAGCACCTCGTACCTATTGTATCCCCATAGCGCTCTGCGCTTCATTATGGCTGCCTATCTCTTCCCCTTTACTGCTATTGTTTTTTCCAATGTTTCCATATATCAATTGCCCTCGTTTATCCATATACCAAGATATTCATATTCTCTTACCTGCGGTATTTCCTGGCCGTGTATTGCCACTGTCTGTTCACTCTTTTCATTGAATACCATAAGACCTAATTTTCCAACGCTAAATTTCAAACCTAAATTGTCGTCTTCCGGTCTACAAATATTAGCCAGACGTTGCATGTCACTTTGCTTGATAGCTAGCAACACAATGTCGTCCGCATAAAATAAAGCTGGAAACTGCTGCTCTACTACTGTATCCGCCTGTTTGTCACCATCGTCATCATAACCATCACCATGTACCATCACCATCACCATCATGATCGTCACCATGTACATCATAAACAGCGGTGGGGATAAAGGGCACCCCTGCCTCAGTCCTTTGGTGGTACCAACTTTCTCCTCGCTCCTCATCTCTTCCCATTCAACGCAGACGGTATTTTCTAGCGAAATATTTCTCAAAAATCTGACACAATCGTCTCCTAAGCCTTCCCCTTCCTGAATATGCCACAATATGTTGCAATCTACGCTGTCATACGGCCCTGTAATGTCTAAAAGGCCACATATAACGTTCTCCTTTCTACTCTGGATATTTCAATACACTGAGTAAGGACAAATAAGTTATCATCCAGGCGCCCACCTATTCTGAAGCCATTCTGATGTTCTCCAAAAATGACATTATTCTCTGCCCATGCTTGCAGCTTTAATTTAATTGCCTGCATTGCTAGCCTGTATATTACCGATGTAGTGGTGAACGGTCTATATAGTGAATTCTATCTTTCTCCTCCTTACCTTAATAAATTAAATTGATTCTACTTTGTCACCAACTATCTGGTATTAGTCTATCTTATAAAGTTTTTTATACTGTTTTCATCAGAAATTCCTTACTTTTTGGTCCTAGTTCATTAATCAGTCTAACAGAAACCTGGTCGAGCCCTGTGATTGTGTGCTTAGGAATTTTCTCTTCGGCTTTCTTCCAGTTGAAACTTGTCAGCACCAGCTCTTTTTACATCTGGTTTTTTGTCATGCTCTTTCTTTCCTCAAATGCAGCCCGTCATTGTGTTGGAAATATCCTACTGTTATTTTTTGGATGTAATTTAATGTTTCCCTTCCACTTTGTTTCCATCTTCGTCTAGGATATGTTGTATTGTGCCAGACTTCCTGCCTAATGAGTTTATGTGGTTCCAAAATATTCTAGGTGTGGGCTTCTTTCTGTCACGTATTTCTGACAACCAATGTTCAATTACACCTTTTATCTTTGCTTGAACCAGTATTTCAAGCATAGATTTTTTCTGCCGGTATATTTTCCTTTTCTGGCTAATTCATCCTGCGGCAACTGCGTTCTTTTTTTTTTTTTTGCATGCCTCTGCTCTCGGTACGCATTCTGTCATTCGGCGATCGCTTCTCGTATGTCCCTATTCCACCAGCTTTTCGGTTTCTTTTTTCTTTTCCAAAGAGCCATGTTGTTTCTCTTTCCGTATTTCTGTTGTTATTACACTTAGAAGCTCACCACATTCCCACTCTGTGCTGGCGATTTGCCAAGTTCTTCCTCGACTCTTGTGACAATATTTGTTATTTGTTCAGCGTTCAAATTTGGACTGGCCATTTTGCGCTCCTTGCTCTCTTTCCCAACTACATATGACATTTTCAAAAAGATGCGTTTATGGTCACTCCATATGCTGCTATACCCTTCCTCGTCAATGACGCTCTCTCTCAGCTTATTATGAATTTCTTCTGTCATCAGTTAGTAGTCAATGGTCGATTGCCAGTTTTCTACTTCCCACGTGATCTGCCCTTCACACTTAGGCCCTGTATTCACGATAACAAGGTTATGTTGCTCACAAAGGTCTAGCATCGACTTCCCGTTGTTGTCTAGATCTAGATCCTGTATGTGGGCATTCATGTCACCTAATAGGATAATTTCGGCATCATTCCCGAAACCTTTAATATCAGCACTTATGCATTTCACTAACTCTTGAGTCCTTTCTCTGCAATTATTTCCAGTCCGCAAATGCGTTACGCCCAGCCAAGTTTTCTTTTCACTCATTGTAGCTGATAACCAGAAATGCTCTTGACATTTTGAATTTGCTCTTTTCCATTTGGCTCCCTGATGGATGAGCATTCTGACTCTCCCCTCATTTTCTTTCCAATTTAGTTCTGTTGAATCATTCGGGAAAATCATTCTCAATCACTGGCGGCTCTTCCGGGTCTCTAAGGTGCGTTTCTGCAACCGCATACACCCATATTTCTTCTCTATTTAACTGCTCCTCAATCTCTGCCCACTTTTTCTTTCTTTTGCCGCCCTGCATCTTCATATAGCCTATTGCATGGCGAGCTGTCTTTCTTGTGTTCCTCCTTTTTCTGCTATTGACGGCAATGCTATTCTGAGGTTCCCCTAGGGAGCCGTCTTCATTACCATCTGCACTGGCCCCCTGAGTGCCCGTGGGCCCCCCAAGAAAGCAACCGCGCGACCAGGAAGTCGCCAGCCCACTTGTGGTCCAAGGCTGTGATTGAAGTGGAGCCCGTGCCGTAGAAAACCACCACATCTTCTCACTTTCCTGTCTACTTCTACAACTTCGAAACCTTTCTCTCAGATCATTGTCCATATAGCCTCATAAGCAGCCACTACGGCTCTTTGTACGTTACTGTCACGTACAGGCACCTCCGGCACCGTGCACACTACGATCTGCACCTGAGGGAACGCGTGCGTCTATTTGTCGTACAAAAATCCCTCCCGTGACCTGATCCTAGGTGCCTAGGGACAGCATCGTTTAGGGATTTTTGAGAAGGCGCGATGCTGGCGCCGAGCGACGCCGTGGCGTGCTCGTCCTCGGCGTGATCGTTCTCTGGACCGCGCGTTGTTCAACATTGCTCATGTAATCGTGCGTGCGTTGCTTGTGTGTTGGTCGTAGGTTCTGTGTTACTTGGCGGAAAGCCGTGAGTAGTGGCGGTGCGGCAATGCGACTTTGGCCTCGATGAGCTCTGGCACTAGAGAATCTGCGTTGTGTGACCCGTGCTTTCTTGAGAACTCGGCGGTGGTGACAATTAAAATATCGAAGTGGCCTAGCGCCTCGGCAGCGAAGTTCTGCGAACCGCGGTGTGGCGTTGCCGTGTCCGACTTTGCTTAACGGACATCGAGGCATGTGCTGCTCGCTGCAAGTCATGTAAATGCAACTGCGTCGACCGCCCACTGTTCAGCGCTGAATGTGTGTTTGGTGTGCTGTGCTTGAAACGAGTGGTGCAGCCGTGCAGTGGGGGTGGCGGAGGAGCAGAGTGGCTCCGTTTGCGCGTTCACAGACATGTGCTCCCGTCTTGGTCTCATTAGCGGCTGTCGCGGGACTGTGGTGTGCTAGCTCCTTGCCTAGTATGAAGTTTACGACGCTAACACACAGCATGTTCACGTTTTTCCGCGCTATATGTCATTTGCATGACGGCCGAGTTGAAAACGAGACATATAGTGTTCGTTGCGTTTGTGTGTTGTAAATTACTTTCTATGTGGAAGTTCTGGGAGTCTTATTACGCAAGGAGTGCGAACGTAAACATAAACACACATGTGTGTCTGAAATCTTTAATTACCCATAATACCCTTTACGACTGTTAAGTGGGCTACACGGCCTGTGTGAATCAGCTACCGTATGTTGTGACGCTCTTTCGTGTGGTAGAATGATGCATGGTGCGCGTTTATTTCTGTACTGTTGTAAAAACCATTTGTTTATTCACTCAATACAAATGTACGGCTTCTTCGCCGCAGTACAGCTTAGTTACGCGGTGAAGCACACTAGAAGTGGGAGGGGGCCGCTATCAGCCAGAATTAGTATGTCCTCTTAGTTGACCTGAGAGGCGGCGGGTTCGCGAGTGTATAATTTAAGAGCTCTTATTATGTCCAGTGACAGTGGAGATCATTAACTGTAGCACCAAAGTAGTGGACCACTACCAGAACAAAGGCATGTAGTATGCCCATCTCAATTCTTGTGCTTATGCCCGTCTTATTTTTTACAGCAATAGCTGCTTTGGGCTAACTCCCCTGGTTGTCCTGATGTCTACTGGTGTTGTCACTGGAATTCCCGAATTTCTTGCTAGAATATTGCAAATAAAGTTCTCATTGTGCTGCGAGGATTCAAACATACGATCAAAAGAGTGGCAGTCCACAATTCTACATTTCAGCCACTCTGCTGAAGGTACAGTCATGGTGAATACTGATCCCGGAGAGCGTGATCTAGCCAACAGGTGCCTAGATTGGCTAACACCTGCTCAATGTCTGCATACTGCATATAGAGCTGGCATCCACACCTTCAAGTTCTTACACATCACCTTCCCACTTGTGAAGGCAGTCCTATGTTAAGTTTTCTTCTTGCATGTGATGACAATGCTTGGGTGCATCTGCTTCATTAATCTTCTTCTAGTGCTTGGCTTCTCAGATTTACTGGATGGAGCTGTTGGTGTCTTGTTTTCCTCAAGCAAAGCGCGAGATATAGCAATGCGTAGCCCAAATATAGATTTGAGAAAACCAAAACGAATTCAGCAGTAAGAAGCTAAATGGTTGTTTTGGTGTAGATCAGTGGCTAAGTCCGGATATGAAAGAGGAGGAAGAAAAGCCGAGTCTTTCCACTTCAACACTGAGGCACAACTCCCACAAATAAATAGGACTCTTACTTATTTTACTTTTTTAAGGAGATTACCGACTTGCATTGGCAAGTGTTCACTTCAGCAAACACTGCATGAAGTAAGCTTCCTGTGCATATTTCACCAGCTACTGCATCATTGTTTCACATTATGAGTGAAACTGCAATTTTCTTTATGCCACAACTTGCCCAATTTTGTGTTTTGCAGTGGGATGTTAGCAGTGCTAATAAGGCACCTAAATACTCCATGAATAGTAATACAGAGAAAAAAAAGTAAGAAAGCAGCGGCTTTTTGTGCGTAGACTATGCATACACCTGGTGCTCTTATGGTCATTTTTTCCCTATCCGCTCAGCCATTCTAAACAAGAAAAGTTTATACACAATTAGTTTATACACAGACCACAACTAAACCACAGGTATCGTTGGTAAGCAAAGTATATTTATTTGGTGACATTTTCTGCAGCCCTGCTATTGAGCTTTCCTTCCTTCCTTTTCAGCCGTGCAGGTTCATTAAGAAGTGATGATAGTTTGACAATTTTAATCATTGAAAGACTTAGCGAAACCTTTTTCGGGTTGTTTTTTCTTGGTTTCAGACTCTGCACATTGAATTTTAAGGCGTGTTTTTTGTGTTTGTTGCTTTTTCTTTATGGGTAGGGCATGTCAACATTTTTTACACCATTTCAAGTATGTGGTGCCATAGACTGTTCTTAGATGAAGTCTTGCCCTTTCATTCTGTACAATATGATGTCAGTTTTTTTGTGTCCAAGGCCGTTTTACAGAGTGATTGTAGCATTTTGCTAAGTTTTGCCTCTGTCACCCAAGCTTGAAAGATTGCTACCCACTGGTGGTGGCATGACACATGTCACGTTTCTTTTTCAATAAAAGGAAGTCTGTCACTTATCCTGTGCACTGGTTCCCTTTTGTCTCTTTGAATTGCAATTTGTTGCCTATGTTTGCTCTTTTGTTGCATTTCAGATTAGGAATGGCTATCATAATTGACATTTAACCATATTGCACACAATATGGATGATATGTAATTGCAATATATGGGCACCATAAATATAATAGAAGTTAATCGTTCAAGAATAGTGCCTTTGCATGGTGGTGCAGCCATGAATTGTGGCTCTAAGGTACCAGCGCTGCAGACAGCACTGCTTGTGCAGAATATAGTGCAGCTCTACTACTTTCAAACATCATTGTTTTTATCTGCATTTGTATAGCTCCAGTTTTTGTGAACAACACACATCTGGTGGAAGGGTGGCTTGCACCTGCAGTTGGGTCCAATGAATAGCCAAATTTCTGCCCGTTTTCATGTTATTAGCATACTAGTAAAGGCAGTCGTTTTTATAGTAGCCTGTTTGCCCAGTGTAGAAGCCGCTGCAGGGTGTCAGGATCTCATACACATCTTCAGCTTTGCAGGGGACACAGCATCTGGCACATAGTTTGTCACATGCCATGTATTCGGGGCAAGTTGAGTTCTCCCTAGCAAAGGGAGAACCAAGCTTGTCGGATATGAAGTAAACCGCCTGTATACTCAGTGGCCTTCATTTCGTGCGACATATGTGGTTATAGCGACCCTTGTTTTAAGCACTTCTTGTCCAGCAGTGGTCGTTTGCTTTTGAAACACTCAGGATAGCTTTCAGCAAGCTGGACAGGAATAACACTGAAAAACCAGCAGATGTTAATTGTCGCACTTATCATGCGAAGCTTCATACAGTATGATGAGGGCGTAAATAAATGAGGGTGTTCCTCAAGGCCTTGTAGCACATGTTACGAGTTTGGAGCAACATGATGTATAGCACTTTTTTGATCGCATGCTATAGGTTTAGCAGGTGTGGCCATGGTTGAAGTGCAGTGCAAGGTCAAGAAAACAGATATCTATGAGCAGCACCCTGGTAAGGAGACTGGGAAAACTAGTGGGAAGCCTGTTGAACATCTGGTTGACCCACTTGCTGGCTCCACCAGGCAAAGTATGATAAAGAGAAGGAAGTCATGAACACATCAGAAGGTTTTTACATATAAACACTGTGCTAAGGTCATAACATGCCAACAAATCTTAGTGCGCAGGCTATGCACGACCAACTACATATGCCTTCTGTTCGGACATTGCTCATTTTAACTAACAAGGATGGAGTGGACAAAAAAATAACAGCAGCTCCATTAATTTAGTTTCACTGGTATCGACAGTGTTTTGTAAGCGTACATTGCCATACTCCCCAATGCCTTCTTGGGTGACATCAGCAAAGACCAGCTTGAGGCAAGGGGTAATAGACGTCTTTACAAGCTAAAAATGCATGAATGCATGGAGAGCACATTGTGTCCAAAAAGTAGGCACTTCACAGGGGCACTGGAGAAGGAACAGGTTATTAACAGTGGGCAAAGACAAGCTACTAAACACCCAACACTGTTGCCATGTAACGACCTCTGAAACAATCCCTCTTAAAGAGGAAATCATCTTCGTGTATCCATAAAGAGGGCAGATGGGCAAAGCCCCTTCAGTAATGCTGCCAGCTTCAAAAGCCTATTTTGCACATCCTGAATGCTTCCTTCTTAAGACTTTGCTGGGTGCAAGCATTCTACTGTCCAAAAGCTGTCATTGAGAGCCCTGTTGGTTTGGTGGCAATAAAGTTCAGAAGCAATTGCAACAAACCTCCCTTCCTAGTTGGCCTGGATGCTCACGATGCTTATGAAGCAGCACCATGAGGCAAGCAAGGTGAATGGATGCCTCCAAGCCCTTGTTCGTTTATCACACTGTTCTGTTAGTAACAACCATGAGACTTGAAACCAACAAGCTCAAGCTCAGCACTCGCATGGTTACTGCGGAGGATGCATAAAAAGCACGAAAACAGAAAACTCAAGGGAAAGGATAAAGCACCATTTAACACTTAGTATTGGTACAGCCCACCCCCTACTTTTATTTTGTCTGGTCGTGCTACATCTATTTACTATATATAGGCATGAACTTAGGTGAGGTTCCCAATCAGTGTCCAATATTTATATACGCTATGTGCTGGTTCAATGAGGTTCGAAACACTGCAATGGAAGCTTCAAGTAGAAAAGGTGCCTGGAAGAAAAAAAAAAGCTGTGCAGCAACCATTTTGGCAACATCTTGCCCCCTTAATAAAAATTGTGCTTTCATATCAACTTGAGGCCTCCAGTTTAGAGTAAAGTACCAGTGCACTTATGAACAATGAATCAATTCTCAAAGAGCATGTGCAGTCCAGCCAAAAGCAGGGGCAAGAATCTGCATTGTGCTCCTGCATTGAAGGTGAATAACACGTAGCATAATGGCGAATGTGCTTTAGTAAGCTTAATTGCAATATTAAATTGTAATGTACAAAGAATTGTCAATGAAGCTTACCACGAGCACAGATGCACTTGCAAATTATGTCACAATTGAAAGTAATGAGCACAGTGTAAACCTATGTGCCCTTTCCACTCTTAGTATGCTTTACTGCACGATGCTAATTTACGCCCCTGTATTGCGGTGTAGCAAGCTACAAAAGAAACGTTGCATAATTAGGCTTTTTACGATTATCTTTCTCGCAATTCACTATTATTTCGCGGTGAAGCCTAAGCAATGTACTGCGGTGAAGCATACTAAAAGTGAAAAGGGGCCACTGTCACTGGACATAATAAGAGTTCTTTAATCATACACTCGCGAACCCGCCGCCTCTCAGGTCGCCTAAGTGGACATACTATGCTGGCTGATAGTGGCCCCCTCCCACTTTTAGTATGCTTCGCTGCGTAACTAAAGCGTACTGCGGCGAAGAAGCCGTACATTTGTATTGAGTGAATAAACAAATGGTTTTTACAACAGTACAGAAATAAACGCGCACCATGCATCAGTCTACCACACGGAAGAGCGTCGCAACATACGGTAGCTGATTCACACAGGCCGTGTAGCCCACTTATCAGTCGTAAAGGGTATTATGGGTAATTCAAAATTTTACACACATATGTGTTTATGTTTACGTTCGCCCTCCTTGTGTAATAAGACTCCCAGAACTTCCACAATAGAAAAGTAATTTACAACACACAAACGCAAAGAACACTATATGTCTCGTTTTCAACTCGGCGGTCATGCAAATGACATATAGCGCGGAAAAACGTGAACATGCTGTGTGTTAGCGTCGTAAACTTCATACTAGGCAAGGAGCTAGCACACCACAGTCCCGCGACAGCCACTAATGAGACGAAGACGGGAGCACATGTCTGTGAACGCGCAAACGGAGCCACTCTGCTCCTCCGCCACCCCCACTGCACGGCTGCACCACTCGTTTCAAGCACAGCACACCAAACACACATTCAGCGCTGAACAGTGGGCGGTCGACGCAGTTGCATTTACATGACTTGCAGCGAGCAGCACATGCCTCGATGTCCGTTAAGCAAAGTCGGACACGGCGACGCCACACCGCGGTTCGCAGAACTTCGCTGCCGAGGCGCTAGGCCACTTCGATATTTTAATTGTCACCACCGCCGGGTTCTCAAGAAAGCACGGGTCACACAACGCAGATTCTGTAGTGCCAGAGCTCATCGAGGCCAAAGCCGCATTGCCGCACCGCCACTACTCACGGCTTTCCGCCAAGTAACACAGAACCTACAACCAACACACAAGCAACGCACGCACGATTACATGAGCAATGTTGAACAACGCGCGGTCCAGAGAACGATCACGCCGAGGACGAACACGCCACGGCGTCGCTCGGCGCCAGCATCGCGCCTTCTCAAAAATCCCTAAACGATGCTGTCCCTAGGCACCTAGGATCAGGTCACGTGAGGGATTTTTGTACGACAAATAGACGCACGCTGAGGGGACAGCTCGCGCAAGTTGTCTACCCGCTACACCAAGCGCTGGGCTAGTCCTGTCCCTTCTCTTCTTAAGACGTCATTTAGCATACCTGCTACTGCGACAAGGTGGCGTCCGTAGGCATTTTCCGCCAGCTTTGCTTTTGCTCGCTCCGTGACACCGTCCAATGCACACCCGGAAAAATTCCCTACCGCCACTATTTTATTAACTTTCACCTTCTTCACAATTGCTTCTGAGCACCGAGCTAGGTTTGAGTCCCCGGCGATAATCACCCTTTCACTCTCTCCTACTGCCGAGGCCTCTCCCTGCTTGCCTTTGTTATCCTTTGCGGCGGGATTCAGACTTGACAAAAGCCATTGACTGCTGCGCTTCTGCTTTCCCTTTGTGGCCGTTTCAAGGTAGATGCAGCTCTTTGCAGCTACCCCCTCCCCACGTTGTACGCATTCCACGTGCTTTGCTGACACTCCCTGCCCTGTCACGTCGGGAGTCTGCGTTACATTGTCAAAACCGCTCTCGATCACGATTGTGACCCTGTTCAGCTTTTCTTCGGCTGCTTGCAGCCTTTTTTCCACCACCGTCCGTGCTTGAACCTCCATATTTAGCTCATTTTTGAGCTCTTCGACCTGTTTCACAAGCTCACACCGGAAATCCTCCAATTTCTTTAGCCTAGCACCGACATCACAGTGTCTGCCGATTGGCTCGATTTTCTCTCCATTCTCATCCGTCACCTCGTCTAGCTTGAGGGACCCCCCGCACACTGCACGCTTTACCGTCTTTCTTGCCATGTGTTGCACTTGCCTTTCTCTAAGGCAAACACCGAAGCATTCAGAGCACGTACCTTCTACCAAAGGCTGATTCACACAGAATCTAATTCCTTAAAATGGCGCAACGTAATTATCACCAATGTTTTAGAACCAATAAATGGTACACAGGCTTAAAGTATGACACGTGCTCGCACGTGTTCGAACACGTAGCCGCGCTCTCATTTTCCTACCAAAGCATTATTCCCTATACTAATGCACACACAGACTAAAATCACGAATATCTACTAGTCTTGCCACTTCCAAATTACTATTTAAAGGCTACAAAGACTTAACGTCCCACACGGTTGCACGTGGCGCGAAAGGACGCTCTGACTATTCTGCAAAAGCAAATATACACGAAACACACCCGCGCACACGAAAAAAAATAGAAAACGAGCCAATTAGTATTTAAAGGTTAAAAGAATCAGCAAATCAAAAACAGAAGCAAGCTCAAAGCACGTAGAAAAAAAAAGAACATGTTTTCGTGGCCGCCACGGAGTCCTTGCAAAACACGTCAGTCCGCCACAAACATCACCGCCATTTTTCGCTACAAGCGCAAAGAGCTTCTCTAGCGGCGTACGTTGTAATAAGCTCTCCTTCGCCTGCTCCGTCGATGAGACAATGGTGAGAAGCGCATCGCGCGGCTACCCCAGATTACTTTTGCGCATGCATTGTTTGTGCGCGCTGTCGCCGCTAGCACATGGAGATGCAGTTCAGCCGCCCCTCGCGTGCTCCGTTTGCTTTCTGGGGTAGTTGTACTGGTAGCCCGCCATTTTCCTTTCTACCGTAACAGTTCGTATACCGAACCGCATTTTTCTTGAAGTACATGTAAAGGCATAAGGTGCATGAAGGTGCAACAAAATCCCATCGCATGAGCTCTGTAATATCCACGGTACTCGATGTGCATGTAGTGGCTCAGCGATGTGGCCTCCTGACTTCCGCAGTTACAGATGAATTTTTTTCAGAAAGGATGTTAGCGTAGCGTTGTAATGAAAATCCTGCACGGGGTGAGTTTGCTTTATGAATGAAACCCACTTTTCGCTGAACAATTTGCCGGCAAAATAGAAAACGTGTGCATACTTACTGGGTAGTGGATATGAATTCCCCTGTTAGACTTCACGTCAATGAACAGCTTGAGCACTGGCATCGGCACTGGCCTATGCGGGTCCCAGACATACGAAGGCGCGACTCCCATGGTTGTTGGTGCTGTTGTCTTGTTGCCAGGCAAATGAACGTGGAGACGATGGAGAAACTTAGCTTCAGGCGTCGCTCCGCGTTGTGCGGTCAGGCGAACACAGACCGGGTACTGGGTTTGGCCAGCCTTGCGGCAATGAATTTATCGGAAGATGAATAGAAGGAACGCACACGATAGTATATTTGGGTGAACATATTGCACCGTGGCTGCAGTTTATCAGCTAAAATACCATTGAAGCTATGCCACAATCGAGCACTCTTGGTTGAGGAGCCACAAAGGCGAAGCTTAGTTATTGCTTCTGTACGTACTTTACGCCCCTGCTATTTAATACTGCAGCTGATGCTCTTGAAGGGTGCGTTGAGACGCGGCAATATCTGTCAAAAAGAACGCCTATTAATGACAGCGCGCGCATGGACTATCATACGATGGCGTTTTCTAACGCTGCAATGTATACTGGGCGGCCTTCTTGGAGAAGCTTTACGATCACAGTAATAGGGTTTTGCAGGCCAAAATATAATCATACAGTAGAGCTTCATTATAGGGATGTCGTCGGCCCCGGGAAACATTTTTCAATATAACATTATCTTCGCTATAGTCGTAATTCACAACGTTTCCTTGCTGAAAGTAGGAGGAAATTTTGCAAAGCCCAGTTTATCGGTTACCGTCAAAGACAGCGCAATGTTGCTCTATACTGCAACGCAAATCCTCGGCTCTGAAATGTTGAATTGAGGTTGTTTGTACTATATTTTCTTCTGGTCATGTCAGCATCGTCTAGAGCCGTGCAAACAGTATTGAATAATCACCCTTAGTCTCTCGTGAGTATAATTCGCGTCTTATCGCATGCAGAACTGAAGCCGCCCAAGCCAGCACGGCGCTGTTGTTACCGAGCATGAGGCAGACCAAAGGAAGGAAGGGGCAGCTCTCATTGTCAGTATAGAAGCCCCCTCCGTTTGAGAAGCGTAACGTGACAGGAAGGCATGGCGAGCAACCTGATAAGAATTCACGACTGCCAATGTACATGCGACTTGTCACAGTTAGTAAAACGGTGGGTTGAGACCATGGTTAGTATTGTAAGCGCAATCATCGTTTACTCCGTCATCATACGCCGCGCGTTTCTCGTAAAGGCTTAACTGCGATCGTCAAGCTAAAAGACCCAGCACAGCGTGTTCATCATCCTCACCGTCAGACTATTTTATGTCCACTGGCAGACGAAGACCTCTCGCAGCAATTTATAATTACACCTTCCTTGTTCTAGCTGATTCCAAGTTATTTTTGCAAACAGATTTTATCACGCTACTTAATTCAACCGCCGTAATCGACTACGCTTGCCTCACCTGTGCCCATTATTTACCTCTAACATCTCTTCTTTTGCTTTCCTGTCTTTTCTGCCCTTTACCTCATCCCACTGTGCAGAGTAGACAACCGGACACTTGATTTGGCTAACCTCTCTGCCTTTCATCTCTTGTTTACCTTCCTTCCTAACAGAC
The DNA here is from genome assembly GCF_023375885.2 of Dermacentor andersoni. Lineage (NCBI taxonomy): Eukaryota > Metazoa > Arthropoda > Arachnida > Ixodida > Ixodidae > Dermacentor > Dermacentor andersoni. Next base: position 314,498,035 of record NC_092814.1, on the reverse strand, counting down.
TGCTAACGTTACGCCTAACATTTTTCGTTCCATCGCTCGTAGCGCGGTCCTCAACTTCTTCTCAAAATTTTTTGTTAATATGAAAGTTTCTGCGCCATATGTTAGTACCGGTAGAATACAATGATTATACACTATTGCACAAGGGCAGTAAGCAGCCAGTCATGATCTGGTAATGCCTGCCGTATGCGCTCTAACTCATTCTTATTATACTGGAAATTTCCTTCCAGGGTCTCCTGCAAGTAATTGACCTAGATAAACACAATCTTGCACGGAGATTCTATAGGCTGGCTGCCAATCATGAATTCTTGTTCTCTTGCTAGGCTCTTGAACATTACCTTTGTCTTCGGCATGTTAACCTTGAACCCTGTATATTCTTGCAATTTCTCGGCTACAGCCCTCATCATTTGTTGAAGTTCAAGCTCAGCTTGGGCCCTATAACGTAAAACTATTCCAATATGTTTTTATTCCAATCTCCTAACGTCATATTTGCGTAACCGCCGACGCAAGCATCGGGCGGTCACCAGCAGGGTTGTCTGAACAGACCAATCAAACGATCTCCTCATTAATAGGCGGTCACTTTTGTTTGCTTGAAAAACGAATAACATTGCCTACACTGAGCTGGTTGTCTTATTCTAACTGGCTGACAAGAGGCGAGGAGCACACTCAAGTGGAGAGGGATTCGATGGGGTAGAGTCAGTGCACTGAAAATTGATAACCGTATGAAGAGGGTGGTGCCGGCGTCTGCGATTGGTCCGCTTTCCCTTACTTAGCTTGCGGTCGCTGGTCGAAAATCGCGGCGGCATGCAACGGAAGCTTAAGAATGGCGCTAGAACGGATCCTCAGCAAAGAAAAGTTGGCAGAACGATGTCCTAAACGTGCCGAAAGTGCTCGAAAACGTTACACGGCCACGCAAAAAGTTTTATTATACGCAAATAAACCCATGCTCTCCGGTAGGTGCGACTATAGCCAGTGCCTGAGCGATCGGCGGCAGCCATCTTCCATTCCTTTCGGAACGGGGCAGCCTGTGGCTATTCAGAAGAAAATTCAGTTTTGTTCAGCATATCAATGCATCTTTAACGCGTACACGTCATTTTGGCGCTGCGGGTTTTTGCGGTTTGGTGGCGTTGCATGACAGGCAGGTGAAGTGGGTGTCGCCCGAAACCTTTTGACAAATAGCCGAAGGCTAATGCTGAAAATGCGTCGAATCAGGAATAACTACCTTTTTTTGTTCGGTCAAATCACGCATAATCAGTGTGTACACGTCATATCAAATGCGGAGCTATCGCGGTTTTCGTGACGTCGCGTGACAGACAGGTGAAGTGGGGGTGGTCCAAAAAAGTTTTTGACCAATCGCGGAGGGCTGATTGCAGAATTGGAATAGAAAAGTTTGGAATAGTTTTACGTTATAGCGCCCCTTATTACACGTCTCGATTTTTTTTCCGTTAAAATTTGATAGGAGCTAGTAGCTCATGGCATTATTCAAGTTACACCAAACAGTAGGCCGCACGACTGGCCGCTCCAGGTAGTTTGCGTGTATTCGCGGGCTTCTTTCACGCTCGGAAAAACACTTTTATGTAGCACGTATTGAGCAACACAAAGCTGTATCGGGAGTTTTTCGTGTTACTCGGAAATTTTCTGATTGACTCTTTTCTTCTAATTATAATATTTAGGAAGTTGACTAATTAACTAAGACTAATTATCTAGTAAGGCCAATTGAAAAAAAAAACTGAGTATCTCAAAAAAAAACAACATTGCATTGATTCTGTCCAGCTACGTGGCATTTGCATATATTTAAATCTTCGTGCATGGTAGTTGGGACACCCTGTGTATGAGTACATCTTATGTCCCGTGCATTGCACGAAATGCCGGTGTTTCGGACACGTAGCTAGCGCTTGTAGGCTCATCCTGCGGCGCCCACGCTGTCGCGGCCGTTATGATCGCCCTGCATGAACAACTGAGAACACCCAGTGCCTTAATTGTTGCAAGAAACCGGTGTCTACTTTAATTCACTGCTCTCTGTTTCGCAAAACGAAAGCTACAAACATAAAAACCGGAGAAGAAGATAAGTCTGCTGAGGCTGCTTTACTGGAGCAGCAGCAAGCTCGTGTGACGAATCATGGCACTACATCTTCGACAAAAAGGGGAAGGCAATTAAGATTCCTATAAGGGCAGTTAGTAACGGTGCAAGTAATTTTATTACTACCCAAAGGAGGTGGCGCATGCTACTAGCGCAGGTATTAAATTCAAGAACTATAGATAGATGACACCGGTATAGTGCCATTTACTACCAAACCTTAGCGGGGCCATTTTATTACGATAGCAACTACATGGACACTCGAGGCGAATTTCCGCCGTCGCCGTCGACATGATGTTCCGTACAAAGTCCAAGTACGATAAGATCTCGGCCACGCGGTGTATGCTGCAGGTGCGAGTGAATGCCTGCGACGGTGAGTCGAAAAGGATGGTGGCTTGATCTCGCTCGCCCAGGGGAGGAGGGCGAAAATACCTCACTATAGGATGATCTCACAGTGCGGCCACACAGGATGTGCGCGCCTGTCAATTGTGATTACTGGACGGCGCGCACTGTGCCATCACTTATGGTTGAGCCACGCGCTCCACTGTTCGCGTTACATTTGACGCTTATAGTCACTCTTAAACAAATGTACACCCTTTTGGGAGTATACTTGCCATACAACAATAATCGTCATCTGTCTTGCTTGCGTTTCCTTTCTTGAAAACGCTGCGCTCGCTACTTTCCTGTCAAGAATGCTCTGTCTTGCTGATAACGCGCATAACGCCATTCGTGACTTGGAAGTACCGGGCTCGCAGCGTTAAAGAAAGGAAATGCGGACAAGACAGATGACGATTATTGTTGTGTGGCAAGATGCGACTCAAAGGGTGTAATTTTGTTTAAGAGTGTACCCATCATTCCCATGCTGGCTGAGCCACCATGCTTGCAGCTCCCGTAGACACTAACGCCACAGTTCCCTCTAGTAATTTTATGAAACGCCATAATCTGCAGCAATTGCGGTAAGTAACTTGCGGCGCGCGCTGTAAATGTAGTTCCTAAAAGATGCTATGTTAAAAATGAAATGACCAAGGTCATTTCATAATACAGAATAAGAATACAGAATAATACAGACCAAGGTCATAATACAGAATTTTTTTTCTATTTTGACCTTGTTCAGTGACCTGCTTCATTTTTAACAATACTTTTACCTGACTGCAGACAGTATTCCGTGTAACTAACTCTTGACTAGAAGATGCTGTGTGTGTATGTGTGCGTGTGTGTGCGTGCATGCACTCGTCTTACGACTCTTTATGATTTCTATACTTAAGGCGAAGCTTTCTTTGCCTCTACCGACGACTTTTCCACTGCTACTGCTGTCTTGCACGCCGCGACGAGGGCTGGTTGAAAAAGTGCATAATTTACATGGTAGGGACGAGGTTGAAGTGTCTGTGAGCCGTTTCGAGCGAGAACTTCTTGGGCGTCGCCCCAATAACCTCTAGGGCTCTCTCCGGAACTCCCTGTGCATGGACACCGTGCCCTCTGGACGGCTTTAATTACGCGTTAGCCCCTCGTCCAAGTATTGTAGAAGCTGCAGCGCTTACTTTTATACTCGCTTGCAACAGCCCAGATGGCAGATAGTATGGTAGAAAGAGAAGAGAGAGAAGAAAGGGGAAAGGGCAGGGAGGTCAACCGGATGGGAAGACCCGGTTTGCTACCCTACGTTGGGGAGAGTGGGGGGGAGGTAAAGTGATAGCAATGTAGAAATAAAAAAAGAAAGGAGCATAGACTTACAATCACAGTAGGTCACTGTCACCGCGTACCGTCACCGCGCAGCACTGTAGCACTTGCAGCACTATAAACATCTGTTCAGGCTACAGCCGCTTGTCCAATTCTGTTGCCCTTAAAAACTGCAACAGTGCTCTCGTCACCCTTCGCTGCGATGGCTTGTGATGTCGGCATTCTAAAATAAGTTCCTCTGTTAGAGGTCTTTGGTCAAAGTGCGCTATCGCGATTGCAAGCGATCGTCCCTGTAAATTATAGCAATGACAGTCACAGAGCAGATGTTGAAGAGTCTCGTCGCTACCACAGTCATCACACCAGGCGTCGTTGGCCCATCCGATTCGGAATGCAAAAGACTTAGTGAAGGCCACCCCTAGCCATATTCATCAAAGCAGGGTAGCTTCGCGACGGCAGAGGCCAGCTAGAATGCAAAGGCGTAGAGAGGAGTAGCAGCCGGTTGTTTTGAAAACTTCCTGCGTTCCACAAGGAGAACATGATGGTGGTGGTGGTGGTGGTGAATTGTAGCAACAGGCGGGTTTAGCCTGGTGAACAAGGCCGGCAATTGCTCCGCCTGAGCGTCTCGCACAATACCGCTGAAGGGTTTCACCATATGTCCATCAAACCAGTCTCTCTTAAGAAATCGATGAGGAGACGTGAAGTTTCTTTGCGCGCTATAACTGATCCCTCGGGAAATATAAGGTGTTGCAGGTGCGCATGCGGAAGGTCCTTGTTTTGCAGATTCTTCAGGAGAGTGTCTCTTTCATCTTGGAATTGCTGGCAGGACCACAAAAAGTGCTCAATGTCTCCTGTCTCGTTGCATGCCGTACAGTTCGGAGAATTGATTCGCCCCGTTTTAAATAACCAGGCCGGTGTATTAGCAGATCCTGTCCTTATTCGATATAGAAGTGTGGCTTCCTCTCGGTGCAATCTCTTGGTTACGCAGGGCATATGCGGTGGAACCCAAAGCGACGCAAAGTGATTTCGAATGTCAGATTTTTGCACTTGATTACTCTTTGGAGCCTTGATTTTGGGAGGATGATAGAGCGCTGCGTATGCAAGCGCATCAGCTTTTTGGTTTCCTGAGATACCAATGTGGGAGGGAATCCACTGAAACTTTACTGTGAAGCCTTTGTTGTTGAGTTCTTTCACGATGGCTAGTGATTTGCGTGGAAACTTGAGGGAGAACATGATGCCACGGGTGAGCATTCGAAGTTTTCTAGCGGCATCTGCCCTTGATAACGGTATCGGCTCCTCTTCGTCGCCTTGGAGAGCCGACCCAGCAGCGTTATCGGCGTGTTCTTTCCCTATGACGCCGCAGTGACTTGGAAGCCACTGAAATGTCACGTGGTGTCCTTTCTCAGTCACGGTATGGATTAGTTCTCTAATTTCGAATACCAGTAGTTCGTGTGGTCCACGTCGCAGGGCTTATGGCAAAGACTGCAGTGCTGCCTCCGAGTCACTGAAGAAGAAGAAGTAGCTTAATGATTTTTTTTGCTTTGTACATGACCATTCCTTCAATGTTTGTATTATTGTTTTGCCCCTCCCCCCCCTATGTAATACCCCACATGGGGCCCTTAAGGGAATAATAAATGATGATGATGATGATGAAAAATGTAGACAGGTCGGCCGGAAATGGAGCATCTGGCCTGCTACTCTACGTAAGGGAAGGGGAAGAAGGGAAGAAAGAGGGTCATAATGGGGGATGATAATGGGAGGAACGAGGTGAAGGACACATTACATAACTGGTATCACAAGCGTGAGTCCAGGCCCGTGTCGCCTAAGAAACGTGAAAGAGCACGCATTGTCTCTATCGTCTGCCTACTCTGTGGCCATGCGCCTAGCAAGAGGTCCTCCGACGCTAAGTCACTGAATATCGACCATCTTCGAGGCTGTTCTCTGCTGACGAGATGAAGTGCAGCGCGAAGAGCTGCAAGTTCCGCAGCCGTCGGTGTCATTGGGTGACACGTCTTGAAACTGATGGTGGTGGCTTTCGCTGGGAAAACCATGGCTCCAGAGGAACACTGGAGAGTTGCCAATCCATCAGTATAAATATGTACGTGGTCGGTGTACCCCTCGCTCAAAAGGAGCAGGTTTAGTTGTTTAAGAGCAGGTGATGACAGCTCAGATTTTTTCCTGACTCCTGGTACGGTGAGGTGCACTGCCGGTTGAGCCAAACACCATGGAGGAATCGATGGCTTAGTTGCGGCGGTGAAGCCTGATGGAAGGCGGGTGTAACAATCCGAAATCGTAGTACAAAATGATGCCTCCGGCCTTTCTGACGGTAGTGTTGCCAGATAATGGGAACGGGCACAGGCAAAGTGCCTAATCTGCACTCTCAACACTTCCACCGCAATGCATGTTTGTATGGGTTGGTCCCAGGCGATCGCAATAGTCCCTACTGTCGATGTGCATTTTGGCAAACCAAGACAAACCCTGAGAGCCCGAGCTTGAATAGCCTGTAGACCACGAAGATTTGTCTGGCAAGTGTTGGTCAGTATGGGCAGACTGTATCTCAAGATGCCCAGAAAAAGAGCCCTGTACAATTCCAACATTGCATGCACTGACATTCCTCAAGTCTTTCCGCCCAGAAACTTGAAAAGCTGGGAGATTGCTGTCAGACGCTGTTTCAAGCAGGTCACGTGGGGGCTCCATGAGAGATCTCTATCGATGATTATGCTAAGAAATCTGTGAGTCTTCTCATAGGAAATTATCAGGCCATTTATTGAGATGGCGTAGGGTTTCATTGGTTTGCGACTGAATGCCATCAGTGCGCATTTGTCTGACGAGATTTCAGGACCTTGGTTGCAGAGGTATATAGCTGTCAGAGAGGGAGCTTTTTGAAGTCTTGAACGTATTTGAGGACGTGTCACACCTGAAGTCCATATACATATGTCGTCTGCGTACGTTGATATCTTGATCGCTGCTGGCAGATGTTTGACGAGACCAATGAGTGTGAGGTTGAATAGGCTGGGGCTTGGTACACCGCCTTGAGGAACACCTCCGTAGGTGTAGGGTCGTGTGGTTTGACCATCGCCTGTAAACACAAAGAACGACCTCATAAAATGGTAATGAGAAATTCATTGAAAAACTCAACCACCTAGTCTAACTATATCAAGAGCATCAATGATAACCTCTTGAGATACGCTATCATATACCCCCTTGACATCCAAGAGGCAGATAATCTGCAGATAATCTTTTGCATGACTTTTGATCGACAACACTGTCTACTGATGAGCGACCTCGACTAAAACCAGCCATGCAATTTGGGAACATGTTGTAGTGTTCCAGGTACCACTTCAAGCGGGCAAGGATCGTCTTTTCCATTATCTTTCCCACACAGCTGGCCAGCGCTATTGGGCGGTATGAGATGAGTTCAAGTGGATACTTGCCTTGCTTCAGGAGAGGGACCAAGCGGCTTGTCTTCCATTCTTCGGGAACCATGCCATATTGCCAGCATACGTTGTAGAGATCTAACAATTCTCTCCGTGCGCCTTCACTCAGGTTGTTCAAGGCGTGGTAGGATATTCCATCTGATCCCGGGGATGAAGAACGCCTGCATAGAGCAAGAGCCGCTTCAAGTTCCTCCATTGTGAAAGGAAGTTCCATGCGGCAGTCACGCGAAACAGGGATGTCACTGGAGGCTGGAGAGCCTGCACCGGTTGCTTGGCCGGCGATCCTCGCACAAAAGTCTTCTTCAACATCAGCATCCAGTTAGGCTTTGATACGTTAGGCTCACATATAACAATGATTGGGAACAAATTAGTATATATATATACTGACAAAAGTCTGGAAGGGGTGATTTCAGTCCTCTTGCGTTCCACTGGATGATTGACGCTGCCTTGACTTCTTCGCGAAGGGATAGGCGATGGTTGGCCATGTCTCTATTCGAGAGATTCAAGCACTGGGCTTAAGGCGTCCAGTACTTTCAGTGCACTTGGAGCAAACGCGGTTCCATGTTTCAACAAGATCACTCGAATGGCATCTATGAGGGGACGCAGCATTGAAATAACTTGAGGATCTGCTTTGAGCCTGTCATCAGCGACAGGAGTAGGCTCCCTAGCGGGCTTGACACTCTGTGGTTCTTTGGGAAGTTGCTGGCTCGGAAGCGCATGGCATTCTTCTTGAGAAAGATTCCTTTCAACGGACTTTCTTTTGCGATTCAGCCCCTTTGTGGGCTGACTGGAGATTGTGGGTGCTACAATGGAAGGGCCCCTTTTCTTTCGTGTCTCTGCTTTTTGTGAGGAGGTTTGGTGACGCCGACGCCGACGGCGGATGCTTTCAGCAGCCTCTCTGTGTGACGAATTGTCCCGAACCATTTACTTGAGATCTGCGACCTCTTTCTTGATGTGAGAGCAGTCCCTAGACGAGGCAGCATGGCAACTATTACAGTTGCCGCACTTCAGGACAGTAGCTCGGCAAGTGCCCTCCGCGTGAGGTTCAGCACACCGGGGACACAGTAACGAGTTTGGACAGACCCCTTTGACATGTCCAAGCCTAAAGCACTGATGGCATTGAAGAGTCTTTTGTACGAATGGTCGAACAGGATGTTGGAAGTGACCGACTTTGACCTGAGGTGGCATGCAGTCTGATCTGAAAATCAGTTTGACGCAGCACAAAGCTCCAAGGCGGCTCACATGCTGGTTTGACGAGGACAGGCAAGTCCGCGTTGGGAATGGCGACATCAATGTCCCAAATTACACTTGCTGTGGATGCATCGTTCATCGGGATATAGGAACGCACTTTCATGCGTCCTAGCTCCGAGATTTGGTTCAGTTTTTCGAGCGCACTGCCGTTGGAAACATCGATTGCGAGGATAGTTTTGCGCGTATTTATCCGAATATCCTTAATTTCATTCGGCATAACCGCTTCTAAGAAAACAGATAGTTCTTGCCTGTTCAGTAATCGGAGGTTGCTTGAGGGTTCCTCGGGCACGAACACGATGGCGTGATTTTAGCGTTCAGGCTTTGATTTCAGACTCGCCGTGCTCGCTTGCGTTGATGTATTCGCGTTGACAATCCTCCTTTTGGCCCTCTTTCTGCTGACAGAGATGAAGCTATCGTCCGATGAGTCTTCACCCGACACGGAGTACAGCTCAGTGTCCTCGGTGTCACTGAGCATGCTTCCTCTATTCCTTGTGAAGGACGGCCTTGATGACCTCTGGCCAGGAGGGCCTCTGGATGGCTCCGCGTCCATGGCCACAAGACTGGGAGCTGAGGCACCAGGAAATTCCGAAAATTTCGCCAGAAACCAGAGAACACAGATAGAAGCGTTCTACCAAGAAGACACCACTTCGTCGTCGTGCTCCCAAAGAGGAGACAGAGAATGCGTAAAGGCAATGCCCTGACGAACGGGTGAATGAAGCGGCAACCGCACGCAGGCAATATTCAAGCGACATCGGCAAGCAGTGCGACAGGCACACCCTATCGTGCTGTCACGTCGCGGAGCAGCCACATGTACGCAACATCGCGAAAAAGTAGCCATATATTTACATCGTTGTCCGAATAAATACTATTGTGCGCTCGTAAAGAACTCTCAAACGTACCAAGAGGTCCCTGTTTTAGCCATAGTGCATAAGACCTCGCTTTAATATGCTGTCATCGCCAGTGGAAATCTGTTCCATGCCGCCAGCGTGAAATGCAGTAACGCCATCTGGTGCGCCAAAGTTTAAATAATTTCGTGGCTGTCGGTGGCGTTTTAGGCCTAACAGCACCAAAACAAGCAACCGATTTCAATATTAACGACAAGACAGCGCCGATACTTTGACTTCAGCGTTAGATGAGACGAAACGATGGCTGATTTTACTATTTATTTTTTACTGTCGTGGCAGAGAGACAGGTGGAGGAGCAAATTCAGATCGAAGTGGGCGGACTGATTGATATCATGTTGTTGCGCAATCACGCGGTAGCCGATGGATGCCGCCGCGGACACTTCTGCGCGAAAAGCGAAGTTTTCTGGCTGGCCAGGAAGCGGCGACGCGACAAGCGACGATGACGGATGGCCCTCCGCGACGGTCAAAGTTATCGGTCGTCGCTGTCGCTTGTCGCCGTCACTCGAAAATCGCGTACATGTGGTAGCCACTCTTCGCTCGTCGCAGCATGCATACATAGGATGATCGCAGGGGAACGGAAAGGCGCCGCAAGAAAGCGTGCTTCGTTTGAGGTCTCTTCTTTAAAAGAAACACTATTACTAGACATAACAACTGTCGCAGACAATATGTAAATGTTTTAATTGAAGGTGAGATACGGCACGTTTCTGTTATTTCAGAAAAAAAAAACAGCATGCAAGTTAGTACGTGCGGACAACTGACGCAGGGAGTGCAGAATCAATGGCGCACTAGAGCACCGCAGCGTCAAGACAACACGCTGGTGACTGTCCAGCAAATGTGAAGGATGGCTGAAGAATGGATGAATGATGCGCGTCGGATCCTTCAGTCCCGATGCGATACGCCCCTGTCAGGGAATGACAATGCTAACCTTCTCGCAGGCTACAAACAATGGCGCACAACGTCTCGAGCAAACAGATCTCACTGTGTGTTCTGTGTACTATGTGGACAAACACAAGCGGTGAAGGCAGGGTAACATTTAACATCACGTTTCACGCAGAAAGTTGAACTAGTTGGTGTCGATGCAGTTGCTGTGACATAACTACTAGCGCAATCCAGACTAATGGGAAAAAAGTGGGACAGGCTCTAGCCCTCTGTCCTGTCCCACTTTTTTCCCCATTAGTCTTGTTCGCGCTAGTAACTATGTCACAGCAACTGCATTTAACATCCCATCATGACTGCTGTAGGCCGTCAACACCACCGTCAAATATCGACAATGAACGCAAACAGCACAGACAGTGGACGCTATAACGTAAAACTATTCCAAACTTTTCTATTCCAATTCTGCAATAAGCCCTCCGTGATTGGTCAAAAACGTTTTTGGATCACCCCCACTTCACCTGTATGTCACGCGACGTCACGAAAACCGCGATCGCTCCCCATTTGATATGACGTGTTTACGCTGATTACGCATGATTTGACCGCAAAAAAGAATATATAGTTATTACTGATTCGACGCCTTTTCGCCATTAGCCCTCCACTATATTGGTCAAAAGTTTTCGGGCTGCACCCACTTCACCTGCCTGTCATGCGACGTCACAAAACCGCAAAAACTCACCGCGTCAAAGTGACGTGTACGCGTTAAAGATGCATTATATGCCGAACAAAACTGAATTTGCTTCTGAATAGTCGCAGGCTGCCCCGTTCCGAAATGAATAAAAGATGGCTGCCGCCGATCGCTCAGGCACCGGGTACTCGCACTTGCCGGAGAGCATGGATTTATTTGCGCCTAATAAAACTTTTTGCGTGGCCGTGTAACGTTTTCGAGCACTTTCGGCACGTTTAGGACCTCGTTCTGCCAACTCTTCTTTGCTGAGGGTCCGTTTTAGCGTTATTCTTAAGCTTCCGTTGCATGCCGCCGCAATTTTCGACCAGCTACCGCAAGCTAAGTAAGGGAAAGGGGACCAATCCCAGACGCCGGCACCACCCTCTTCATCCGGTTATCGATTTTCAGTGCAGTGGCTCGGCCCCATCGAATCCCTCTCCACTTGAGCGTGCTCCGTGCCTCTTGTTAGCCAACTCGATAAGACAAGCCGCTCAGTGTAGGCAATGTTATTCGTTTTTCAAGCAAACAAAAGTGACCTCCTATGATCGAGGAGAGCGTTTGATTGGTCTGTTCAGACAACGCTGCGGGTGACCGCCCGATGATTGCGTCGGTGTTTACTCAAATTTGACGTCAGGAGATTGGAATAAAAACACATTGGAATAGTATTACGTTATAGGCCCCACAGTTCCGCTTACATGGATTCCAAAAGTGCGTTGGATCTGCATAATTTTTTATGCTTCATATTTTCATCTTTTGTGTTTTGCATTGATCAGATGCAAGTTTATTGTGGCATTTTTTTCACTTTCAGCTTAAGTAGACACCGCCTTTTGGTTTGCTGCGGCGCTGACTGAAAACATATAAAGTAGGCCGTGCCGTGCCGTGTGCCACCGGCGAAACTCTTTTTCGTAAGCGTCCTTCAGCGCAAAGTAAAGGAGTTTATTTCAAAGGACTTTAATTAGCCCGTGTGTCAAGTGTATAAGCATGTAAACATGTAAATATGCAAAAATGTACGATTATCGCTGCAACAGTCCAATATGTATACATAAACCCACCATATACCCATGTTGCGGCGCTAAGCACGAGGTCGCGGTATCAAATCCCGGCCGCGACGGTCGCATTCCGATGGGGGCGAAATGCAAAAACACACGCGGTACTGAGTGTACTTATATTTAGGTGCACGTTAAAGAAGCCCAGGTGATCAAAATTTATCGGCACTATCCCCACTACCGCGTGCCTCATAATCAGATCTTGGTTTTGGCACGTAAAACTCCAGAATTGATTCAACAGGCCAATATTTCTTTAGAAGAGCTCTGACGCACGACCGTATATTTGTCTTTATTAGTCACATAACTTTTGCAAGGAAGGCTATGTAAAGCATGTCCCCTTCTAAGTCAAACTAGGCTGCGATACGGTGGTGTGCTTTTCGTCTAATGGGATGTCGCTATTTTCTTGGTGCGGCATTTGTGGCCTATTGAAGAACGACAGTCAAACGGCGATTTTTTTTGTTTCCACATTTCCTCTATGTCTTGCGCCAGGACAATGCACAGCATTTGCTTCGTCTTCGACGCAACTACTGCATATATTTAGATTGCTCTGTAGGAGATTTCATTGAACAAATCAGTTCGCGCTTGAAGCTCTCGGTTTCTGAACATTTTCAAATGTCGCCTTCATATAAACGTGTCTACTCACTCGTATGCCTGCTTCGGGCACCTAGTAATGGGGCGCTGGTTCCCAGTTCATTACTTACTCATTTAACAGTCACTTTCAACGTAGTAATGAAAAAAACGGAGATCACTATTGTCTGTTCCTTCCTGAAATAACAATGCCTTTGCGGTCGCTTCTTGTTTCTTCGAATGAAATAAAAATAACGAGCTGTAAGCGCGCAGGGAACCACCTTAGCACCAAACTCTATTGTGCATTTTGAAGTGATGGCTCTGAATCACAAACATGACAATATACCCGCAGGAGGCGTTGCGAATTTTTTTTTAGCATTATCTTCTTGGAATGTATAAAAGATGAGGACTCGTCTCCTCCTTGAAGAAGCGTGCGGTGCGTTCGACGACCAGCTGCAATGGCTGTAGCTGCGTGGCTACTAGTTCTGCTTCTGACAGGTAATGCTACAGTTTTTTTTCCTCTTCTAAATCAGTATGACGTTTCTCTTGGCCGCCAGGGCCACGCTGTTTTCCGGTTAACAATGGCGCCTAGCCAGTATTATTCAACTTAGTTCAGATATACGGTACTTTTTTAAATCTGAATATCCAGGAAGCGTAGTTTCACACTTTGGTCTTCTAGCAACGCAATTAGCTCCACGACGTGAGTCAATAGCAGCGAGTTCCACGAAGAGGGCATATTCAAAACTACATTCAATCTTAAAAGCATGGGCACCAGTCTTCCTAATGTCGACCTTGGAGTGCGATCTTAGCCTCACAAATCCTTCCACAGACAAAAAAAAAAATGCAATGACTTATTTCTCCTTGATATTTGGCTATGGTGAGTACATCCGTGAAAAAAAAACAATGAATGTTAGTAGAGCGAACGTTATTTCGTGTAGCAATGATTACTTGTATGCCGTTTCAGCTACTTACCGCAACTGAAACTGGCTCTAGGATATCAAAAACGCTAGCTACGTGCTTTGCGCGAAGTATTCCGTGATTAAATTAGAGGTATCAAAACGAGCGTTTCAGAAATACTATACGTCCAGCCTTGTTGGCTCATTTCAGCTCTTCATGTAGTGTTTACGCTCAATCTGCGTTTCCTGCAGCGCATTACCTTGATCTCGACGACAATGACCCTCAAACATGGCACGTATCCGTAATGGCGGATGAAATAAGAATCGGGTGGTTGGTCGAGAGACAATAAAAGCTTTTATGTGGATCTTATCTGCTGCGGGAATCAGTTTAACAGATGATTTACTTGGTGTTTGTGAGAAGCGCTGTCCTCTTTTAGCGACTATTTGAAAGTGTGCACCACACGACGAAGTTGGGACACGTTTTCAGGGCCAAACGTCTCTCTCATCCTAAACTTGTGGCGCTCCAAGAGTTGCATACACGTTCGATAAAAACCATCCTATCGCCCAGTGTGTAGAGTAACACACACTGGGCACACACACGAAGCGGAGAAATTGTTTGTAGCCGTGCAAAACACGGTCCCTTTCCGCCGCTGCCTCAGCGCTGCGCATCGATGTTGTTCCTGCAGCCACCGGCAGCCAGCGCCCGCAACGTTGAGGAAGTGGCGAAGATAGCTTCGGCTTACAAACTTCATCCTTACAAATGTGGCCGTTTTATTGGTTTCGCAAGTCACCGCTGTACTTGCACTTTTCGCTGTGCAACGAGGACACCAACCGATGGCAGCGACATATAGGAAATGCCTTCGTTCTGTAGGCTCGCGAACGTAAGCCAGCGTTCGCCGCCGGGCATGACTGTAACGTTGGTGCAGGGCACGCAAGGTTCAGCTGAACACTACATTGTTGAGCATTAGTGCCTCGGCACTGTAGTAGAGCCAAGACGGCTGCCAGATATTTCGAGCCAATGGAAGTTGTTGAGAGCACGCAAGGTGCTCCAGAGGCTGCCTTTTCTGTGCTCGGGCTAGTGGTGACGTAGTATGTTTTAGAACCAGCATTCAAAGTCACGCCATCATGGCCGAATCATTATTGGTGCTCTCTTTACCTAAGGCCACGTATAGTTGTGCTTAAATTGGTTGCTTTGTTCCTCTGAGTGGGCCGCTCGCTATCTGTTCGGCCAAAACCTAACATGCCTAATGGACTACCTTCCGCACCCAGGCTTTCTGGCAAGCTACGAAGCGAAACCGGGTGTGAGGCCGTGTAAGTATACGAAAATAAGTACGTTTTCCTTTTCTGTGGTGGAGTGCTCGAAATGAGGTGTACGCGTATGCGCTCGCCACAACGCTTACCAGCTGTGGCTAAGGGAATGGCATCATTTTGCTCGGCCGTGCGCCCTTCTACAAAATATCACGCAGGTCTCTGCTCACGCAACTACCGAATGCCAATCGGCTAATCATGTTTGACGTATTGTGTTTTATCCAAGAGATTCAGTAAGCGTACTTGTTCATCAATTCAACAGGTGGAAGAGGAGATTTCGAAGAGAATCTCGAAGTGCGGGGAGCATTGTTCAGCATGCGTCCCCTGATGTGTATTTTGGATACGAGTAGTGCCACAGCAGGGGTCGTGCCAATGCGACAAATTTATCGTCTCCTAAAACGTATAGCTATACTGCCCCTCTACCGAGTGGTGACCGCAACGTAGCTCACTGCTGACACGTCAGCACGTATTAAAACAAACCTTCGTTTCTCACTGCGTTTGGAAAGACTGAGAGGTGCTACTCCGAACCATGCAAAATGCACAAAGCTTTTTATGGCAGACTAAAACAACATTTCAGAACACATAGAAGATGAATACTTGCTATGATTTTTTTTACGATAGGGACAGAGGCTGCAGAAAATCCTGCGGTGAGCCAGCGATTGCACTAGAGCCATTTTTTTTCCTGCTGCGCTGGACCATCCGTTTTTCTGAGAAACTAGCTGGCGGCCGACAACGACATTTATTTTCGAATACTCGGTGTCATTACAATGCGTTTACTGGTCATACTACGATGCCACTGATCGCTACGCTCATAAAACCAGTTTTGCATTCCTCCCACGTTTCTCTTTCCTTTTTTTTAATCACACATTGCCACTTGCTTGGCAGATTAAAGTTCAATAAATGCGTTCTGGCCTTCTTCCTAAAGAACTGTACTGAAGGTTCCACGCGAGTATTTAGTGTATTTAGTTTCACCTATTTATTATTACTAAACGTAGTGATACCACTTTATAATTCATCACATGATGTCCGGTGTGTTGTTTACAAATTTGTAGGGAATGTTCAGAAAGGCACGAATATTCCTGGGCAGCTAACTTATTGGTGGGTCACTTATCGCCAAGGACTTGTATGATGGACCCTTTCTATCAAGGGTTAAGTTGTACAAAGCATTTTTTTACATATGTGAGGAGTTTTTAATTTTCACCTAAAACTAAATTTATCTTTCTCAGCATCGTACTAGTTTTTGCTGTTACTGCTTTTTCATTACCTAAGAGGTTGAATTTTAAGGCGCTATCGGCTATTACTTGTCCTGTGAATCAAAAATACTTCGTTGAATTTGGAATATTCCGTTTCGTAGAGACGCCTTTGTAACTATACATACTGAACAAAAACAATCCTTCTGGCTTTTGCTTTTTTAGAACAATGGGATGGATAGAGAACACAAGTATATATATATATATATATATATATATATATATATATATATATATATATATATATATATATATATATATATATATATATATATGTATATTCAGAGAGAACTACGCAACTTTGAGCAGCGTCATATCACAAATAGCCAGCAACGTTGATGGCAGAGACTGTAATCATAACAGGTTGCTTCTCGGCCGACAGCAACCTCGCAAGGATGTTTCAGGTCGCTTTATGCGGGGATTCGAAATTCACAGACGCATTCTGCTTCTATATTTCCGATCAGTCAAATGTTGTGTTTTGTAGTTGTAGGTAATGAGGTCATGGCGCTCGGGTACGTTCGCTAGCATGTCAATTTTGCTATATGACACCCTTGCAGGTCGTGTTCTTTTATCTGTGGCATTTATTTCTGTTCATATTAAAGAAAGCATTGCTCGTGCACTATGGAACAAAAAGAAGTCTAACACAAAGGCCTTATGCCCAATCTTGCATGATTGCATCATACATTTTTGACGCAACGGAAATAGCTACCGACGTGCGTTGCCATGCTAGCAGACCGCATGCAATCATCAAGTGCAATGTTTATTTTTTGTTACAGTTTTATATAAGCATTTCAATTGATCAGACAGTGAATAGCCTACCACAGATATAAATGTAAGAACATCTGACTTAGTTTTGCCCCTTTTTTCGATGCCTGCTACAATTTTTTTCCCATTGTGGAAAGCCATCTTTGTTTTCCACCACAGATTCACTTAAGAAATATTCTGAACACAGCGGTGTCGAATAGAAATGAAACTTGGGTAACCGATATACCATTTCATGTTAATTGGAAGAAATATAATCGACCAGCAAGCGTAGGGCCGAGAAATAGGTGGTGAGCATGAAATTAAGAAATTTACAGGCATAAAATGGTGGCAGCTGGCAGAGTAGAGCGGTAATTGGATATCATTGGAAGAGGTCTTCCTTCTGCAATGAACATAAACAGGCTGCTGCTTCTGATGATGACATACATCATCTTTTGTTGTCCGAAGCCATATGTAGCTGAGATCTGAGGGCGCGATGAAAATTTCAATCGGTTGAAATGAGCTCGGCAATGCTGCCGCTTCGGCTTCCCCAACAATAGTTGAGACTGAATGAATGTCAAAGATGGCATTACGTTCCATAACAATTTCTGTTTGTAAGATTTTTTTCTCGACTCGTTCGCGTAGACCGACCGCTTCTCTTTGCAGTGAAGCGACGTACGTTTTCTGCTTAGCTAATATAGGAACGAAATACCCGCATCGCAGGTCCTGCCTCCTAATTTCCCTACAACCGTTTTGGCATTATGTGGTAGGAGTATTATCGCTAATCTCAATGGCAGGTTTGCGCTTGAGCGCGTTATACGTGCGCATATGAAATCAGCGCAGACGTGGTGCACTAGTAAAATGCTTGTCTGTGCATCACCCTTATCGCTCTATTTATACACTATTCCTGGGTTTGCGTGATGAGGTCCGGTGAACTAACCCTTAAACTAAAGCGGCAAAACTGTTAGTTCGCCAGCAAAACCACAAGTAAAACCTGTACAGCCCTACAAACACTTTCTTATAGCGTTTGTTTGCGAAGGCAGTATAGTATGCTCTGAATTCACTTATTCGCACCACTGAAAACTGTGAGCCAACGCTCTCGTAGACGTCTCCGACGAAAACTATAACCTGCCATTTTCACCGTGACCACGTCCCATATATATTCATAAGCTTACTCTCCATGCTGAGCCTTTCATTTACTTTCATGCTCCCACTCTGCGCCAACCAGATCACCTTCCATGGATTTGTCCAAGAAACGACTACAAATGCCAACAGCGCTGCGTCGCCAAGAACTACAATGCAGGATTCTGCGCTGGGCAACAGTGCATATGTAAAGACTGATAGTCACGGGACTCCAGCACATTGATGTTGAGCATCCACGCAATAAATCGGTTGAGAGCTGAGTATGTATACTCACCGAAGAAACTTGGTTTTGTCTGTTTTGTCTTCTTCATCCAACGCACTTCACCTAAAGGTGTGGGGTTCTCACCCGTGCTCTTGGGACAAAGGAACGACAACACAGTAGTTCAAACAATCACAAGGGCATTTATTGCCCCTTTCATAGACCATGTGCCCGCTAGCCGAGTTGCTATCCCCCAAAACATGCCGGTGGGCGCGCGACGAATCGAGGAAGTCCGACTCACCGCGACCGGATAGCGAGCGAATACGTTCGCCCGATGCTGTGCACCAACGCCTGGTCGTTAGCGCATACGGTCGCGCGAACGGTGGCGCGTTCGGACGATCGTATTCGTTCATTCCGGTATAGGCCTCGCGAGACGGTCTCGCAGAAGCATGGATCGGCGCACGCGCGGAACGTCTGCGCCGCTTGCCAATCCGAAGCCAAAGAGGAAGAGCCTTCTCCTTTTTGCGCCCAAGTAACCCCGCCGTGAGGTGGCGTTAGCAGAGCAACACTCGCGCCATCTCTCGTACTACCCTGCAAGCATAGCGACCACATCCGTAAAGCTCCTCGGCGAAGCCGGATTACAGAAGGCGGGAGCTATGCAGGGAAACATATCAGGGGACGCGTGAGAGTCGCGCATCCCCACAAAGGTTCCCTTCTCTTTAGACTTATCTATAAGCCGAGTAATCTTTTGATACTACTGGTAAGTAGACCGTCGGTGTGCTTTTCTTGAATGGACGCGTCGACAAGAAATTGGGGAGCTCCTAAGCCTTTACTGTGTAGCGTAGGTGGTGGACAAGAAGTATAGGTGGCGTTCCTGCTGGTGTATTTGTATGTGATTCGTTTGTGTTCTACTCAGTTGTTTATCCTGGTCATTGTCTATGTTATGTGCGCTCATTACGGTGCGCCATTATGTGCGCCATTAAGCACCATATAGAGCGACCACTAATTGTAGCTCATGCCATCAGCTCAATTACCACGTCAGTAAAGCCCCGGTACATGCAGATACATCTTGTGACGTATACCCAAAGTTTCTTTACTTCAGGCTCGCCGCGTGTTGTTCAACCGTCTCGTTTTGTGCTCGTCTGCGCTTCCGCAGTGCCGGCGCGTTACAACGCGTAGCCCGTCTCTGAGGCATTTCGGCAGCTCGGTGTCCTCGCGCCGCTTCTACTTAGCGATGGCCCCTCTCAGGTTCACCATATATAGCAGTGCAAAGCTATCGCGAATCGCCGGCAAACGTGTCACTCATCCCTTCGGAGTACAGGCCGCAAGGTACGTCTTCGCAGCATCTGTGAAAGTCTTGAGCCCTCGCCGCCAACTACGAAAAAGTTTCTAAATTGCTCTATGGTCTTACGTGCTGGATCAGAACAGGTTTTTATTTCGAGAGTTTGTGTGGCGCTCACCGCCAGACGAAAAACATCTTGTTCTCGTCATTTAGGTAGAGAGGCCTAGGTCTCACATCTGCTGTGCACAAATAAAGTTTATTCCTCCTCCTCCTCGTAATCCTGTCATTAAACTGTAGCTCTTGTTTTTATACGCAGTAGACGTCCGCCAAGGCGAACCTGGTTAAGCCGAATTTCCGGATATGAACAACTTTTGTTTGGCGTTCCATAGGCCCCATGAAAAAAACAAAACCGCTTAGCACGAACTGATAATCCGCTTAAGCCGAACTTCCGCCGCCGCCACTCACAGCTGCTACTCTGCTCATCGAGATAAGCTGACATTAAGAAGGTGACTCTGCTAGCTACACGAAAAGCAACAGGCGCTTCAGTGAAACATATACAACTATGTCAGCATCGACGATCACGTGAAAACTGGCATGGCTGACACTATAGAAACAATAACTGAGGAGCTTCTCGGTGTGTCTCTTCGGGCTGGTAATTATAGGTGAAGGCATTGTCCAGGAGTCACAAGAACCAGCTTCGCACATTAGACAGCTGATAATACCCTGCATACTTTACGTTGACTGCACGGACGCCCGCCATCCTTTCTGTGCCTGTTATGGTTAGGAATTGCATTCACGGGCGTTTATTCGTAAATAAATGGAATGGTTCAGAGTGCTGCATGTCATCTATGCGGCTGCCCAGAGGACATCGGCCATTTGCTCTGCCAAGGTGGGCGATTTGATTTAGGAAAACGATCAGTGTCCACAGTATTGTGTAGACTAGACGACTCTCAACTGTCTGTGCAGACGATCCAGGAATGGCGTCGCCACCGATCAGCAGTGTTGAAGGCTGTGAATGCATATTTCGGTTTTTTGAGTACAACTGGCCTGTGCGAATATCTTTAGTTGCCTGGAATTTCCTCTGCATTTCTTTCCTCTCTCTTTCTCTTGATTATTCTCCTGTTCGTCTCCGCCAGCGTAGAGTTAGACAACCAGACACTTTCCTGCTTGACATATCTGCCTTTTCAGTATATTTTTTTTTCTCTCTCTTGCTTCTTTCGTTTACAGGGAGCGCTGTTACGGTCATTGCCCAATTCAAGTGGCCGCATCGCCATCGCTATCATTGCAGCCTTTATCTGAAAAGTAACTGGCCACTTTGTAGTCTTACTCCCTGCATAGTATACTGTGCAAATATTGATGCTGCGACAGGTGCCAAGAAAGGTGTGTCACGATACGATGTTTTTTTTATGATAGGTAAGAAATGCTGAGTATTTGCAGTTCTAACGAGTGTTTTCTGTTTCCTTGCACATTTGTATATAGAGATATAGGGATAACGCGGCGCGCTCTTCATAGGTTTTGCTTAGGGCGCTTAATAAAAACCACGCAGCAGCCCTCCTGGAGATTTCTGTAAGTACTCTCAAAACTAGGGAAGTTTTTTACTGCCAAAATAATTATCTTGGGCAAACTGGAAGCACTAAATCGTTTACAGACGCTATCTCTTTACCGAATATGTACAGTGAACGCCACTGCGCGTGGTCACCGCGATGGAGTCTCCTGAACCGACTTCTTGCTTGAAAGCTATGCAAATGCTCGGACAAACCTATGTGAAATATGTTCTTATAGTCGGGTGTCTGTATAACCGAAAGGAGCATAACAGAATGAAGCCTCAATGCAGCGATCGCACGGGTTCACTGCGAGAGCGTTTTCGCACCGTGCCGTGAGATTTAGGCAGCAGAATATGAGCATTTGACAGTACACAAGCAACGATTGTTGCGCGGACACTATCAGAGCAGTTCAAAAATAATTTCGTTATAGAGACTTCGACGCCTATGGCCATTGCGACGATTCAATGTCTTTTTTTCTTCTAAATTCTTGAACGTTTCAAAATTGTTTCTGAAGCTGCGTCGCACTGTAAGTTTATCGGTCTTCTCAGCGTGCGATTTCTGGCTCCTTCTTTTTCGTAATCCAGTACATTAGTTCATTACACAAACATGTGACAATGTACCATGCTTTCTTTTAAAATGTTTCTTACCGCTCCCTTTCCATTCCAGTGAACTTTCTATAATGTAGCATCAACAAGTTCATAGACCAAATAAAGCGTCCCGGGCGCGGGCGAGCGTGTCAATGCGCGTCTTCTGCTACTCACCGAACATCGCAGTCCCGCCGCCGTAGCAGAAATCTTCCTCGCATTTGTGCTTGTTGCATGCCCGAGTTGTAACCAGTGGCTGTTTGCCGGTTCTAAGTTTCGCGAGCCAAGCTTCACGCAGCTTCTTGTACTGCGGCTACGTGTGAATAAGGCTGACACCAGGCTCCGTTGCGTACGTCCGGCACTGCGCCACGCTGCACGCCTGCAAAAGCAGCCACTACCTATATTATAGTGCTTTCAAATGCTCGGGAAAACCTCACCACTTAATTAGAACCGCAGCGCAGGTGGGACTTTAAACTTTCGTTTTCAGTTCGCTTCGGCGCTTCCGAAGCAGCCGACGCGGCCGCTGTGTCCACGTGATCCCTCATGCCACGTCACGCCGATGGTGGCGCCAGCTTTTCCAGTAGTGGAGCTCGCCCCCAATAATGGCTCAAGACCATCCGATCACGGCGTACATTAGCACCGAAACGCTTAGGGCCCAGATTCTTGATGTTTCACGGCTGCAACCAAGCTCTCTCGCCTGCCTGCCAGAACGACGACCACAGGCGTCATTCTCCAACGTGGTCAGCATCCATCGTGCCTCCCTACCATCGGGCTTCACACCCTCAGCACGTTCAACCGCAGCTTTGGGGTGTTTCAAACAACCTCAAGTGCGTCTTACGGTTCCAGGGATAAGAAAGAAGACCGACCTGCCTACCTTGGCCTTGAAGCAAGCAGCTCTGGATTGTTTGCGCTCTTTCTACTTTGACGGAGACCACATATATACGGATGGATCTTCCACTCAGACCAGCTCCACCGGCCCAGTGGTTATACCATCACGATAAGTAAGCGTCCGATACAAGACTTCTCACGTGACAACATCGTTGCCCTCCGAGGTGCCGTTCATTATATTAACAACCAGACGGCTAATCGGTGGGCAATATTCTGCGACTCGAAGGCCGCCTTACAATGTCTTCTGTCAGCTCTTCGTCGCGGGCCTGTGAATAGCTTGTGTCGGAGATACGAGAAATGCACCATCATATGACCGCGAAAGGGCACGACGTCGTGTTTCAGTGGCTACCGGGCCATTGCGGCATCTCCGGCAACGACCTGGCTGACGAAGCTGCTAGGAAAGCACACGAAGGAGCAACCCTTGTTTCTGTACCTTTATCACGGACTGACACAGCACAGTACTTAAGCAAGCTAGCGCAGCGTATGATATTGGAGAAGTGGCACACACCGTAATTCACTCAACATCGATTGCATTCCGTCGACCCTTCTATGCAACTGCGGCTGTTACCTGGGCTTCTGCGAAATGAGCAAACAATGCTGTGCCGCTTACGCTTGGGCGTCGCATTCACCAATGCATATACGTGTTTGATTGGAATGGTTGATAGCGCCGAGTGCAATGCCTGCGGTGCCGAGGAGACTATAGAACATCTACTGTGCTACTGCCCATCTTTTGAAAATGAAAGACATGACCTCTGCACAACTCTAAATCAGTTAGATCGAAAACCGTTCACCTTGAACAAGATGTAACCATGGCCTCGCATATCGCAGCTGCAAAAGGCCACAAAACCGCTGCTGCGATATTTGAAAGCTACCGGATTGAGTCACCCTCTGTGATCCGCACTGAATGACCGATCGATATTCCCAGTGGACTTTCCCTTCTTCTTTTAATCTGTGTAGGCAATGTTATTCGTTTTTCAAGCAAACAAAAGTGACTTCCTATGAAAGAGGGGAGCGTTTGATTGGTCTGTTGAGACAACCCAGCGGGTGACCGCCCGATGCTTGCGTCGGTGGTTACGCAAATTCGACGTCAGCAGATTGGAATAAAAACGTATTGGAATAGTTTTACGTTATACGGCCCCACGATAACTACCGAAGCATTACCCGCTGTAAGACGCCCAGCGTTGCTCACAATGTGATTTGCAGCACACAAACGCACAAACGCACAAAAATAGAAACGCCACTGACTGTGTACTGGGGCTCTATAAGTATAATCAAATTACCTGGCCTCTCTTGCTGTTGCAGTTCTCGCTTCTGTTTACCAGTGAATGTAGTCTTCAAGGGGAGAGGTTCTTTCGTTAAGAAGTCTAGTGCGTGGCTTTTTAATCTTTTACTAAGGAAATACTTTGACAAAAAATATGGCTCCACGACGGGTGGAGGTCTTTAGCAACAAGGACGGCTGTAAAAGGGGAAGTGCAGAAAGGACATTCCCGTGCAAAAGTACTATGATAAACGTTTTGGAAATCTTAGGTAATGTTTGGAGTTAACCTATGTCGCATGTTGTGTACATATGTGTCTGAAGGTTGTCCAGGGAGAATGTGTTCAGCTTTTTGACACATCATTGCATGTTACCTGTCATTGGATCGACGTATTTGTGTGTATTCGTTTCAGTCGCACTGTTCAATACACTTTGTGGACTACATGTGAACCTCACACAGTCCAGTGGACCGAATATAACGACCGGTTAAACCTATACGCTACAGCGACGCGCATTTTTCTGGTCAAGTACGCGCTGTAGAATATTCTCGACTTCCAAGTACTGCCTGAGAAGGGGAGGCACCGCTGCTCCTAATAAAGACCATCGCCTTTGGAAGAATATTTTTTTTCTAATCATCATCCGTCATGCCATCTTCGCAGGTGACGCCGCATTGGCTGATCCCATCGCACAAGAGGCCGAAGAAAACTGCGCCGTTGCAGCGTTCGTGTGGATTGTGTTCCCTGAACAGATCCCGCGTTTTGTGCGAACACCGTACGAAGAGCACAGTGAACGCATAGTGTACAGTTAGCGTCAAATGTTTACAGAGCGTGAAATCCTAGGAAACGAATTTCCGGGGCAGCTTGCGACCGCAGCCAGTAAGAGGAGGAGACGCACGTCAACCAGACGCACGTCAGTTTGCTACTCTACGTAGGGGGAAGAAATAAAGGAGTGAGAGGAAGGCACTAGCAATTCCAACTCGTGGGGCTGCCTTTCACGCATACAGTCGGGCACTGAGGCAGTCGAATTAAGTTGTAATAATGTCCGCATCGCTTTGTAAGCCTGCGACTCATGGGGCTATGGTCCAAGAATTGTTGTCTCTGAAAACGATCTATTCTCTAGTCGGTTTAGCACACCTTGAAGAAAGTCACGTTTGACGTCATAACGATGACATAAATGACAGTACATGTTCCATTGTCTCTTCACAGTTGCACGAGTCACGCATGGTCTGCCATTCCGAAAAGGAACGAGTAGGCTTTCATACAACAGCCACCCCTAACCAGAGGCTGCACAGTAAAGTTTCATCATTGCGGGAGAGGTGCGACGGAATTTTCAGCTGCAACGAAGCGTCAATTCTGTGGAGATAACAGTTCGAGACAGTCGAGATGTTCCGTGAAGTTTATGCCTTGATGCACATGTGAGCAAGCAAACGAAGACCCCTCGCAAGCTTTTTCTTGAAAAGGGTATGGGACACGTCCGGGTTCTTTTCGGTTGGTACCGCAGCGAGTAAAACCGTACTACGCCATGTTATTTGCACATATTTGTACAGGCTGGAAATACCAATACAGGGCAGCGGGCTCAGGCTGCAGAAATATTTTTTTCAGATCCCCCTGTCCGCATAATTCTGATTCCGACTGTTCACTCAGTAGGTGTTGTCAGTGCTTTTCCGACACAGCACCTGCAAGACACCATCGAGACACTTTTGCCTTAATAGTGACTACTACTCCTCAGCGAGTGTCATGTACTGAGTCACTTACATAGAAAGAACAGATACTCAGTCGTGTTTGCCACTCGGCCACGTTGGGGGGAGTCAGTGCGCACCAGTTTACGCTTTTAACCATAAAATGCTTTTAGCTACCGCTGCTGGCGACCTTCAAGTGGCCTTGAGCCGAAAGCCAGAGCCGTTATGCGGGCACTAAAACGAAATGATCCGGGCAACCAGTCAAAGCTTAAGCTAATGTGGTCTCTGGCCTTCAAATCTTTGTACAGGACCGCATTATATACGCTAGTTACAGCCCAAACAAGTTACAAAAAATATTGCTTACGAGTTCTCCCTAATGTTTGTTCACAATATCACTCAAGCGGTAACTTTTAGTAAGCTGAAGTTTTATTGGTCATTTCCAATAGGGCGACGTTCAAAAGGCAGATACAGGGCACCATATACTTCATTGTCATCTTTTGGCGCTGAGACAGCGTTGTCTGTGCTCGTTTGAACGCATGCGGTCCGCGAGTTCCGCGGCGCGAGTTCTTCGTCGCCTCGAGAGATGGCGCCAGGCTGCGTGGCCCCTCCTTTAGGTAATTTTCTTCTAGCTGGGCAGTGCACTCTGTCTCCCTGGCGTCTTTTGCTGCCTGTCGTGCCGCCGTCAACCGGTTTTCTTCTCTAGCTGGGCAGCGTCCATTTGGACCAGTGCACAGTATGGCGTGGTGTGGTGTGGTGTGGTGGATCGTTGAGAACATGCACTACATCCATTTTAAAATTGTGGCTTGTATCACCTACAACCAATATTTTTTGCCGGTTGCCATTTGATGCTTACATCTAGTCACGATTAAGGAAGAGCCAGCAATTTTTTTCAGCCCAGTCTCTTAAAGTTATCTGAATCTTCTGCGCACATGAATTTTAGACAGACGTAGCCAGTGCATATCTACCATTTATAATCACTGATCTCTAAGCACTTGACATCGGTGAAAGGGGACGCTAGGTGGGAGCGATTGCCGGCACTGTGCAAGCGTACTATTTTTGAACAATTGTTGCAATTCAGAGCGACGCTATATTTTGCAGAACACGTAATCTGGGCTTCCAATGAGATTTTTTTAAGGTTAAGATGGATTTTTCCTCAAATCATGATTTTATATAATACTTAAATGGTAACTATATTCAAGTGAAAATTATGTAAGCTTTAGCAGCAGGTTCGCACTTTGTCAGCAGAACCTGTCAAACCAAGGGACGAGAGGGGGAATGGAATGCAGCTGCTGAACAACCTAGCATATGAGTGGCACGAAAACAAAGTTGATAAGTTCTTAAATGGTTTTTTTTTCGTCCGCGCTCGATATGTAATAATTACGGTGAAGCGCTAAAATACTCTGAGCAGGGGATGAAAATTTTTTCTGAAAATGGGAGCCACAGACAGTGGAAAACATGGAAGTTGTGCCACACGTATTGGTGAACAAATATTCCAGACTCAAATCGTGAAAATATAATGTGCAATTTTGTCTTCGGCCTAATTATTCCAATTCACAAATTCAAATCTCATTCGAATAGCTTGGACTACTTCCCATCTTCGTCAGTCTTGCAGGACGAAATATTAAACTAGAGAAGAAATGCTATATCATTTATTCAGGTGACAGTGGATGCAAATCACAAGAAGTTTCGTAGGAAAGCACCCAGTTGCTTAGGGAGCCAGAGCTTTTCAGGTAAACCACCTGATCACTAGCAGTTACATTTTGCTCATTTTGGAAAGGCTGTGCGTCATCAGAAGACTGCTGGAAAAGCATTCGATATTCCATTTGATGCGCTTTCAGCACCACTCAAAGCACGTTCAATTGGCCTTACAATTTTACTATTCCCACACTGCTAATATTGACTTTTGGAAAATTGATGCTTTGATTGTGCTCGATCCCATGCTTTCCCTTTTTAGCCTGTACTTCACGCATTGATAAATATATATTTACATTGCTGTTGAATGAAATGCACTTAGGGGGTCTATTATTTGCTTACGAATGGTACTGACAATACGACAAGCATGTTCACTGAAGACACGAACGGCGCATGGGCTTAGAATAAGATTTGTATAAGCGTTAGAATGGATCGGGGAGAAGGTTAGTTCATCTGAACTCTATATATCAGTTCCAAACACCACGTTTATTTAATATCATGATTATTAACAAATAATTATGAAAGTGCCAGTGTAGAGTACATGCAGGTCGAGTGTGAGCTACAAAGGCGCTCGCTCAGAAAAGACAGCGCTTGAAGCGTTAGTTGGAGGCAAAGGTTTAGTGGCCACTCGGTAGTCCCAGGTTCACTACAATGCGATCTTCACATGAGCACATAGTGCCTTTGCAGAATCCATCCTTGTGTCCAATGGCCACGCACATGTTCTCGCACTCCACTTCAAAATCAGGACACACCAATCCGCTACCTGCACGAAGAAAAAAAGGAACGAGGATGTCCGTCCGGCATGTTGCAAATAAGTACACCTTAAGCAGCCGAACTTCGCGCTTCCCCGTTCCATGAATTCTGGTTGGGAAATAAGCGGAACAGATGAGATTAAAACGAAGAAAGCCCCCGTCTTCAACTGGTTTTACGACGTTCAAACGCAAGCTTGACGTCTAACTTCAAGGTTCCGACAGAAAGTTAGTAAAATATTTCTGTGTGAAAGCAGTACTCCAATGACAAGGTTTGTGTTTGTATATATTGTGACCACGAATTTGACTTTATGCTAATGTTACTTGTGTTAGTACCCACTCAGACACAATGGCTAGCCCTGTGCTGAGGTGCCCAAGGTTTATTTTTATTTTATTTTTATTTATTTGCAGCATACTGCAGACCCTAGATGGGTCCTAGCAGGAGGGGCAAAACAAAAAGAGAATGACAATAACAACTGCAAAAAAAAAAAACATCAAAAAATCATTGCAGTAAAGAATATATAAACAATGACACATAGCAGGAACACAAAACAATAACTGTGCAACTGTCAATAAGTAATTTTGTCAATGGCATCAATACTGGTTAGTAGATCACTCGGGAGTGAATTCCATTGAGTTATTGTGCGCGGAAAGAAAGAGTATTTAAAAACATTGACTCTAGCGTTGTACGGTGTTAGGGATTCCGCGTGATGATTTCTTGCTAAGTGTGTTGTGGTGCACTTAATAAATGGACCAGGACTCATGGAGAGTTTGTTATTTTTGATTAAGAAAAGTAACTTCAATCTGTGAATTTTTCTTCGTATTTCCAGTGTCTGTATGTTATGTTGTGCCATGAGAGTGGTGGGGGAGTCAGTAGAGCGGTATTTGTTAAAGATAAATCGAACAGAATTTCTCTGGATCATTTCCAACGTCTCAATGTTATGTTTTGTGTAAGGGTCCCAGACGGTGCATGCGTACTCGAGTTTAGGTCTGATGATTGAGGTGTAGGCTAAGAGCTTTGCGCTAGTAGGGGCAGTTCTTAATTTGTGCCTGAGGAGGCAAAGTTTCTTAAAAGCTGACGTGCATATTTTGATATATGTTTATTCCAATTAAGATTATTGGTTATAGTAACACTTAGGTAAGTGTATTCATTTACTTCCTCGAGTGGGTGAGATGGAAGGTTATATGAAAATGATAGGCTACCCTTTTAATAGGTAACTTTCATGAACACTGTTTTGTCATTGTTAAGCTTCATGTCCCATCGATTGCACCAAGAATGAATGTTCCGACGGTTAGAATTAAGGATGACTTGATCTTCAGAAGACCTAATATCATTAAGCAATACACAGTCGCCGGCAAAAAGCCTAATCTGAACTGGTTCATTAATCATATCAACAATGTCATTTATGTATATTAGGAAGAGTAATGGTCCCAGCACACTTCCCTGCGGTACGCCAGAAGTGACTGGGAGGTGGCTGGAAAAATGAGAATACTGACATACTGTGTGCGGTTAGAAAGGTAAGCAGACACCCAGTTAATTATGAAAGAAAGAAGCCCAGTAGCTTCAAGCTTATATATTAGTTTGTCATGTGGAACAAGGTCAAACGCTTTCCTAAAATCTAGAAAATAACGTCAATCTGCCCGGACCCGTTTAGTGTATCAGCAAAGCTATGGACTACAGATGTTAGTTGGGTGACTGTTGAAAGTCCCTTTCTAAATCTGTGTTGAAATGGAGATAGAATGCCTCTGCCACTTATAAAGGTAGTTATATAAGTGGCTACAATGTGCTCAAGAAGTTTACAAGAAGAAGATGTAAGCGATATTGGACGAAAATTTGTAACAGATGATGCGGTACCTTTCTTAAGTATTGGTACAATCCGCGCAACTCTCCAATCCGAAGGAACACTGCTAGTTGATAGGCTTGCACGGAAAATTATGACAAGAAATTTGGATATCATTTCACTATAACGCTACAAGAACATATTTGGAATCCCGTCAGGACCAGGAGACACTTTTGTTTTCAAATTTAACAACATGGATAACACGCCTGCAGAAGATACAATGCTTGATTCGGAAGAACATGATGGAGCTGTTTCTCGTATTTGAGAGCTGGATTTCGAAAAAAACACTGTAAAAATATGTATTAAAATGTTCAGCAATGCTTGCTTTATCGGTGACAAGAGCTTCATTGTGCATAATTTGGTCGATAGGCTTGTTTTTCTTGGACAAGTGTCTCCAAAACTTCTGCGGAGCGTTTTGAATAAAGCTCGGCAGCGTGTGTTCAAAGTAATGACGTTTTGATTGGCTCACACTTGACGCAGTGCAAGTCGTGCAGTTGCTATAACGTTTCGGCAGACACGTGTACGCTTTAATCGCTTTAGTTTTCGTTTTAAATGCAAGACCCTACGCGTGATCCAGGGATTTCTTTTGTGCGTTTTCTTTATTCTATTGGGAATAAAATGTTTTATGCGGTACGTGCAGATTTCTTTAAACTTATCCCATAGTATATGCACATCATTTCCTTTAAAATCGCTCAGGCATAAGTACATAGTGCTGTTGTATGACTACATATATATGACTACATAGTGTATGGCTACAAGACTCCCCTGCTTCGATTTCGCAATTGCAGGATGGGCCTAAAGTACATAAGTAAAATTTTAATTCACAGAACTTCCTTAATAGCTGAGGGCGCATTCTTACTTGTCGTGCGAGAATAAGCGCATACCGGCTACAGGTAATAAAAATTGGTAAAAAGAAGGACCCCTCGTATATGATGTTAGAACAATGCATTTCACGCCTACGCGTGTTTCCAGTTACAGCACAGTTGCCTATTTTTGATGAACGAATGCCAGAAAAAGGAACATCCTCACCCCATAAAAAAAGAAAAGTGGACGACCCAATGTCACAATTAGACGTATGTTTAAAAAAAAAGAAAAAAAAAGTCATACC
The DNA here is from genome assembly GCF_023375885.2 of Dermacentor andersoni. Taxonomy (NCBI): domain Eukaryota; kingdom Metazoa; phylum Arthropoda; class Arachnida; order Ixodida; family Ixodidae; genus Dermacentor; species Dermacentor andersoni. The sequence continues at coordinate 314,467,326 of NC_092814.1, read as the reverse complement.
TGTCGGCAAGTTTTTAAGACAATAACTTTCATCGAACATAGCCCATATGGAAGTGAAATGGTGTAACAAGAAGTCATTTGCTTCTGACCTCTCCACATGATCTTCCAAATAAAGCTACCTGGGTAGTCTCTTATGTAACATGAACCTCCACCCCCTTCACCAATGGGTTTTCTAGACGGACAGATGCAACTTGAGAGGCTACGTGAAATGGCGACTTTAAAGGTACGAAATCTGACGTCTGAAGGAGTTTACGGTGTACGTTAATATTGCAATTTTCAAGGCTGGCCTACCCGTCATCAAAATTTTTTAAGAAAGTGTGGTACGCACTATCCGGAAGGTGACATCGGCGCTGCGTCCAGATGCACTGGGCGTTATTGCTTTAGACCAACTGAATTTTTTAAAACTTGCAGGCATGAATAAACGCTGTGTGAGCAAAATGACGGGAAAAATATATTTGTTAACTGGTGCTGTTTCTCTGTTCTCCATTTTCAAGGAGTTTTTTCGTCAACCAGTTTCTGAAACTACTCCGCATAATTTAAAATTGTCCTTCAGAAAACGCCATGCCAGCAAAGTTACCGCAGATTTGAACTTCCGCCGCGCCGCCGCATCCTCGTCAAGTCAGACTCGGCGTTTCGCATATATTACCGCTAAAACGTATAATTTTCTGCTTTCGCGTGTAGGAGAAAACCTTAGTTCTAAAATTTAAGCACAGCGTTGCTTCAGAATGGCTCGCGTACAAGCGACTCGCAGCCTCTAAGACCGTTTCCTCCCGGTGGTTCAGTGGCTAGGGCATTCTATTCATGAGTCAGATACCTGGCTATGGGACCGACCACATTCCAATGGGGCGGCGGAATACAAAAACTCTCGTGCACCATAGGTGCACTCTAAAAAAAAGAAAAGAAAGAAAAACACGCAGTCAATATTATTCCCGAGCAATCAGCTACGTCATTTTTGCAGCCCCAATATTGGATCAATCAATCAATCAATCAATCAATCAATCAATCAATCAATCAATCAATCAATCAATCAATCAATCAATCAATCAATCAATCAATCAATCAATCAATCAATCAATCAATCAATCTTATCGAGTGTGCGTCGGTTACACACAAAGAAATATCAAGGGTCGCAAAGAGCGACGCGTCGCATATTTTTCTTCCAGCCTGTCGGCGTGATGCTGTTCTCTCTCGCGGCTGTCGCTCAAAACGAAGCCATGATGTACTTATGCGTCACGCAGCCGCTGCGGGAAATGAAAAGGCACGTGCACACTTTTCTCGGCAACTCACCACATAAACGAGATTGTGAACGGGATTCGAGAGCGGAAATGATAACCTAGAATCGCGCGGCAGTTGCTTCCCATGAGGCAGCCCCGCAATGCAGCGCGCTTATAACGGGCCGGAACGGGAGAACCACGCGCACTATACGAATATTTTAGGGTGAACAGTAGACAAGCCTGTTATGCGGGCGCAGACGGACGTTTGGCACATGCGCTCAATAAAACGACAAGTACGCGTGGTGTATTTGCCCGCAGGTAGAATAAAATGAATTCGACGCATTGACAACCTGTGACATGGCGAGTCGCGAGCTGAAATGAATTCTAGGGAGCGCCGTTTCTCCCTAAGAATGAATCGCACAGATGGAAAACCGGCGAAACAGCCCGATAAACAGCTTCTACGCATCTGGCCGTGCATTGGTAAAGAGTCTTCTCTGCTGCCCAGAACTCTTTATAAATTCGTGTGAAGGGCGAAGTACGTGAATATACAGAAGTCAAAGTTCGCAGGTATATCCTGGCTTGGGAAAAATAAAAATAAATTCCGAAGAAAGCGCGGAATGAATTGGACTGTGCTGGCGACTGTATCATGCTCGAAAAAGCAGCTTTAAGCTGCCGCAAAACGTTGTGAAAATTGAACGTATAATTATATATACAACTCAGCTACCGAAAAAAGAAAATGGCCGACGCCTCAAAGAGTAAAAACGCGTCAAAAATTCACGAACGATTATGATACTCTCTAATGCGAAATTTGAGAGCAGCTCTATACGCGTTTTCATTTCGCGATATATTGGCTGGCGCGGACAGTATGTTTCCTGCGGCACGTTGCAAACGGAGCGAAGTGTGGCGCGACTGCCTCGCCAATCGGGAGATCGCGAGAGGCAGTTCGTCGGTGACGTGTGGGCGCGATTCACGCCAGCCGCCGACGACAGGCCTGCGCTTATGCGGCGCTTTGTTTTCATATATGGTAACGGTGGACGCGATCGTCGCATGCCATCGGTGAACAGACGACGGCGTGTCACTCTGGTGCCATCTCGTAGTGGTTGTCGCCGCAGAGCCCGTCTTGTGCGGCACTGCGCTTGTCACATTTTCGCCATACCTTCCTCCTGCACTTTTCGCCTCACGGTTCCGCTGCACCCTCCCCTTCCGCTTTGCCTCTTCGCTCTCTCTTCGCTATCGCTATCGCCGACTTCCACTGCCCGCTGCGCTCCGCGTTCGCTCTTTCATTCTTCGCTGTGCTCGTTCGCTCGGTTACGCCGATGCTAGACGCAGGAACGGGCGCCTAAGAGCTGTGCTAGAAAAAATATAATGTCTACGTGGGCTGTGACAGATCTGTCTCGATGATTGGTGACAAGAATCGATATCAAAGCGAATCAATGACTTGATTACAAAATTTGACTATTGATTTCATGACCAGGGTGTTTTATAGACAATAATTTTTTTTATAAAACGGCTATGCCAGTGAGACACCTGTTGTCTTCCAATACAAGCTGTACAGCGAGGCTGCCGCCTTGATGGCGTTGCCGCTCCTCTTGCTGGGGTCGTTGATCCCGGCCGCTTAAGTTTCCGGAATTTTTCTACACACTCTGCCGATCCAATGAGGTGGGCTCCTCCGCAGATCATGCAGGATGGTGCGCACTCGTGTTCTGCAAGTCCGTCCGTTGTGGAGCCGGCTTGTTTGCCACAGAAGCCGCATCTTCCTTCCTCTGGGTGGGGGCAGTTATGCACCCAGTGGCCCACCGTGCCGCATCTGTAGCACGCGGGTATGGTCTTCTTATACTCCCTGACCGGAACGCATTCATAATTATATTGTATGTAACGGGGGAGTCTTCGGCCTTCAAAGGTTACCACCGCCACGTTAGTAGTTCCCAATTTTCGGACAAAGGCGATCTCGCCCTCCCTCCGGTAGAGCTTGGGCTTGAGAGAGGCGGAGGTTTCATCCTCGCGGACGTTGATCACCCCCTTGCATACCTCTCCATTCAGCTTGAGATGACCGCGGAAGGGATAGGAGCGTTCCCCTACCTGCAGGTCGAAATCTTTGATCAGCTTGTCAGCTATCGGTGTTGTCTGGGTTCCGCACACGATAACGTTCTGTTCCCATACGGGCCACACATTGAGATCCCTGGCGGCTACTTCACCCACGTATTGGGCCACCGCCGATCCCACGTCACCATGCTTGAAGGCCATTTTCAGGTCCACGGTGCCTCGGGGCTTCAACACCACGATTAGGTCCTCGGAACGGAGTCTGGGCGTCTGTTTCGGGCGCCAGTTGCGAGCCGTCTTCATTTGCAGCAGTGGCGCAACGCGAGCACCGTCCGTATTCCCGGCGCGGAGGGAATTCCCCGCCGCCGTTGACGTCGGCGACGCCGCGCCAACGCAGCTTTTGGTAGCCATGTTCGCTTGTTGCTTGCGTTGCCGCAGGCGTACAGGTGCTTGAAGACACTCACTTTCGGTGGGCAGGATGTCCTCATCTCGGGGTTTGTGCTCGATTGCGGTCCAATTCATGGATGTCGGGTCGTACCCGGTGATCTTCTGCGTCGCCATGTCCGGAGAACTTCCGACGCCGGCTGCGCCGAGCTTAGACCTCGTTAGGGTCAGCTCAACCGCGGCATGATGCGATCTTCAGATTGGCGTAAGAGCGCTGAAAATTGGTCCACCTGCCTCAGGTCGGTGTATGCAGGATCCTTGCGATGTTCGGCGTCGGATAAGACCAAGATTTTCGGTGTGCCGTGTGTTGGCCCGCGGTTCCAGTCTAAAATCGATGGATCCGATGCGTCGCACGTCCGACCTCACGGAACGCCTCCGAGCGTCCTCTCTCAGGCTATTGCGAGGTCGTCGATGTTTGTTGTTCGGCTCAGCGGAGTTAAGCCACGGCGCAAACAGCGTTCGTCGCCTCCCCAGCTGCGGCAAGTTGTTTTTTCAGCCGCTTTCATTTCCATTAATTTATGATTTCTTTAGTTCAATCAGTAAGTACAAGTAATTTCCCCTACGTTGTCCTTGGTGTCTGTTTGTTGGCTTCTTATGATATATATATGGGCAAGTAATTAGACCAGTAGCGATCTCTAACAAACAGCGGATACTAGGCATAACGTGACCAAAGTGATAGCCGTACAAGTTAGCTCTTAAGCTGCTCTGGTTAGCTCTATCGCCCCAGTTAAGGTGTATTCTATACACTGTGTGATTAAGACATCGGCCAGTTAATATTGACAAATCAACAAATCGACAATTGCAAGTGGCATCATAAGTGATATCTCCCAATCTATATGAACGGATGCTGCAAGTTTGAATTCATCTGTGCCACGTCGCGCAGTCTAATTAGTTGTCAAACAAAATACAAACAAAAGTCATGCCGCCCCTGTACAGTGATGAATAATGTATTGATTCCCTTCGCTCGATTTTACTACGTATATCCTATCGTCTATATTCACGGACGGCCGATGCTGCTGTGGTATTGCGAATCGCTGCTCGGACCAGTGACGCAGCTCGAAAAGCATCGAAATAAAGTCAACACAATGTCCGAGCCCATTATGCACGACAGATTTGTTTCGGAGGAACATATTCCAAAGCCTTTCTCAGACTGCACGGAAAAAAAAGTTCACGAGCTCAGTTGAAGATATTACATCACCTTACAGTTAAGAAGAATCACGAGAACTGAGGTACCGGATATTTAACAAGTATTCCAGGTCATTTCGAGGTCATTCCCATGAGATTCCAAGATAAAAACACTAGCCCCATTTCCTAATTCATGTTTATATATACGCGTAAAAGTATAAGGATTGTGATAGTATAAATTGCCTAAAAAAATTTTCTCTTCTACCGCATGCAAGCTTGATCCACAGGGTCGCAGATTTCGATATGCATTTTAGAAATGGAGTGTGTGGAGCATACCAACCCTGCGATATGTGTGACGCTGTACGTTGTATTTTACTATTGAATAGCGTGAAGGGCAGATCATTATAATAACGGTGACTATGCGACCTTCGAAGTATAATGACAGCAAATTTGCAACTAAATGTTCTACGCGGAGGACGGGTCAGGGAGAGCGGGCGGCATATATATCCGGTAGGGCCAAACAAGCCATCCCGCGGAGACTTTGGGGTGTTTCACGTCAGTAGAACCAACTTAAAACTTGAGCAGCCTGTCACATCATCAATAGATAAAGATACAATAACATCCGCATCAAACCTGTCGATATGTATCTTCTTTTGCCCTTTGAGTGCTTTCATTTTGTGCCACAATTTTCAGAATAGTGGACTCGCAAGGTACCACGTGCACGGTTCGCATTAAACCTGAAGCGAGCAGTTTCGTGATACTATATATACGTGACCACAGAACGTCGTCGCGAGGCGCGCTGATGACTCAGGAAAGCAGGTGCTCTGCCTCTATATGCGCAGTGTTAGCCGAGGCACCCGATATTAGCATGTATACCGATGCGGACTTATCCCGGATGTTTCAACGACGACGGTCTCTACCCATGAAAATACGGGATTTAACACAAAATGATGGCTTCTGCTGGCGGAGATTCACAGCAAGGGCGGACAAAAGCAAACTCCCTTTCGGATTGTCGAGTAGCCTAACTGACCAAGATTTGCTAATTAACGCACTCGGTCTCGGTATTGCGCGGGAAATGGGGCAAAGCACTTTGTGCCGGCATCTGTTAAATTGAGGCTTTTTAACAGTTTTAAAAGCTGACTTGCTAACATTTCGTCATTAGCTAGAAACATCCCATTGGCATTACCAGTGGCCTCACATTAAAATAAAAAGGGGAATTAGGGAGTCTTGGGTAATTATGCGAGTAAATGAGCCGTCACGTTTTTTTTTCTGCCCATGCTATGTATCTACCTTGACCAGTAAAAATGTCAGTTTATCGAATTCTCAATTTTAATAATAACGACAGAGGTCGCTGAAACACCCTGTATCATAATGTACTATATGCAACTATATGTAACATTTCGATGGAGGCGGAATGCTAAAACACCTGCGTACTTAGATTTAGGTGCACGTTAAAGAACCGCTCGTGGTCCAAATTATTTCGGAGTCCCCCCCTACGGCGTGCCTCATAATAAAATAGTGGTTTTGGCGCGTAGAACCTCATATCTTTTTTGTTTGCGCGTGACAACGTCGCAATTCACACCGCTACGAAGCTATACGGACTAACGTCTTTTAAACAAAGGTGCATGCGAATGCTACAGTAGGTCCCCAAAGATTCTGTTATTATAAAGAAGAATCAGTCCGTTTGAAATATTTATAAACAGGGATTTAAACTTTGGTTCGTTGACGGTAAGAGGCTTGTTTATAGTGGTCTAGTTTTTCATAACATGCTTCAGGCTCCAAAGTACTTCATTCTACAGTAATATTGACACGTGTACTTATCTTTATCGGGCGACCACGTTTCGCCGCCTAACGAATGTAATCGCACAGCGCGGGACGCGCCTGCATGTATCCGAAGTTTCTGGAAAGTTATCGATGCTTCTATCCGGCTGTCTGTTGTAGCCGAGCGTTGTGTTATCTGATTTCATCGCGTGACGCGAATGGTGTAGAACTTTGTGGAAAGCACGCGGGTCCGAACGATTAGTCTGGAACATTCGACGACTGCTGTATAAAAGCGGACGCGCTTGACCCGCAGATCAGATTTTCGACGATCGCCGACTGTGTTCGCCGCTTTCGTTGTGCTATAAGTGTAGCCTGTTTTTGTGGGCACAGGTTCGCCCAATAAAACTCTCGTTTCGTTAATCACAGTATTGCTACTGTGTTCTTGAACGTCACCACCACGTGACAATATTTAGCAGTATAACACTAAAACAAAATAAATTGGACGCTTTCGCACTTGGAGAAGAATTTAGAAAAAGCAGGAGCTCAATATGGTGAGAGATGGCGAACAAAGGAGCCGACAACCATAGAAGCTATCTATTATACAAAAGGGGTATGTCTGCCTGCCGAGGAGCATTAAATTTTTTTTATATTCTTGATTACTTTTTCTCCGTATACGAAAAAGAGCCAATATATATACAACGCGTCACCCAAAAAAGACCAGTTCAGTTGCTCAAATTTTTCTGTGAGTTTAGTAGCTGACAACTTCCTTGCTATGATGTATCGCTAAAATTATTCGAATAACAAGTGCGCGTATGATGTTTTGTCACAGCGACACACCAACATGCTTCGCGTGGTAAAATGGTACCATGATATGCTGTTAACTTCCAATGTGCCCCACCAGTCACGCATCTTATAACTACGGCAACTTACCGAACCTGGCTTTCGGTACGCCTCTGAGATCACTCAGCGAACCTGCTGGAAGAAATATGTTAAATGAAAGTGACGGAGATATCACTAAAAAAAAGAACAAGCAGTCACTACGCAAAAATTACAATGATCAGATGAGCTTGGGGTTAACAGCAGCAAAACTGCAGTTTTAACCATTTATATTTGCTTACGAAACAAGAAACGGGACTGATCGCCTTGTCTAATCATTCACGACAATGTGCTCCCATCCAGTTATTATTTTGTGTTGTTCCTGTAATGTGTGCGTTTCACTGGGATGATCTACTGCATCTCCTAACTCCCAGAGACAAATATTTGTATTATAAGAACACGAGACTTCGGATTTGTCTCAAGCTGTTCAAATGGCTATGGCCCACAGCAGACCGAAGCAAATAGACTTGTTCACAAATTTTCCGACAGGCTGAGCATAAACTCTAGCCATAGAGACAAGTGTATTCCACCAGTCACTTATACAGAATATAGTGTGTAAATTATTATTACGAAGGAAGGGTCTGAGAGGCTGCCCTTCATGCCTTAAAACAATTGAACGACCGATTGTGTCTACAGACAAATGCATTAGACGCCATGACTGGAGATCGGCATATTTGCCTGAAACCGTAGACATGTTCCGATTTTCTCCTCTAAAGGGCGTTTGCACTGCTTTCGGCTAGGCGTCTTTTGAGACGAGGGTATGCAAGCACCTTCGACACAGAGCTGAAATACGTACTATCGGCGTCAAATGAAAGTTGAACAGCGGAGCGCGTGGACCAAGCATAAGTGAAGTTATAGTGCGCGCCGTCCAGTCATCACCATTGACAGGCGCGCACATCCGGTTTGGCCGCACTGCGCGATCCCCCTCTAGTGAGATAATGACGCTTCTGTTCTGGTTCTTACATTTGGAAGGGAGAAAATGAAAAATAAAAATGAAGCTAGAATATTGCAGTTTACGGCGAGTCTTATCGCACAGATCGCCGAAACAACAAGCGCTGTCGGCGCGAACAGCGGTGCGCGTTGTGCAATTTGCACCGTCATCGCAAGGTAGATTCGCCCGCGTGGTTTGCAGCTTGCGCGCCACATTCGCTCTTTCGATCGGCAAACTTGCGCTGCGCGGTATCGCTGGCAGCCGCGACGGCGGCCGGCATGCCGAGCGCGTTTGGCCGTTTGACATGGTTTCCCTCCCAAACCTCGCGCAGTGCGGCCAAACCGGATGTGCGCGCCTGTCAATGGTGATGACTGGACGGCGCGCACTATATCTTCACTTATGCTTGGTCCACGCGCTCCACTGTTCAACTTTCATTTGACGCCGATAGTACACCTTGATCAAAGGCAAACTTTCATTTACCAATATCTCCCAACGTGGTTTTACCAATATCTCCCAACGTGGCAGAATGCAGCTGCGATTATCACTTCGATACTTGCACACATTCAAAAAAAGGAGTCTACTAGACACCTCGCGACCTGCACCGTTGTATAGCTAAAGTGAAGGCGTACAAAGAGCTTCTTGAAGCACTCGCTCGAATTTTCTGACAAACATTCACATTTCCAATATGCGAAGGCCTCGACATTCGTGGCACCTTGGCAAGCCTTCTGTGCATTTTCCATGTGCCGCCGCATTTCGTCGTCTCGGGCCTGATTCTTTTCGCTGCTTTTCTACGCACATTGCCACACGCACCAAGAAGTGTATTCTCTTTCAGTGAGGACACGGGGCCTGGTACACAGTTAAGCGAGAATGCCTCCGCAATAGGCGGGATTTATTACAAGGAGGAACCTTGTTTTCACCCGCCGTGGTTGCTCAGTGGCTATGGTGTTAGGCTGCTGAGCACGAGGTCGCGGGATTGAATCCCGGCCACGGCGGCCGCATTTCGATGGGGGCGAAATGCGAAAACATCCGTGTACTTAGATTTAGGTGCACGTTAAAGAACCCCAGGTGGTCGAAATTTCCGAAGTCCTCCACTACGGTGTGCCTCATAATCAGAAAGTGGTTTTGGCACGTAAAACCCCATAATTTCAACCTTGTTTTGATACTCGAACAACATTTACTCATGCATGTAAGCACAGCAAAGATCATCAGCAGTCACTTTTTGAAACTACCTCGTTGTCACTTATATTTGGCACCATCGCCATATCGTATATTAGGGTGAGGGAGACTGACACTGCGTATCTCTTCACTGCGTCCCCGGATTAAGTAGATTGATCCGAGGTCGAAGTCGATTGGCTATAGATGACCTGAGACGGTATCGCTTTCCTGCTTCAAGAATGGTGCGATCGTCCTACCTTCATATCAGGGTGACTTACCGATTCTGACTGGCAGTACAGGTAAGTTCTCCGTCCGTCTTCAGTACGTGTGCACGTGAGAAAATAACAGGCTCTCCCGTGTCCATTAGCATGACCCAATACACTTAGTATACATAAGGCCTGCCCCAACGCATAGCAGAAAGCTGGTGCGTCACCATTATTGGTGATGCGCCCAACTGGGATTACGCCAGCATCTGGTCAAGTGCAGTCAAGAACGGATTGACTGGGGGTTACTTCCAAGGATGAACTAGCATAGAAAATGACGCTATTCGGCAGCAGGGAAATAATTCAGACACAATTGCTCTTGGTGCCTGCGCTAGTTTATTTACTGACATCGAACGGACTCGCCCAGAATGTAACCGACCATAATTTAGTAAACTCGACCGGAAAAAGCTAATAATGCGCTTACCGCCACAATTCGCTTCGACAAGTGCATATTTCACGTTTTAAAAAGCTGGTCAATAATTCTGGTAAGGAACAATGATTTTCGCAGTGTCGGCGTGACCACAACTGCCATGTTTATAATAACGTGCACAGTAAAAGGGGAGCGTATAAAACGCGCAATAAAACCACGATTGCTTACCTGCCAAAAGAATCGTAAGTACAATCGCCCTCGATGGCATTATAGCTTGTTGCTCTTGCTTCGGGCTTTTTACTTGAAACTCCGCTTTTGGTGTGAGTGCACTTCCAACAGTGTTCACAGAACGCAGCGCCTGAAGCAATGCGGTTCACTTCTAGCAATTCGTACTTTGCGCATCCAGAAGCGATACACTGAGAAGCGCCATATAAACTCGGGCGACTGCACGTATTTTTCTTGTTTTCTATTCTAAGCGGAGCCGCAGCTGCCGGTTCTTGTTAATATACATCGTAAACACCTCTTATTGTACCTAGGGCGTGCTTTGGGATGTTTGAAAGGTTCTCTATTAGCTGTCACTGGAAACTTTCCGCCTTGCCACACTGAATGAGCCTTTTCAGAATGCTCACTTGCGGCTGTCTGTACACTCTTCTGTACAATCTGTCTGCACAATCTTGCGGCTGTCTGTACACTTCAATTTTCTTTATGAACCCCGTATTTACGATCGGCACGCATACGAGCTGCTTCATAAATAGTGTATTGTGTGGGAACAGCTGCCTGTCCACCGGCTTCTGAAAAATAACCTCTGCTACGTGTTAGTGCATTTTGAAGTAGCTGTCGGGAGTTGATCAGGGTGAATTGCCATTGAAAATACTTGTAGTTTCTGTGTAGACGGGGATGGTAATGTGGACAACTTCATCAAACTCCAGATATCAGTTAAGAAGGCAGCTACACGTGCCTGCAGAATCCTTATGCTCCGTCATCACTGCAGCACTTGAGCATAGAACTCACAAATGTGTTACGCAAAGGCATTATTTATGTGCAATAATTTATTGTAAACTTACCGCGCAGTACAACAATGAAATAGATAGTAATCTGAAGCAACAAGTATTTCTACTGAGCACGTGCGTCAAAATACCCATAGTGTAAATAACCATAGCCAAACTTTATGAGCCTAAATCGCAAACAGGTGAAATGCATGCGCCTGCAGATGCTTGACATGGACGTACAGCGTGCTGACATTAAAAAGACACTAGTTGAAAAAAACCATTAAACCACTTCAGATTGGTCAAGTACTGTATAAAAAGCTTTTTTATTACGAACCGATATTTAGCTACCTCTCCGGGCTTTTCTCGTCTTGTCGGGCGTAGGACAGCCTCCGTGCCGCGCCTGCATCCCCATCCCCGCCGCTGGCGATTCGGCAGTGAGCAGGTGTTTCGCCAGTGGCGTCATGCGTTGTCTCCTCTCTTACACATCAGATGGCGCGTCTCGCTTATCATCGCGTGTTCTACGCCAGATGTCGCTAGCGTACCTCCACTCGTTCTATATAGACAAACTTCATTTTTATAAACAAGGTATGCCTATGACGTCACTCGCGCTCAGGCACAAGGGCCCAATAAAAGAAGGTACGCGTTTTGCTATTTCTCGAAGACCCACTTTAATTCAAGAGCACAAGAGTCTGCGGCATACCTAGCTTTCCTCAACGACAATAAAACGCTCCTAACCAATACTAACCAATACAATCACCCACCTGCCAGAAGCCACAGGTTCGCAATAGGCAAACGTTAGGCAGCTGTATGTATGACGTCATAGCCTGGAGCAAGTCTATGCGCGGCGCCAACTAAATGTTCGCCGCCTAGCGGCCACGCCGAGAACCAGCCGATGTTGAGGTCCGTTCTATTCGGCTGCACCACTTGAACCCAGTTTACGATTCCGCACTTTTGCAGAACCAGTTCAGTGGTGCAGCTGCAGCGTGACATTAGCGCCACGGAGAAACGAATGCCAAGATGCAGCTGTTGTACAGGTCTTCTGCGTCGTGTCGCGTGTTGTTTACGTGCCGGTGAACTTGCATGGAACTTGTGTTACTTGTGTGGCGCTGTTTGCGGTTGTCTTAGAAAAACATTGGTCAGATTTCTTTTTCTTGTGTATGTGTGTATGTGTGTGTATCGTTGCTGCACTGAATGGGCCTTTGGACTCGGACAGTGAGGAGGAGTTGGATGACTTGGTCGCAATGTTGGCCGCAAAGCTGGTGAGGAAAGACAGAAATCGTATCGATTTCGGTCTTTCTCCCACGGTGCCATCAAGACGCCGTTGGCAGCTATTTTGATTTTGCGTTTAAGCGGCTCTTCCGACTGTCACGCGACACCTTTAACTGTCTTGCAGACCGCTATTAATCACCTCCGTTCTTCCCAGAAGCTCGCGAGGGGTGCGTGCGAATGAGTGCCGAAAAAAAAAAAAAAAACGTCTCTCATCGTTGGCAGCTATCTCGGGAACCAGCGCAGCATGTACTCAACTGCAGACAGATTTGATGTATCAGAGTCATTTGGGCACGCATGCATTGAGAGGGTGCTCAAAATTTTACATAGCATGAGTGAAGAAGTGATCGCGTGGCCGGACAAGCAAGAATAAGAACGTAGCAAGGGTGGCTTATTAATAAAGAGCGCTGGGAAAGGGCCACGAAACATCGTTGGCTGCGTGCACGGAAAGCACATGGAGTTAAACACCTCGAACGAATCCCCGCACTCGTACTTCAACAGAAAGAAGTTTCCTTCATTGATCGGACAGGGCTTATGCAACCGTGAGAACAGGTTCATAGATCTTCTCGTGGGATTTGTCGGCCCGGCGCACGACGTCAGGGTGCTCCGCGAAGGCTCCATCCCCTTTTTTGAAGTTCCAGCGACAAATGCAGTGATGGCTATATCCTGGGGGATTCAGCCTATCCTTTGCTACCGTGGCTTGTGCCGCCTTACTAGAATACACAGCGAAGCTTCCCCGCCTCGAAAAGGGAATATTCCCCGCAGCGAGTTGCCATTGAGGTAACGTTTGAACGACTTAAGGAACGATTTCGCAGGCTGCATTTGGTGGACGCGGCCAGCGTCAAGCAGTGCTGCCTGATAATCATGGGAACATGTGTCCTGCGCAACCTAGGCAATGAGGAGAGAGATTTCTTCGAAGAGCTGCAGGAACCCCCAGATCTGTAAGAGGTTGGAAATGATGAGGACAGTAACCTTGTTGTTGACCATAATTGTTGGCTAATTGTCCAGAAGCATCGCTAAAGCAAAGAAAATAGACTTTGAGATAATATATGTATGTGAAAGATAAAGAATCGGCACGTTTGGGGACTGTAGGTCCCAGGCTACTGCGTTTGGTTGTTTTGCGTTATCTGATGATAACACACAATACGCACACACCCAAGTTTCAGTGTTTTTCTTAGGAATTTTTATTCTGAGGCCGTTGAGTAAACTTTCTCAACAGCTGTTACGAGCGGCTTCAACAAGGAATTTGTTCGTTTTCAAAGTGGTCGACCCGCTCTTCCTAGGCCTCCTGCAATTCAGTTAACATCGCTTGCGGTGATGTGCCGTCCTTGTTCTTCCTTTTTTTCAGCCAAGACATTACTTGGTTCTGGGCTGAAAAGTGCAGCTGATGCAGGTCATGGAAAGAGTTTGACCACTGACGATGCTCCTGGCTCCATGTATAGTCATCATTGCTGTCATCAGCATCAGAAGACTTGCTGAAAAACAATGTGCAATATTAATGGGGATAATTAAACTTCACTAAAATTTAGACAACTGCACCTGCTGTCTTTTTATATTATCGCTCCAGGCGTCATGAGGACAGCAGGAGTGATTTGATGCTAATTTTCGAGCACTTCAGTTAGCTCACTAAGAAGAAAAGAATCAGTTGGAAAATACAAAAGCCCGAGACTGTACGCAATGGTCGACAGCACTCACTCTTCGTGTTCGCAAATAGCCCTCGAGTGTCCCGATCAATTGCATTTTGTTTTCGTCTTTTTGTAGGGTCTTTCTAGATTTTTACAATTATTCTGAACCTGAAGTTGAACAAGCACACCTGCGAACTCAGTGAAGATCATCTCAACGATCGCTTGCCACATGTCTTTTTTCGTCCTGCGAAAAAAAAGTATTGGCTTAAAAATTGGCACTTCCAACACATTGAAAGCTGGTGAGATACGCTCACAAATACTTAAGCAAACAAAGTTGATATATAACGTTTTGTTGTTAACACTTCAATGAGAAAGAAAATGAAACTTGCTTAACGCTGCCTTCCTTTCCGACGAGAGGGTTAAATTTCATATATTTTGAAATGACGAACCAGGTCCTCTGAGCACTCCAAAGTACGGCCTCGGGGGATCCGAATCGCTCCTCGATCAATGCAGCGCAGTGGCCCGCAGGTGGTTCCTCAATGGCGAGTGATGCCGCTGAAGCGGCTTCGGGGTTACCAGATGACGGTGGCAGGGCGTCAGTACCAGATTCTGGAAAAATCGCAGTAATGACCGTCCAATCTGGGACAGAAGATGGTACGGCATTAAGTTTTAGGAGAGTCTTCACTCTGGGCTAGCGTATTCGAAGCTTTACACGCGTGCTCAGTGGTATAGAGGGGTGACTTGTCGACCTACACACTCAGGCGAGCTTGCTGTAACTCAGTACAACTTAACGCTAGAGTTCTTTTTCTTTCGTCGGCAACCACATTTAAAATTTTGTGCATGGTACTAGGCACTTGCTATTCCCTCCGCCTGTGTTGCACAGGAAACAAAGCGCGATAAATTTCCGGATCAGAATGACATGCATATTGTACACTTCAGTAGTGGCATATTGACAAACAGGCACACTCCTATAGCTTTACGTCGTGTTCGCCAATATTCACAGGCGCTGACAGCTGAACTGGAAGAGCCGAAAACGAAAAATTGACCACACGTGACCAAAATGGGTTAAAATACCTGGAGTTCTATACACAAAACCATCGCCGAGTGGAGCGCGGGTTCCATCCTCTCTCACTACAGGAGTAACCTGTGTTCGAATCCTGTCGACAGGTACAAAAAGCGCGGACAGGTCGTTCTCTGACATCGTCTGCTCTCAAGTAGAGCGTCTGCAAGATGGTGAGCCATGGGCGCACCAACGTGGCCCCACCGGCAGAGCAGGCTCCGAAAATTTCTGAATCAATGGTGCACCTCTGCTTCACTTTTTTTGAAACGAACCCCAGGTTGCAGGGGTCGCTAGGCAGCAGCGCTAAAATGAATGGCAAGGGGCGGCACCACGTGAACTGGTTCAAGCGATGCAACTGAACCGAATGGACCCTAGGTTCAGCCGCAGGTTCTCACATTTCAACGTGAGCTGCAACGTTGCCTCGTAATTCTCAAATCGTCGTGATGCCGCCGCACACAAGCCCGAAAAGAAAAAATCGGATGTCGAAAGCATTTTGCTGTCTGCCATTATGATGTGTCATCGCGGTGTAAAGACAGCAATTAATCAGTTTATCGTTTCCTGAAAGTAGCAGACGACGCACAACGGAGAGCGACATAGAAAAGAAACTTGCGCATTGAGACAGGTGTCAGGTGACTGACACTGTGCTGGTTTGTTCGAAACACTTCCCTCGGGACTTCTTTATTCCGGGCTTGTAGACCATTGCTTTCTTTTCATATATTTAAATATGCTGCTGGCGCTTCAAATTGCGGAATGTACTTTGTTTAGGCAGGCGCTTTAATAAGTTATGGAAGTACGCTTCAGCTACATCTGGTTTGGTTAGTTAAGTTTTCTAACCCAGTATTACTGTCGCTAATGCCTGAAGCAGCAGGAATATTCTCGCTAATGCACTTCTGCCCGCAGACACCAGCAGCAGGAACGATAACTAGCTCGGAAGGCCTGAAGTGGATCGTGACACATGTTATGCCGCGAGGCGACATATCGTTTTGTTAGCATGCTTTAGTTTAGCGGTGCAAGCAGAAGGTGCTGTCATTCAGCGCGGTTAGTTGTCAGTTTATTCGCTCGCGAGAAATTTAAACGTGCTCGTTCCAGATTTGGAGCATTCCGGCTGGCCACAGCGTCGCTGGTTTGCGTTCCGGCACCGGGCACCCAGCGAACATTGTAAAATAATTTACACCCTAAAAAGTGAGAAAGGATGTAAATGTGTCTATAACTCACACCCTTAGGGTGTTATCTATATAACGGACACCCTAAGGGTGTGAGTTGCAGGCACATTTACACCCTTTTTCACTTTTTAGTGCGTAAATTATTTTACAGTGAACTTCCACTAGAACTGGTTCGATTCGTTTCCTAGTCATCCATTCACACAAATACAAGTGACATTGCTCAAAAGAAAACCCTCGATAACTTTCGGAACTCAATTGGATGAAACGAAACTTGGTCCGATTGGTTATTTACTTCTCACGTTTCACCGGGGTTTGATGATTTCTACGGGTGGCAGGTGTCTGCAGTGTTCCCGTGAAGCCTGGACCCTAAGTCGAACACTGCGTACTGAAAGCACGAACAAGCGCCAGTCATCGGACGCAGACTACCTCCTCAAGCGAATCAGGTAACTATAAAAAGAATTGTGCACCGGGACCCACAAACGGAACTCATTTGTTTTAGTGCGAAAGCGCGGCTAGCCTATACCAACCTGGATTTCGCCTTCTTTCCACACATACGCCCGCGTGCGCATGTGTGAAATAAATACAGAAAGTGAATAGGGATTGTCGTCGGAAATGTCTAAAGATATTCGTCGCGCCGAGCGCAGCGAACAACAGCGAGCTCAGCGACAGCGGCAGCGGAAGTCGACCGACGAAGATGATGTGACCAAGCGATTGCGACTGCAGCAACAAAGAAGACAATTCATATGGTGTCTAAACGTGCCAACAAGATTGCCTAATTAATATTTCCCATTTCCCATGATTGACATTTTTACATTTCAATAAATTACGAATTTAGAAAATTCGAATAGCAATAACACAAATTTACAGTTATAATATTATTAATCTAATTATTCAAAATTTAACTTACTTATTTTTTAGGTCTACCCTTTATTTTACGTATTTTTAAGTTCATGTTACTATTCCTATCTATGCAAAGCTGACTAACTTGTAGTACACTACTTAATTTCATTGATTTCGGTTTCCTTCTCGCCCTCGATTATTAATTTATATTCCTTTGTTTCTAAATTATTTGACAAAATCATATTTCTTTCAAAAATCATAATTTCGTGGCCTATGCCCCACAGTGGGTTTGTGCCATTGAATAAGGCATCATCATCGTAATCATCATCGAAGCTGCCGAAGAACGACAGAAGCGATTGGAGAATGACAGATTGCACAAACGTACCAAGCACGCTGCCGAAACGGATGAACAGCGACCGACTCAATTAGCTGCGGGCTTTGCATACCAGCATCGCAAAGTGCGTGAACATCTGTCTTTGGCAACGGCTATGACGGCCATCTTAAAACGGGACTTCTTCGACAGCCCGTATGGCTTTGTGTGTTCTGCGTGTGACAGACTATGGCACGGACTTGGACTGCGTCACGGTTCCCATCTACGCGGCCTTGGCTTTAGCCTTTCGCGACGTTGAATCTTCTTCGTCTAAGGCGTGTAGAACGTGTTGGTCTTCGCTCGCCTCTGTGAGCAATGGGTATAAATATCTGCCGAACCCTGCTCATCTCGCAACGCTTAACTGTATAGCGGAGCGCATGATTTCCCCTCGCATACCCTTCATGGGAGTGGTACGAAGGCTGCTCTACAACAGTGGTCAGTATGGTGCGAACCCCGTAAACGGTCTTTGTGCTAGTCTGCAATTCTCCGCCTCCTGTTTCCATCGACCTAGGGAGAACAAGTTGGCTGCTACAGCTAGCTTGATACAGCTTGAACAAGCTAGAAGCAGCTAGGGCTATGGAAGCTATAGTTTAGACACCTTCAAAATGGTTACCACTTGATGTCTCCAAGCCATACGCTTTTTAGCCATTGTGAATATCAATTACTTAGAAAAAGTGTCAAAATTTCGAAGGCATTGCCACGGAGGATCCAGAGAAGCCTCAACAAATATTTTTTCTTTTGGGGGGAGGGGGGGGGGGGGCGTGCGCTCGCCAATACATAGAGTAAACGGGGGGTGGGGGGCGACACGGTCAATTTTTTAAGCGCGGAAGTTGCCGGTATACTACGGGAAAAGGTCAGGGGATAGTTGCGTTGACAGGTCATAGAGTCCCCCTGCAGCGTAATCAGCACCAAAAATGGAGCACGCGAGAACCGATTCTTCGTAGATTTCCTGCGCACGTTGTGAAGCGCCCACATTCGCCGGTTTAAATCTGGCGCCATATTGATAGCATCTGCAACTTGCAGTCCGCAAAGGGGGCGTGTAAATTAATATGAGCATAAAGAGCAGGTAAACAAATAAAACGTAGTCTGTTCAAAAAACATCTGTGTTATAAAGTTGTTTTAAAATAAAAATATTTGAGCATTAGACAGCTTTATTCAAGCGCAGCGCCGTAGCGAAAATGGCGCCACATGCAACGGTGCCGCTTCGCGCTCTTTTCTGCCGATTTTGAAACTTCAGCAGCGGTGGCGGCGGTTCGTTCGTGCTGTTCGCTTGCGTAATCTGGTACGGGTTTTTGAGTGGAGAACTTCGGATCGTGTTCGCAAGAAAGGCAACAAAAACATCCCTTTATTTCGGTTCGATAAATGATTATATGATTGAAGGGTTCCTACTTTGTTGGAAATCATTTGTACCCGCGCCAAAGCGGGCAAGCTAAGCGCACTTACGGGGAGTGCACTTCGGAACTTTGAGTGACACTTTAGGTCACGCGGTGCTAAACGGGAAAACAGAGCGCGCTCGCAATAAAATGAAATAAAAAAGCAATGGCGACAGAATAAGGGCGCGTTTTTTGAAGATGTACATTAGAAAAAAAAAACCTATAAATTTATTGTTTTAGGTTGTATTATAAATAAAAAAACTTAATCTGTATTTTCTCAACAAAAAACAAAAGAAAAACGAGAACCTTTTTATTATAACAGTGTTGCAAGACAATGCCGGCCAAGACGAATGCCTAGCCAATCCAGAACAGCATGGTGGTGTGCGACGAGGCGGTATTTGCATAGTTTCCTACAATATACTAGAGGAAACTTTGGCGCTGCAAACGTTGAGCCACCATGGGAATGGTGCGAAGTACATGGATTTGTCTGATCTTCATGCTTATGGATTCAGAAGTTCTTGTGGATTCCTTTATTACGCTTTGTATGCCTTCATTGCCGTAAATTTCAAAGCAATCTATACTTTTCTAAGTTCAGAAGACGCTGCGAACGTGCACAATCACTACTAATTGCAACGGTTCAGCATGTCGAACTGCCCAAATCGAAACGCGCCAAGCGTCTCAAAGCACTGGCTTGCCCACGATAAATTTAGAAGGGCGTTATATGTCGCTTGCCGGTGCATGCGTCCGTGGCGTAATGGTTTCAGTATCGGGTGTCTGTATTAGATAATGTTTATTCCATCCTTTATTACGCAGCACATTTCTGAAAATGACGAGTTTACAAAGTTACGAATCCGTTTGAAGCCAGAAGGACGAGGTTTAGGCAAATCCATGTACTTCTCACAATTCCCATGCTGGCTCAACCACGTGTACTTATCGCTCAACACGTGTACTTATCTTTATCGGGCGACCACGTTTCGCCGCCTAACAAATGTTATCGCACAGCGCAGGACGCGCCTGCATGTATCCGAAGTTTCTGGAAAGTTATCGATGCTTCTATCCGGCTGTCTGTTGTCGCCGAACCTTGTGTTATCAGATTTCATCGCGTGACGCGAATGGTGTAGAACTTTGTGGAAGGCACGCGGGTCCCAAGGATTAGTCTGGAACGTTCGACGACTGCTGTATAAAAGCCGACGCGCTTGGCCCGCTGATCAGATTTTCGACGATCGCCGAGCGTGTTCGCCCCTATCGTTGTGTTATAAGTGTAGCCTGTTTTTGTGGGCACAGGTTCGCCCAATAAAAGTTAGTTTTGTCTTACACAGTATTGCTAGTGTGTTCTTGAACGTCACCACCACATGACAATATGTCGCTTGCCGGCGCATGCGTCCGTGGCGTAATGGTTTCAGTATCGGGTGTCTGTATTAGATAATGTTTATTCCATCCTTTATTACGCAGCACATTTCTGCAAATGACGCGTTTACAAAGTTACGAATCCATTTGAAGCCAGAAGGACGAAGTTTAGGCAAATCCATGTACTTCTCACAATTCCCATGCTGGCTCAACCGATCCCATTGCAGCTCCCGTAGGCACACACTCTTCACTCTTAAAACGGTTGCACCCTTTGGGGTGTATATTTGTCCCACAACAATAATCGTCATCTGCCTTGCTTGCGTTTCCTTTCTTGAAACTCGGCGCTCGCTACTTTCCTGTCGAGAATGCTGCGTCACACTGATAACGCGCATGCCGTTCGTGACTGGGAAGTACCGGGCTCGCAGCGTTAAAGAAAGGAAACGCGGGCAAGACAGATGACGATTGTTG
This sequence comes from Dermacentor andersoni, assembly GCF_023375885.2. Taxonomy (NCBI): domain Eukaryota; kingdom Metazoa; phylum Arthropoda; class Arachnida; order Ixodida; family Ixodidae; genus Dermacentor; species Dermacentor andersoni. Next base: position 314,446,647 of record NC_092814.1, on the reverse strand, counting down.
TTGTGGGACAAGATACGCCCCAAAGGGTGTAAATTTTTTAAGAGTGTTAGGCAAAAGTACACCCTTTGGGGTGTATATCTGCCACACAACGATAATCATCATCTGCCTTGCTGGCGTTTCCTTTCTTGAAAACGCCGCGCCCGCTACTTTCCTGTCGGAAATGCTATGTCATGCTGATAATGCGCATGCCGTTCGTTACTGGGAAGTACCGGGCTCGCCGCGTAACAGAAAGGAAATGCGGACAAGGCAGATGACGATTATTGTTGTGTGGCAAAAGGGTGTAATTTTGCTTAAGAGTGCATTGCCAGAGTTCCCTCTACTAATTATTGTATGAAACTCTATGGGCATTTGATCCTGCTGGAACAGATTATGAGCGAGTTCTGTTCTAATTCTTTTGTTAAAAGCTGTTCAACAACTAAAATGAACTTATGCGTCCTTTGTCCTTTTTTTATGCATTACATTTTGTACCATTTAAACCGCAAGCGGTGAGGCAACGCACTCGGCCAGGAAAGCGTGTTCCGTTAACGCACTCCGACCGGAGTGCAGTCTTCTACAAGTGACACTCTACTTGCGACGTTAAGATTTGGTAAAGTGAATTTAAACCGAGTGACACCGTAAGTGCACTTGCCCATTTGACAGGGGTATTTCACGATTTGAACGAAATGAACTTGTTTTAACATTGTCGCGTTCATGCAGTTATTGACGAAGACAGTTTCAGATTGCGAGATATTTTTTATTTTGGTTAGCAGCATTTCTTTTCTTTTGACTCTGAAACTGGAATATGGTACTGGCTTTGAGGCTACGACGGCAGCTTTGTAATTCTGTTACTGACTCGACATGCAGTTGCGATACTATATTACAGCGAAGGTATATATGGCAAGTCAATTCGTCTGTCCGCCTGCCCGTCGCCTGTAGCCGAAAACTCCTCTGGCGCAACCCCATGCGCATGCGCAAAAAAAAGAAGAGAGAAAGAGAGGCACGTGATTAGCCAACGCCACCTAGATAGCACAAGGCCTGTTTACTCCGTTCCATTATATATATATACGTCACGCTACCTGGCCCGAAATTTCCATTGACAAGACTGGCGTGATGAAAGTGGTGACGTCATAATCACTACTGCCTACTTGGGAGTATACCCATTAGATTCTATGGCACTCGGACCAGGTAACATGACCTCATGGATCGCAGTGAAAAGGCCTCGTGCTATCTCGGTGGTGTTGGCTCACCTACGCCAGTAGTGACGTCGTTGCTCGGTGCCGCAGCAGCAGTTTCTTTCCGGCTCCGAAATGGGTAGGCCCCGCGTCATACGCACTCCTTAGGAGCAGGCAGCTTTTGATCAACAAGGGCGCGAGCAGAACCAGGAACGAGCTCTTCCACGCCGTGCCGATGCTGCAGCCCAGGCACAAGAACACGCTCGTGCAGCCGAGCGCAAGCAGCAACTGCGTACCGAGGATCCGGCAGCTTATACTAAGCCGTCCTTTAATGAACCGTCGGGATTAATCCAGTGATAAACACCGGGGCCGGACGTTTCAGCTTCGCTGGTTAACCATCTGTACGGAGTGCTTGGGCTGTGCTTTCATCCATATGGCCACGCGACGTGGTAGCCCAGTGGCTACGGCATGCGCTGCTAAGCTCGATGTCGCTGATTCGACAACGGAGGCGGCGGCCGAATTTCGATGGGGGCGAAATGCGAAAACGCTCGCCTGTACTTAAATTCAAGTACACGTTAAAGAACCCCAGGTGGCAAAATTAATCCGGAATTCTCCACTACGGCGTGCCTGATAAACATCGTTGGTTTTGGCACGTAAAATGCCAGAATTTAATTTTTTCATCCCTATGCATTTTGCAGATTGCGTAAATAACTCTCGGGCTGCCCGATTACACACTAAAAATAAGCAAAACCAGAAAAATATTGCTTGAACACCTTTCGTTGACTTCCCAAATCGGGAAAAAGGTAACTGCTAAAGGCCCCACATTTAGCTTATGGAAGTGTGTCCGCTCCACTATTAGGTATGAGGGCAATGAACATAATACCAACGGCTGGCAACAAACAAATGCGGTCGCCGAAGGTAACAGCCGCCTGAAGCTGAGGCGTCTTTTTTACATTGATAACAGTAAAGAGCACAAGTTTATGATGCTGTTTCAAGGGAAGCCACAAGGGAGTAAAACAAAATCAGCAGCGAGCACCTGATAAGCATACATATGCAACATTTCATGAAAATCTAACTTGTAAAGTGGTTCAAAAACCTGACGGTCACTGCAAGCTATTTTGAGTGTAAAAAAATTATCACATTTACACATTCGCCAACTTCAAGGTTAAGAAATTTAGCACTGTGTGACTCGTTCCAATGTTACTGTGTGAAATGTAAAAAGAAGCCTATCCGCAAATCATGGTTAACGTTAAATTACTTTTACGAGCATTGTTTTGGTTGAATGCGTATACATTTATAAAAAAAAATGTTTAAGTAGGATACGTTAAACCACAGTTGGCTTTTATTCAGTTTTTCTTAATAGTTCCTGCGCTGCGCTATACTATGTGACTGTCGAGACAGCTGTGTCGCTTGCAGTGTTGTCACAGAGTAGTGCGTAGTCAGTATAGTCTGAATCTTTGCCCGTTTTTGTTGTTTCGAGTTTATGCATATTATGTTTTTTTTTTCGGAGCACTTGTCTTCACTAGGAGGTAAAATTTGAAATTCTTTGTAAGCTATCACTGTTGATATGACATTCTACCTTCCTCACTGCAAGACGAAAACCTTTCATGAAGCGTTTCATAGCTGTCATGGAAAGTGAGCTTGAAGTAATGTACGGTTAATTTGGCTGCAGAGAGAAAGCATTGACCTCAAATTTGAGATAAGAAACAAATCCAAAATAAGGTCCATTTTGTTTGTTGAATAGTGAGCTATCACATTTAAACGATTTCGTTTACATAAGCCAGTGCAGCTTAAGGCTGTTAATAGCCAATGTACTATAATTTTGCTGTTCTAATCTAAGTAGTCGTTTGTGCTACTTGTATCAGATGTTCAGTGTTTTCTCAATTTCAGAAGAAGCTAGGAACGACCCAACGTGAGCTAATATGTGGCCCCACTCTATCAAAACAGTGGCAGACCGGCTGACAAAACTACTGCTTGAGCGTCATCTGCACCTCAAAGGTAAATGTGATGCCTTTTATAACCTTAATTACATAAAATTCTTACTGTAGTTTCTGTGTTATAAAGGTTATAAACACGGATAAGGTGCCTCAGAAAAGCTGGCCTGACACCTGATCCTTGTTTACAACGTTTATACCACAGTGAACTACTCCATCTGTCCGCCCCATGTTTGATTTTGGATTTACTGCATTTTCTGACATATATGAAAGTAAGCTATGCTTGCATTTATTGGTGTGGAACCTCTACCTTTTTAATTTAGTTATAACTATGTCTGAGCTCTAGCTTGCCAAATTGCAATGCTTAAAGGCTGTCAGCATCGGGAAATAGAGCTTTATGTTGTGCTATTTGTCAGTAAGGTAATTGGCCTTATCCTTTTGAAATTTACAATATCCAATGGGAACTTGACATCAAAACAATGATCATAAGATTGTTTGTGCTGACGAGAGTATTTAATTTCTTTAGGAGTGTACCACAAAAATTTTTCTTCTTTTTAAAACAAGAATGGATAGCTGTCAACTCAGTAATTATGTTATGGAGCCTCAATTACCTAATTACCTACAACTACCTACAAAGTATTTAAATTTTCAAAACATCTTGTCCGTAAAACAGCACGTATTAGAACCTCAATGTAACGAAGTGTGTATGCGTGTTGAATGTAACGAAATTTCACTGCCTCCGCAAAGGAATGCTCAGACAATAAATGGAAACTTCCGCCGACGCAGGTGGTCAGATGATTGAATTACAAGCGGCTGTTGGCAAACGCACCTCTCTAATTGCGCGCCGCGCGACAAGAGCGACGGTCGAAGTGGAGCCGCATCGTGTTCCGTATAGAGTCTGAGTGCGATAAGATCCTATCGCCATAGAGTAACATAGTAAACGACAACAGTGGACACTTGAGCCGTTTCGCGGCCGAGCTATGGAGCTTCGCCGATTTCACTAGATGGCAGAGCACATCAAGAAAAATGCGGATGTGGCTGCGGTTGCGGCTAGCAGCTTGACAGGCGGCACGACAGTGGCACGACCCAAGACGTGCGGAGCCTAGTCAGGTCCCGTCGCCAGGCTCTTTCTGTAAAATGCGCCTGAGGATCGTTGTTGGATTCTTCTGCCAGCGTCTGGCATTACTGCTTCATCGCCGTTTCATGGTAAAGCCACAGCAAGTTCTTTTGCACGTTGTTAAAGACGTATTCTCTTCGTATTTCGTTATGTCACTGTTAGGCGCATTGGCGAGTGACGGCGGCCTTGAAGCCATAAACAGCTGCTGGCCATTTGCTACACTGACTTTCATTCCGCATTCTTTTTTATTTTTATGCGCAGCAGTGAAATGTGATGATAGCGATAACAGCGAGGCGACAGCGTCCGAGCTGCGAGGCACTTTCGGTACGATGACGAAGTTAGAAAATAAAATGGTTCTTTACGTTATGCGGGCGATGTTATGCGGTGCAGAGAGCTTTATGTCACGCGCAGCGACTTCTGAAAAAGTATGGTGCTCCACTTTTCAAAAGAAATGTAGCTATTTATAAAGCGGTACATGTGCAATATTTGCAGTATGGCAATAATGCGCGCTCTCTTAACCTCTGTAGCAGGCTATGTGCGCTCGAGCGTTGTTACCTGTTTTGCATTGGGCTGAAGATACGTGTTTTCATGTTATAATTGTGTATGGAGTCCTTACTGTAGAAAGTTTCTTTTCTTAGCATTTATAGCAGTGCTTCCTTTACCTTAGATCAGAAAAATATGCGGTACATGAAGGAACGCAGCATCTCCATTCTAAAGCCTTGAAGGCTCCAGTATTGCTTATACGAAAGAACGTAACGTCTACATTGAATAGCTTTGAAGCCTCCAGTATTGCTTACCCTCTGCCTGTCATTCTACGTATTGTAGGAATCTCCACTATTTCCTCAAAATGCATTCTACACCCAAAGAACATCATGCATGTTCAAGGGCAAATTTCCAAGTATCAGAATACGATTGCAAGGCTTCGAAGGCAGCAGGTGAAGACCCCCAACACAAAGTGTTTAATTGCAGCTGTTTAATGACGGACACACTGGCTTACACATTCGAGATGAGGATGTTGGTGCGTGCCCAATTATTTTTGTAGCCATTTTATTTTGGCATGCGACCGCTCACATAACTTTGCTACCTTAATTCACCCTCCTTGGCAGAAGTAAAAAAAAAAAGATCGTCATATTTTTTTCTTCTAAAACAATCCAATTTTGAGGAAATTAATTGCTGGCGTGTCTGTGCAGTTTTTTTTTTCATTATCTGGATAGTTGCAACACGTTTTGTATGTGTTTTGCATGTGTAAAGTTATTGCCATCCCACATTAATTTCTGACTATTCTCCATTATACCGGTGTCACACCAGCACTTTCGATCGCGATCAACTCCGATCCGGATCTAAATTCTCGACTCCGATTGGCTCCTTCGTCCAGCTTGCGCAGAAGAACCAATCGCGACCGAGAAATTCAAATCGAATTGGGCTTGATCGCGATTAAAAGTGCACCGTGGGAAACCCGTATTACTTGCGTTTCACAGTTTCCTTACCGTTTTCGTGTACCTGCCTCTTAGAATCTTGCTGCAATGAATTGTCTGCTATTTTCGTGTTCTTAGCTGTGCAGCAAGTTGATTTATATTTAAGGAACATGGCACATTTATTTACGATACTCCTTTTGGCATGAGTAACTAGACATACAATATCACAAGCGAAGGAGCTAGGTGGGCTAGGTGACAGCAGTGCCGGCAAGATGCTCACCCGAATATTTTTCTTCGTGCAGCTTCTCGATTGCCCGGCTGTTCCCGTTGAGTGCTGTGCTGCTCCCTTTGGCTGCAACATTTCTTCGTGTCCAGCTGGCCTCTGCTCTCAAGGTCGGCACGTGCAGTGCACTGACGATGCGCGTCTGAACTGCCCTATCACCTTGTGTGATAGCCCTGGCCCGTTCATCGGCGTATCTGGTGATGCCCTGCACGCCTTTGCCTACGCCTCGCTGGATCAGCCGGCTATCAACGGTCTCCGCGCTGCTATTACGTCATCTACCGAGGATATAAAAGCGTTGCACCCAGCACCCATCTTCAATGGGCCGGCAAGATGCTCACCCGAATATTTTTCTTCGTGCAGGTATGTTACCGCAAAGGCACTCATTGTCTTAGATCCGACGATAGGTTTCTACTGCTGTTCCTATGCCCACATGATGTTGTTTCCTGTTCTTCTCAATTGATGTATTGCTTGAGTCGCCTTCTGTTGAGCGGTGACGTGGAAGGGAACCCTGGCCCTCCAAAGAAAAATCCTGGTCTTCACCCTTCCCCCAAAATTCAAATGGCTTCGAGTAGCCTTACGAGAACCGCGGCAGCCGCTGCTTCCACGTCACACGCCGACGCTACGGCCGTTGATGCTAATGATGCTATGATTTCCAAAATGCTATCTCAACTGTTAGATGGGCAGAAGCGATTAGCTCGTGACATAGCCGACATAAAGTCATTCCAGAAAACTGTCGACGAGCGTTTCGAACGTCTCGATCCTCGTGTGACTGCGCTTGAGTCTTCTCCACCGGAAAAGTGCGGCGTCTTACGTGCTCAACTTGATTCCTTGACTGTTGCTGTGGCGCAGCTGAGTAAGAAAAATGATGACCTCGAAAATAGATCTCGTCGCAATAACTTAATCTTGTATGGCACTCCAGAAGACCCAAATGAAGATGGGGACGACTTATTAAACAAGGTGTCAAACGTCATCTCAGAGAAATTGTCGATCCAATGGCCAAGAATCGAACGCTGTCATAGGCTTGGTAGGGTACGCGAGGACCGTCCACGTCCTGTTATTCTGAGAATTTTGGACTAGTACGAGAAAATAACCATAATAAAGAACGTACACAAATTTAAAGACACTGACTACCATGCAACCGAAGACTTCTCCTTTAAAATTCGTGCACTCCGAAAAAAACTGGGAAGCGTCCCAGGTATATCGCAACAATGGCTCTGAGGTGAAGCTTCGCTTCAATTACATTCTCATTGATAAATCTCGGTACGTCTGGAACACTGATAAGGATGCCCTTGAGAAAGAGCACAGGCCGTCCCTCAAATGCACAGCCCGACATTCTACTACGCCTTCTGTTTGACGTCTTAAGCGCAGGCACGAAAAGCTCTCGATTATGAATATTAACGCTAGAAGCATTATAAACAAATTTCCTGACTTCTTGTCTCTTGTGTGTTCGCACTCCCCACATATTGTGGGCATTACGGAAACGTGGCTTCACAATGGCGTCCATGATTCTGAATTCACTCCCCAAGGCTATGTGGCGGTACGAGCGGATCGACAAAATAGCAAAGGCGGAGGGGTCACTCTTATCGTTCGATCTGACATCAAGTTCTCCGTTATGAAGGCGCCAGCAGAAATTGAATCTGTCTGGTGCAAAATTTTTCTTAATGAACAGTCCATTGTAATCGGCATTCTTTATCGACCGCCAGGTTCATCTGTCGATGTATTGCGCATCTTTAATGATTATTTGAACATGCAAACATTCAAACTGTGTAATCTTATTTTGATGGGCGATTTCAACGCTCCAGGTATCCATTGGCCATTGTTTACGTTTTCTGGTCGGGATACATCCATGTGTCAAGAATTGCTGAACATTTCCTTGTTCTTCGATCTAAAGCAAATTGTTAACGAAGCAACAAGAGGTGACTCGCTGCTTGACTTGGTCTTTCTCGGTTCAAATATTTATCAGTGTGGTTTTGAATGTGATATTGTTGATGGAATTTCGGACCACAAGGCTATGGTAGTTACTATTAACTGTCCTGTTTTGGCGCCGCTGTCGACTTTCACCACATTTCCTGATGTCGCTCGCGCTGACGATATTGCTATCACCGATTTTCTTGCTTCTTCTTTCGATGCATTTCACACGATTAGTCACATGGGTGACATCAACGAACTAGTCAGCAAATTTGAAACTATTGTCAATGACTGCATGCAACGTTTTGCTCCGCTAAAAACAAAGAAAAAGAACCTCAAAGTACCCTGGATGACACGTGATATCCTTCACGTATCACGCCGCGTTGGACGCCTCAGGCGCGTGAAGCGTTTATCAGATCCTGATAGTGGTATCAAGTTTCGTAGGGCAAAGGAAGAACTGCGAGTAATTACGAAATCGGCAAAAGATCGTTTTTTCAATGTCCAGTTAGGAAATCTTCTAAAAACTAATCCTCGCAAATTTTGGCGCTCTGTCTTGCCAACGGAGTCTACATCGGCATCTATAATCGTCAATGATGAAACAACTAATGATCCGTTAATAATAGCTGATGCTTTTAATGCCTACTTTAAATCTCTGTTTTCATCAGATACCCACGAAGTTTCATCCTTTGACCCTCCTAAAGTGACAACTCCGATTACTGATGTCATGATTAATGAGCATGGTGTAGTGAACCTAATACTACAGTTAGACAATAAAAAATCAACCGGTCCTGATGGTATACCCAATTCTTTTCTCGTTCGTTATTCATTGTGGTCTGCTCGCTACCTAACCATCATCTTTCAAAAGTCCCTCAATACCGGCATTGTTCCATCCTCATGGAAGCTGGCCAAAGTACATCCATTATTCAAAACTGGTAATAAGCAGCTCTTATCTAATTATAGACCTATTTCATTAACATCATATTCATGTAAGATGCTGGAGCACATAATTCACAAACATATAGTGGAATTTCTGGAATCTAATAAGATGCTTTCTAACTTTCAGCATGGTTTTAGTAAAGGTTTCAGCACCTTAACACAACTATTTGAATTCTCACACGACATCCTCTGCGCCCTTGATATCGGCACCCAGGTCGACACTATATTTATAGATTTTTCCAAGGGTTTCGATACTGTACTGCATTCTAATCTCTTAATAAAGCTTAACATGATCTTGAAAAATTCTCACTTGGTTAGTTGGATTGCCAGTTTCCTTTCTCATCGGTCACAATTCGTATGTTATAATTCAACTAATTCTTCTTCTGTTGACGTGTCATCTGGTGTACCCCAAGGGTCGGTTCTTGGTCCTTTACTATTTCTACTATCCATTAATGACTTACCTCGAAACGTCACTTCACACATACGCCTTTATGCGGATGACTGTGTTTTGTATCGCGTGATTAACACACCAGAAGATCATCTTGAACTAAATTCCTCATTTGTCAGCTTCTGTACCTGGTGCAACACTTGGCAAATGAAAATAAATTTTACTAAAACTGTGATAATGTCATTTTCTAATAGTGCCTCTCCTTCATTGACCAATTACGCTTTCAACGATTTATCCTTGCACAGGGTCTCAGAATACAAGTATCTTGGCGTCATATTTACCACTAACATGTCCTGGTCAAAATATATTAACTTCATTTGCACTAAAGCACTCCGGAAGCTCAGATATTTGAGGCGCAAATATAACAATTCTCCAAAGGAAACTAAGTTACTAATGTATAAAACTTTAATTCGCCCAATCCTAGGTTATGCTTCTCCTGTCTAGAACCCTCATAAGCAGTGCGACATTAACTCCATTGAGAGCATACAACGAAAATCTATTAGGTTCATATATCGTCGCTATGATCACTACTTTTCACCCTCTCGTGCATTATCTTCTTTGAACCTAACCCCTTTATCCATACGCCGTCACATTCAGCCATTGAAGTTTCTGCATGGCATCGTCAATTTTTCTTATCGTGTCTCACACCCCATATATATTCCTTCAGACATTCCTCGGTCAAGTAGGTTAATATTAAGCCTTACTTTGCTCGATCTAATAAATTTAAATACAGCTTTTTCCCACGTACTATTGAATTCTGGAACATAATTCCCGGAACAATTAGGTCACTGCCATGAAATGATTTCCTGTTAAAAGTTAACCACATCTGATTTTATGTATTTTCTTGTTACAGTGTATTTACTCATTCTTGTTTTTGTACTGACTCTCAGTGTTGCTGTTATTTTGAGTTTCATTTGTGTCATCTGCCTTATTTCTTGTGAATTTTTAATATGTTATTGTTTACTTGTTTTTTTCGTATGACTACTTTTTGTCTAACCCACTCCTGCAATAGCCCTATGAAGGGGCTGCAGTATGTATAAATAAATATATAAAGTTCTACTTCCTCAACAGTTGGCATGATTGTTGCGCTAAGTTACAACTTCAAACAGCAAATATAAATTTAAGTAAAACTAACATTTCAAGCGCCTGCTTGAAACTACTCGATTAAAGCAACGGTATGGGTCACAAACAATAAATAAATAAAAGAAACGAAACTGAAATTGTGGCCTCCGAGATTCGGTGGCGTGCGGTGACCATCTTGGAGGCTGGTGCGTTTCGCCGATTCCGCTAGGTGCGCTGAGAGCCAAAGACATTGATTCACAGTGGAGGAAAAGAACTAGGAAGCTTACCAGCAAGTATGTGGTATTAGAGTTGGCAGTCGTAGTCGTTGGGAGGACCTTGACTCTTCGTCGGGACTTAGGCGAGCAGGGTTTATTTACATTATTTACAGTTTAAACAAGACATACATCGATACAGTCTAGCGTGACTCCCAAATGGCGCCCGCAAGACAAAGCATACAGCAAACGAGCACACAGCTCACGAGTACATTTACGAGCACAGAGCACGACGACGAGCACGTGCTCTAGCAGCCGACAACAGCCGCTTATAAGCACTCAATTTGTCCCTAGTTCCCTAGGTGAGGAAAACGTTCGACCAGTCAATCCGTAGAAAGTCCTCGTGGTCGCCTTTGTGAGAAGGGGGTAGGGGTTTTACACACACACATGCCGCACAGGTTTCGGTGCCCTCTCCGAGGGCCGACGACCTTTGCAGCGCAGTCGTCGTGGTATTCATTGTCTGGCGTCCCCGTAGTCAGATGGCCACGCCGAATCCCAGCCGGCGCCTCTAAATTCCAGAGCTGCCTTTTTCCTCTAGTCGCCACGTGTGTCGGCAGACTGTGACGAATCTTGGGGCCCCCGTACCGCAAAGCACCCTTTTGCCAGGGAGGCTCCCCCCTGCCGCAGAGAGACCATGACGACCCGGCAAATTAACCAACAATGCACGGGGCGCCAAACGTGGCCAGCCTTGCAGTCGTCCCCGATCCTCCAAACGCGGCGCATGGTCGATTAGCGTTGTCGTCCTCGCTCGTTCTCTGAAGGGCGCCGCCACCGCGGGTCGGTCGAAGCACGTGCAGCGGGCTGAAATAGCAGGCACGTTGCTACCTCGGCCGGCCATTCCTAACAGTGGCCAGTGGGGTGGGCAACACAGCAACAAAGAACGTCAAGGGGAAAGTCAGAGAGGCTGGAATAATCTCGTGGGTGGCGGTAATGGAAAAGAAACCTGCCATAAGCAACTACTTAAGAGGAAAAAACGAAATCAGGAAAGAAACAATTTATGATAAGACAAAGGGAAGCTCATTACTTTTCGAAGCGAGATCAGGATACCTTAGCACACGCACCTATAAAGCGAGATACAAGAAGGAAGAAGAAGCATGTGCTTGCTGCGGTAAAGCTAGGGAAACGATGGAGCATGTTTAATTAGAATGTCAAGACAATGTCAAGCCCAGCGGTCGATTTAGGCACCACTGGCCTCATTGAAGCACTTGGGTTCAGTGAGAGCAGGGGAACAGTAAACATCCCCGCAATAGAGATTAGTAAGAGGCGATTGGAAGATTGGTGAAAAAAAGTAGGGAAACGACAAAAAACGCAGAAGTACAAAAGCAAAGGTCGCAATAGGGGGTCAGAAAACTCACAAGGGCAACTCGGATCTCCTTCAAACTTCCTTGCCTTAAAGGACCGCAAGGGAGTTTCACCTCAAAGAAGTTAGCTCCGTGTCACACGGCCTATAAATGAGCTTTTGCAAGCTGCCGCTGGGGGCCCATTAGGCGCTGCTCACCTCGTACGCAGTCATGAAAGAAACACGTTATATTTGCTAAAAAGTCTTGGGAAAGACGTGAATCACTCATTCCGAATGCGCGAGACATGCGATCGCGTTGACCAAAACAACAAAAAATGGCGCAGTCAGGGCAAACGCAGCAGCCATTCCCAGAACGCCCGGTTCGAGAGTCGAATGTAGCTGCTCAACTCAAATATCTTTGTCAGTGCTCAAATACTATATTATATGCAATAAAAACAGTTATAATTGCTGGTAAAAGTCAAATTAATAAAAATGATGGTGATTTCTTGACTCGAAATTCAAGCACGCTGGGAACAAGAGTACTCCCTTCAGTCTGCAAGGGAGATCTTCCATCTCCGTTCGCAAGGAATTTCCTCAAACTTCCTTTGCTAAAGGACTGCCGTATGACACGGCGCGCATCTCCCTCGAGATAAAGACGTCCTTGGTTGAAGGGAGTTAAAAGGACTTTAGCCGCGTCCGTGTGACAGGGGGTATTACCGCGCGTTTGGTTTAGGAGGTTACATAATCTCGAGTTTTGGTGACCCGCTGGAGCGAGAGGCAGACGAAGCATTCGCACCGCGCTGCTGGCGCTTTTCCTGATAGCGTCGTTCAAGTGCGGACGCCGCTTTACGCCGCGGGGGCGAAGTGCACGCGAAAGCATGGCTGGCTTCGCTTAATTCGTACTGCCGAGAAGATATCACTGATGTACGTGGCATGAAACCGTATCATTCATCACCGGCTCCCAACTTCATCAAAGTGATTTGTTTTCTCATTTAAATTTGCGTTCTTGGAATGCCCGATAATTCGAAAAATTTTGCGGCCCCTTACGGTGTAAGAAAAATTGATCGGCGACTGTACTTATTTGCATAACAGGTCGAATTTAAATAGAGCGAAAATTGGATATAGCGAAGCACAGATGCGATTTTACCGACTTCGTTATATCGAGGTTCAACTGTACAATGGCACGATTCGCATGAGCCCACGGCAGACACTTATATGCGGGGTGGTCATGTTTAAGCTTTATGGAATTTTTAAAGACGGGCTGTTGCAGCTAATATAATTATAGATCTTGAGCTGTATTACACAGAGCGCCAGACATTACTTACACGAGAAATCAAAACACGTATTCAGCTAATTATTGAAAATTCGCTTAATTAACTTCAGAATTAATTCATTTACGGCACCTATTCCAATTTGTGAATTGTAGCCATTGAGTTTGAAAGCGTATGCACTTAGAATTAATTTCCAGAATGAGACCATTGATGGGATACACCCGATCAAAGTGGTCGTAAAAATGCACTGTTGTTCAACTTACTTTAGACAAAGCACTCTTTTATGCATTGCAGCACAAAAGTAACTGGAACGCCCATGTATTCCGTCCCATATTTCTGGAAAAATCTCAAAACTGGTGTCATCCTGGAAATTAATTTCAAGGGGATACGTCTTGCAAACTGATCGACTACAATTTGTAAATTGCAATATATGCCGTAACGTAATTCAGTGAATTAGTAAATTTGTAAGGATCAGTTGAGAGACCATTTGTGAGAAGCCATCTCTTGAGCTAGTCAGTCCACCTCTGAATAACCTAACTAAAGAACAAGAAGTGCTATCTGCCACAGGCAATTTAAAAGAAAGTTATATAAAACAAAAATTATCAATCTGTATATAATCATTATTTATTGGTTGAAGTTCGTGCGAATTTCACTAACCAGTATCTACTTTTGAAACATGGAATCGGAATAAGTGATGCCATAGGAGCAGTTTATTGTGCTGCATTGCTGCATTATAACGTGTTGTTTTCCACCATAATGACTAGGTTCCTGGGCAGGTCATTCCATGTCAAGCGACTTATTCAGTTGGCTACTTGCGATTTTATATAAAAAACCATCGCTATTAGTGTCATGCTGGAAGCCTTGAAAAGATTATTCATCATGTGAGTTCCATATTTTGTTGAGTGCCACAAAAAATAATGAAAGAATTCGCAAACAGTCTGGTTTCATGCACACATGAAAGGGACATCATTGCCCTTACTGGAGGGCTTTTGTCGCACTTTAAATTCGAGCTAACTTACACGTCTTAATTCTTATTCATGTATTTTAGATAGAAAAATAAGGCATCTTTGCGAACTTATGTAAAATATAGTTTTTAATGAACAGAACAGATGCAATTGCAGGTGAGTCATTCCGCGCCAAATCGACCAGTGTTTGTTTAACGCCACAGATATAATAGAAAAAAATTTCAGCATGTGTACAGGAGTTCAGAACTACTTCTCTACTTTTTTTTGCCAAACATTTTGTAGCATTTTGGCGACAGTTTATTTTTCCTGCCCAGCTGAGCAAGAAGGCATCAATCAACATTTTTTTGAAAATCACATTGTATGGATAGAACCCATCAAATGGTGTGCATGGAAAGACGGTGAAGTGATGTGACTGCCAAAATAGCCACTTTTTCAAATATTTGAATGCTTGGAGTGCTTTTCGCACCGGCAAAGATGAGTAAAATTGCAATGTTTGAATTTTTTTCTCATAACGCAGAAAACATTCAGAAGACAGAAATTAAATATAAAATGGTAGTGCTGTTGACATAGTATAACAGAAAAATATTTGAAGCTTTCAAGAATTAGCCGATCGACAGTAAAGAAACTTTAAAGTTCTAATCTTTTGGAAGTAGTTTTGTGTTCAAGGTAAAAAAGAAAGCAGCTTTGGTGGTTGGCCTAAAAAATGTATGTGATACATCATTAGATAGCTCCACATGTTTTCTATGCATGTGTGAAGTTAAAAATTGTGATTTCTAAACGCAAAAAATTGTTTTTTGAACTTCTTTGTCAGCACCAGCTTTCTCCGATGTGCGCACAAGCATGCCGGCCCGGAATGCAGACGACAAAGTTGGCTTAGTCTGCAACACAGATGACAGAGAAGCGGCGTTGTGGTCTGCGCTTTATTGCCAAGAGACGCACGCCATAACACAACGAGGCTTGTGCTTCGTGTGGGCCAGATAAATAATAATAATAATTCGGCCGGGTAAACCATACAGCTATTGCACATAAAATATCAATACGTGTTAAATTCGTGAGTCAGTCCTCCAGTGTTAAAAGATACGTTTCATGCAGTTTGCAAAAAGACATATTTGCTCTTACGTAGCTAGTAAATCCCGAAAGAGCACTGATATTGTTCCCACAAAAGATTTTAAAAGAGATGTCGTACTTCAATGCAGTGTGACATATCAACATGCATTGCGACATACAGGGAGCAGGACACTTTGTGCCGTGCTTCCTGGAACACAAAGACTGCCAGATGACGATGCAACTAGAAAACACCTTCATAAATACAATTAAGCGAGCGTGAACGAATTCTTGTGGCGTTGCGTATTAACGCTGTTTGATAGCCTGAATATGCTCAGCTATAAAAGTCATACGTGCCATGTTCGGTTTGATGTGGTCAGACGCGATTGGCGACCACTTTTCGTCTTCATGAGTTGAGACTGCGGCGCTTGGTGTCACTTGCCTTCATATTGATAAAAAAGGAGAGTCACAGTTTGTTAATTGGCTTTCTCGGCTAATTTCATTAATAATCTCTCCTTGCTAAACGACAAGGCTTCATGTATTTATGGTGTATGCGCGATCCACAAACAAACATTTCAAAAAGTAATTTTTCGCATTTAAAAAATAATACCTCTTTGTAACTTGTCACATGCATAGCCGACACACAGGGCTATGTAATGATGTATCACATATAATTTTACGCCGGCCACTAAAGCTACTTTTTTTACCTCGAACACTAAGGTTCTTGTAAAAATTTGAGCTTTAGAGTTTTTCTAGGCGATCGACTGAACCTCCAAGGCTTCAAATATTTTGCGGCTATATTATGTCAACAAGGCTGCCATTCTATATTTATTTTGCGCCTTCTCGATTTCCCTGCGTTCCGAGATAAAAATTTCAAACTGCAACTTTACTCGCTTTTGCCTGTGCCAGAAGCACTAGAAGCGTTGAAATATTTGAAGAATTGGCTATTATGGCAGTCACACCATTTCATTATATTGGTATGAACACCATCTGAATATGTGCATTGTACAATTTTCCTTTCAAAATAAATATTTAACAGTGCCTTCTAGCTTAGCTGCGCAAGAAGTTGGGCAAGAAACTTAGCTGGGCAGTATTTTGCCAAAATACTGGAAAATTTTAGCGAACAAAAGTTAATGGGGAGGAAGAGTTCGGAACTTCAACAAACATATGGAAATTTTTGAAACTATATCTGCTGGTTGAATAGGCATGGAATGAGCCCGGTGTATGTATGAAAGCACATTTTTCGAAAATTTTCTCAGTGTACCCAGTTTTGCTTGTCAAGAAACTTGAAATGGTGTGCCATCATAGTACAGTTCTTCACAAAATTGCGTTCTTTGGCATGCAATGGCCGAAGACATACCCAGGAATTCTGGACATGCGTTTAGTTTCTTTTTTCGCCACCACGTGGCGTATCAACCTTAAAGATTTGAAATTCGCGCCGTGACGTATGCCATGACGCACAACTAAAGAAAACGCAATAAAAAGAAGCACACCCTGAGACTGTTGCTTCCCCTCGGCACTTGGAAACGAGCGCGCTTATGTATCAGCGTTATCTTGAAGACAACCTGCTACTTGCTCGACTTGCAATGAATCGACAATTTTGCTAGATATCTTGCCAGACAGCTCGTCGGTATTCCGGGTGAGATGTCTGGCCGAGATAACAGCTCCCGCAAAGCTTGCGTTGGGTTCCCTTTCTTCGTTGTTTTTTTCTATTTGTGCACAACTGCAGCCGCGGGATTCGGTATAGTCAGCGTTATTTTCTTGTGTTTTCTAAGAACCAGTGTGATTCAATAAGAGAAAGCTTTAGCTCAGGCCCGTCTTCGATGCCGGCTGCCCAAATACATGTGAAACGCATGAATGATTTTATGAGAAAATCGCTCAACCGATATGAATGAGAATTGTTGCATTCAAGAGAGAACGTTAGACACAGTGATCGCTGCAATAATAATTTTGATCTATGTCATGGAATTATTGACAAGAATTATCGGAAATCGGCAAATTTGAAAAAGAAGTACGAAGTTTACAAATCCGTTAGTCCGGATAAAAACTGATATCGCATCCCTCTATAAACTGTATCCCTTGCAGCATCTCAATTGGACAAATTCGATGTATGAATTTATAACTTATGTGAAGTTACAATGCCTGTTAAGATTTTGCGATTACCATATTCAGGAGTTAGTGATGTATTTCAGGGTGGCATATGATATATCATTTTTGTCTGCATTGAATGAAACGTTAGGTGCAGCTTAGAGAATTTCGATATCGTTTTAGTTGCTGAGGTACAGAGTCGTATACTTTGAGTATTGTTTCTTGAGATTTCGCATTTTTTTTAGAATTTAGAAAAGTGGCAGCTAAATAAAAATTGGCTTTCTGAAATCTAATTTTAACTGTTTCTTTTAAGTTCAACATAACTCATGAATTGCGGTGCAGTGGTTGTAAGAAGAAAGGATTGATGATTTCCAGGAAGGAGCTAAAGCTTCCCGTTAAGTTAAGAGACGAAGCAAGACGAGTAGCGCATATACATTACGGCAGCCGCAGTTCGATGGGGGCGAAATGCGGAGACACACGTGTTCTTAGATTTAGGTGTACGTTAAAGATGCCTAGGTGGTCGAAATTTTCCAGATTCCCCAACTACGCCAGGCCTCATAATCAGATCGTTGTCTTGTCACGTAAAACCCCATATTTTTTTTATTTACAAAATGTACAGTAATTAAATGTAATTGACAAAGCCAAGCCTACAGCAGGCTGGTCATTAAAGCGTTCACTTCTTCAGACCTAAGCTCGTGCTCATCTTCCTCAGCTTTGTGCAGAGCTGCGCAACATATTTCCACTTGGCGTGGAAGCGCCGTCCCGCTGCTTTTTAGGCAGAAAAGGACTGGTAGCGTTTTAGGCGGCTGACCTGAACGACGTCATGGCAAGTCTGGATGGAGCGAGTAGTAGGTGTGACCGGAGACCTATCGTAGGTTACGTAGGTTACCTGACAGAGGACCCGGTAAGCGCCGGAGTAGCGGCACATCAGTTTTTCCGAGACGCCGAAATGGCGGTTGGGAGATCGAAGAGGGTCAAGATCCCCGAGAATATAGTCGGCGTCCCGGTGACTACTGTCACAAATGCTTTTACTCTTGTTCTGAGAAGCACAAAAGCGACGGTGAGGAACTTGGCGTGTTTCTTGGGCTCGAGAAATGACATCGCTTGTATACTGAGACACGGACTCTTGAGGGGTAGGCAGTATTGTATTAAAAAGCAATACTGAATCTCGGCCGCAAAACAAATAAAATGGCGAGTAACATGCAGTGACGTGGCGTGATGAATTGTACGCTAATATGACAAATTGGCAAGCAGTATCCCAGTCACGATGGGCATGAGAAACATGAAGACATATGAAGAGCATGTGTGTAATATTCGATGAAGCCGCTCCGTAAGACCATTGGTCTGCGGATGACATGCATTAGTAAAGAGCAGAAGAGTACGCATTTGGGCTGGTTGGTTCATGATTACGAGCAATAAAAACAGCGCTAAACGACAGGACGAGTGAAGGGACACAGACAACAGCGCTGACTAACAACCAAAGTGTATTTATTCTTTCAGTCAGCATATATATGTTCTGCCGCTATCTGAAACCACAGAACCCCTGCGCATGCCCAATTCTGTTGATTCTGTGGTTTCAGATAGCGACGGAGCATATATATGCTGACTGAAAGAATAAAGACGCTTTGGTTGTTAGTCAGCGCTGTTGTCTGTGTCCCTTCACTCGTCCTGTCGTTTAGCGCTGTTTTTATTGCTCGTAATGCATTAGTACATTTGTGCTTGGTAGAATAAGGATGGAGGAAGTCGCCCACAACTGGATGGATGAATGGATGGATGGATGTTATGAGCACCCCTTTGTAACGGGGCGGTGGGTTGCGCCGCCAAGCTCTTGCTGTTATACTGCCTAATGTCCTACCTAGGTTAAACAATAAAAAAACACTATGGATTACCACACCCAAATTTTCTGGTCCCCTATTGCGAACTCCGTTTTTTGTCGTTTCCCTACTTTTTTTCCACCAATCCTCCTATCGCCTCTTACTAATGCCTATTGCGGACATGTTTACTTTTCCACTGCTCCCGCTTAACCCAAGGGCTTCAAGCAGGCCAGCGGTGCCTAAATGCACTGCTGGGTAGACGTCTTCACATTCTAATAAACCATGCTCCATAGTTTCCCTAGCTTTACCGCAGCAAGCACATGCTTCTTCTGCCGTCTTATATCAGGCTTTATAGTAACTTGTTTTAAGGCATCCCGATCTCGCTTCGAAAAGTAGTGAGCTTCCGTTTCAGTTATCATAAATGGTTTCTTTCCTGATTTCGTTTTTTACTCTTAAGTAGTTACTCATGGCAGGTTTCCTTTCCATTGCCGCCACCCATGATATTATTTCAGCCTCTCTGACATTCAGCTTGACGTTCTTCGTTGCTGTGTTGCCCACCCTACAGGCCGCATGCTTGCTGGTAAGTTTCCTAGTTCTTTTCCTCCACTGAGAATCAATGTTTTTCCTGTACAGGTATCTCAACACTCTCCCAGCCCAATAACTTTCTTCCATATTCCTCAGCCGTTCTTCATACTCAATTTTACTGCGAGCTTCCGTCACTTCAAAACTAGTCCAGCCCATATCACCCTGCACAGCTTCATTTGAAGTCTTCCCGTGAGCGCCCAATGCGAGGCGACCCACTGACCTTTGGTTCCCATCGAGTCCTGATTGTAACCCTGATTTAGAGCAAACAACCACCTTTCCAAAAGTAAGTCCTGGAACCATTACACCTTTCCACATACCTCGGAGGACCTCGTCCTCCGAGGTAAAGAGAAAGGAGTGACCCCTGTCGGTAAGAAGTTGACGAGGAGCGCAGAGGCGAACGATGACGTTGTGCATTACAACAGTAAGTAGGCTACGCCAGTTGGAAGTGTCCCGCCGTGGTTGCTCAGTGGCTATGGTGTTGGGCTGTTCAGCACGAGGTAACGGGAACGACTCCCGGCCACGGCGGCCGTATTTCGATGGGGGCGAAGTGCGAAAACCCCGTGTACTTAGATTTAGGTGCACGTTAAGGATCCCCAGGTGGTCGAAATTTCCAGAGTGCTCCACTACGGCGTGCCTCATAATCAGAAAGTGGTTTTGGCACGTTAAACCCCATGATTAAATTACGTCAGTTGGAAGGGCTCTGGTGAACGCGAACGAAGTTGCATAATGTGTTGCGACGGCAATACACTTGTTGCATCAGTCAGACCTGGGGAAAGGTACCAAGAGATCTACACCAACGCGATAGAAAGGTTGGGTAGGAACGCCAAGAGGTAGGAGTAAACCAACAGTGAGCTCAGATGGTTTCTTCTGGCGCTGACATAACTCACGAGAAGCGACGTAGCGGCGGTCAGATCGGTGCATACCAGGCCAAAAGAATCGTCGCCGGACACGGTCGTACGTACTGATTCCCCGAGGTGACCAAAAGTTGGCAGATCGTGCAGCTTGGACAGAATAGCAGTGCGAACAAGCCGCGTAATAACCAGCACCATCTCATCCACTGAAGTACATGCTACGTCCATATAAAATGCCGTCCTTGAGTAGGAACATACCAAGAAAAAGGTCACATGACCTAGATGTGAACTTTTCTATGATACCACGTATGCTTGGATCTCGGCGCTGTTCGGTAGCAAGGTCAGCTAAGCAGATAGAGAAAATACAGAGCAGAAGCATAGGTCGCAGGAACATCGTTTGGGTGGCGGTACAAGCAGTCGGCATCTTGGTATAAACGTTCGGACTTGTAAGCAACTGTGTACGAGTGTTCCTGTAGGCGTAGGGCCCAGTGAACTAGGCGATCGGTAGGGTCTTTGAAGGACGAAAGCCAGCAGAGCGCATGGTGGTTTGTGGTGTATGTAAAGGGCCGACCACATAGGTAAGGGCGCGATTTCGCCACTACCTAGAGGACTGCAAGGCACTCACTTTCAGTAATGAAATAATCCCACTCATCTAGAGAAAGCAGATGGCTGGCGTAGGATATGACGCGGTCGTGGCGTCGTTGACGTTGGCAAAAAATGGCACCGATCCCATGACCACTGGCATCAGTGCTGACTTCTCTTGAAGCAGTCTAGTCGAAGTGGGCAAGAAGAAATGGAGATGTAAGGAAATAGATAAGCTTCGAGAAGGCAGTTACTTGTTCAGGTCCCCAAGAAAATGAAGCATCTGCCTTCAGAAGAGCAGAGGACGGGTGACCTCAGAAAAATTGTGCATGAAGCGGCGGAAGTGCGAGAACAGGCCCACGAATCTCCGGACATATTTAGCACATGTTGGCACGGGAAACTTCTGTACGGCACGAGCTTTTCCCGGGTCTGGGCGCACACCAGATGAATGAACAATATGACCGAGGATAGTAATTTTGCGCCATCCGAAGTGACATTTAGACGAATTAAGTTGAAGGCCAGCATTGGGAAAAGCAGAAAGAACGAGCGAGAGGCACTCCGGGTGCGTGGCAAATGTAGGAACAAAAACGACGGCGTCATCTAAGTAACAAATACAGATGAACCACTTGAGGTTATGAAGGAGTGTGTCCATCATGCATTCAAAGGTAGATGGAGCATTACATAAGCCGAATGATATAAATTTGAACTTGTGTAGGCCATCGGGTGTTATAAAGGCGGTTTTCTCTAGGTCCATGTTGTCGATACAGTCTGCCAGTAAGCGGAACCAAGGTCGATGGACGAAAAGTACTTCGCACCATGGAGGCAGTCGAGGGCGTGATCAACGCGTGATAGGGGATAAACGTCTTTATTGGTGATCTTTATTGGTGATAAACGTCTTTATTGGTGAACAAGGAGGTATTCCGCGAGAGGAGACAAAACACAGTCGCCATAAGGCTCAGGTGTAGATGTATAAAGCAGGACTCTGGTCATGGCTTCTGGGACGACCCGATAGTGCTCAGCGAAGCAGAGCCTGCTGGGAACTTCCTCAGGAGCGTCATGACAAGTATGTAGGCGGAGCTAAACTATTCTAAGCCAAGTAAAAAATGGCTACTTCCTACACTAACTACAATCTTGTAGTCAGTATAGATAAAAACATAGCCCTATTGACTTCATGAAGCGCGAAATTTAAACCGTAAGGTGATTTATTAGAGCTGGCGTTGGAACTGTAATTGCAGTGCAACTGTGATTCACTCTGCCCGCAGTAGCGTCTTGAGAGGCAGCAGGGAGGGAGAGGGAGTGTATATGCGTGTGCACGTCTTGAGTGTGTATGCGCGTGTACTTGAGTTTGTGTGTTCGCCCGCGCTTGTGTCTCCGTATTTGAATCTGCGTGCGAACGTGCGCGTTTATGCGTCTGCGGGCATACGCGCATTTGTGTATGCGTGCATTGCAGTGTACGTGCGTGCGTGCGCACAGTTTTCTGTGTGTGTGCATGCGTGGGCGCGTGGAAATATGCGTGGAGGTGAAGATGCCAGTTATCTTTACGTCTGTGTGCTTGAGAAAGAGAGTGTGGTGAAAATATGTTTGTGTGTATAGGTGCGTGTGAGAAGCTAGCATTTTCTTACTTGTACCTATTCTCGCATGCAAATGAAATATCGACGTTAAAACTATGGGCTTTTTATGTGTCAAGCTCACAATCTCATTGTGGTGCTCATCGTAATAGGAGACTCCGGAATAATTTCGACTCTTTAACTTGCACCTAAATCTAAGTACACGGGTGTTTTCGCATTCCGTCCCTATCGAAATGCTGCCGCCGTGGCAGGGATTTGATCCCGCGACCTCGTGCTTAGCAGCTCAACACCACAGACACTAAGCAAGCACGGCGCGGATATAGAGTTCACATGAATCTTATTTATATCCACAGAGACAAGATCGAATGGCACTGCCTTTATACTATTATCACTTTCTGAAAGCGAAACCGACAAAAAAATATTAGAAGCCGTTCCACTCTGTGAAGATGGATGACCAGCTAAGGTGTAGCACATCAGACAGGATTAGATAAGGGGTCATGTATTTATTTTCACCATTTGGTAATGGTAGTGACGATAGCCTTGTGGTTACTGTGATATATACGGGTTGGGCCCGGTTACAACCTTAGACCAAATCTTGGCCAAAGTAGAATCTATGCACGACCGTTGTTACTTAATTGAGTTACTTTGATTGGTCTAGCACTTCAAACCAAATTCTTCTTGCACAAGCTCAGTGAATCATTTCTTTTCTGGTTTTGAAATGCCCACATTGAAGTCTCCAATGGTGATCACAAGGGTAGTGTCAGCGCGGCTAACTAAGGCAAAGTGCGTGGTCATGAACTTCTTAATACCACAGTTGGGTGTGCCTGAATATATATAGACAGTGGATATCATAATTCCGTCTTTCGTTTGTACAGCACACACAAGCCCACAGTCGGTGCCCCTCTCCTCTTACGAGTTAAGGTTGTATGGTAGTATACATACATTTCCTCCTCTGCATATATGGGGATGCCTTCTGCGCGCGAGGTCATGTGCGATTCCAGCATATCCATCGACGGGAAACAATGCATTATTATTATTATTATTATTATTATTATTATTATTATTATTATTATTATTATTATTATTGGCGGATCACTCGAAGCCTGCTTCACCTCCGCCGCATGACAGTCCGATATTCCGCAACCTCCAGGATCCGCCGGCATTTTTGCTCCCTGACACGACAAATGCATTTCGGGCCAGACGTACACAGCTTCGATGTGAAAGCATCTGTGCAGTCAGTATTGCCGCCCTGTATTATGCCTCCACGGCACTATCACCATCGGCACGGTCCCGCTAAGAGCTGCTATAGCGGTTCGCGTTCGTTATCTCCCTTGCCTCTTGGCGGCGATGACGCGCTAAGTCTGCACCATCATTGCGTCGTGCATCCCTCCTTCGACCAAGCAAGTTTTCGGCGGCACACGTTCACTGTCGTATTGACAGTAAAACTTTAAACTTCTTGATTTCGAAAAAGACGAATGTACATCGAAAGCGGACTGGCCGCAAGGAATGTACAGTACTCACGGAGCGATGCCATTGATCACATTATCACAAAAGACTCGGCTCGTTCAGGTCGCCCTTATAAACGTTCTTTTTTAGCATCAGTTATGCTTTCAAAGAGGTTACTTGAAAAACATTTGTGCAATACAGAAGTATGTTTAATAATCATTCGCTCAGCTAGATAATCTCGAGGACTAGCTCCAAGCTACTCATGTCCGTTAGCTGCCTAAGATAAATTATTGACAATTTTATTATCGTACCTTCGTTTATTACGCAAACAACTAATCAACTTACTCCGTATCTAGACTCTAGCAATTCAACACCCGAATGATAACAATAATGTCAGCAAGATTTATATTGCTTTATTAAGGTTTGGCGCCGTTAAAAAATAACTGTCTGGATATTCATGGTGCAGTAGGCTTGTTGAAAAGCAGGTGCGATTGCTTAGACAGGTTTTCTTGGCGCGATTCAAGTTCATCAACTTAGCACATGTGCCCAACAGTGCACTTCTGCTTTTATGACGGACTCTCCTACGCTATACAAGAAACAAGTTCTTTGCGGAATATATTTTAACTGTCTATTGTTAACATATAAAGAAAAGAAATACCTGATTTTTTTTAGAATTAATGTTGATATACGTATGCAGTCAAGGGAAACATGAGTTCCGACCTAGTGCCCGTGGTGGAAGCAGCCCCAAACCGCACGGTTACATTGGCACACGGTTTATTAAGGCGAAGGGCTCAAGTGGCTCGTAGCAATGGCTCATACCCCCCCCCCCCCCCCAATAAGCGGTGTCTAGTCCAGTAATACAAAGTAGAAGAGTGATACAAGAAAAGTAGAGGAATGGTTCAAAAAATACCAGCAGCAATGGCTCCTTCCCGAAAAAAGAACGACATAATCAGGAATGGCTCATACCCTCGTAATCAAGCAAAGATGCAATGGCTGAATATGAATGAAGACACCAAAGGAAAAAAGAACAAAGGAAAGAAAGAAGGAACAAAAGAATGAAAGAGAGAACAAAGAAAGAAAGAAACGAAGAAAGAAAGACAGAGAGAAAGTAAAAAAAAAATCATGAGCCATTCCACTCCGCGAAGGTGGTTGACCAGCGATTATGTTTATCACATGACTCGGAGGTGACACATAACTTTGAACAAAAGGTACAAACTCATTTATTGTCTTGAGGGTCGTCAATATTTCATTCGCAACTGCAATCACATTCTTTGAGAATGTCAAATCGGTGCACGTACGCCGCTGGGTGGTCGTTTGGGCCGGATCAGTGTGGCATCGCAAGGGATATGTCTGCAACACGGAACGCGTAAACAGCTCCATTTTCCATACCCACACATACACATTGAAATCACCGACAACGACAACAGAGGTAGTGTCATCGCAGCTAATTCACTCAAATTGAGTAGTCATGAAACTTACGGGACTATGAGTCATTGCATTTTTTGCCTGCTTACTGGGGTATGAGCCATTGATGATGACATTTTTCGACAAGCTGTTTTGTATGTTGTATGCGTGATTAGAAAGAATTTAAGCACTGTTCGCTTGACTTTGCTGAGGGCTTATAGCCTCTGTCTTACGTGGGGCTATGAGGCATAGCATTTTTTGTTTGATCGGGAGTTTTCGTGTTGCTATACAATTTTCTCATTGACACTTTTCACCGAATTATAATATTGGAGAAGTTGATTGATTGATTAATTAGGGCTAGTTATCTAATTAAGCCGAATAAAAAAATTCATCTGAGTATCTCCAAGCGATGGCAAACAACATCACCTTGAGTCTGTTCAGCTACGTTGTATTTGCATATTTTTAATGTTTGGCTCAAATTACGTGGGACAATAGGTATATACATTGTTTGACTATGCGTATGACTTGCTGTTGAATTGACACCATGTAATTATTCGTCCTTTCATTAAAGATCATAAATCCTGATTTCTCTGTGCTAAACTTAAGGTCTAGGTTTGTCGCTGCGTTGCCACAAATATTCGCAAGTGTCTGAATCACATGCGTTGTCCGCTAGTGGCAGAATGTCGTCATCATACATCAGTCCGGTGACCTTCTGTTGAGCGATTTGTCTATTACTCATGCAAGATAAATCAGACCCTAATTAACTGTTTTCCAGTAGCTCCCCCCCCCCCCCCCCCCCCCGACAACAGTGCCACTTTGAAGTGATTGCGCATCGCGACAAGCTTGGAGAGGCCGGTTTTCACGCCTCCAATTTCTAGCCACCCTAAAGCTGTGACTTGGGCGTTGCGCCGCTAAGCCAGAGGGTGTGGGTTTGAATGCCAGCCGAGGCGGGCCCATTTATTTCCACGGCGACGAAATGCAAGAAGTGTAGCGTACCGTGCATTGTGTGGAAATTGAAAGAACGCCCAGGTAGTCAAAATTAATCGGGAGTCTGCCACTACGACGTGCCTGATAATTATATCGTCGTTTTTGCTCGCAAAACCGAATGATTTATTATAATTCACCGTAAGAGGAAGCTTTAGCTCGGGCCCAACTCCGACGTGGCCTATTCAAATACATGTAAAACGCAAGAACGTTTTTATGAGATAACCCCTGGACCGATTTTGATGAAATTTGTTGCATTTGAAAGAGAAAGTTAAATTCTAGTGACTGTTGGAAGCGGAATTTCGATTTAGGGCTTGAATTTTCTTAAAACGATTTTCAAATATTTGACCGTTTGAAAAAAATAGAAGCACGAAGTTTACAAATTCATAGCTCTGCATCAAAAACTGATATCGCGGTTCTGTAAACGGCATCCATTCGATCATTCAAAGCGGACAAAATCAATGTGTCATTTTGCATCTTACGTGAATTTGTTACGTTGGTTACAACGGTTTTGCAAAAGTTGTATTTCCCTATGATTAAATTTTTTTATTTTCATGTGTCACATATCAATTTTGTCCGCTTTAGATGTACTATTAGATGCAATTCACAGAATTGTATTATCATTTTTAGTTGTTTAGTTACGGAGTTGTAAACTTGATAGTTTCGTTTTTTGAAAATTTTCGATTTTTGCCAATTTTTAATAAAAAATTGACGACCTAACTAAAAAATTCGAAACCAACAGTCACTAGATTTTAAGTTTGTCTTTTAAATGCAACAAACATCGTCAAATTTGGTGCAGTGGTTGCCGAGAAAAACGAATTCTCCTTTTACATGTATTTAGATAGGGGCACTCGAGCTAAAGCTTCCTCTTAAACAATCAATCTATTCGAAGCAGAGCACTCATCCTAAAATTACGATATTTTCAGTCCCAACCCAGATCTAATCGGGTCCACACTGCCCCATCTGTTACGAATTACGGAAAAACATTATCCAATGCTTTCCCCCAGACAGTTGTTATTAAGGTAAATAGTATTATTTGCCTTTATTCCGCCATTTCGAGTCCGTCTGTCTGTCTGTCTGTCTGTCTGTCTGTCTGTCTGTCTGTCTGTCTGTCTGTCTGTCTGTCTGTCTGTCTGTCTGTCTGTGTCTGTCTGTGTCTGTCTGTCTGTCTGTGTCTGTCTGTCTGTGTCTGTCTGTCTGTCTGTCTGTCTGTCTGTCTGTCTGTCTGTCTGTCTGTCTGTCTGTGTCTGTCTGTCTGTCTGTCTGTCTGTCTGTGTCTGTCTGTCTGTGTCTGTCTGTCTGTCTGTCTGTAATACTACGCCGACCCAGTGGTGGAAGTAGTCTACCTGCTTGGGCCCTTAGGTATGTGCTCCTTTCATTCCTGATGACGCCAGAAAACCAAGCCTGATGCCGCGAACGCTCAGAAATCTACTAGAGCAAATAATGCTACCGCACACCTTTTGTGATGTACCGTGGCGCTGAGGCGTTTCTTGAACAATGTAGGAGAATACATTGTAAAGATAGAGGTGCATGCTTGGATGCATGTGTTCTAAGTTCATCAACTTGAATTGCGCCAAGAAAACCTGTCCGAGCATTCGCACCTGCTTTATTAGATGCCTACTGCACTATCAATATACAGGTGGTCTTTTTTAACGGCACCGAATTTTAAGAAATAGATCAATGTAAATATTCCTGACATTATTATCATTCGAGTGTTCAGACGGTAACCTCCGGATACGGAGCAAGTTGAGCAGTTGTGTGCGTAATTCACGAATGTATGTCGATTATCTTTTAAATAATTGATCTTGGGTGGCTAAAGCGAATGAGTAGTTCGGAGCCTGTCTTCGACATTGTATAGTTGAGCGAATATATGATTATTAAACATGATCCTGTAAGAGTAAGAACAAATATATTGCAATTAAGCGCTCTCTGAAAGCCTAACTGACGCGGAAAAAGGTCGAGTGTAACGTCGACCGGACCGCTTCCAGCCTTTTGAGATATTGTCATGAATGACACGGCTCCGTGAGCATGTTGCTTGCGGCCAGACGACTGTCGATTTTTATTCACATTGTTTTTTCCGAAGGCAAGCCGTTTAAAGTTGAAATGTCAATATAGCAACAAACGTGCGCTGCCGAAAGCTCGCTTGGTCACCGAAACGATACACGATTGAATGATAGTGCAGATTTTGCGCGTCATTGCCTTCAAGACATTGCGCTGCCACCGACGGAAGCAAGATAACGAAGTTGAACTGCTTGGCACCCTCTTACGGGCCGTGGCAGCCAAGGGCGGCATTACTGACATCGCAGGCGCTTTCTTTTTGTCGATTTCGCTTTCAGAAAGAGATAGTGCTACAAATGCAGTGTCATTCGTACTTGTCTCGTGGATTTAAACACGGCCTTTAATAGTCTCCACATCACGTTTGTTTCCAAGAGTAGGTGTAAGCAGAAAAATGTTCTCTCACACCCGCAAACACGCAAATACCCTCGCACGCACACACACGCACTCTCTCTCCCTCGCACGAGCACACATTCTTCCTCACACGCATTCACACGCCCTCTTCATCGCGCGCATCGTACGCACAGATCTCCATGCGCACACAAACACGCACAGTTATGTCCGCAGGCGTGCATGCTGAAACACGAACAAGCACGGTCGCACACGTGCACATTCACACGCCGCCATGCATGCGGCGAAATCACGCAAGCGTACACACACATGCACTAACACGCAGATGCAGGCATGCACACACGCCGCGAACGCTCACACACACATATACGCACTCGCGTGCAAGCATATGCACATACGGAGGCACTAGCACGCGCACACACTCCCCTTGCACGCACCCACACGCACACTATCTCTCTTCCTCGCGCATACACACGCTCTCTCTCCCTCGCGCGCACACACATGCTGGAAACAGCGATAGGTGAGCGCGACAGCGATTATACG
This sequence comes from Dermacentor andersoni, assembly GCF_023375885.2. Taxonomy (NCBI): domain Eukaryota; kingdom Metazoa; phylum Arthropoda; class Arachnida; order Ixodida; family Ixodidae; genus Dermacentor; species Dermacentor andersoni. Next base: position 314,417,291 of record NC_092814.1, on the reverse strand, counting down.
CCGGCTGTGCGAGATAACACAGAACTTAGTTTAAAGGAAAAAAAACTTTAAAAGAACTTATATTCTGGTCATGCAGTACAGTTTAACAAAGGAAAACATCGCAGCGTAGTACGCAACGTCCGCTTTGTCTGGTCTCTAAACAGCGTCTCTCTCTATCTCTCTCTCTTTCTCTCTCTCTCTCTCACACACACACACACACAATACGCACGCACAGATATCCATGCGCACACAAACACGCACACATTTGTTCGCAATCCTGCATGCTGAAACTCGAAAAGCACACGTTGGCACGCGTACACGTACACACACGCCCACGCATGCACCGCAAGGGCGCGCACAAGCGCGCACACACGCAGGCACGCACATACGCCGCGAACGCTCACACACGTCGCGAACGCTGACACACGCATACACGCACTCGCGCGCATGCAAACGCAAATACGGAGGCACACGCCCGCACACTCATACACAGAGCGAACATGCGCATAGAACCATGCCCAGGCACGCTCAAGACATGCACATGCATAACCACTCTGTACCATCTCGGCTGCTTCTCAAAAGCCTGCACGTGCGAACAGGCTGCATAACACTCTACCAATGCCTTCTCAATGCCAACTGTAATAAATCGCCTTATGGTTTAAATTTGGCGCTCTTTCAAGCCAATTTGCCCTCTGGCGGGAGGGTGCAAAACGATTTTCTCCTGAAGTTGGACTTCACCGCCCCTGTCCGACTTTCTTTAACTGCTTTAACGTACCACCAATATTCCGACTAAGTGCCAAAATGCATATGTTGCTAGAAGGGACTACCCTCTTGTTGTCGTCATTTGAAACTTTTTGACCCTCGCCCTATATTCTGAAATATAAATTAGAAAAAAAAATTTCCCATTGAGTTACACTTGTGCGTTGCTGTGAAGTTCCGAAGGAGAATGTCCAGAATTCCTGGACATGTACTTGAAAATAGAATAGTAAAAAAAAAACACTATCTTTGGTGGAACTATATCAAAAATAAAAATGTAGTGAAAAATCACAAAGAACAACACTTGTATGTTGGTTTGAGCCATACAACATGGGCTTTTCGGGAGACCAGCATAATTAAGATAAAAATGTTAAGGCTTACAAAGGCACAGCATTTGTACGCTCGTTTGAAAAATCCGAACCGGGCTCTTGAGGAGACGAACATAAACATAGGTGAACGTAAAAAATGTCGAGATTTACAAAAGCGCAAAACTTGTGTTTCTTTTGAGTTGTCCAACTGCGGCTCTTCGGAGGCTTTAGACCCCATGCGAAAGGCGAGGCTAGGGTGTTCTTTACATAGGGTACCAGGAAATGTTGCGACACGTGAAGACTACAAAAACAACAAAAAGTCAGACCAAGCTTTAAGAACAAAGTTTCACATACAAGAGCGTGGCGTACAGTATGCCCTCGTTATAAGTACATGAATTTATTTGTTTTGCTTTATTCCAACTTTTCGCGGTTACAACTTCAGAGCATGATTGCTTTATTCAAAGTGGCACAGGACTCCACTAAGTGTAGAATACAGAAAAGGGCAAAGAGGTACAACACACTGTAGCAGAATAACTTTATCAATATCTTCGACGTCAAAGATGTGAACTTTGCTTGCTTAGAAGCAAAATGGTAAAATAAACACTTTATGTTGTTCACGAGAAACCTAAGGGGGTACTGCTGGCAACTAAAATTATTTCTTGTAACTTTCATAAGTAAAATGTGCAGCACTTCATTGCTTTTTTCCATGCTCCAAATACAATACTGGCATGCCACTAGAATTTAGTGTGGTTTCATTTTAAGTTACGTTCTACGAGTTCAATTGAAATTGGAGTGCACTTGTCACCTTATAATGGCTGTTCTTAGGATTCTAAAGAAAATAGGCCTTATAGCGAAGCGCGTTTTCTGCCTGAATGACTGTTACAATGAGGATTCTCTGTAATTGTGCGCCAAGCTGGCTAGACTGACACAAGCAGAACGCGACAGATACGAAGAAATGTTCACTCTTATAAGAGCCATGCGCGAGTGGACTGACTTCTGTAACCCTTTGAGGTTCAGTGCCGTACATGTGTGGCGGCGACGTAAAATTTCAAAAAACACACCTTTTCAGACACCTGGCATCACACTGGAGGTACTGCCACATTCAGGAAGTTCTAGAAAAAATTCTTATTGTGCTGTCGCCCCTTGGCTTTCTCCAAAATTGATTTTTCTCTTAGCTCTTTAGTGGTTGTAAATGCATTAGTTTGGGAGTATTGCCAATTCCCCTAGTTTACTATAAAACAAGTTTCGTAAGTTTTATTACATTGAAAAAGTGCTACTTTATCCTGCACGCAACAATAAACCATGTGTAAAACTGCAAATACTAAAGAACTTTCGTCACTTTATTGTCACTTAAATTATTTACCCATTTTTTCTCGATAAGTCACCCCGAAGAACTTATATTTACAGTAAAATTACTAGGAATGTGCAAATAGGGATTTTTGCGATTGAACTGAATATGACTCGAATACTGCCAGAAGTGAATCGAATACTGGGTAGTGTTTCAATAATGAACAGCTCATATCACAATTAACATAAAATTATGTTCGCATCCTAGTATTCTTAAAGTTAGCAAGTTTCTGTCTTTGCATACCAGGTTATTAAGAGCTGTTTATTCAAAGAATAAACGGAGCAACGAAGAAGTAGTTTCTTCATATGCACAGGACTTTTCATTAGGCATGAATGATTGCTGTGCAGCCTCTAAAGTACAGCTACGTAAGTGACGTAGCCTGCTCTACTACACAAGTTCTCACGTCTTATGTCTTTAGTATGCCAGTGTAGGTGAAAATTTACCGTACTTTTGCCCCAATTTTATGTTTCATTGGTGTTTTGAAATATTCGAAGATGATTCGAAAAATATTCGCATTCATAAATAGTGACTATTCAATTCGAAGACCTGATCGAATAGGAGACTATTCAATTCGTTATTAGAAAGTTTCAAGTATTCGATTCGAAGGCCGAATAGAATAAGACACTATTGAATTCGTTATTCGAAAGTTTTGAGTAGTTGCACACTCCTAAATATATGTAACCCCTGAATTGGGGAAGCATATTTCCCCCCAAAATATGATCCTCAATGGCCTAAACAAGGGCAACTGGAAAGCCCATTCATCTATTCGATAAATTTAAGCCCATAGGCTACTTAGCAATGGTTTATAATAACCCTGTAAACAGGCACGTGCTCACTTGAAGGAGGGAAGCAGGAGACGCTTCCAACAATTTCAGAATGGTAGCTGCGGAAATGTCTCATGGTCTGTAAGAAGCTTTATGCAGTAGTCGCCAAGGGCCTATTTAGTGCTGCTCAATTTATTTAAACATGTGGGGAAAAGCCCCATAAATGCTTTTTGCCATATCTTAGAACACAAAGTGATAATGTACACGTTAATAGGTTAGGTGCTTAGAGTGAATAAGCGTTTGCTAAATGCAGTATAGTTGACAGGGATGTTGGAAGCTATCAATATTGTTGCTTTAATTGAAACCACCAAACAAAAATGCCACGCAACTCATGTTCCCTCTGCTAAAAGGCTGCTGTGTGGCATCACATGGACCTCCTCCAAGACAGGAGCAACTTTAATTCGATGTGTTCTGTTAATATTGGCGAAACCACTGTGTTTTATGTTACAGAACCTGGAGGGCCATATTGATTGCTGAAATTTGGTGGAAGTACTGTCCCTCGAGTTGAGCAGTAACTGCACTTACGCATAACTTGTCCACAATTCCTGTATTATAATAACATATTCAGGCTACTTAAGCATGTCCTCCATGCCAGTAGATAGGTAGCGCGCTTCACAGAAAACTATTCATTGCAATAACAGCAAAGTAGCACTACTAATGTGCAAATGTACCTCATTTTGTCTGGTGAAGCCACCAAAAAATTCTGGCATTTAAGGCAGCTTGTAAAGTTTCGAAGAATTTGAGTATGGCGACGTTAGGCACTTAAAATCACATGAACAGTCATTCCCAATTGTCGGTTGTCGTAGCACACAGTTGCAAACATAAGCTACTTGAAAATCATTTATTATGCTAATGGCAAGTTTCCAATTAAAGATACAAAATGTGGATGTAAAAATGCAACACGAAAGAATGTACGGTAATTGCCTATAACAGCGTTGACCCTGATAGGGTCAAGAGCCGCTTTTTGCCTCTTGGTGTTGTTATTTCGTAAGCGTAAATGGCGCATGAGCTCCTCCTCTATGAACATATGGTGAAGCGAGACACTTGCAAACTGTCCTGGTTCATCATGGCAGGCCATGGTAAGCTGTGCCAGGACGGCCTCCTCAATGCGCTCTCCTCCTACCTATGTGAACCTGCACGTTTAAGTAAATTTCAGCAAGGCAGTTCTTAACCCTTTTAAGAACATTTACAGAACAGCCGTACTGCAAATAAACCACAACAATATTGCCTGTTGCAGATCTAGAATGCTAATCTTACTTGACTAGTTTCATAGCTTCTTATGCTGTTTGGATTCCACGTACGTGCGCTTCAGAAAAACAAGGATTTATCCAGCACAAACAGGAAAAATAATGAGTAAACTAAAGTATCTAAAACATCCAGGATTACTTAATGGGATTAGCGTTCTTAGGATACTTCCCCGCCCATTTGTGTCGCTGGGTAGTTCATGGTCTAATGGGTAGAGTATTGGGCTGCTATGTTGAGGGAAGCGGGTTCATAATCAAGTGTCGCACCAGTTTGGGTCACTGGGTACGTGAGTCGCGGTATGTGCCATTCTTCAATGAACCTCTTTCATGCCATCTTGGGCAACTGCTGCTGTTTGTGTTGGCAAGCAGCAGTAGGAGCTCGAAGAGTGACATGACGGTCAATGTTAATGTGATTACCACTACACATCAGCTTCGCTTGCTGGGCTCGAGAAGTAATGTGCGAGATTATACTCTGCTGTATGAAGTGTACATAAGACACAAAGACAGCGTGCGCCAACCACCACCTCATCAATTAAATTAATTGACTCGCAAAGCACGGGCTGCACAAGATCACGGAGCGGACTCAGAAGTTTGTGGAGAAGCGCAACTTTGAGAAGCATGTAAGCCTTGCCGACATCAACTTGCAGTCAGTCGATGTCCACGTCAAGGACCCCGAGGGAGACTTAGTGATTTCCTCAACACACGTCATCGTGCCCTCACACGCTGTATCACAATTCTGTCTTGTCTCGTTGGTTCCACCATCGTAAGAATGCTCATGACGTATCACCACTAATTACAATTACAAGTAGGCACTTATATATACTATGCTTACTAAATTTTTATGGGGAATAATTTGAGCACGAGTTTTTGCAGAAATAATGAATGCTACAGCTTAAAGTAGAACTAAAAGGAAATTAAATTAATTAGCGTATTTGCCAGATTCTACTGCGCCCCCGATTGTGACGTGTAGTTATATTACCGCCGACATACCCAAGAAAATAACTTGGTGCCAATTCTACTGCGCACATCAAGTAATTAGATCAGAGTCGATGCGTACCGTGTGAATACGGCAAATTCTGGTGTTTTACGTGCCAAAACCACAATCTGATTTTCAGGCAAACCATAGTGGGGATTACTGCATTAATTTTGACCACCTGGGGTTGCATGACAAATTGATAATTTAGCATTTTACCTCCATCAAAATGCAGTGATTTGATCCCGCGACCTCGGGCTTAGAGTACAACGCCAAAGTCCCTAAGCAACCACAGCAAGTGAGCGCTTAACAGAATAATAATTTCAGACGTATCTGTAAATGACCTTCCTACAATACAAAAGGATTCACCGTACCGTGAGAAGAGGCTGTGTAAACTGTAAGAGACACAAGAGGAAAGATTGGTAGCACTGGTGCATTGAAGTTGTTGCACCAGCTTGCTGTGACGATATGAATTTTGATGGTGTCTGCTTAGGTGTAGCTTCTTTACAGACAAAGGTGTTCTCCATTGTATTCCAAAAAGCCAAAGACTGAAATTAAAAAGCGTCAAGAACTTGTACTAAACCAAAATGACCCAAGCGTGTAAAAATACTTGAAATCCATGATATCACAATGAGGTATCAGCAGGGAAATTTTGGGGCGACACTAAAAAAAAGGAACTTTGAGCCCCCTCCCAAAGCTCCCAAACATCCCTGTTTCCAATTGTTTTATGATCAGTGATCTGGTTTCTGCATCTCAAGAGAGACAATGCCAAGGAGATTCATGCCGAGCTGGCTACGCTATGTAATGACCGGCACTGCACACCATCCAGATCGGCATCAATCTTTGTGGAATTTGGCCCTTGAAGTGCAGAAGCCACTGCTCGTTCTTCAACCAGCTTTCTCAATGCACGCTGTTGTTCTTGGTTTGATGTCCCTAGCAATGCATTGCATTACTACACAGGACATAATACGTTTATTCTGTTAAATCTAGAAAGACGTGCATTCATGTTGACTCCTAATGGGTACACCAGTTCCAATGTTATCGTACCGATAAAACCAAGTTTCTGAACGCCCCTCGTATATCAGGCATGTACTCTGGAAAGGTACATTCTACGGTTAATTTGTTCACAAGTGACACCGAAATTTACTCCCAGTATCGGTGCGGTTGCAAAGTCTCTCAGCTGAGTGATTAAAGTCATCATGTCTGCCACCGAAGGCACTGTGCACCAGTTCATAAATGGAGGGAATGCTTGTGGTTGCATAAGCAATGTTTTTATTGCGTTTCCTGCAATACATTCGCATGGCATCCCTGCACTTGATCACGGGAATGTTAGACAATGCATGGCCAAAGAATTTCCCTTTCGCGTTCCGGCTGTGGTGTGTCCAGGCTCATTTTGAATCTAAAAACAGATTTCAATATGAAAATGTGAATCCACGATGTGTTAAAAGCAACAATCAAAAGACCTACAATGACCATTTAGCTGACATAAATGGGCGGATATAAATGACTGATTGAAAGCATTAAAGTGTGGCATCTCTTCAGTGCGGCAGTGTGAAGTGGGCAAATAACTTATATCTAATTCCTCTCCTAATTTAAAAAAGATGATTTCTGCTCAGCTACTTAAATGGTGTGGCCACATATTAAAGGCAGCTTCTTCATATAAAACGACAGCGTTGCATTTGTTTACTTCCTGTCTAGCTGCTGCTACTGAAGTTTTGCTTACTATCAAAGAAAGGTATTTCATAGAATTGCTCCACTGTCGCGGGATCGAATCCCGGCCACGGCGACCGCATTTCGATGGGGGCGAAATGCGAAAACACTCGTGTGCTTAGATTTAGGTGCATGTTAAAGAACCCCAGGTAGTCGAAATTTCCGGAGTCCTCCACTACGGCGTGCCTCATAATCAGAAAGTGGTTTTGGCACGTAAAACCCCATAATTTAATTTAATTAGAACTGCTCCACCGACAAAGCATTGTTCCAAGCTTGTGGCAAAGTGTCATTTAGTTCACAAGGGTGTGCTTCCCTTTCACTCTTTTCTCTTGTGTGCGAATTCCAAGCAAAAAAAGCTTTCTGGCATAACTATCTACATCTATGGTCATAAGAAACTGTGCTAATTTTTCATGTTTATGTGTTCGATAACGCATACATGCCATCTGGAAATATAGTGGGACGACACAGTAGATATGCCTAGGCATCTCGTTTCCTTATTGATTTCAGAACTTTGTTAAGTCAAACAGTTACTGAAGTTCCAAAAGGTGAAATTTCACGGGATTGCATTATTTTTAATGTTCTATCCAAGTAAGATAGAACCTAAAATGTTATGGAATCTGCTGTGAATGCAAAAAGCGCCTACGCAAAGCCGTTTGCGCGAAGCACTTGATGGCATCGAACGGAGAACATAAAAAAAAAAAAAAGATTAAGGGCGCGCGAACTGGTGCAAAACAAAACACACGGGTTTGGCAATGCGCATCAGGCGCATAACCCGATGATTTCACAGCATTTGGTGGCACCACCCGTATTATATGTCACCTATCATATAGAATCGCACATGGGTGGCCGTTAAGTGACTGCCACCACATTCATGTCAGGCACTGGGGCTAAAAAAATAAATTATGGGGTTTTACGTGCCAAAACCACGATATTATTATGAGTCAGGCCGTAGTTGAGGACTCCGGAAATTTGGACCACCTGGGGCTTTTTAATGTGCACCTAAATCTAAGTACACTGGTGTTTTCGTATTTCACCATCGAAATGCGGCCTCCATGGCCGGGCTACGATCTCGCGACCTCGTGCAGGCAGTGGGGCTCCAGCAACAGAGTTACCCTGTACCCGCCGCTGACGAGGTGGCGTTTGCAATAACTTTCTACTTTTTTGTGTTTTAGCGCCCGTGATGGGGTCCACAAAGTTCATGCTGTAGTTGACTGTCTCCCAATGCAGATGGAGGCTGCCCCCGTAAGCATCCCCTAAATTTGGGATACAGTTGTATGCGGCCAATTCTTCACTGCGACGCTCACTTTGTTGCTTTAGCGCGAGCAACGAGCAATCTGAGGCCGTATTCTGAAACGATTCACTTCGGCGCTACTGTCACCTCGGCGATAGTTCGCCGTGCGGCGCGCGCTGATTGGCTGGTTCAGCACAATCGGATGACGTAGCTCATCCGATTCCGTGCCTGACGGCGAACTATCACCGAATTGGATCGTTTCATAATACATCCCCTGTTGAAGCCCAGTGTTAAATCCGGGCGCACACCAATCTGCTTACATAGTAAGCGCGCGGAAAGCCACTTCTGCGCTAGCCGACTATCACTTCGGCTCGCAGTCTTAACGCCAGCAACTATAGCGATCTACTGAAAGCTCAGTTTATGGCTCAATGCAGGAACCAGGTGCACATCAATCTGTGCTCGGAAATGCGAGCGCTAGCACGTAACGAGCCATGCCAATCTAATCCAGGGGAAAAAATTGGCTGAAGGCTTAGCTTGGTTAAGCCTGAAAGATTGCGAAACAATACCCTTGGCTGCGCTTTGGTTCGGCTGATGGTGTGGACATGGTTGCCCTTTGTTAAACTTATGGCTATACATCATCCGACATAGCGCAAGGCAGCGCGCCGACCACTGCGAGGAGCCGAGCTGTAGCCCCATTTATCCTCCTAGCGTGACGTCACACCAGCGAGCGCCCTCTCTCGGTAGCGCCGCAGCAGCGGCGCGCAAGGCTTCGCCTCCGCCATCGATGCCGCGAGCTGGGGCCCCGTCTCTCGGTCTGGCGTGACGTCACACCAGCGAGCGCCCTCTCTCGGTAGCGCTGCAGCAGCGGCGCGCAAGGCTTCGCCTCCACCATCGATGCCGCCAGCTGGGCCCCGTCTCTCGGTCTGGCGTGACGTCACACGGTCACGTGACGCGCAGCTGTGTAAGGAGGCGCCACGATGACCGATGGGCCGAAAGTGCGAGCAGTATTGCTTTCGCAATAAAACGATGAGGGAAGTGTGGCGCCGCCATCTTATGACACTGAGTTCAGCGCTACCTGTAGCATTGTAGCCGTAAGCAGCGCGGCGCGGCAGTGGCATCGGTGAAAATGCATTCTACTGCGCTGTTCGCTTCAGTATCAAGTGCCTCGCGTTGCTGCAAGGCCGCAGACACGCCGTGTGGACGACGCTCACGCGATCAGAAGACATATAGGAGGCTACACCTTTAAAAAAGTTTGCGCCCTTTGGGGCTTACCTTGTCCCACAGCAGTAATCGTCATCTGTCTTTCCCGCATTTCCTTTCTATAACGCTGCGAGCCCGGTACTTCTAAGTCACGAACGGCTTGCGCGTTATCAGCGTGACTGAGCATTCTCGATAGGAAAGTAGCGAGCGCCGAGTTTTCAACAAAGGAAACGCAAGCAAGGCAGACGACGATTATCCTTTTGGGACAAATATACACCCCAAAGGGTACAACCGTTTCAAGAGTGTATGGCGCAGTAATAATTTCAACGTTGCACAGGCGGCAGCGCTCGAAAAATCGTGGCGTATAACATGCTTGGTTTAGATGGCACCACATAGCTGCTTTAGTCGCCACAAGCGCACTGTGAAGTTAAACTAGGACAAAACTCATGTTCAGTATCACAAATCTAGTGCTATACAACCAGTTCTCGCAACGGGAGGGTAGTTCAAGGAATGAAAGCTACCATAGAGGCACGCCGCATGCACGCACAGGCGCTGTACGCACTTTCGCGCTTTTGTTCAGTGCGTTGCATTGAACAACGAACAAGGCGAATTCAAAACACTCAATCACCTGTGATGTGGCTGAGTCGGAAGCGATCGTGTTGACCCTTGAGGCAATACGAAGCCTTAAAAAAAGCGATCAACAAGCAAGGATATGTATGGATATGGATATATATATATATATATATATATATATATATATATATATATATATATATATATATATATATATACACAAAGTGTTTCCCGTAACTTCAACCATAGGCGTATACACCTGGCGGGCAGGGGGCACTTGACCCCCTACCCACTCGGTAGATACGTCTATGGTTCAAGTAACGGGAAGCTCCCTGTATATACCTAATGGTGATCAGGTGATCAATACAATACTGTATATGTGCAAAACATGCACACATGTGCACGTGTGTGTTTTATTGCGACAATTGTATGAACACTCCAAGCGCATTATTGCCGTCGCCGTCGCCGTGGTGTTCCGTATGAAACGCAAGGGCAATAACACTTTCGCTGCGCGTCGCATGCTGCATGTGCGAGTGAAAGCACGCGAGCGAAGCCGATGATCGCGGCTCAATCTGGCACGCGCGACCGGAGAAATCGGAGAGCAGATGCGCTGTTTGCAGTCGCGCGAAAGGCGGTGGGGAGATGGGAGGCAAGGAGAGGGGCGGCGTTGCGCTCCGGCAGCAACTGCGCATTTCGTGACCAGGCGCAAGGGGAACTGATGATCGCTGCTCACTCTCGCGCGCCATATATGGAGGGAAGAAAATTATGGGGTTTTACGTGCCAAAACGGCTTTCTCATTATGAGGCACGCCGTAGTGGAGGACTCCGGAAATTTCGACCAGCTGAATTCCTTTAACGCGCACCTAAATCTAAGTAGACGGGTATTTTCGCATTTCGCCTCCATCGAAATGCGGCCGCCGTGGCCGGAATTCGATCCCGTGACCTCGTGCTCAGCAGCCCAACACCATAGCCACTGAGCAACAAGGGCGCGCCATAAGGAGACAAGTGTGAAGGCAGCGCGGGGAGGAGGGAGGGGCGGCTTCGACTCCGCCAACAAGAGTACTTTGTGCGGTCGCGGGCGCCGTGTCTTGAAAATAATGTGCAGACGGCTCATACCTTTGTGCGCGCTGTGGACTCGCCGCTCTCGCGTTGAAGCAGTAGGCCGCACGAAGGTAATGCCCCAACCACTGGCACGCGCCGAAAGCTTCGGCGCGCGCTGGCAAGCGAATGCGTCGCTTCGCTTCGGCTGGAGGGAAAGGGCGCGCAACCACTGGAGAAAAGCTCCGACGCGCGCCGAAGCTCGCTCCTCGGCTGCGGCGCACTGTTGCTGGACTATTCTGTCTTCATCCGTCAAAGTCCGGCCTAAAACAGCCTGCTGTAAACTAAGCTTGAAGTAATAAGTTAGTGATCTGTATGTGCTTTTAGATATAAAAAACACGTTTGAATAATGAATATACACCTGCCGCAACAGTTTTTTTATTTTTGAAGTACCAATAGTGTACAAAATATAGACATCAGCGCTCGCGCGTCGTCTGTCTGCAAGATCGCTTTGCAAACACCTGCACGACGATGCCATATATCAAAAACTCTTGCACCATTTCATTTTTTGGTAGCTTATTGCACAGCCAACTATGTAAGAATTAGGCGTGCAATGTATAACTGAAAAAAATCTGTGTTGGAAATATTGCCACGTAGTAATGATGGTAAATAAATAGTGCCGGCTCAATCGCAACGATAGCGGCGAGCAATGTCGGCAATCGTAGAAAATCTCATCTGTGGGTCAAGCGCGTCGGTTTGCATACGGCAGTCGTCGAAAGTTACAGGTTATTCGCTGGGCCCGCGCGCCTTCCAGAAACTACTACACAATTCGTGTCGCGTATGCAATCAGATTAGCAAGGTTCGTCGACAACAGACAGAACCATCGACAACATTCGCGAAACTTCTGATACGTTCAGGCGCATCCTGCACCGAGCGATAACGTTTAACATTTTTTAGCCGGTGAAATACGGTAACCGGATACAGATAAAGCATCCGTGTCAATATAATTATGCTTGTTGGTGCATGAGAGAAACGTGAAAAAGTGGGTTTTGAGAAAATCAGCAAAACAGAATTGAAACACCTGTAGCACTCAAAAAAAAAAAACTAGAACAGCTAAAATGTATGTAACTCGTATCTTGTCTCCCCCCAATTCTTGATTCTGCCAAATCTAGCCCATGGAGCACCTCTATTATTCTAGGTTGTTTTGATGCATCAACACCGCATCCGGAGGCCTTCACATTGAGTGTATAGCTACAAAACATTTTCACAGTGTAAGGGCCATGTTCTATTGTAACTGGTTTCCACATATCAAGTTTGCCTTTCTTTACATTAATGAAATGATATACCGTCAGATAATACAAGCTTGAGAATTAGAGGGTTTTAATAGGAGTCTTTCGTTGCCCTTTGCCAAGTCGTACTATTGAAGCACTTATTCGAATGTATGGGAGCAGCTCATTTGCATAGTATAAGAAATATATAAACAGGTTATTTTCACAATTTATACACTTTGTCACCACAAAAAGAAAAATTGCAGTTTATTGTTTTCAGCCTGCTATGATGTTTTGACTCAGAAAGATATATTCAATTTGTTCTGCAAGGCATGCAATAATTGCTGTGGCATATTATTTTAATGCACAACAATGCATACAGTAGCCAGCCATTATTAAAACTCAGAAGAAATTAATAGCACAATACATATGATCAGGCACATAGCATATTATTGCACTTTCTTAATTCATGCCAGAACGACGACCACAGGCGTCCTTCTCCAACAAGGTCAGCATCCATCGTGCCTCCTTACCATCGGGCTTCACACCCTCAGCACGTTCAACCTCAGCTTTGTGGTGTTTAAAACAACGTCAAGTGCGTCTTACGGTTCCAGGGATAAGAAAGAAGACCGCCCTGCCTACCTTGGCCCTGAAGCAAGCAGCTCTGAATTGTTTGCACACTTTCTACTTTCATCAAGTCCACATATATACGGATGGTTCTTCCACTCAGACCAGCTCCACCAGCGCAGTGGTTATACCATCACAATCACTAAGCATCCAATACAAGATTTCTCACTTGACAACATCGACCAGTTTGGAGCTTGTTGCCCTCCGAGGTGCCGTTGATTATATTAATAACCAACCGGCTAATCGGTGGGCAATATTCTGCGATTCAAAGGCGGCCTTACAATGTCTTCTGTCATCTCTTCGTCGCGGGTCATGTGAACAACTCGTGTCGAAGATACGAGAAATGCACCATCACGTGATCAAGAAAGGACACGACGTCGTGTTTCAGTGGCTGCCTGGTCATTGCGGTATCTCCGGCAACGACCTCGCTGACGAAGCTGCTAGGAAAGCCTACGAAGGAGCAACCCTTGTTTCTGTACCTTTATCGCGGACCGACGCAGCCCAACACTTAGGCAAGCTAGTGCACTCTTTTGACATTGGAAAAGTGGCACACACCTGAATTCACTCAACATCGATTGCATTCCCTCGATCCCTCTATGCAACTGCGGCTGTTACCAGGTCTTCTGCGAAATGAGTAAACAGTGCTGTGCCGCTTACATTTGGGCGTCGCATTCACCAGTGCATATGCATTTTTGATTGGAATGGCTGATAGCGCCGAGTGCGATTCCTGCGGTGTCGAGGAAACCATAGAACACCTAATGTGCTACTGCCCATCTTTTGAAGATGAAAGGCAAGACCTCTGCAGAGCTGTCAATCAGCTAGATGGAAAGCCATTCACCTTGAACAAGATCTTGGGACCATGGCCTTGCATATCGCAGCTACAAAAGGCCACAAAAGCGCTGCTGCGATATTTGAAAGATACTGGATTGAGTCAGCGTCTGTGATCCAGACTGAGTGACCGACTGATATCCCCAGTGGACTTTCTCTTCTTTTAATCTTTCCGTCTCCCTTTCCCTTTCCCCAGTGTAGGGTAGCCAACCGGGCTCAGTCCTGGTTAACCTCCCTATCTTTCATTTATCATTTTCTCTCTCTCTTCTTAATTCATGCCCTTTTTTTAATTGCACAAAAGCTACTGCACTAAAATAGTATACTAGTACATACTTAAAAAGCACAATTTTATACTACGATAATAATCAATCATTCAAATTTTTATTGTAGTGCCCAGGAACAGCTAGAGAGCCTTCGTACTGGTGCACTTAACGAGCACTATGTGAGACAAAATGTAGAGAAAACATGAATGTAGTAGACAAAAAAATGGAAGATAGAGAAACAAATAGGGAAAAAAGGAAACGCGGAAAAGTAAAAGGGAGTTAATCCTACGTGATTATCTACAGATACACAAAACACAGGAAATGAACTCTGAAGTATGTTTTGGAGTCGAGTCTTATTAGCACAAACTTGTAACAAGCCCAGGCAACGAATGTGGAATGCTACCTGGTATACTGTTGCGGCACAAACAAATGCATATGATCAAGAAGCTTTAAGGAATGTATAATGTGATGGACCACCTTATACAGGAACAAAAGGTGCAATTAAGACTTGAATCTAGAGGTGCGAGTTGAAGTATACTTGAGAAGGCTCAACTGTGGTCGCCAGAATGGCAAAAGTGGTGCTTGAAGATAGACATCAATTTATTCTGGATGCGTTCAATGAGGTCAGAATTAGATTTACTCATTGCACCCCTCTCCTACAGAGGCATACTCTAGTAGTTGGAGGCACACAGCAGAATTTCAGAAACACAACAGGTGAGTGGAAATCATGCAATATACGGCATGCAATTCCAAGAGCGTGAAGGGCATCTTGTGTAATTATCTATGTGAAGAGAAGCTTAGCATTTTGTCGAAGTACACACAAAGATCTTTCATTTCATCCACCCTAAGGAGTGGAGCATCACGTAGGGTGTATCAAAATTTCACATGGTGCGTTTTGTGCATATAACTTAATGCCATAGTGTTGGAAACATTGAAGAGTACTTATTGCTTCTGCACCAGTTTGAGAGTGAAAAAATGTCTTTTTGGAAGTCGATGCAGTGGTGAACACTGTTGACAGTCTGAAATAGTTTTAGGTTGTCGGCACATAAAGTCATGCTGTTCATTTATTAAAATGCTCTTAGCACTAACAGAAAGCGAGGAATCCCATATTGATTCAAACACCTCACGCACTGAAGAGGATAGATATAGGTCGGCAGTTAGTAACTGCACATCTAGCACCTGATTTGTGCATGGGCAATGTTCATGCTACCTTCCGAGTGCTAGAAAAGGTACTAGACTTTAGGGAACTATTGAAGATGCTTGTGAGAACGAGGAACAAGTATGCTACCATACGTCTTAACCCTTTCAGACACCACTTTATCCCGTTGATTGAAAATTTGCTTTCACCACATCTCTTGCATCCTTAAAATCGTAGAAAGTGTACAGCTGCAGCAAATATTAAGAATTTTCAATTGTTTAGCGAGTTTTGTCAAGTTTACAAAATTTCGACTCCATGCGAAAACTCACTACAGGAACACAAAATATGAAAACATGTACTATTTCGTGTTTTGAAAAGCTTGAAAAGCACTTATCCAGCCACTTGACAATTATGCCTGGTGCATGACATTGTAAAAAACAATGAAAGAAGTGAACCCGCTACATACAACATACTGACACAGAGTAACAACACCCAGCCGTCTACCTTCCCACTCATTTTGTTAAAACATTCTGCACATTATTCAAAATTGCAGCACAGTTCCAATAATAAGTGTTTCAAGATGTATGAAACACATTTTAAATACCATTACTTTCATCAGTGCTTTTGCTATTGATGCACGCTCCTGCTGTGCCCAATTGTGTAGACAGTGTCTCAAAGGGTTAAGCTCTGTGGAGGAAATACCATCAACACCACAAGAAAGGGAAAGTTTAAGGCACTTCATATACTTGGAAACGAGCTTGTCATTGACTGTTAGCATACACTGCGCCAGACTGAGAAGGAAGGTTACTTGAAGCATATTTCACACCATATAGCAAACAGAAATGTTCTGCAAAGGCATCAGCAGTGTTCGAGACAACACCACTATGTTCATGAAGAAGACGTACATCTTTGGCACTCCTTTTAGAAGAGAGAGCCCACAAAGCTCCAGAAATATTTTGAATTATGTGTCACGCTGGCTTCAACACAATCAATGTGGTCAAAGTGATGATTCTAATAATAATATTAATAATAATAATAATAATAATAATAATAATAATAATAATAATCTTAGTGCTAACTTGGCACACTAGACTAAAAAGAAGGCTGATGCCTGTATGTTAGAGCATCTGATAACCAGACATCCAAAGCAGGAATTTGCAGGATGCAGAAGACACTTCCTTCCCCTCCACGTGCACACACACTTGCTCAATAACACAGCACGGCACACACGCACACATTCAACAGGTGCACAACACACAGGAGTGCCAATGAAGTCTGGTTCCAAGGAAGGAGAATCCAAATCGCCAGGGGGGTGGAGAGAAAGCTCTGCATGCCAGATATAATCATGGAGTTGAGGTGTCGGGCCATAGAGGCGTGATGAGGGCTCAGGCTGTGCTGACCACTTGTTCAGACGAACTGAAGAAAGATTAGTGCTGTCCAGAGAGGCGTCAAACACCCTGCAGTATAGACTAGTGCAATGTTGCGTTGGTATTGCAGGGTGTGCTACTTGAGGGGTTTGAGGCAATCGTCGAAGGCTGGCATGAGCTTGTGACAACCGAAAAGAAGGGAGTAAAGGGTGCGTATTGTCCGGCGCTGAACAAGGTTAAGCTTGTTAGCGTCGCGAGTTTGGTACGGGAACTATACTGATGAGCAGTACTCAAGTCATGACAGAATGATAGAAGTGTAGAGTGCTCGGAAAACCTTAGGTCATCAGGGAAGGGAGACACGGGACACAAACCCAAGAAAGGGCCGGTGCTTACATACAGTGCTGGTGACATATGCGGAAAAGTTGAGAGAACAGCTAAATGCTACACCCAGAATGGGAAGGGCCCGAACAGTCTTTATAGAAGTGCCTCCAAGGAAGAAGGTTGGACGTGCAGCAGTTTCGTTGTAGCTGATACGCATGGCAGTACTTTTTACGGTGCTACTACAATGTTTGATATTGTAGGCCCAGTCGTTCGCCTTTACGGAATGTATTTATTGTAAGCACATATGCTGTGCATCGGCATATTGTTGTTGTGGAAGCGTTAACTTGTTAATCAAACACATTCTCCGCAGATGCATTAGTAACTTGGTTTTGAGTAGATCTTTGTCCTGACTACAATTTATAGTATCGCAGCAAGAAACATTTTAGTAGAGGCTGAAGGGATTCCAGCAGTTTAAGCGTACTGACTGCACAAAACACTGATGACACCTTTTCACCTTCCCCACAATGCACTCACACCATCTACACTTTCCATAAGCAAAAAGTGAGATAAAAAATCAATTACAGTTTCATTGACTCAGTACTTGCTGCTTCTGAAGCGGGCATCGAATCGTGGTATACGCTGCTACATGCATAGGTCTTGCATGATGCAGGTCCTGCTATGCACTGCACACAGGGCACACATTGCAAACAGATAATTTCTTTTTGCAGTGCTCAACTATAACGACACACTGACTCAAACATGACTGCGTTGTCACGTATGCTTCAGTGCGTCAGTGTTCTTGATTGCATGACGAGCGATTTATGCCCAACTAGCCCAAAAGACGGACGCACTAGAAAGAAGTGAGTGAATGAGTACAGTGAACTTGTACTGAACTGGATTCACATGCCGAATAGAAGAGCGCAGTGTCAGCTGAAACAGGCGCACGGCTGATTATGTAAGTACTTCCAATAGTTCGGCTACTAGTGTATTTCGCTTTCGGAAGTTATCTTTACCACTGGAAACAGCGCAGAGCTTGCCCGTTAAACTTGAGTCAACCGACACCACACGAAACACGCCGCGGTTGACCAACCCAACTTCCACACGGTTCATTCACCACATCACAGGTCACACGAAGTCAAGAGTGCCATATTTTAAATCACTGCAGCACCAAACGGACCTGAAAATTCATTTCCTTCGACAGAGTTTCTCAGGTGAGTTCGTTCACTCGCCAGTTACGAACTCGATGGACGCGCTAGGCCTACGCGTAACGTAAACAACATCGGCTATAGGCGAGTGTTGATTATCCAGACTTCGGAGCTCGTAAACGTGTTTCCATTCGTTTTGAGCACGACAATATGCACATACAGAAAGCACAGACGTTGCGGCAATCGTGATTCGGTTGGCTGTTTTAGCAGACGATCGTACCGAGCCCGGCGGAACCCAGTGGGCAGGTTGGATTAGTCGGCGTCGTTCGAAGTCGCTTCGGATCCACGTCGCACTGCCACAACCCACGGTCGTCGGTCGGTTGATCGTGTCGTTGTCGGCCTACTATTACAACACTGTCTTTCAGGAACACTGTCGCGCGCGTCGTGCGGCCAAAAAACTCGGACGATCGTTGGTGCCGGCGTCTCCGCACGGTCGGCCATTACAGGCCCAGCAGCCAGAGGCTCCGCAGCCTCCGATTGGTTGACGCCTGCGAGGCGTCGCAGCCTCCCATTGGTGCACGCCGGCGCAGTTTCGCCGCGCGCCGGCAAACTTCTAGCATCGGCAGTAGACATAATCGCTGCGCGACGTTCCGCTTCAGCGAGTTCCCGACCGACGCTTTGACGCATTTGACCCTTCGGCGCGCGCCGAAGCTTTCCAGCGCGTGCCAGTGGTTGGGGCTTAACTTCGCTCACTGCTGCTGCCGCGTTGCTGACACCAGCGTTTTGACAGCGAGTGTCTGCGCTCATCGAATGTGATGTGTTGATGCTTTCTTGTGCGCGATAACACCATATGCCTGTTAATTCAGTTAGTAAGCGAATCTTTCCAAGTTTATACGGTTGATAAAACTACTATCCTTACTTCGTATAGCTGTCTACTAATTTGCTATCGCAATCGATGCTTCGCCTTGCGGGCGAAACTGCGACTTTTCCACAAATATTTTGGATCTCAATATTGCACAGTAATGCTCCATAATACTCAATAATATTCAACAGTCGACAGCCTTTAGTCCATGGGTTTAGTGTTCTGTACTGCCGAACAACTTTATTTTTGAGTTATTGTTGTGTGCTTTCAATACCTGTTGATGCACATTGAAAAGGCATTGGGCCAACAATTCACCAACAATGTGTCAACAACATTTCAATAGTGAATTTTTTAAGGGCTTGTCATTGTCTGTTGACTTTATGTGGTTGTGACTATATTTACATGAAGCCAACATTGTTGGCTACATATGATTGTCACGAAAATCGAGGCCCTCAATCTGTTCGTGTTCTTCTCATTCATTATATATATTATCAGCAGATCAAAAGTAGCCTTAAATGCTATAGTTCTTCACGCAGCACCTGGAAGTAGTCTCTGGATTTTGCAGTCTGTCTATATATATCCATTTCCTGTCGGCGCTACCAACAGCCCATTCGGGTGAAATTTGCTTTGCTTCATGAAAGAAGCAAGAGAACAAACCGCCGTTTTACTGCCCCTGTGAAGTCGCGGCCTCAGCAAAAGCAGGAAGCTATTCAAAAAATTCGTCATAATCAGCGCGTGCGGACCATGCCCTCATTGTGCATTGACAAAGGCGGCCATATACCCCCTCGCTTCCTGCCATATGTCAACGATATGCACTGAAATTTAAATCCTCACGACACAAAGCTGTCTTTTTTTATTGTTTTGCAGTATTTAACAGTAAGTGTAGTATTTCAAAAGAACACAGAACAAACGACTTCAACAATACCGCCTTTCGAGAAGAATGTTGCCGCCATCACATCCACCCACACAAGAGATGAAACCACGGCCTGAGTGAAATTCCAGACCAACACATATTCTCACCTCTCACTCCTCCACACGATGCACTTCACCTTTTATGATCACCTTTGTCCTTTCTGTACAGAGCGAGCTACCCCATACTATACCATATGGGCTTGCAAAAAAATTCCTAATAACCCGCCCAACTGAAACGCAGCACACGAGTAGTGGGAGATGGCGCTGACCAGCTCCGCACTGGAGGATCAGCGAAAGCTGATAGCCAGAACCGAAAGTTTTGCCACCGCCGCTGGGTGCCTGGCTCCCCATAGCACGGGAATCCCCCCCTCTCCGTGCCCTATCGCAGTGAAATTTTCTCTCTATCTCTCGCTTGTTATTTTGAAGATACAGCCGCTCTAGGCTTTAGCATGAAACCATGAACATAGCCAACACGTGCTTTAGAAAACATCTGCAATGTTATCAAATTAAGGAACAAACAAAGCGAACAAACGAGAAGCAGTGGGAATTCTGTCCTTGGCCCATATTGCCAAACCTGCCGTTATATGAAAGAAAGCGTTTCCCCATTGGCCGATACGGGCACTTGCCCATTGACCGACACGGCCCGTATGATTGCCCTGCAGATTAATTTCCACAGAATTAGCATTGAAATCCTTTCTGTTCAAACGCAGACGCTTAAAGCTGTGTGCTTAGCTGTACGGAATGTCCGTCTTATAGTGTTTGACATGACTACTATATAAATGTAAATACCGGTGGGTGGCCGTTCGCTTCCTTTAAAGATTCGTTGCTCTTTTACCCCGAGACAATGAGACGGCTAAGATCCAGAAAGATAACGCTGTCCTGTGAGCAGTGGTAAGAAAAAATAAATGGCGGGATGAGCACAATTGAAATCATTTGTAAATTTTGAGAGATCGTTTCTCCATTATGCCAAATCATGAAGAAGTCATCAATAGAGCGGTTATAGTAGAGTTGCTTCAAGCTGAGAGACGCGAGAAATTTTTCTTCTCGTACAGCCATAAAAATATTGGCGTAGTTAAGACCAATTCTCGTTCTCATTGCCGTTCCGCTTGCTTGCACGTAATGAACTTCATTAAATTCACTTTTCAGCTTGAAAATAAACCTAGGATGTGTCCGTAACGCAGAACAATCAACAGGCTTATGACTGGCGAGTCTTCATATGCTCATAGCAGCGCCTTTATCCCATTAGCAAGATGTATATTTGTGTACAGAGAACGAACGGCAAACGCAACAAGTAAGTATCCACAGGGTGCTTTTAAATCCATGATGTCAGAAAGAAAATTGTTGGTATACTTTATAAAAGACGAAACTGCAGTTGGTATATTGGGTGAATTAGGCTGTCAATGTAGCGCGATATGTTTTCAGTGACAGGGCCTACACCAGAAACAGTGGGTTGTCCTTGCCTGTCTTCTTTATGAATTTTTGGTGGAGGATAAAATCTGCAAACTATGGGACTCAGCGGTATGAGAGAGTTGCTGATTTGCTGTTTCTATCTACTTATCCTTTACAAGTTCTGTGATCCTGTCCTTGATCTCAAGTTAAAAATCTTGAGTAGGATTGTAAGTTAGTGTTCGATAGAATGAAGAGTTATATTTGTCTAAGCCTCCTTAACATACGGAAAACACGGGGAATGCGCGAGACGGAAATACAAGACGGTGAGCTAAACGAGAGCAAGGTAAAAGCGGGAGCCAAAGGTCGGTGACACGGCCGTGTGCGCAGCAGCCCCCTATTATCCGGTTTGTTGGAGGTCAGTGGCCTATCGTCTCTGAAAGAGATAATAAAAGGAGCGGCAGAAAACGGGGCTTGTGAAAATAATTACTGAAATGGAATAAATGTACAAAGAAAGGAACAGGAAAATAAGACTATATAAGCAAAGAAATGAAATTAACTAAGTGCTGTTGCCTATAGCTTGAAATTTGGCATTGCGAATAGATTCTGAAGCCCCCTTTGAAACGTTCGTAGCTATTGGTTGCAATGTCTTGAACTTATGGATGAGGTATGATTCTCTGTATTTTCTTTCTCGTTCAGAACGGTAGTTTGAGTGTAAGATCTAGGGTTTAAGTTCATCAAATGTATGACCTGGTTGGTTGAAATGCTCGGCGACGGCTTCGGGAAGCTTTTTAGCTGTGTCCACGCGATGTCCGTTGAACCTGACGTTCATTGACTGTCCCGTTCCACCGACATATCATTTCTTAAAGAAGGCACAATATACGGGGTCAGGTATAGAGTGGCCGAAAACACTTGCTTCTCGCTACGCCATTTCACTTCAACACGGTTTAAGGAGACGCTTTCTTGTAGATCATTAGCTGTTCTCTATACAGACGACGACTGCACCGCGTGCAGCGTGTCACCATTCCCCTGGGTAGTTAAGTCAGTTGTAAAGCAACGCAGAATAAAGGCCACGAAATCATTTTCCAGCGGCTACCTGGCCATTGCGGGATCAGTAGAAAGGATCAAGCAGACAAAGGTGCCCGAGAGTAACATCATGAACAACACAGCGTTCC
Source organism: Dermacentor andersoni (assembly GCF_023375885.2). Taxonomy (NCBI): domain Eukaryota; kingdom Metazoa; phylum Arthropoda; class Arachnida; order Ixodida; family Ixodidae; genus Dermacentor; species Dermacentor andersoni. The sequence goes on along the minus strand of NC_092814.1, from coordinate 314,394,816 downwards.
CATTCATCTGTCCAAGACAGACGCTGCAAGGCAGCTTCGTCACCTCGCACGCAAGATCTCAGTAACAGAGTGGAACACACCAAACACAAGGCGCACCAGGTTGCAGGAACTGAACCCTTCGCGCCAACTTCGACCTCCAGCCGGGTTTCCCTGACATGGGGTATCGGTTCTATACCGGCTATGGTTGGGAGTGGCTTTCACGAAAGCATACCCTACTTTGATTAGAATTACCGACAGTGCTGCGTGTGACGTCTGCGGCGGCGAAGAGAACATCGAACATTTATTGTGCCACTGTCATCGATTTCATTCGCAAAGACAAAGATAATCTATCGCATTGCGACGACTGGGCGATCGGCCGTTGTTCGCGCAGGTGCTACTCGTAGACCGTCCCGATCGCTTGTGCGCCCACAAAGCTGTGCAGGCACTTTTGTCTTTCTTGGCGGCGACTGACCTATGTGAACGCCTTTGACTTGCTAAGGCCCTCTGCGTGCTCGAGCTCACCGCGGCTTTCCTCCCCCTCCCTTTCTCCATCTCGTCTTTCTGTTAACTCTTTCCCGTCCCCCAGAGTAGGATAGCCAAACAGACGCATTTCTGGTTAACATACCTGCCTTCTCTCTTTATTTCATCCTCCTCCTCCTTATTTTTTATGTCCTCTGACGACCTTTCTTTATCAGCAGGAATCTTGTTGACACATTTGCGCTCTACGGCGTGCAAAACACTGTCCGTAAGTAGAGCCACGTGCACACAAGCAATAAGGGACACGCCTATTACACGTTAGCATGAACGCGCATGCAGGCGCTCAGACAGACCGGCGCGTGCAATAGGCGCACAGAGAAACCGGGCGACACATTGCACTCGGCGAACCATCAGCCATAGTTTGTCGCAGTAGTCACAGAACACTCTGTAATAGGAACGTCATCGCGGCTGAAGCGCATGCACCCCCACTGCCTCTCGCGCTCGCCCTGTTACCGCCGCTCTTGCTTGACGCGAGTGCACCGCACCGTGAAGGATAACACCTGCGGCAACGTGCACACGGCACGCTTTGTGCAAATCCCATTTAGCGATCGCGTCCCAGCTGAGTTAGTTGTGCGCGCTTTGGCTACTGACGCCAGTTGGCCAGCTTTTTGTCGAGTCGCAGTTTCGATCATCCTGAAAGGCCCTGCTGCGAAGTGATTGATAGAAGGTGAGACGAATCTGCGTGGCAAGTTCATTAATTTTTGCGACAGTATGGCGATCTACGCATGTAATTGAGGTCCGTTCTGCCATTGGACTCTTTCATCTCTATACAGAACGGGGAGTTTTTTAATGTGACTGCGCAGTTATAAATGTGGAGGGATAAATGAGGTATTAACTTGTGGTTCCAACGAGCTGACAAAAGTGTGCACTCCTTGCTTCTTGTAAAGGATTTCAAATTCTTATTATAAATTTTCAACATGACATTGGGAAGAAACAATTGCTCGTCTAGTCGTGTGGAGAATTGCTGACATCCGATAATTATTTTGAGCTACAGAGAGCCGTGTGTGTTTGGTGACTGATTAGGAAATACTGGCGTTATTATTGTTGTCTTACTTGCTATTGCCACATGACTTTTCTTGATTTACATAGGCTGAGGCGTCACTCTTTGTCACTCTTACCTATCTCGCACGGTAGCGTCATGCTACGCCACAAGGTCATGGGCGGGTAACGCTTTAGAGCTCGGGCAGTCTTACAGCGAAGCTGTTAGCCTCACGAAAAAAAATGCCTTTAACAATTCAAGCGATAACTGCATACAATATTTGGTATCACGAATACAAAATACATCACAGCATTTGCTTCAATAGAGAACAAGCAACCTAACCACATCACTGATGATAGGGCTCTCCTGCTAACAATTCGCAGCCCGTCACGAGCTTAATTTCTTTGGATTAAAGGTTGAATAAATTAAACATTGGCCGTCAACATCGCCGCTAATTATCGTGAGTCAAAGCAAATAGCCCAGAAAGCTTCGCTTACATCGATTCCAACAGTGTGTGGGATCCGCATATTTCTTTTTTACTTCAGTTTCCGTAACTCCAGATGAATAATCACCTTGGTTAACTACAGATAACGATCTTGCGTATTACTCACATTTTGGAAGCTTCATGGAAGACACCAAGTGAAATACATAGTTCTGATTAAGAAAACAAACGTCCCCCCTTATCTGTGGCCATCTTAAATTAAAGCAAACGTGAAGAAACATATATTGAAGAATCGTATGTATACGGTGAAATGAAGATGTACAGGACGCCTGGATTCCCTCTTCGTAAGTACCGTGCGTGTCAGCCGTTTGCCGTCTGTAGCGTGAAGCAGGACAGATTGAATACACGATAGGTATAACAGCTTTTGCTCACATACCGTGAGTTCCACACAGCTGGCCACACAACAACAGCTCCCGAGGCACGCGAGGTTTGTGCTTATACATTCTCGCATGATTGTGGTTCGTATATGCGGGCAGAGATAAATTGGACAGCCTAGTGCGCGAGGCGTCCACGAGGCGGCATCCTACAACACACAGGTGGCAAGTCTTGGAAACACCATTACTGACAGAGGGCAACAAAGCGGGAATACTTACAGTATGAAAGGGGATTCCCACCGAGCTTGTCTTTTCGTGACAGTGTTTGAAAATAAGTTTACGTACTGTTAATATGCTGTCTAAAACTGGGGCTTCCACTAGCGCTGATTTATTTTATGAAAGTTAGGCCGACGAATCAGGCTACTTCATGACATTTAAGATAAACGTCACATGTACGCGGTCGACATTCATCAGTTTAAACGAGTCAGAAAAAATCAACTAACGTGTGTTATTACTTCACATTGTTTGTTTGCGAATCGACCCGCTTCTCAGGAATACAGAATGCGCACTTAACGTTTAGTCTGCCAAAAATATAGAATACGTTGAAGGTGTGACCAGGTCTTCTGAACTCGATAGGCTGGTGTACCAGTGGCACTGGCTCTGCCCGGAACTCGTGGAGAGCTACAAGGAAAAGAATGGTTTTGAACTTCTTTACCAACTGAAAATTAAAGCTATCACCGTCGTTGCCTGATGCAATCCATTTCTGGCCACACACGTCATGGCACAACAACGTTTCTCAAAGATTCTGCAGAGTTTGCTTTACAATAACAAAACGCGCTAGTAAGGAAGGGGGAAAGGGATGCGTATTTCAGTACATTGCCAGTGCTAAAGCAGCACTGATGTGATCAGAGTGTGTTGTAGCAAAGTACAAATACATCACTCCCAAGGCTCCAAGAAAAAAGGAAGTGCTGACAATCCCTTTTTATGAAAGTAACTGAACGCATAATATTTAAGTTGGTATTCTGAAGTTCTCTCACTTCCCGAAGGAGTGCGCTGATTCTTCTTCAGCGCAAGCAGTTGACGTACTCTATCGAAACCGCGAACGTACTTCAATGAGTGGCACGAGAACTGTAAAGAATGAGTTTAAGATGGGACAAGACGGGCACTTTCGCAGGTGGAGTTGGGAGCCATCATTATCTTTGTTATAGAGTGTAGGTACACAGGCCCGCGCACATATATCTAACCTGCAATATAGGTAAGGATTACTGCAGCCGAACGAGGCACCGCGAAAAGCGGTGAGTCGTTGAAAACTAACACGCCATTCTAGGTGGTTGTTAAGTCACCGTACACTATGCATGTAGCCTACGCCATATCGTCCTCGTCTCGGACGTCACTCAGGTAAAACACGCTCACTGCAGCTGTTTACATATCCCAGGATGCCTTTATGTGAAAACATTTCAGCTTCCTTTTGTTGTAGCAGGGTTCTTGCGCACTGCAAACAAGTGTGTACTTCAACGCCGCAGAAGTCAGTGGCTTTTTTAACATTGTGAGCAAGGAGGTATGTGTCTCCATAACACGATCTTAAGAATGCAAATGAAGCATAGAGACTCACTGAATGGGAGCGGGGCAGCGGAGCTGCGTCGCACTCTGTGCAGACAACGCAGAGACCGACAAATGACACATCTCTCACATGATGCCACTGTGTGCCTTTGTGCACCAGTAGTTGATCCGCCATATTTCTTTATCTCACTCATCGTATTAAATTCTTTAAAATCTTGAAGAACTGTTGATTTGCCGTGTTCTTGGTCAGAATTGGCTTAAATCGACTAAATTATAAAAAAATCGGCGCAACAGACGATCCGCTACCAAAATTAAATACGATGTGAACTTCCGTAGCGCAGAGTATGTCCCTCTGACGCGCCACTGCTGAGGGCAGCACATCCGTCAACAAGCATGTAAAATTGAGCGCCGTGTGATGACGCGAAAATTTTAAGCGACGAGTGAAGACAGGGCAACAGGCTGAAGGCGGGGGGCAGCGCAAAGCAGCGAAGAGCGGTAAGATCCACCCTTCAGTGCTTTGCTCGGCATTCTCGCTATAAACGCGGGCCAACTCGCGCAAATAACCTGTCCTAATAACGTTATTTCTTCCCCGACGCTAAATTTGTAGCAGCGTGAACATCGGGAAAGGGTGATTATCACTCGAATTTTTTCGCTGAACTGAAACTTGCTTATCACATCTTTATTTAATTTGTGGGGGATATTATTGAAAGTCCGTGCAAAAACTCTGTCATGGAGTACGTTGTCAGGATGCATGACCTTGACCTTGCAGTGCACAAGAAAGGCTTCCAGGCCGATCATATAAGACGGACGCCATCGAATTAAACCGCAATTTTACGCTCAAGCGTACATGCCTCGTCCGTGCAATCGGCGAGACCATGTGTGTCGCCGCGAGGGAAGCATTTGAGGTCATTTTGCGCCACGTGATAGCGCTTGGCGAATAGCGCTGCCAGCGGCGCTGGAAAAGTTATGCTCAACTCTGCTCCTTGTGGGAGCATATACAGGAACACTAGAGCGCGCGCGGCAAAGGAACGCCACCTAGAAGAAAGTCTAAGTGACGCTGAGCGAAGCAGGGAAGGAGAAAGGAGGCGAAGCGTCGCGGAGGAGGAGGGTAGGCGGAGGCACGCTGGGTTGACGTCCTCTGGCTGGGGGTTCTGTGTGCGGTATGCTGGTGGCGGTTTCGTCTCGTGATCGACAGGCCGAGCGTCTAGCGAGAAGGACGGAGCAGCAACGCAAGCGGCGGTAGGCCGAGCACGAAGCAACCGACCCGAATGTCGTCGCCAGGCGCCGGGCATGAGCTGAACAAGTCCGGAAAAAAAAAAAGGCACGAGCTTGGCGTGTCCAGGAGACTCCAGAAGAGGAAGAAAGAGAAGGGGAAAATGAATACTGGGAATACTACATTACCAAACTGCTTGAAATAATAAATAGTGCTTATTTCCTTACAGCGCGTTAACATTTTTTCTAATGGCACTTTACACTTACATGCAAAATAAAAAGCCTTGAAATAACCGGCACACTTACACGCAATCAAAGGCTCTTCGAAACATTCTACATGCAATGCACAAGAAATCAAGTAGCACCCACATGCTTGCGCACAACCTGCGTTCACGAAGTGAAACGTCACTAACTTTTCTGGATGTACAACTCGAAACTGGTGGTTAATATGGTGGTTATAATAACTCTTTTCCCTCAACAGAGGTGGAGGGTGCGGGCATCGTGAAGGCCCAGACAGATGTCCAGGGGGTGATCCAGTGTCGCCTCTGTAGTTGGGGCAGGGTAGAAGGGAGAGACGAGTATAGAGGAAACATAGTTCTTGAGGGCTATTGGAACATCCATTCTTCTATAATGGTGAAAATAACACTCATTTCCTCGCTAGAAACCAATATTGTAAAATGAGGAGCAAGCATTTGTCAAAAATTAAGTTCATGCACGTGAAATCTGTTCTTTTGCTACGTGTCTATGCGATATCAATTAGTGCATGCTGGCACCAGTAGGTCGCATGCTCCTTTAACTGTTGCTTACGCTTGAGCTTTGAGGCTTGAAGCCATGAAGTCATGGAATTTCCTCTGGATGTGCGATCTTTTTGATTGTTCTGCCTCATGCTCCAATTAAATATAATATAAGTGAAGCTGATTTAATGTGAAAACATTAAAACTGGGATATCCCAAAAAGCAAATTTAATCATCATGACGCGATCACATTAGTGTACACAAGGTGATTCTTTGTGTTCTACAGAACTTTCGCGATGAACATGATAATTGAAACCAGAGAAACATCTTTAGTATTTCATCCACCGCGTAGTCACTACGGCGAAGTTGCCACCGTCTCCATCTGTGCACGGAAAACCAGAAGCACATGGAGAGCCCTTTCCACATTTTATTGGTCAGTATAGGTCAGTGAGGTGACGTATAGACGCTGCGGCCAATCAAAAAAAGAAGACTCACTTTCAGCTTTCATGACAAGTTTGCATTCCTTAATACACTCGTCAACGTATGAGTGAAAAGGGAGTACCATAGCCACTGCCGTATTTTCAATGTACAATTAAAGTATGTGCTACGAGTTGAGCGATGCCAGGAAAGCTTGCTTATAGTACCTCTCAAGCAATATAGACTTCGCACGCCATGATCGCTTGAGCGTTCATTCCGATGCTTGCAGACACGATGATAACGGCGTTTTTCCTGCTGTCGCTACTTCTGAGTGCCTTCGTGGGCGTGAACACTGAAGGAGAACAACTCATCACCGATGCAGTCTGTGTGTTTGAAACGGGGACACCACAAGGCTACGTGCAATTCCACCAGGTTAGTTCGACAACGGTGGCAGTCGAAAGCGTAGCAAAGAAAATTTATTAAGCGCTTTAGTGTGGCTCAAGAGCCATTTCAGAACTAAGAATGCATGGCGAAAAAATAGTTGTGGGCTACTGCAGAGTGTGTTCAGTTGAATATTCAATTCAGAAACGTGCAGCTTAACTGGATTGTCTAACTACACTTCTGGGATACCAGAAACGTGAGTATTACCGTGCGCGGAGTTTTGGAAAACCAAAGCAGAGAGCAAAAATTTAAATAAAATAAATAAAAAAAACATCGAAACACGGGCTTGAATTGAAATATCCGCGTTATGTTCTCTAGACAATGCAAGATTTGGACAGCATATTTACTGATACAGTTATTGTTTATTAACGAATAAAGAATTATATTGCATTGTAATACTCAACACAGGGAGTAACTCAATCCTTTTTATCATAACAGCCCGAATTTGCAAAAATGCAATTGAAATTAGTTACGCCAGACCAACGTTCCGGGGCTGTGACTTGTTAAGAGTAAGCTTTAACTCGGGCCCAACTCCGACGCGGCCTATTCAAATACATGTAAAAACGCAAAAACGTTTTTCTGAGATAACCCCTAGTAACCTCTAATCGAAAATTCGAAACCAATAGTCACTAGATTTTAAGTTTTTCTTTTAAATGCAACAAACCTTGTCAAATTTGGTGCAGTGATTGCCGAGAAAAACGAATTCTCCTTTTACGTGTATTTAGAAAGGAGCACCTGAGCTAAAGCTTCCTCTGAATGAAATACAAACATGGAAACCCCGTCCTTCATTTTGTCCGCCATAATACAACCTTTACTTGTAAACAAATACCGAACCGAGTTTTGAAACAATCCTTCGTCAGACTAAACTGACATATGTAGTGTTCCTAATTTGTGTCCCTTTAAGGCTTTAATGCTTATTCGTCGCACCTATTTACGTAAACTTCTGCAGTCGTTTGCAAATCATAACGGCCATTGCGGGGTTTGTTCTTAACAGATGAGGCTGTTATTTTGCGCGCTTACTAAGAATTGGCATAAAAATTTGCGATACCTATAAATTTTTGACATTACCCTCCGGCCATCTATCACCCTTCACTGCAATTCACTGCGCAACTCAATAGGCAGCATTAAAAAAAACGATATTTCAAAAGGTACGCTCCTCCAAGAACATGCCGGTTTACGGCACTGATTCGTAATTTTCCTCCTGCATTACGGCAGTGCTTTATTCCTGACCAATACAGCGCTGTAATGCAGTAAATACGTTATAAATAAGTGCCGTAAATACGCGTTTATTAAAAGGGCGCACCCTCTCGACGTTGCTGACTGAAAGTTGTTCAACTTCAAGCGGCCTTCTGATATATAATGTTTTGAAAATGCTGCCGATTCAGTTACGCTGGTGCATGCGTTTGCGTTCGACAGATAGCCGTAGGGGCATTGGCACAAACTTCCTTGATATGCAATGCTTTTCGTTTTCTTTCGTTGCTCTTGGTATCTAAAGTGTTACGGCCGGCACTGAAAAAGCAGTTTTTGAGAAAGAACGGTTTTTAAGAACCAACACCGGCCAATAAGGACTACCAATGCGATAAATGTCAAGGCGTCAACCCATCCCGTCGAGCCCTCTCAAGGGCTCGACGGGATGAGTTTGTGTGTGGTGAACCAGTAAGAGAAATAACAGAAAGAAGAGTTCGATTTGGAAACTGATTAAAGCCTTTTCCCCTTCTACAGAAACCCGGTCAGCGTGTGACTGTGCAAGGCAACATATCTCAACTTGCGCCAGGACTGCATGGCTTTCACGTGCACCAATATGGAGACCTGACGGATGGTTCGTGATATAGTCGTTCACTTTCTAACGGGGCACGAGGTACAAAAAGCTGATTTAGTGCTGCGATAATTGGGATGCAGATTAATTTGACGATAAATGCAGTTGGGACATTATGCCTATTTTCTTTTTATATCCTATTGTTTAAGATTGGTTAGGCCATGTTATGCTTGTTTTATATTTATATACATACCTCCGTTATGGGCACCTCGTGTATTAAAGCGTTACATGTAAATTCGTCATGTCAGGTACATATGGGGACGAAGCAACAATCACTGAGTATCTAAAAGAAAAGAAAATATGTTTTCAGACAGCGCACTGCTTCTGAAACACTTCTTTCAAATCTTTGACTCTGCCAGTGACTACAATTATTCAGCTTCGCTATGGGCTGCCACCACCTGTTCATGATCCGGCTTGCTCTCTGGCTGGCTGACTGGTTCGGCTACGGCTTGGCTTTGCTTGGTATAGATAAATAAGTGGGTGCTTGGCTGGCTGACTGGAGGCTAAATGGCTGGCTCCAATGAACGTTTGAGTGTGGATACTATGCATCGTGGTGAGTGCTACCACGCTTGTCATATTTATCTGTTTTTTTATTACTTGTCTCTGTTCTTGACTGTCATATGCGCGATGCCATCACCATAAATACATTACACACCCGCTATATAATAAGCTAGCGCTGCGAATGTACTGCGGGTTTCGCATGACTCTACAGCATATATAGAGTCATAAGTGATGATCAACTAGTTAAAAACGTAATTAGCCAATATTTGGTAATTAGTCGATTACGCATATGAATTTTTCGGGCAAGTAATGCCTGCCTCTTCGAGTAGACCAGCTTGTGGAGTAGAATTGTGCGATCTTCCACAGGCAATTTAAAAAAAAGAAAATGAGAGCATTCGCTGAAACACCCTATAGTCGTCCATGCACATGTCTATAAATAAATATGTGCGGGTACCTTTCGTCACGATGACCACCGATCAAGAATATAAACGAGTTCGTACCTTTTTTGAAAGTTCTGTGTCACCTCTGCGTCGTGTTTGGGCGGCCATCCGACTTTACAGAGTGGAATGGCTCACGATTTTCTCGTCTTTTTTTCGTTCATCTGTTAATGTTTCGACGTAGAATAGTGTTCTTTATACTAATACTTTCTTTAGTTTTATTAATTTCTTAAACAAAGTTAAGTTTTCTCTGTAAGGGAAATATAGTGCCCGGAGGAGGCGTACTTGCTTAAAACTTCTCCCCTTGGGTCTTTTTTACCCCTGACGACCTATCTACTGGACTCATGATGTATTTTTTCCAAACATTTGTAGCTGAAAAAAATGTTACGATCGGAAATATTTCAGTAGCGAAGGAAAGTTGTTATGAATAACTGCAACGACGGAGACTAACGATAGAGAGTCGGTGCTGCTGCCTTCTCTTTCTTTTGTGTGTGTGCGCGCGCGCGATTACAGCCGTTGCTCTCATACAGAAAGAGCGGCAACACCGGCTTCCGTTGCTCATACATTCCACATATCCCCCCCCCCTGCACGCATACCTGTTTTTGCAAGTTTCAGGCCTCCGCTCTAGTGGGAGAAACAAAAAGGACGAAAAGTAATTTCCGGTTGCTGCACCTGCATAAATGTGCAAAACGAGTCTTCCTGGGGCTTCCTATTTTTAGCTGGGAACACGCACCAAATGAAAACCAGAACCTTTTGTAGCTTCAGCCTCTTGGGACGCGATACTGACATAAATGACAGCTCAGAAGGTCGACTTTGAGTGGCCCATGCGTATGTGTATACTTGCTTGCTATCTGTCGGAGTAAAATGGAACCTCTTTTGAGGGTTATATCAGTCAAAGAACAGGGTGCGTGAACAGCTCAAAACTGCTGCTGATTGAGAGCATGTGGTTTAGATATCTGTTGCTGGGCGTGACTAGAGAGAGGAAATAGGAGGTAAAGGGAAGGAGGTTAACAAGATTTTGTCCAGTTGGCAACATTACGCGGTGAGTAGGGAGAGATGGGAGAGCCAAAGGTAGAGATGAAGAGAAATGTCGGTAGTTCAGAATAATCTCAGGCGCAGATAACCAGCGGAGAGTGCAGTGCGGCTATCTATGGTCGGGTACTCAAGTCTGTTGCCTTTAGGATAAGAAGAAGTGGTCGTGTAGCTTTCGGGGATGCTGAGGATTGAGGCGAGGCTCCCAGGACCTCAGCTTCGGTAAAATGTCTATTCTCAAGCCTACTCAAGGCCTACCGCTAATTCTGGCGTTGTCCGTCGAAGCAAGAACACTGGCAGAGCAGGAAGGTACTACCGTAGCCTCCCTTTAGGACGAACTCGTAGGGACCATGAAAATTTGTTCGTCTTATGAGAAGTTCGTCTTATCACAAGAATGATTGGCAACATGACCAGGTGCATCCAGATATCTTACTTCAAAACGGCAAATTTAGCAGATTTACAACTGGGGAAAATTACGTAAAAACATTTATTTAGCTGAACTTAACTGAAGAACTGTCTTCAAGTAGTACTCTTCTTTCGTTTCATCCAGTCCGTGATGGATGTTTGGCGCTTCTGTGCAAATCGGGGAGCAGCCACAAACGATGTGATCTCACCGAATGACCTTAAAATCCTTCTGTGTCTTCGTGCTGCTGGAAAAAGTTCACTGAAAAGTTCAAGCAGGCATCTTCTGCCTCACAGATCTTCGGTGCAGGCTTCGAGCTATCGTAAGTACGAAGGAACTCGCTAAGCGCGTGGCAAAGCAACGCAACCTAGAGGAAAGTCTAGGTGACGTTGAGCGAAGTGGGGAAGGCGAAACGAGGCGAAGCGTCGCTGAAGAGGAAGATAGGCGAGGGCACGCTGGGTTTACCTCCACTGGAAGTTGCTGCAGGTTTTGTTTGCGATACGGACGTACCGAGTTCGTCTCGTGATAAGATCGTCCTCGCGTGCCGTACGCTGTGTGTGCGAGTGAAAGCGCGCGACGGTGAGCCGACGAATAGCGGCTCAATATCGCGTGTGCAAATAACGAAATGGGGGTAGCGAAGCTCGCCGTCTTGAGTCGCGCGCATGGAACCGGTGAGGGGAGGGAGGAGGGTGTTGTACATCGCCCGCGCGCGGTCGCGCGGGCTTTATATTGAAAGCGATCTGTTCTGGGGGCACAATCTGAATGTGCCGATGGCCTGTAGCTTTGCGTGCGCTCTGTTCTCGTCGCTCAGTTTGTGTTGAAGCGATAGAAAGGGCGAAGGTCACTTCGCACGCTGCGACTGCCACAATTCCTCACGCCAGTGTTTTGAGGGCGAGCGTCCGCGGTCATCGCGTGTGGTGCGTTCAAGTTTGCGTGTGTGCACTGACACCATGTTTGTCGATTTAGTTAGTAAGCGAATGAAAGCGGCGTTGTACTCCGGAAGCTGTTGCATATGGCGCGGCCGCGCAAGCCCTGTTTTGAATACGATCTGCGATGCGGACTGCCTGCCGGCGCACCGAAGGCCGGTAGCTTCGTGTGCGCTATAGCACCCATGCGCTTGCGTGTCACCCGCGTTCACAAAGTGAAACGTCACTGTCTTGTTTTGTTTCCTGCTCTTGTTTTCGCCTCTGTTCAGGGGTGATGAGCACCGCAGGCCTCCACTAGGGTGCCTCGATGCGCGCGCCCCCGTGCACAGCGCATCGAGGCACCCTAGCCTGCAGGATCGGTGTTGGTCACTCCGGATGTTCTTCTTAACAGAAGAGCACGTCTGAGGTGGTTCGTCTTAAGCGGATACTTTTTTGTATTGAGAATATGAATAACCAAAAAAACGTTCTCATGTTGTTCGTTATAAGTGAGAATTTGGCTTAACCGAATTTTCTTAGCGAGAGTTCACTACATACTTATCACATCTGCACTGGCCGCATACGTCAGAGTAGGCTATTCCCGTGCCACATCATTGTGAATCGGTGAATGCTACTCCCACCCAGTGCTGTTCCAGAAGTGTTGCATCACAACACGAAAGATTTCGCAGTAACTGTGATCGCAATGATGCATTGAGACCCGCGTCGGGGGTGTTTGCCGTTCTGCGGATCATTTCAGCAAATCAGCGTAACTTTAGGCGCAAGACGGCGAAAGTCACGGAGCACCTAATTGGTCGGCAGGTCATGCTGCTACCACGGCAGAAGAGTGAGCTCGTTGCACCCCCACTGGACGTGAAAGATACGCAGCCGCGAGCACCTCTCAGGAAACGTGAGATGGGTGAGCCACCACGGCACGTGCAATGACACCACAGGGAACGTAACTACGGCAGTGTAGATTAGTCCTATACGGTAGTCGCAGTGATTGTTGATCTCGACACGTGCATAAATCTATATTTGTGGTGGTCACATTTGTGAATAGGTCAGTGTATTGTATTTATTTATTTATTTATTTATGTATTTATTTATTTATTTACACTGCAAACATACAAAAAAATATTGTTGAAAATGGAATTAGATGCATAGCTCTTGGCAAGGGGAGATCTATAACGAAATCCTGCAAAGTAAATCATGTAGATGTACACGTAGCACAGACAGGAGTACGTCACACAAGCTGGTAGCTTTTCGGGAGTCATCGTAAAGAAAACATAATAAAATATAGAATGCAGGACGCAGAGTAAACCATGCGAGCATATGGAACTTAAGAAAATAAATGGTAGGCATTAAAAGAAGTCTCCGCGAATATAATTTGTAATGTAGAAAAGCAGATTGTGATAATACACATTCTTTGATGGATAGAAGCTTCACTGACAACAGAAATTGGCTGCCTGTTTGACTTCTGAGGGTAAAAAGTTCCAATATGGCTGCGCTGACACTCGAAATATTTAAAGCGCAGCTTTATATGGCTAGGCGATACGAAAATGCATCTGTCCGCGCCTGTGTGCAGAAAATTATCATCATGAGCAATGGCTCGAGTGTCGTAGTCTTCTTCCATAGCTATAGCTCGTTGGCGCCCCTCGGAACAACCGCGCGAACGCGCACGTGCCACTGCTCCCGCGTTCGTCGTCGTCGTTGCTTCCACAGATTGCTCCGTTGGCGCTCATCATTCCAGCGTAGAATTTCACTTCTGTCTTCGTAATGAGGAACCGCGTCTACGGGGGTGTGAACCATTGCTTAAGGGGGTATAAGCCATTCATTTTCTTACGTGATGGCCAGATTTAAAAAAAAATTAAATGATGGGGTTTTACGTGCCAAAACCACTTTCTGATTATGAGGCACGCCGTAGTGGGAGACTCCGGAAATTTGGACCACCTGGGGTTCTTTAACGTGCACCTAAATCTAAGTACAGGGGTGTTTTGGCATTTCGCCCCCATCGAAATGCGGCCGCCGTGGCCGGGATTCGATCCCGCGACCTCGTGCTCAGCAGCCCAACACCATAGCCACTGAGCAACCACGGCGGGTAACGGCCAGATTTAATTTTGAAGCAATTTTATGTTGAAGAATCGCAAGCGTCAATGGCGGGCGTATGCTGGTAACCGCGCCGCCGAGCAAACTCGAAAGCAAGCGACAACGGCGGACTGCGGGTATAACGTCACTGACGTGCGGCCCCAGTGACAAACACCGGGGCCACGCGTTTCAGCTTCGCTGCTTAAGCATCGGTACGGAGTGCTTGGGCGGTAAATTTTTTCCCTATCCATAGATAACATACATTGAGAATTAGCCAATTTCTGTAATCGTGTTGCGTCCTGAACGAATAAAGTTGATCGTAGGCAGTCTGCACTTATTGCGATAGTAATTATATGAATGTTCCACTCGCATTTACGCCATCATCGTCATCGCCGTCGTGATGTGCCATGTAAAGTCCAAGAGAGAGAAAGAGAGAGAGAGAGAGAGAGAGAGAGAGAGACCGCGAAAGGAAGAGGTGCTATTTACTGCAAACCTTTATGGAGCATGACTCAGCTACTTAAAGTGCGAGTGAAAGCGTGCGAGGGTGAGCCGAGGACGGTGGCACGATATCGCGCGCGCGAGGGAGGATGGCGGGGGGAAGCGCAACGTCTTCCGTCGCGAGCAAGACAAAGGGGGAGAGGGGGAATTTTAGTACGGTGGCGGCCGCCTACGGTGAGGCTGAACGTGGCATCGTGCCCTATCTTAAAAGCGATCTGCGGTCGGTACAGAGTCTAGGCGCGCCTAGGGCTGATACCTTCGTGTGCGCAGTATTCTTGCCGCTTAGTTCGCGTTGAAGCGAGAGGCCGCACCAAGAGCAATTCGCTCGCTGCTGCTGCCGCTATTGCTCTCACGACACCGTTTTGACAGCGAGCGTGGGCGGTCATCGAGCGAGATGTGTTCATGTATGCCTGTGCGCGCGTGGCACCGTGCTTGTTAATTTATTGCGAATTCGGCAAATAGCACCGATGCCGCGCCGGGGCGCCCCAATGCACCGTTTCATCCAATCGTCGTCGCCCCAGGGTGTCCCGGTGTACGTCGGTGTGATTTGCCGGATTGGCCATTAGTCAGTAAGCGAATCTTTACACGTTTGTACAGCCGATAAAACCACTATTGTCACTTCGCATAGCTGTTTAATCGATGATTAACTGCCACTTCTTTACAATGCTATTGCTAATTCAGAATATATAGTTCCCCATAATATTATTCCTTACAATATATTAAGTACGCTATGCGCACGTGCACTATGTATGAATGCGTCATTTAATATGTCACACTCGTCATCTGGAGTAGCATGCTATAAGCGTATGGCTAGGCACACATCTCCAGCATTCAATAAGGAATCGTCGTTTTCTCTCTTCTCTCTGACAACGCTATAGCTTACTAGTACAAGAATATTAGGGGCAGTAAAAGCCTACGTGACAAAATATTTAGTTGCTGAAAGAGGATCTTTCTACTGGCATTGTAATGGGATGAAGTCATAAGCCCACAGCCAATTTTCGAACAATTGTAACTAGTTCGGTATGTGAGTGCCCGGCTTTCTCGTCCGCGTGCGCGACCCTCGCGCAAGTCTACCGTGCGCAAAATCTCCCTTGTGCAATGGCGGGCACCCTCCTGCGCCCTTCGGGCTGTAACTCTTCACAGAGGCTGCTTTTCCGCGCACTCCTGGCCTTCGCCGCAGGCTTCGGCCTCGCTGATCGCCTCTGACCGCGCCTCTTCTCACGCCTGCGGCGTTTCGGCTTCTGCTGCTGCGCTCTCTTCCTCACTACCCCTTTTCATTCCTTTTCCCCCCTGTGCAGCGCGGTTGGGGTGTGCTCTGCTGAGAGACAGTTACTGCGCTGCATTTTATCCAGTTTTCACACCCTTTCCATTAAGAATCTCCTTGCAGTAAGTTTGGTCCCAGGATACTACGACAGGGGACTTTTGAAACAAGTCTAAACAAATTTTGCGAATGGTTTCTACATCAAAGGAGTATCCGCACTTAAAAACCATAGATGAGGCTTCCCTCCAATTTTCACGAAGCTCAGGAATATAACGTTTTCAATGAAATGAATAATCCAGTACAACGCTCAAGCATGGTACAGTGCCTGCTGGTTCAACAAAGTGTCAGGGAACTTAAACAAACACAACCGAAGTGTGTACACCTTTGCAAAATACCTTCAGCATTATGTAGTTTAACTGCATACCTTTAAGGTTGGAGCGAGCGCTTTGCGAGGCCCGACCGAGTGCCAAACGAAATTGGAGGCGCCTGAAAGCTTACCCTTTGCGCTGCCTTCGACATCTCGCCCCGAATTTTTTTCTATGCCACGGCCAGAGAACCCCCAAACCGGTCAGAGTTAACAATAGAGTGAAGAAAAAAAAAACATAGCGTGTAGGCATTGAGCGCGTAATGTTTATCGAGATTTCCTTTAGGCATAATCGTCGTATGCAGTGTACAATCATGCTGTTATCATTTCGTTGTTTTCCGTCCACGCTTCCTGCTATTTGAATCGCAAAGGCGCCTCTCGATTGAGTTCAGTAATGTACAGTTCACGCACGCACTACGAGCGCTTGAACAAATGGATTTAACTTCAACTTTTCTGAGTCAAGTGTATGCATGTAACGTTATTGATACGCACTTTCAGATGCACGTTGGTTAGCTTCCTGAAGGAACATAATTTAAGACATCTATAAAGAGCCCACACTTTGCTGATGCTCCACAGTAAAATGCCAAGAAGTATGCAATCGTTCGCAAAATATGATCTCCTAAACCAACATCCTGAGCACAGTCGACTTTAAAATTCCATTCTCATCTGGACGTAGATAATCCTGTGCTCCATATTCGTAACTAAGGGAGTGTGAAAAATATATAGCACGCTTAGCTATGCAATTCTTGAAGCAAGTTCAACGCTTGGTGGTTTGTAAGTTATCTCCCATCATTCGAAGATGCTGTGGAAGGTGCTGTTGACCGAGGCAACGTGCTTCCCACAATCTGAGTCATGCCTTCGACTATGGGCTCGATTTTGTGGCTGCACCGGCTGTACCAGCCACTGTGCCTCAGCGGCTATGGCCGGCTGTATTCACTTAAGGCAGCCACGGTGGCTGTATTAAGGTGGTAGCCGAGTACAGCCATCGGAATTAAAATCAATCTAGGGCATCTGCAGCAGCACCTTTCGTTGCCAGTGTTTCTTTGAGATACCCAACGGCCTAAATGGCCCAGCTTCGCGTCCGGGTTCGGGAAACTGTGAAATTTCAACAATATCTTAGTTGTTCTAAAGTTCTTTTTTATGCCGATTTCAAAGCAGTCTTATTCGAGCATTACACGAAGTCACTGGCATATTCTAGTAATCCGTAGTTTTCACGAAAATCCATTTGCCTTTCTTAGCCAAGATGGGCACACAGATTTTGCCAATTTTCATATTTCCACAGTTATAATATGGCATGCATTTCGTAGCAGGTGTATGATCACGTAATATACATGCACTATTACATGTGAGGCGTGTTGTTACGTGTGTACGTAAATACAACTAGGTGTGTATGTATGTTCACTTAAACGTTCGATGATTCGTTGCTTGTACGATTAATTATTCGTGAAGAGTGGTGTTTATACTCAAATAAATTGCGCTTGTTGAATTCTCGCAACCTCTAGATGTGCTGGTTCTAGATGTCCCGAATTACTGTATTTGCCCTTGTAATCTGTAAAAAGGTATGCGTCTGATCTTTTTTTAAAGAAATACCTTTGTTTTCGATTTTATCATTACTTGTGCGCGCAAGAGTCTTGTGGACGTCCTTTTGACTTGCAATGCATATTTGGATATTTCACAATGACCACTTAATCGGCACTGCAACAATTGCGAAAGAAGACGTTCGAGATCATTAAAGGGGCCCGGAACCAACCCCACCGGCTTGGTGAAAACATTGTCCGCAGTTAACATAAGCTGCTGTAAACACCTCAGCCAAGTTTTACCGTCGTACGCGGTGCGCGGAGCTCGCAAGCGGAGCTCCAAGTCATCTTTCTCTTAAACGCACTATTTTTAACAGAAGCCTGCTCCTCATTTTCTTCTGGACGCTTTATTTTGTAATAAAGCGGGTTCCCATACACGGCAGCTATTGGCAGCTGCGGTCGGCTGCGTCGCGTAGATACCGCGGCCAGCACGGGGTGCCGCCACCAGTCAACTGGCTAAGCGCATTGCGGCTCGCTGAGGACAACCGCGTTTGGTTTATGTTTAGCGCGTCGTAGACGCCAACGGCAGAAGTTTGCGGCGTGTACGTTAGCATCCCAAATGAAATTTGAACAGTGCGCCACGGTGACATTTAGAAGACATTTACAAGGAACTTAGGTTGTGGGCACGCCCCAGTCCGCCGTAGCCTTCGCAGTGCAAGGCACTGAAGAAGGAACGAGAGCACGGCGGAGGCCGTGTTTGATTGCCAATACCACCGCTTTTGCTGACCGCATTGATGTACTTTGCGGCAAAGTATTTCTGAAATAGCCTAGCTTCACTTCAAATGCCTTTCTACACTTCGATAAATAGTGGTTTAGGGCTCCTTTAAGGACTACTGCTATGAACATGCGAGCCAAATTTTACTGCTCAGCATGCTGCAGGGAACCCACTATCTCGAATTAATTATAGTTCGTTCTCGACTGCGGCAGTAAAGCTCTCTCTATTACGTCCAACCTATGACGTGATAGACCCGCTAGATAGCCAGTAGACACCAGCCATTTACGATTGCACATAATAATTACCTACTCCCGAGGGAAAGCTCACGCAGGCATGCGCAACGCTCCAAATTTTTAACAAACGGGAAAGCAATGCTTGCTAACGTGTCGCGTGCATCCTGTCACCTCTCCTTTCTCGCTCTCGGTCACCTTCGTCAGATGTCAGCCTTCACAGGTTACCACAAGTTCACTGCGGAAAGACAATAAAAGAAAGGGGGGTGGGGGAGTAGCAACAGAGGAAGAGGCAGGAAATTGCTATCGGCACCTACTGTTTGAAAGGAGCCGACGTGTTATGGAAGAATGGGGAAAGTAAACATTCAGCTCTTTATGTCACCGTTATTATTCGTTCCTTTTCAAAACATATCTGTGCGACTATACTCATTGAAAGGCATCCAGCTCACTCCAATGTGTTCTCAGCGGCAAGGCCCATTTAAATTTATCGCTATAGCTTCTCAGTATAGTCGCCATTATTGCTTTCTCGCAGTAGACTCACAGAAACAAACGAAGTCTGTTTTATCACCAGTTCTTACTAAACTGGAAGAGTTGCTCACCCTCAGTTCTCATTGCAGGTTGCACGTCAGCTGGTTCCCACTACAACCCCTTCGGTAAAAACCACGGGGCTCCATTTGACGAGGATCGGTAAGGTCATTGTGCTTTTCTTTCTAGTTTTTGTTGGAGCCTCAAAATGGTCTGCTCTATCTTGGTTGTTCGAAATGTGTCGGTTTCAGTAAGAACTAGATAATCTCAAGAAATTGATAGACATTATAGTGGGTAGCGAGGTTGTAGACGATGGGACGTTGGTGTATAATTTCGTTACAAATGCACAAAAAAAAAAAGAAGAGAAAATGTAATACTGGAGTCGTCGTTGCGCTTGCATTCAGGTGTTCGGATTGTATATAGCAATCATGAATACGTCACCTGCTGTTACATTCTTTCCGAAAGTACTTTTCAGCCACTAAAGATAACGTGGCCGGTAAGCTGAGTTAGAACATTAAATTATCGAGTGCTTGTACATACATGTATATATTTTCTTTAGTTGCTGCCTCTTTTTTCATAAAATTGCCCAAGACCAGTCTGATTGCCACACACAAAATAAAAAACAAAAACAAAAAAGACGTGCATTCTCATGATTATAATTCTTTACCGTATTTCCACGTAATAAACTCTTTAAAGACTCTTTCCCATGAAGCGCGACCGAATAAAATACATTTCGGTCAGCAGCTTTTCCAACAAGCCGTAATCCGGATATTGGAAACTTTCTATTGGTTTTGACGGCGCAATGAAATGCATGCTTGTATATCATTATCACTACACAGCTGATTGTGTCACTGAGATGAGGGGTTTTCCTTGGATTTCTGATTATGTTCAATTTTGTTATGGGTATATTCTTCTATTTTTTATGCTTATTTTTGTAATAGCGACTGTTCTTCGGCCCAGTCATGGCCTTCTGACTGTACTGTGTAATGATATGCATGTCACTCTCAAGTTACCTAGTCTATCAGTAAAGTGAACTATGAATTCCCCGGCCACATTTTTTTCTAAGTGTTGAAATGGTTCTGTTTATTCCAGTCACGTGGGAGACCTTGGAAATATAGAGGCAGACGAAAGTGGCTCTGCAGTATTTGCGCTGACAGATAGCCAACTAGAACTGAATGGCATGCTCTCCATCGTTGGCCGCTCCATTGTGGTACGTAGTGATACTGAAAATTATATTGTATAAGGATGAGCAAACCGTAGTTCGAGAAGTGGCCTTCTTAGCATTGGTGTCAAGTTTCTCCGGAAGACATTTCGGCACTGAAATCTTCAGTTATTCGTCTACTCAGTCACCAGAGAAGAAACATTTCAGAATCATTTATGAGGAATTCATGTCAGGCTGATGTGTCAAGCCACGTCGGCCTCTCCCTGCACAGCGAACTAAACACTCGAAAAAAGAACGGCTAACTCCTTCACTTAACCATTGGATTAGCGGGCATTTATGTGATGCGTACTTGTTTTGACATAAACACACATGTTGCAGTCAATGTACATTCAGTGTTTAATTCAATGCGAAATAGTTTATTGCACAAGAACACTTTTACTCAAAATTTAATAAGCTTGCCGCAACGTTACACACTGTACAAAAACGTAGACATACATGCCTTCCATATTTACTTGCAACAATGTTACGCAACAGAATGGTGCAAAAATAAAACGACTATATTGCAACGTCAGTTCGCGTCCGTTACTCTCTTTCAGGTTCATGATCATGGGCCCTATAACGTAAAAATATACAAATCAGTTTTTATTCCTATCTCCGAACGGGAAAATTACGTAACCACCGACGCAAACATAGGGCGTTGACCCGCAGGGTTGTCTGAACAGACCAATAAAACGCTCTCCTCGTTTATAGCAGGTAACGAGGAATTTGCTTTAAAAACGAATAAGATTACCTACATTGAGCGGTTTGTCTTATCTAGTTGGCTGACAAGAGATGGGTTCGATGACGTCGAGGCAGCGCCGCCAAAATAGATAACCGGTATGAGAATGCGAGGTTCCCTAATGGCCAAATTTGTGACCTGAGCGCACAGCCTTAAAGCTGAAGTGGTAATGTAGGCCACATTTCGAGGTATACGTAGTATGCGACTTTATTTGTACTTGCGGGCTAAATGTGAGATGTTCAAGGGTCGAATTCACAAAAGCCCCTCGTCTGTAAGTACTGTTGTCCATTGGTGGGCTGCCTTCACTGATAATATGTCCAACTTCATCACTGGCTCGCAGTTAGAACGCGTTGTAAGGCACCAAGAAACGGTTTCTGCACATCAACAGTTCATTAAAATATTACTAAGCATGGTAAATATAAAAAAAAATAACGAAAATTGGTGTGGATAGGTCTGGTATCGTGTTGACTCAGCATTGGGCCGAGGCAACATTTATTATTGATTTATTTATGTAGCGGTGACCTCGATAGCTGCAGCTGCGGCGGTTACGCATCATTGTTTTCAGGAGGCATTTGATGTCTGGCGACGCACGCTGCTTTCGAGCGCGTAGAGGGCGAGAGAGAGGCAGTAGGGGAGAATGATACCAATACGCGTGCCCTCACGTTTCAACACATGGCAGCCTGAATTGCCTTTGCCTGCCGCTTTTTTATTTTTTTGCATAGAAGTGAACCTATAGCGCTGTAGATAAGTTGCTTAGCGTCCACATGCTCCGCCAATACAAATCGTTAAAACCATTACGAATTCGAACGTAGTACTTTTCTTTTGCAGCGTTTTATAATTTCAAAATGCGTAACAGTCCGACGCTGAATGATGCAGATGAACGGTGACCGGATAAATTTAGCTTGATAGGGTGTATTGCTGGCAGGTTTAAACACCATTTTGGGCGCCTTATTCTACATTTGCGGAAATATGTGACATTACTGCAATGAATTTCAAGAATATGCAATGTTGGTGAGAAAGCAAAACCTCTTTCAGCGCATTTGATAGAAATTGTCGGTGCCTGAACGTTCTGGCTGTGTTCTCTGATATTTAACGTCGAAATAAAGGTGTTATTTGTTTTGTTTTGATCAAAAACCAGCCTCTCTACATATAGTTGCGCTGCCACTGTTAGCCTCCACAATATAGTTTCTTTGTTTTCAATGTTGTTCCAGGTACACGAAGACAAGGATGACCTCGGCCGCGGCAACTTTTCAGACAGCCTCACAACCGGACACTCTGGAAGTCGAATAGCCTGTTGTGTCATTGGCATCGCGCCGGACAGCTAGAGAAAAGGGATTTGGCAGTGGATATGCGGGTACTTGTAATGATAGGTAACGAGCAGGAGCTCTTGACCTCGCAAGGGTATTTCTTGAACTGAAGAAAATATCCGTTAGTTAGCGCTAAATAACTTTACTGCACCTAAGAAAAAAAAATGATTCTATATATCTCAAAGTATTATTTCATATATCTATAACCGATCAAGTTTAGCTAAGGGCTACAACGCTCACATTGCGTACATTTTCAGCTCTCTTTCATTCGAGCCAGTTGATTCACTGTTCTGGCACAGCGTTTTTTAATAAACGTACCTTATATCCCGTTATTGCTCCTTCGCCAGATATTCAAAACCTCTTGGCAAGCCCAAGAGACCACGGGATTGGTTGGTTTATCCCTGTAGCCCACGACTGAAGCTAAGCATCCATATTCTGGACACATCATAAATTGCATATCATCCTGTTAATTGTTCTTTCGCCTTGTTAAAGCACACATGCGGCAAACGCGCAAGCTCAGTACAAACAACTGCATGCACCAAGCATCCTTTTGGAGGCTGCTGGGCGATGACTTAATATATTATAGCACGCATACCTTTGTTTATATACGGTGTATTTTGTAGGCTATGCAGATTTTGTATATGAAGGTGACGAACGTAGCGGTCGTGGAGTTCTTGTAGAGGAGTCTCCATGCGAGGTGGGCAAACTGTCGCGAATAACGTAGTTTTCAAAAGATTGATTAACAACATTTTTAAAATTATTTTTTAATATTGAAATCCTAACGACAGTTGTAAATTTGTCAAAGTTGGAGGTAGCTACGTTGCAATGCTCCCCCAATTATTTGAAGTTCTTGAATATTCTACATAATGGGGGTGGGGGGGAGATACCGAATGTCGGCAAGATACCGAATATCGGCAATATTGAAGCCAACACGCCGCGGTGGCTTAGCGGCTGTGGTGTTGCGCTGCTAAGCACGAGGTCGCTGGATCAAATCCCGGCCGCGGCGGCGGTATTTCGAAGGGGCCGAAATGCAAAAACGCCCGTGTCCCGTGCATTGGAGGTACGTTAAAGATCCCTTGGTGGTCTAAATGAATCCTGATTCCCCACTACGGCATGCCTCATAACGAAATCATGGTTTTGGCACGTAAAACCCTTGAATTCAATTCAATATTGAAGCCAGGCGATCCGGAAGTTCAGAAAACTCAGTCCTGCTAAGATGTCAGAAGGAAACGCTCTCGGGCGAAAAGGGTGACGATGTTTAAAACCGAACTTCTCTGCCAGTCGCGGCAGCTACTGATACATCACGTTTTGCCTGGCAAGCATCTACCGTGATGTACCATATCAATATTCCTCACGACAAGCCGTCACTCAAATTTCGTTACATAGTTCGCTGGTAACAATAAAATTCAAACAGCGCTAGACGACAGGACCAGAAAGAGGAGGAGACAAACACGGCGCTGATTGTCAGCGCCGTGTTTGTCTCCTCCTCTTTCTGGTCCTGTCGTCTAGCGCTGTTTGAATTTTATTGTTACCATGGAACACCAACTCGCCCAATCCGATGCCCTTCCACATTGTTCGCCACAGGGCATTTCCATCTGATAACCATAGCGAAACTGATTTTTCTGCGCTCCCAGGGCGCTCGGTTTGGATATTGCCTAGATGCAACACTAAATTTGATGTTGAATACTTCGAATTAGGTACTAATTTCACAATTTTAAACAATGAAAGGCATTAAAATGTGGCTTCCCCCAAATATTCAATATAAGCAACTGCCTACCAAGATTCTAATAAAACAGTTATTTCTTTAATAATACTCTATCCGAAACTTATTTTAGTACAGACAAATGATGTCCACCTCTCCGTACAACTCATCAGCAAGATTGTCTCGTTCCATACGCTTATAGTCATCTTATAATAAAAAAACTGTTACACCCATTATAGAATGTTCCACTGCTTCACCACAATATCGGTGATCTCTCTGCGTTCAGGCACATTGTTGATGCAGCTGTAGGGCATTATCTGTCAGACACATTCGCACTTTCACCGAAAGCAAGAAGACGTTAAGCACTGCATCAAAATCAACAAGTGCAGAACATGTGCTAGTTTTGAATGTCCTACCTGCCTTCCCTCTCTAGCATTCCGCACAGTCGCAGGACTGCGTTGTATTCGTGCAGAAGACGGATATACATATCCTATAAGAAACATTCAACTAAATCAGTCAACAATGAATGAACAAGCGAAGCCTCAGGCTGTAGTCAACGTTTCGACAAGGGCACTTCTCTTCGTCAGGGGAATAATTAAGTGCATTCTCTGAAAGGCACATTTGTACCATCTTGTATTCCTTGCCCCTTGGATGAGTGAGCCACGTATGTAACAGCTGCCAAGGAATTCACCTATTGGTTTCTTGGTCTCACAAAAAAAAAAAAAGCATGCAGAAGCTTCTCTGGGAGTTCTCTGAGTATGCGTAAGCGTTGTGCCACTTGCTCAACTCTACGCAGCCCGGTGTCATTATCGATGTTATGAAACTTAATCCGGCCAGTACAAACCCTTATCAACCCTCATTGGTCGTTACCAACCTTGTCGAACATGATTCGATCCTTATAAACTCTTATCGGTCCTTATCAACCTGGATGTCCAGCGAAGCTGTTGCAAAACCACCGCTACATTTGCTAAGGGGGATATGCAATGGTTTATTGTTGGTTCGGATGCTTGGTTTGAGCTTCTTCTTTATTGAAACGTATGCTGTTCTGTGTGACGTGTGGGTGATTTCAATGAATCTTCACTTTGCTGAGCGCTTGTATCATCTGCCTTACGGTATGAGCCATTACATTTTTTGCTTGCTTACGGGGGTATACGAGCCAATGCTTGCGGGGGATGCGCCATTGTTTAGGGAGCATGAGTCATTGCATTCGTCCTACATGACGGACGCACAGGATTCTCGTTCGGCAGGCACAGAAATGCTTACCTACTTAAAACAAGTCACCTTGTCGAAACGTTGAGTGCAATCTCAGGCTTATCCTGTTCATCCACTTCAACTTTTCAACTACCTGAGAACCATTTGTTGTGACTCAACTTAAACGTAATTTATGTTGCCTCTTTGACGACTAATAGTTATTGGTTACTCTTGAACTTGAGTGTTTTATAGAAGTGATATCTATTTGTATATGGATCTGTAGTTACTATAGAGCGCCAACCGAGCGCAGCCATCACGGAAAAGCTACCGCGTGTGCTTAATCGTACTACCTAAGGGAGGTTGGGCACTTCCAGAATCCCTAGAAAGGCGCTAGCTTTGCACCAATGAGCTAGATAGTGAACGCGTTACATACAGCGTGAAATTTTCTGAAAACATGCAACTACCTACGGAGCGCGAACCTTTGCCTGCTTTTTATGTTCTGTATTAGCCCGACTGAATCCGTCTTCTGCTGCTTCTGTCACTTCCTAGGGATTCATGGTTATCGTTCAAAAGTAATACCAAGTGTCGGCATCGCCTTCGAATGCCAGCTATGCCTAGAAAAAAAATTACCTTTACCAAGACAGCAGAAAATTACCAACAAACTCGGCCATAACTACGGCTGCGTCCAGGCGCATATATTCACTGTTTTCGAGCTTACTGCCCATGCATAAAGGCTCTTTTGATTTCTCACTTACCTCAGAGCTAGCACAGGAATTTTCAGTACTGAGGCGCTATCATTCTTCAAAAAAGAAAGAAAAAAATGGTAGGTGACCCTAATCTTTGACTTAGGTGTTTCATAGTGTTAGTGTTGGTGTTATTTAGGTTAAGCGAGCGAGCGCAATGCACGAATTGAACTTGGAGGCAACTGCTTTCGTTAAGTAGCCGGTTAAATATAATGCCCCTTATTGTGTGTGACGTCGTTAGTGACGACATTGCTTCCGCTTTCTACTTCCGGGTTTCCAGGAATTTCGCCAAAGTCGTGCTCACGTGGCGGGTCTCTAAATTCTACGATTCTGCGCTTTGGTGTGCGGTATCCAACGGTTTCTAATTCTGACTATTCCAGACACTTCAGTAGCTCAACTTGTAACTAACCTTATGCTCTGATATCATATCTATAATAAAACCAATAAAGTTTGTACTGTACAATTTTTGTCATTTTTTCTGATTTATTTTAAATTTCGTACCCTGTCGTCTCATGGATTTCTAATTAATTATAATTGTTCTAGACATTTCAGTAACTCAACTTGTCACTGATCTTATGCTCTGATACCATATCTATAATGAAATCCATAAATTTTCTACTGTACTCTTTTTTCTATTTTTTGTTTTTGATTTATTTTGAATTTCCTCCCCGGTCGTCTCAAGAGGTGAACCGGAAGTGCTGCGCAAGAAACAAGAGGCTCACTCGACGCTCCTGCCACTAAAAAGCTGGTTGACCTAAAAAAGACACAGCCTCCCTTCCTCGCCTTCTGCTCTGTTTCAGAAGCGTCGCGGAACGTAAGTGCCTGTTTGCCTGGTTGCTTGCTCTTATAGCATTTAAATGCGCTCAGAAACGCTTTGTATTGAAGTGGAGAAATTGATTGGAAGCCAAACTAGGCTATTTAAGACATACTTTGCTGCAAAAGGTACTTGAATGCGTTGAGCAGAAGCGGAGTTATTGGCACTCAAAGCAGCCCTTCGCGGTGCTTCCGCTCCTTCTTCAATGCCTTGCACTGTGAAGGTTACGGTGGAGCGTGGCGTGTCCGTAACGCTCCACCTACTGAGTGCAGTTCAAAAGTTGCAGTTCAAACGCCACTACGTCCGATTTTGGCACCTTCGACGCGCCAAACGTGTGCAAGCCAAACGCGATAGCCCTCAGCGAGCCGCGGTGCGCTTAGCAAGTCGACTCACCAGGGCACCCCACGGGGGCCGCGGTATCTATAGACGCTATGAAGCAGAACGCAGCTACGTTCTAGTTCGTCTGCTCAGCGTTTGCTCTGTGCACGACAGGGCTTGAGTGCGTACTCGCGCTCATATGCGCGGCTGACCGTGTCTGACCGTGCTACATGGTGCGGACCGGCTTTGTACTTCACCATACTTGACCGACGGATAGTAGCCACATCCAACTTGCGCCCTTTGAATCGCTATCAATAAGTTTGCCAAGGCGTCTAACAAGGAGAGGCCAGGAGGGATCGCGCGCTGGCATGCATGCGTGTGGTCTGACCTTAAGTTTCGCGTGGTTCGAGGCTAGTTAGGCGTTCAAAACTGGTCGAAATGAGCGGGACCCGATGCCTACGACACCGATACGCGGGGTCGCTAAAGTTTAATTTCTACGTGGGCGTCCGCGGCCGAGCGTGAGTACACGATAGTCGAGTTCTTCCGGTAGTACGTAATTATTATCGAAATTCGAAAGCAGATTTTTGCTTACTTTAGCCTGTTTATTAACTTTCGTCAATGAATATGTGCCATAACAGTAGAAAGAAGCGCACTGATCCAAGCACCCTTCCTGAGTGATCTCAGCTAATAGCAGCCGCGTATGGGAATCTGCTATATTACGAAATAAAGCGCCCAGAAAAGAGTGAGAAGCAGCCTTATAATTAAAAGAGAGCGTCTGAGAGAAAGATGACTTGGCGCTCCCCTAGCAAGCTCCACGCGCCCCGCACGACTGCAAAATGTGGATGAAATGTTCACAGCAGCGTGTGGTATCCGCTGAATATGTTCTTAAGCCAAGCCCGAGGGTTGTTTTGGGACCACTTTAAGCCAACAGTATTGCGTTTTTGACTACCCCCTCGTCTACCTCGATAAAACGGAGCGTTATTTATTTATTTATTTACTTATTTATTTATTTATTTATTTATTCATTTATATTTCAGTTATTTACTTATTCACATTGAGAACCTACAGCACCCGAGCCTAGGGCGCTATATCGTAAAGCTATTCCAAACTTCTCTATTCCAATTTTTCAATCAACCCTCCGCGATTGGTTAAAAACATTTTTGAACCTCCCCCACTTCGCCTGTCTGTAACGCGACATCACGAAAAACGCGATAGCTCCCCATCCGATATGACGCGTACACACTGATTATGCATCATTGGACCGAACAAAAAAATTGTTATTTCTGATTCAACGCCTTTTAGCCATTAACCCTCGGCTATTGTTCAAAACTTTTCGGGCTGCACCCACTTCACCTGCCTGTCACGCGACGTCACAAAACCGCGAAAACTCACTTCGTCAAAGTGACGTGTACGCCTTAAAGATGCATTAATATGCCGAACAAAACTGAATTTTCTTCTGAATAGCCGCAGGCTGCCCCCTTCTGAAAGGAATAAAAGATGGCTGCCGCCGTTTGCTCAGGCACTGCAGGCACCTGCAGGAGAGCATAGGTTTATTTGCATACAATAAAGCTTTTTGCGTGGCCGTGTAACGTTTTTGAGCATTTTCGATACGTTTACGAACTCGTTCTGCCAACTCTTCTTTGCTAAGGATCCGTTTCAGCGGCATTCTTGACCTTCCGTTGCATGCCACCGCGATTTTCAACCAGCCACCGCAAGCCAAGTAAGGGAAAGCGGACCAATCGCAGACGCCGGCACCACCCTCTTCATCCGGTTATCAAATTTCAGTGCACTGGCTCGGCCCCATCGATTCCCTCTCCACTTGAGCGGGGTCCTCGCCTCTTGTTAGCCAATTAGGTAAGACAAGCCGCTCATTGTAGGCAATGTTATTCGTTTTTAAAGCAAACAAAAGTGACTTCCTATAAACGAGGCGAGAGTTTGATTGGTCTGTTCAGACAACCCTGCGGGTCACCGCCCGATGCTTGCGTCGGCGGTTACGCAAATTTGACGTCAGGAGGCTGGAATAAAAACATATTGGAATAGTTTTACAGTACATTTGGAAAACGAAGCGCTAGGCAAAGGTAAAGGCAGGGTACAGGATATGACAGGGCAACGTGGTACTACAGAGCAACAACGAACAACGTTCACATCATAATATCAATGTTGTATAAGAAGTTATACATACTGTCTCATCAAATATGTTATTCGTAGATTGTGTTGCAAGAAACTAATAATTCAAGACATCAGGTCACAGTTATACGCTCTCACTTTTCTTTTTTACTGTTGACTTTTCTCTTCAATATTAAATGCGGAAGTAGAAGAAACAGATTTATCGATAGCGGCCGGGCAATCATTTTAAATGTTGCAAAAAAGTTTTCATCACGGGAAGAATGTTTTCTAGATAACACCTTTCGTGGATCTGAGAACGTCTGACGAAAAAGTCGTAATTACCACTCGCAAACGTTACCACACGTTTGTTTGATCTTTCCGATTGATCCTTTCATTTTGCTTTGCAGGAATCCCTAGCGATACACGAATACTACAGAGTAGGTCTTATATTGGTAAAGTATAGTTTCTTTCAGGCGGGCAGGCCTTTCCGTAATCGCATCATTGTGAACAGTCCCATCTAGGTTAAGTGTTATAGTAATACCCAAGTATTTTACCCTATCAACTTTTGTTATTAATTTGCTGTTTGAAAAATATGATGTATCAAATATTTGCTTAATGTATGTGAACTGAATGTAGTAACATTTCAATGTATTTAAATGCATTGCTCCCGTGCCACACGAGCTACAAATGGTACCAATATCTGCCTGCATAGAAGTCAACGGTCGTGTCATTAATGCACGTTATAGGGTGGTACACAATGCAGTCGTCCTGGTACGGCCGGGTTAGATGACGTCATTCTTGAATACAAGAGAAAATAAGGGTCTGAGTACGGAACTTTGCAGCACGCCAGACAACTTACTTGAGCAGATGTTGCCGATACACCATTCAGAACAACACATTGATGGCGCGTGCTCAGACAATCACTAATTCATCTAAAAAGGTCAAAGGTAAACATTCGGCAGATATCTGGCTAGTTGGGGAGAACTGAATTAAGGAGAAGGAAAACTCCAACCAAAATTTATTTTAACACCCAACGTTTCGGAGCCCGACTGGCTCCTTCTTCAGGGTTGAGATGATGTGAGGCGTAACTGCTTTTATGCGCGTTTTTGGCACTTTCATAGGTGCGCCGACAGATGCGCAGACGCTTTTCGTAGGCCTTGAGAGTAAACGGCGGGAAGTGTTCCTGAAGAACTATTGAATTTACCCGGCGTCATCCTCCGGCTTGGAGCGCAGCGGCCGCGAGGAGAAGAGAAAACGGCGTTCGGTTTGGAATTTCAGATCTTACCGCGGCGCCTAGCGATGTAATACTTTGCAGCCACTATCGTTATCGCGCGTTGTATGCTGTGAGCGTCTCAGACAGAAAATGGAGATACCTGGTGAGGGGCCCTTTAACAGGAAGTCTACGTTCAATGAGCAGCGAACGTTGCGTAGCTGGAATTGATGCAATTGAGTGAATCTTGGTAAGCGACTGCAAGAGAGTTCGCGGAAAGAGGCTGAAATAATTGCAAAGCCAACTGTAAGCGTCGACATTAGTCTTAAGCGAAAATGGTACTGCAGAGAATACGTTTTTTAAGGCCAGAGACAAGTACCATGACATTACTTGTTGACAGCATAATTATGATGCTTCTAATCATTTTGTTGTATATATGTTATTTCGAATTAGCTATACGCGTTGAAACGGCCCAACAAAAATAAAATGTTAGCCATTAGTTTCAAGTTATTTCTTAGTCACCGCGACTTCTCTACTGGGCTGCGGAGCACGAGATCACGCGTTCTACTTCCGGCCGCAGCGGCCGCATTCCAATGGGGACGAATGCCTAACTTTATGTGTTACGGAGATCTCAAAGACTTCGTAAGGTCATAATTTATCCGTAGCCCTCAACTGTGGTGTCTCTTGTAGCACCTGTGCTGTTTCATTGCAACGTTAAACCCAACCAGTCAATTAGTTATTCATAAAAGAATCACGAACTTTTTACGAAACGGTCTATTGCCATCATTCAGTACGACGCACTTGTTGGCCTCGATTTCAGACGTGACGTCTCCTCATTTCTTCCCACTTGTGTGCTTATTTGGTGTGAATACAAGTTCCTCTTCAGTACTACACTTGTCGGCGAAACATGTACTTATATGATCTGATGTCTTACGTGTTACTGACTGCTAGTAGTGTGTTTGAGCTCACAAGCATGTGTGCGTCACCCCAAAAATCAGACTTATTCTTCGTCACAGGAGGCTGGTTTACTCGCAGAAAAATAGCTGCGCGGGGCCCAGAACAAGCTGGTGGTAACCGCACGATGGATAGGTGGTGGCTCCGATAGCTCGGTGTAGCATTCAGAGACGTAACTGTTCCTCACGGAGATGTCTGACAAAGCTTCGTGCGACAGTTGCCGATGCGTAAAGCCTTTCGCGTCTGTTTCTCTGTACAATGAACACCTCCGTCTACTCCACGCGGCATTTGTTAGTTCGCCTAGTATTAAGATAATTCTCAGCGACGAATGTAGCACTTCGTCCGGGCCGGACCACATGCGTCAGCAGCCCAGAAAACGATACGGGCCTTTCTGAAGTTCGTGATTTCGACAGACATCGGGGAGCGACTGTAGTTTCCATCTGCGCCTTTAAATGACGCAGCACCCTTTGTGTTTGCTCGCTTTCTTTTCATTCGTTAACCCCCTTCTCCCTGTGAGGGGCAAGAAACCGAACGTGTCACTTGTTGACGTCACTGCCATTCCTTCCATTTTCTCTCTCTCGCCCCACCCCTTCTCTCTCTCTCTCTCTCCGTTGATGCCACACTTCATTGTATTCCGCGGACTTCCGGAACTTCCTGTGCCAATAGGGGATATGCGAAATTCTGCAAGTGCGCTTCTCCACACACGTTGTCTGAGCTAACCAAGACGGCGGACCTAGGGCTTGAATCGTAAATAAGATGTAGATGTGCTGGCCGGTGGCATCATTACTGGCGCATTCAGTCTCCGCCCCATCCAATCTTTCAAAAAGCGCGTCTCACCTTTAACTTTGCTACTAAAGGGAACGCAGCCATCTTGGTAAGGACAAGTCAGATGTGTGGAAAAGCTTCCTCCCGCAATTTCGAATATCGTCTATATTCAAAGTGAGGTAACGAAAGAAATAATTATGTAAGATGACATTATAGGGTATGAGTGATTATATCGCGTCTTTTCTTTAGGTCCATAAAAAGGCAATGGCTTCTTCTGCTGAGCATAGCTGAGGAACCAAAGCGGTAGTACACTCGCTTTCTAACGTAAACAATGACGATGACATTGTGAAGAAAACGCAATTCGTATCAGAATAAATGTTTGCAAGATTGACTTTCTTCGTACAGCGCATTGATCTGCTAATATTCACGTAAAATATATAGCAGGAAGAATTTCCTACCCTTACTTTTATATTTTGAACAAGCACTCGACGTTGACGGCTTGCTGTACAAAACGTCTACGTATGATACTATGACAGGAGTCAGGCCGGTGTTGAACGTTCATCAGCAGGCTCTCAAAAATGTAGAAGTGGTTGATCGTTGGCCTGCGCCATTCCCTGATGAACACTGCCTTCAGAACGGGTTTGAATTCGTATTCCTATTAGTGACAAGCATTTTTATTTTCTTTTGTCGCTGTCATCTCCAAGAAGCTACGTGTCCAAGTTCTACATTACCTCCATGCTGCTACACGGTACTCAGCGGCAGCTTTTGCTGCTACACTTATTGAAGTTGTACCTGTTTTTTGTTTTCTTTTTAAGCTAAAGAGCACTTAAGTTTATGCACAGTCTATTCAGACTGTGAAATAGTGATGTTCAGATGGTTTAAGCCAAGATTTTTGTGTAGAAGTAACTTTTTCTCTTGAACATCAAGTTTCTCGAAGGTTGACGTTCAATTTTCAAGAATGTGTCAGTGATCAATTATCAACCTCCTGGCTAGTAATAGCAAAGATTTACAGACTCTGGTTGGCCGTCATGTCCTTAATGCCTCTAAATTCTACGAAGCTTCATCTTGCGCCTAGCTTTCTTTCTTTCTTGCAGTGCAATTTATTTATAGGCTTTTCATTCTAATGCTGCCCTTCTATTATAAATAAAGGTGCCGTAGGTCCAACGAGTTACAGTCTATATATAGCGAAGCTTTGTGTGAGTGCATAGAAAGTCGAAACGCGAGTTTGTGTTTATTGAATGTCTTTACAAAGGGATGCGGAAGACTTTATTCAGTCATTGTAAAGAGGCTAATGCAATGCCACCGCCTCCGCCGCTGCCGTGGATGGAGGGATGGATGGATGTTATGAGCGTCCCCTTTGGAACGGGGCGGTGGGTTACACCACCAAGCTCTTGCTATTATACTGCTTAATGTCCTACCTAGGTTAAAAAATAAACAAAGAACACTATGAACACCCACAACCAAATTTTCTGGTCCCGTATTGCGAACTTTGCTTCTGTACGTCTCTGTTTTTTGTTGTTTCCCAAATTTTCTTCCACCAATATTGAATCGCCTCTTACTAATCTCTATTGCGGACATGTTTACTTTTCCCCTGCTGTCACTGAGCCCAAGGGCTTCAAGGAGGCCAGTGGTGCATAAATCGACCGCTAGGCAGGTATCTCCGCATTTTAATAAAGCATGCTCCATCGTTTCCCTTGCTTTACCCCAGCAAGCACCATGCTTCTTCTTCCTTCATATATCTCGCTTTATAGGTGCGTGTTTCTAAGGCACACCGACCTCATTTCGCAAAGTAATGAACTTCCCTTTGAGTTATCATAAATTGTTTCTTTCCTGATTTCGTTTTCTCCTCATAAGTAGTTACTCATGGCAGGTTTCTTTTCCATTGCCGCCACCCATGAGATTATTTCAGCCTCTCTGACTTTCCGCTTGACGTGCTTTGTTGCTGTGTTGCCCACCACACAGGCCGCAAACTTGCTGGTAAGCTTACTAGTTGTTTTGCTTCACTGTGAATCAACCTTTTCCCTGTACAGATACGTCAACACTAGCGGTTCATGGGGCTTAGCGCCATACGTATATGGAGGAATCACTTCCGGCGGAAGAAAAAATAATGTAACGCCATATCCGTTAAAAACAGAAGTGACGTAATTTTGTTTTCGAAGGCACGAAATTTGTTTGGTTGGCCTGCCTTCAGAGCAGGCCAAATATTCAAATGCCCCGTCATTCGACTTGATGGGTGTTTCGAGCTTTCAGCGCGGAAAGCGATGCTGGGAAAGGCCAGCCGTATGGTGGATGCGCGGAGGCGAGCGCCATCTCGTGGTGGTGCAAGGAACCCAGCAGTGACATCACCCACGGTCACGAAAACCCGGCGACATTCGCAAAGAAAAGCTTCGCTCATAAATTAGATAACTGAATTATCAACCATCATGCAGCTGCCGCCAAATACTTAAGGGTCATGACTGGCCGGGAGATTCGTAGTACTTTTCCAGTACAACAAACTTACTCTTGCACTCAGCTTTTCTTTCTAAAGCGAGAGCCTTAAGTGGCTCGTTGCGCGATGGCCTTGAAAACAAAAACGCGGCGTCTAGTCGAGTGGTACAAAAAAAAAAAAAAAAAAAAAAACACGTGGCTTTTTCTGAGTGAGCGGCGGCTTAAGAGGGGAACGAGTGGTGCGCGCAGACAGAAAAACAGGTGTTGTGTCGCTGACGTCACGTGGCGGCGGCGGCGGTTGTGGCCACTAGGGTGCCTCGATGTGCGCCCGCTCTCCGCGCGGGCGCGCATCGAGGCACCCTAGTGGCCACAGTCGACTGCGAAGCGGGATAGACGGCGATGGAGAACGTTCGCCCGGAGCCTAGCGAATTGTGCGATAGGCTTCGGAAGCACGCTACGGCCAAAGATGCTCGCGAAGCGAGAAACGAGGTGCGACGTGCGAAGCGGCAAGAGCGTGGCATTCGACCACGATGCTGCTTTCCCCTGCTGAGAGGATGCAATGTAACTGGGTTGGGCTTGTGTTACACGTGTGTAACACTTACTCGCGACAAGCATGCTGCCCCTTTAGGTAGTGCATCAAGAGCTCGCATGTGTCGTTGAGGAGGTCGACCTAAAGAGGCACACGTGTACTTCACACTGCGGCTCGTTATGTCTTGCAAGAAGTCTGACCCCTCCGATCGTGCAACTTAATGGATGATCAAGTGTGCAGCAGGGTTTCGCCTTCACGTGTTACAGGAGTGCAACATGCTGCCGAACGTTTTTCGTAATTTTTCACAGTGCAGTCTTTTATAAACGTCCTATTCGACTGCTGCTATAGTGTGTGAAAAATAACAGTCACAATTGTAGTCGCTGAGCACTAAGAATTAGGGGCACTATTTTTATATTGATTCGTATGGGTGCGAATCCCTAAAACTCCTGCACGAATTGTGGTAGTGTTATCGGGGATTGCAGAGTAAGCATAAATAGTACCTAGTGAAAAACTAATTACGCGCAGGAACCTGAAAAAATATCAAGAGCTAAAGTAGTGGCAGATAAATATACTTAGCAATAGAAAAACAGCATAAGGTGAAGTAAACGTGCGACAGTAAATGAACTATTTTAGCTGATAAGTCTATTCTTTTATTCCGGGGTACGGACGCACTGCCGCGATAAAATGAGTGCGGCTAGGTATGTAAGCAAGCAGGTGCAGCAGCACATTCCAGAGCACTGCAGCCTTCAGATGGTACGAGAATGCAGCCTAGGTTGTTCTGACGTGTGGGACTTGTAGATGGAAGGGAAACCATCTGAATGTGTGCGTACTTTATGGCACTGCAGCGAAATGACAGGGCAGAGCACTGCTTTTTTTTCTCGGTACGTTAAATGCGAAGGAACGAGAAATGTTAGGTGTAAGGTTAAGATACAGGAAGAGAGCGGTGTGGATCAGAGAGAAAACGGCGATAGCCGATATTCTAGTTGGCATTAGAGAAAAAGAATGAAAATGGACAGGCGATGCACTGCGTAGGGTAGATAACCGGTGGACCATTAGACTTACAGAGTGAGTGCCAAGGGAAGAGGAGCGCAGTCGAAGACGGCAAAAAATTAGGTGGGGTGATGAAATTAGTATATTTGCAGGCGCAAGTTAGAATCAGCTAGCGCAAGAGAGTGATTATTGGAGATCGCCTTTGTCCTGCAGTGGGAATAAAAATGTGATGATGATGATGATGGTGATGTTGTTGTTGTTGTCGATGATGATGATGATGATGGCGATGATGAAATGCGAGGGATAGTATAAACACATGGTGTTGAGTTCACAAAGATTTTCGTTCGTGAGGGCTCTTTACCATAGACTGGTCTATTTTGTTAATAGTAAGTCCAGTATTAGAATTGGCAGTAGTTCGCCCTTGCGAGCATTTCTAGTGCAAGAGCTTTTTGTGAGGGCCATGTTTCTTCTAGCATGTCCTGTCAACTACCATGATAAATACTGGCTCCTTAGCTTTTTAACTAGAGATAAAATAGCTGTGCCAAATACAAATGGTAGACGTAAATGATGTGCTAGCATTGAGTTGGACACGTACTTTGAAAGGCGGGTTGATGCTGCACGAATTGAATAGTTGCACTTCTGGAAATAGGGAAAAACATCTATTGCACAAAAATAGCTTTTACCTTGCATGTCTCTGTTACAGGCATCTTCTATCTAATCACACTGTTTGGGCTTGGACTGTGCCCAATAAGTTTACTTTGTGTCTTTAATGAGCTTGCCATAAACATTGTGAATTACACATTAAGTTATCTAGTATCAGTTGGTCATACTGGACCGTGTGCTTTAGGCACAGAACATTTTGTACAACACACTTCACACAAACTGACATGAGCGGAGGTTCTAACCGTTCATACGAAAAATATTCAGGGATCAAGTAAGTCCTATTTTTTATTCTTCACTCTCTAAGCGTAGCGAAGCTTCAGCATCCCGGACATCTGTGGAAGCCAATGTGCTTTACTCTATAGGAAATGGCAGCGAATTCTCCGTGCCTAGTGACCTGCGGAATTCGTCCAGCAAAGCGCAGTCACATAAATTACCACTGAACTTCGAATATTTGAACTTTTGCGTGCATGAAAAAAGTGTGTGCTATGACGTCGTTTCCATGTCCCTATAAAAATGTCATCCCAACACGGGAGAACACCGGCAGAACGCGATAAAAATAGGAGCTACAAAAAAGCTCTCAGTTTATGGCAAAGATTTGTTTTTTTTCTTTCTTGAAATGTCGGGACAAATACCGTACGTAAGAATCAGAACATAAAGGAATACGGTACAAGTGTGCTAGAACATGGAAGACCTATTGGTCAGACGATACGTTTTGCACGTAAGACGCTAAGGCTGGCCAATAATCGAACGCGTTCGTATTTTACGGCAGATAGACATTTTTTTTCTTTATTGAAATGTCGGGACAAATACCGTACGTAAGAATCAGAACATAAAGGAATACGGTACAAGTGTGCTAGAACATGGAAGACCTATTGGTCAGACGATACGTTTTGCACGTAAGACGCTAAGGCTGGCCAATAATCGAACGCGTTCGTATTTTACGGCAAGGGTTGCATCTAGCAGCGCTATAGACATTCACATAAACCAGCCACGCTTAACTTGAAGCTACCGCGTTGTTTCAAAACTGTTTTCACTTTTTTTGTGCTGTAGATAACGATATAGCTGTACCGACTCAACGATTTTGCTTTAATTCTGACGAGTTATTGTGTCGGAAAGTTTACACACATTGAGAGGTTAATGCTCCATCTGTAAATTCCAGTGAAATAGTTGGTTCCGCTTGTTTCGATTTTATTTCCTCACGAAAATTTGTGGAGCTAACCTGTAGATTCTAGATAATATTTATGCACACCGGACGGGTAAAATTGTTACACATGACTAATACTCTTGATGCGCATACAGTCTTACAGGAAAGTTTGACAAAAACTGCACGTGTACATCAATTTCCATTCTATTGTAAACCATTGGATAGCCGCTGGTGCTTCCTCTACCGGCTGTAATAATTGATGTTACAGTTACTTTTTGGCCGTTGAGTTTAACTAACTGCTACTGGTTTTTCTATTTGATTCCAATGAACTATGAGTGCGGCGATATTCATTGAAAGTTCTACGATGTTTGCTGCTGGAAGCATTAGCAGAGGTTGACTTGTTATGTTGAGACTGAATCTGCTTTCCTTCTCCTAGTTCAGCTACATCGCTTTACAGTTTGATTATATATGGTTCCACAGAATCGCTGTAGCTTTAAGAGCTCTTACAGCAATTGTCACGGTATATCTTGATTATATACCGTGCGCTATAGTGCAGTAGGTTGAACAGGCAAAGTTATCATTCCCAGTGGAGGGAATTTTCTTGTCGATAAAATTCTCCAACAGCGTGAAACTTGACGTAACGTGCGAATAAATATTTCACGGTCTCTTTCGGGAAGTCTTGCTGTGGTTTCACTTTTGAATTTTTTAAACTTTCGGATGCACATCATCTGCTAGTGATTAAAAAGCTTAGAGCGTAGTGGGACCCCGATGTGAAGAGGCGTACTCGCGACAAACATTCCCATTTCGTAGAAAGTTTACAAATGCCATAGTTATTTCTTAGGTGATATTATTTATTTTTATCGCACAAGCGACACTTTCAATGCCGTCAGAATAGTACAACGTGAGCACATATGAATTTGTCGATGAATCAATAAGATATATAAAAAATACGAAAAATAACGAACAATGGAAGATGACTATCAAAGTAAGCGAAACGTATACTATTTGTACCACACGGTGCCGCCTATCTCCCTGCTTCTTTTCTTCCTTTCTTTTCTTGTGAAGCATCATTGCTCTATGCTGCTGTTTCATGGCTGGATCTCGTAGTCCAGCGTAGCCATGTCAGCAAGATCCGTGGCCATGCATGTGAGCTTCGGCTCAAACGTGTCTCTCGCCTTCGTCGTGTATCGAAGGTCGTGTATCGTTGTCGTATATCATGCGGCGCCCGGCGCGCCCTTTCCGCCGCCGACATGAGCCGATCCCGGTGGTGGGTTAGGGGGCTAATCCCAAAAGCGGGAGAAATCTTACATATCGTCTCGAAGCACTGGCTGCGACAAGGGAAGGGTAGTTGGCGTGCTCGCACTTTTGTAACTATAAAGTATAGTGATTTGCGATGCGACATTCTGGCCAAGCGTTTCAGAGTGCTAGCTTACATGAGGAAACAAGTAGTAAGGTTGTTATATTCCTGCGTCCGTGGCCTAATGCATTGACCACCGTGCAAATCCTACCATTGGACACGTAACTTTATCATTGAGCGGGCATCTTGGGCAAAACCCCCTGCTGAGCCTCTGCGGCGAGAATCTCGACCAGTCACGCTAAACCACCTTCAGGTGGGCAAAGAATAAAAACTTCGCTTTAATAAGAACGCCAGGCAATCTGTCGAAATTACTTAAATCCTTGAATATTCGTCGCTGCAACAGTGGGTATATACGGTGCACATTCCTTGGCATAATACCTCTGAAAAAAAAAAACAACAACATAAACATTCATTTGCAATAAAAAATTGTTTGAATACACAGGCTTCAAGGAAATCTTCACTATTCACGTTGGAGGTTATTGTGGTTTAGTACTTTGATTTGTCACCAAGAATGTTGTCATGACTGAAAATTAGGTAAGGTTATGCTGCGTTATACACTTAGTTGCGGCTTCGTGCGTAAGTCAGTGCTATTACGATTTTTTTTTTTTTTTTTTTTTTGCGAGAACGTGACTGTTACGATAGCTGTTGCTTATATATATTCAAAGTACTTCTACCATGTTTCAGAATAATTTCTATTTAACATTTTGTTGGTCAGAAAATTTTGGCATTTTCATGTCACGTTTGTGATCTTTAGCGTTTACTTTCTTTACAATGCTTAATTTTACGTATGGCTATTCCGTAGCATTAAATTAGTGTGCGAGATCGTTGTGATATTATTAGGTAGCGGCAGTTTCCGAGGTACTTGGTTGTGCTTACGTATTTTCAGTACTTATCCTATATTTCACTGCATTTGAAAATCATTTCTAGCAGCTTCATGTAGCGATAAACTTATCTGTTCTAGGTTTAATTTTTGCTTGCGAAGAAGAAAATAAACAATGCTTGGTGAAGCGCTCCCCAATGCGTTCCTATGGCATTTGTTTTCTGCGAAATAGCAAGCGAGGAATTTATTGAGCAGGATGTTTGAAGCCAACTCGTAACTTGTTTTACTTTTCTCTGACAGTACTGTTACCTCCTTACTGCATGACGTATGATATGATACACTTAGAACAACTTCCTCAAAATCAATTAAATAAAAAGAAATGAACATCTTATATGTGCACTTGGAAGTTGTGCCATGCTGGCAATAAAACATATAGCTGCTGTAGCTGGTAGTACGAAACGAGTGGTCCGGCTGAGCCCAGATACGAGTACGCATCGAGCGGTCGGGCGGGTCTGCATGACACCAGTTTCCCCCGCGCACGTCACTGAAGGGGCCGCTCTCATTGGTCTCCGCCATTCGCGGCTCGCCTCCTTTCATCTCCCGCTCCGTGTTCGCTCTTTCATCTTTCGCAGCGCTCGTTCGCTCGGTTACGCCGCCGACGCCGACGCTCGCCGCAGTAACGGGCGCCTAAGAGCTGCGCTGTAAAACGCGCGTGTCCCGCGCATTGTGAGCATGTTAAATATTCCCTGGTGGTCAAAATTAATCCAGAGTCCCCCACTATGGCGTGCCTCAAAATCAAATCATGGTGTTGGCACGTAATACGCCAGCATTCAGCTAATTCAATTACTAAAATCGACATTAGCAAAGCTCTGATACGATATGGCAAATATCTGTGTCTTCTTTGTAAAGTTTATAGTTTCTTCAATCCCGCTGGTATTCTTCACAAGTTTTGAGCAATTAAAGTGTTTTTATGTGGTTGCAGAATATACGTGCAACGGCATGGTGCATCATACGTAGTGCTCAACACTATTGAGATTAAGACTGATATTGAAAACAATACTGAGATTGAGACTTATTTCAGCATTTCAAGGGGCCTAAACGAGGGCTTGTCTCTTCTTTTTGAGCAAGGAAGTAAAAGTTCATAGAATAAAATGTTAAAGGGGACTAGAAACTTGGTGTGTTCTTCAAGACACTCAAACGCGCTTGCCCACTTGCTCCTATACTGTGGCTTCCTCTTTTACCCGCCGTGGTTGCTTAGTGGCTGTGGTGTTGGGCTGCTAAGCACGAGGTCGTGCGATCGAATCCCGGCCACGGCGGCCGCATTTCGATGGGGTCGAAATGCGAAAACACCCATGTACTTGCATTTAGGAGCACGTTAAAAACCCCAGGTTGTCCAAATTATTCCGGAATCGATTACTACGGTGTGCCTCATAATCTGATCGTGAATTTGGCACTATAAACCCCATAATTAACTTTTTTTTCGGCTTGCTTCCATAGTTCAGTTTTAAATGTAAAAGGTAGTGCATGCTGCTTGCATAAATTGATACATGTGGTTCATTATTGCAGTGTAAGTGATATTTTTTTAATTGATGACAGCAGCATAGAACTTTAGAAATAGGTCAATCTTGATTCTTCTTGACGAGAGCACTTTAGGCTTGTTGGCACATGTCTGCAGAATAATAGCACAAAAGCAAGACACGGACGGAGGAGGCGAGACACAAGTGCTAACATTAAAGAAATGTTTATTTGAAGTGCAACAGAACTATATACACACGAATAGATGGTGCCCAAATCTATGCCCCATAGGATAGTTCCCTCTGGGTTTAAAATGCGAACCCTAAAGCCTATGCTTTTGCTGGTTAACGCTACAATAAGTACTACAGAAGTACGCGAGATGCCTAAATTATTCGAGAGGCCGTGATCAAAGTGAAGGGCACATTCTTGCTACTCATTGTAGCATGTGCGGATGTCAGCCGCAGTTTTGGATATCACATCAGCTGAGGGCGGCTGACAACCGGACAGGCTGAAATGAGTAGCAAAAAGGCTTTCCTTCGATTTGCGCACTTTATTGATGTGTTCCCTGAAGCGATCGTTTGAGCTGTCCCAAATACTACACGGAGAAGTCCGCTAGATGCCTTAATGATCGCTTCAAGGAACGCACATTGTGATCAAATTGAAGGACAGTCTTCTTGCTACTCATTATAGCATGTGCGGATGTTAACCGCAGTTGCAAGATGATGTGGTATTCAAGAATAAATAAATGATAGTAAGGGAGATCATTAAGGCTGATATGATTGTCAGGTTGTGCACACGATGCGTCGGCTTACCACCCGTTGGTTTATTGGGAAACGAACTTACGTTTCTTTAGGTCAATTTTAGATAAGTTTTTGAAGTCACTGCTGTGTGACATGCGAACTTGCTTTGAAATCATGCATATGTATGTTCTGTCCTGCTCCTAATAAATGTTTGTCTTAATTTGCCACAGCCAAGGTGGATAACTCTAGCCTGTGATCAGGCTACGTGTATTCTTTCTCGAGCACCTTTCCTCACAGCTGTTCTCCTAAGCATTTAAATGGCGAACGCGTCATTTTTGGTTGCGTGTTGAGCCAATTTGGGGCTGTACGGAGAAATGAAATGGCGTTTGTGACGATTTTGGCGAAAGCTATGTCCCGTATTGTGTCACGTGCCTTTCTCTCTTGGCCGATCTAGAGGAAACCATGGCATGAAGTAGTGGTTCTGCATGAGCACGTACAGGGACAAAAATCGGGAGTTAGACTAAAGCATTCATTCATGACACCTCGTTTAGGGCTGGCCGTGTCTTGCCGTGACCTCTGACATCAAGCAGCGCGTGCGTAGTCCACGTGCTGCCCGATCGCGGAGGCCATTATTTGGCATGTCCTGCTTCTCAGTGGAGGACGCTGCGGAGAGCGCACGTCCGCTGCAGCAAGCTCCTGGTTAGATCAAGCCGGAACCTGGGTCCGCAGCTCTGCCGGTTTTAAAAGGCCGTGCAAGCGTCATCAGATTTAGTGGAACTTGATGCGTTGTGTTCGTTACGTACGTGTTTGCAGTTGAACATCTACTTCGAGAAAACCACGCTTTATGAAGAGTGTCGGTGCTGTC
Organism: Dermacentor andersoni; assembly: GCF_023375885.2. Classification (NCBI taxonomy): domain Eukaryota; kingdom Metazoa; phylum Arthropoda; class Arachnida; order Ixodida; family Ixodidae; genus Dermacentor; species Dermacentor andersoni. Next base: position 314,351,698 of record NC_092814.1, on the reverse strand, counting down.
AAAGAGTTTCCGTGGAGGGTTTCATTGGCCGCAACTGTGTCAGGACGAAAACGACAGTTAGATAAGCCGTACCATTTCTTGGACCATCTGTGCAAGGACGATGGCGGAGAATTTTGCGTACAATGGCAAATTCTAATGATCTGTTATTTAGTAAACCCACCTACTTCCTGTCATCCGGGGCTGCTTAATCACTAACAACGCATCCACTTAGTTAACTTATTCTTTAGAATTGGTGGAGGATATATTGCTCGAATTCCTCACGTACTGATACGAACGGTTTAGGTTTTAGCAACAAATTGACAAATTTTCTCATGATGCACCAGCTCGTCGGGGTATCTTAAGTCACATGCTTTGCCCTGCAAGGAGGGAACCTTCGGACTTCTTTTTGTCTTACCTCACGACATTGCTACTTCTGGAAAAGCTATAGTCAGAGTTATCTTTATTTGACGGAAATACTGTAGGCGAGGTTAGGTGGGTTTGTTGGTAGGTCATCTTCAAATTGTTGCAGTGCACGTACAAAGACACAGGCACAGAGCATACATGGGAGACACGCAGCGATTCTGTGTCCACCAATGTGCATACACTACAACCCTTCGAACGAAACCCTCGATTTTTTATCCATTCACTCTAAAAACTAGGAAGGGTATCGCAGGAGTGAAGCTGCCGGTTCACTCTTCAAAGCGTCGTTTTACTCTCGCAAAATGTCGAGGAGAGTGAAATGCATTGTTCACTCTGTCACCAAGGAGAGAGTGAAATGTGCTTTTCACTCTCCCCTTCAGAGAGAGAGAGTGAAAAGACTCTTGCGACAATAGAAAAGAGAGACTCTTGCGGCAATAGAAAACAAAACGTAGCGTAATCTTCTGCTTCAACTGTAGGTGGCTGGCCCCGAACATGGCAATGTATCATTCATGCACGCTGAGCAAAGAACACATCGTTTTGCTTCTAAGAGAACAGGCCGCCGCAGTTCAAAGGAACGCGTAGCGAGCGCTCTACTTTTTCACTCGGAGTGGCTCCACCGCGCGCGCGGGCGCTCAAGATCGCGGAACAACACAGCACCGGAGAAAGTAGATCCATCCAGCGAGCAAAGGCCAGCCGAGGGAGATCGTGTGGCAGCCATCTCGCGTCGCCACGAAAACACGACAGTCGTTCGTCATGCCTTGGATATAACAACAAATCCTCCACGGTAAGTGAATTCTAACTTAGGTGCACATTCTCCGTATATGTCATGCTATCGCCAGGAAGTTGTCGCTGCGCTTAGCCGACGCGATTGACAAAGGACTAGGCGTACGCGCTGTCTCTTGATGTCAATCGAAAAAGCCAGTCGTCGCGATAACTGCATGTGATTTTATCACTTTGCCGTTGTCCGTAAGAGCTTTAAAAATCGCAAACGCTGCCAGAACTATGGTATGTTCAATAAGACGCCAGGCGAGAGGACGCTTAAAATGGTTAGTTCACCAGCCCGTGATTCCGAGCCTATGCGGAGCGTGATTAGCGTGCGTTTTGTGTGTTTGAATTTATTCAGTTTGGCAGTCTACTATGTACGGAACGCTGTTGAACTAAGGAATCACATAACAGAAGCCGTCATTTTGCTGGCAGCATGCTTTTTTTTTATAAATAAACCGCGCGCTTGACGGTGTCTCGCGCAGGGGGAATCTGCGACCACTGAAGTTACGTGCAGCACCAGTGCTAGTTAGAAACTTTGCCGCAGGCATTCAGCTGCATGCTGCAAGAGGTCAGTTGGGCGCGTTATCTTGAACTTACTGAAAACGCATGAGGAATCCATGTTTTATGCTGAAAAAAGTATAAACCCCATTTAAGCGATCTTGCGCGCGGCAGCTACAAGCGACGCGACGGAGATGGCTGTCGCGTTCGCTCGTCGCCTACAAGTCGTACTCCGTGCGAGCGACGATTTTGAGCGACGCCTCCCCGGTGTTGCCGGCATGAGGGCTGCAGTCACGCGTGACGCGTGCTTTAGTAATTTACGTTGATGTATTTTACTATAAAAAGTAGCATAAAATATTTCCGGTGGTCTTGCAGTACGTTCTTATCCTTGCACGTATAAAAATTGAATCATTTGCTCGTTCCGCGCGACAATCGGTAGTATTTGAGCGATGTATGTACATCCAGTTCCGGCTTCGCGCTATTGGCTAGTCGCTCATAGCACTTCTGGGCGACGAGCGACGATTTCTAGATTTCCAGAACCGAGCCATCTGTTCAAGCGACGGTCCGTTTTGTCGCTCGAAGCCGTCGCTCGTCGCCGTCGCGCACTAAATCGCTCTCACAGTGTTTATCCCTAAGACCGAACTGTTTTTGCTCATGTTGAAATGGTGTGATTATAGGTCTGGTTTTGTCTCCTGTTGCGGTTTTCGTGCACGGTGCGAAACTGAAAGGATGCTTATGTCTACAAACTCGGTGAATTGTCGAGCAGCTAGTTACGCATCGGCATCGAATATAACGGCTGCTGTGTGGAATTACAATTGTAGGGGCGCTTTGAATACGCTTATTGTTTTGGACATGCCTGTGCATTTGCTAATATGAGTTGGCGTGTCAGAGTTATGTCATATGAACAGCTAAATCAGCCTTCCTCTGGGTGTTACAAGCGTAATGTGTGCATTTTGCTATAGCATGGCAGATTATGATGTGTTTATCGCTTGAATATTTTTAGTAGAGAAATAAAATATCAAAATAAAATGTTGCTTTAATTCCGTGTTACCATTCTGTCGTACACAGAACAATAGGTTGGTGTAATAAACTAATAACTGCGGTTTAACTGCAACTTTTACATGCCTACAAGAATCTAAAATGCTAGATTTCAAACTGCAGCAGTAGTCGGGTCTGTCAAAAATGAACTCCACTGCGCACCTCATGCATGAAAATAAGTTCATGCCTTTTAGTAAGCTTAGATGCAGGCCGCAGTGAACTTGTTAGTATTGAAATGTGGGTAAGCTTGCCATAACAAGCCTTGTTGCCCTTTTTTATAGGCACATCCATATATCCATTGAGCTGAAGGACAATATTTTCATCCCTACTGAGCATCATGTTTGCAGCTATAATCCTCAAATTATGGCTTCAGCTGTGGCACAACCAGGCATGGTGCGGGGGGGTGGGGGGGCACACTGGGCACGTGCTTAGGATGTGTCACAAGTGGTGTTTGCGATACACCAGACTCATGACAGACCTATGACGTCTGAAAATGACCAATATTCTATTCATTAGCAGGAGTATTCTAACATTCATGAAAAACAAGGATGAACTGTGGCTTGTTTTTTTGCTTAAATCTAAAAATTGAAGTTAGTTTAGCAGTTGACTGTTTCAGTCATTTGGATGTTTTGCATGCATTTCACTAGGAAGACTAAGAGCTAAGACTTTTTTATTGCCATTGCCTTGACTGTCTTGATGTTGTTTTGCACCATGTCCTTGTGTTGACTTTTGCATACGATATTTTTCAGGCACCCGCTTTATATAATGCAAGAAGGCAGCTGCAAGGACACGAGGATGTGAAAGAGCCAATGCAGCGCGACTTCACGTAGTGTAGAGGAGCCAATGCCAAAAAATCAAAATACATTGGCATGTTATTTGGACAAGAAAACTAGTATGTGGGTATATTGGGTGTACCATTTGACCAAATGTCAACAAAATCAAGATACAGTATGTTACACGAAGATGAAAATTCTCACGTGCTCCAGGCAGTCATCTTAACATGGTATATTTATGTAATGTCTCTGATTGGAAAGTCAAATCAAGTATGCTCACTGGAGACAAACACATAGCAGCAAGTGTCATTGAAAAGTTAAAAATGTGTTTTAAGAAAGCTGATTAGTTCTGAGAAGTGACTGCTTTTTGTCTTGCCTCTCAACACATATATCCATGTGATAAAAAAATAGTGGTACAATGAAATTGCATATTTGCTTAGCGACATGATACATACTTGCAATGAGCACGGTGCCTGTGTTTACTATAGAAAGCAACAGCCCATGCTTGGTTAGGTTAGGCCCACTACAACATGCAGGCATGGGTGATTGGCGCTTTTTTTATTTCTGTATCGTGAGGTTTATTGACGTGCGTATAGGTGCAGTGGCACGCAGTATGGCTAGTACAAAAAAGGGGGGGGGGCAGATATATGTAGCTCACTGTACACGATACAGGGCAAAGGAAATCCGTGTTCAGCAACTATGTTAAATGCCATGTACGTAAATTTTACAACGCTACTCGTTCGAAGCGCGCACAGGTGCATATTGAAGAAAAGTTTCCAGGGTAGATAATTTAGTTCGTAATTTACACTAATTTTGCTCTAACCACGAGACATAATAATTTGAATATACTGCACGGAAAAACCTAGAGCGAATTAAATTGTGTGTCAGCTTCGTGTGTATACATATAGTCTTCCCTATGCATTAGGTTTTTTGCGTAATGCATTAACAGTTGACAGCCTATCTTATGATGTGTACTCTGTTTACATTACAGTTGTTTATTAGTTTACTCGTTTGTTTTGCGACTGATGAAATGCCGGCATATATATATTTTCAACATCTGACATAACCCTGTATGTTTTGCAGGGACAACCCAGGACGTGCATTTCTCAGCACCCAGTCAACTGCCAAAAGTGACTCAAACACAGGCCACCAGTAAGTGGACATCAGTTGCAATTTCACATTATGCAGTTGGCAGCTGCCTTGTACGGAGGCTTTTTTTTTTAATGAGATGGTGATGTCGTTCTAATGTACATTTTGACCACAAAGGTGCGATCATGTCTCACAGAGGCATATATGGTTGCTATTCTCTGCGAGGGACGTGTTCTCGTGTTCGTGAAGCATTTGTGTTTGGCAGTATTGTCGCCCAATGAGTCGGATATAAACACTAACTCGCCACTGCCGGCAAGTAGTTGCGAGAAACGCATTATGACGCTGTAAAGTTATTTCATTAATTCGAAGGAAAGTTTTGCAGCAGGAAAAAAGGTTGCTATTCCAGGTAAACATGTCTTTTTCTCACAGGTTATTTAGCCAAACTGTGGATGCATGAAATTCGTGACTTATGAATAGATTTTAATTTGTTCTTTAGTAATGCTTCTAAAAGAGACTAGAAATAGCATATGACTACCTCTGCAATCAGCAGACCATACATTTACAGTCATAAGTGGCAGTTCCATGCAGTCTCGCACTTTATATAACCTTTCCTTTCAGCACCATTGGAACTGGTGGCTGCGTTTTCAGAAGGAGAAGTAAACTTGACACTGTATATGTATGTGTGAATTCGGTTTTCTTTGTATGTGTCGGCTCACTGACAAACAGTGCAAAAATCTGTTGTACCATGAGCCTGACGACGCCTTCTGCTGCTAGAAATGCGGCACTTCGTATTTTATAGTACTGCATGACATTTAAATCAAAGCTACCACATAAAATGATCAAGAAAACTAACCGCTGTTATAGCTGTTTTCCTCAAAGAACGCTTGTCCTTTATGGGCTGTGTTAATCTGAGCTCTCCACCGATGTTTTAGTAATATTATCCCTTAGTGAGTGAGAGATTGGGGGCAATTAATCGTGTTAGTGTTTAAGTGGTGTCCTAATTATGTGCATTTGTTCCAACAAAGTTGTCTAGATTACTTTATTGTGTAGTGTAAAGCTTATGAAACCATCAGGAACTACTGAGTTGCTAACACGCATATGGATTTGTCACTATACAGGTGGAACTCGGCTGTACCACTGCAGTGCTGCGGAAATTGCCTTCACCAGCGGCTTTGCAACAGCTGTTTCGCAGCATGTCGGTATGTGGTAATTTATAATTATGTTGGGATGGGCTAGTATTATGGACCACTGCTACTCTGTATTGTGACAGATCCATATGATAAGGGATGTAATGGGCACAGCGAAAACCTTTGAATTTTTTACTATGGTACATAAACAGGCTCTCCTTTTCGTCACAGGAGCAGGAGAGAAGGGCATGCAGGCACTCCTGAATGTACATATATTTCAAAACATGAGAGAGACATATACACACACACACACACACACACACACACACACACAATTAAACTAAAGGCAGGGACGTTCCATCTTTCATCTTGAATTGAATTGTGCAGCGCAAAAATACAACACAGACCACAGAGAAGCACACATGTTAACAGGTTTGATACACACGTTAGTTCAACAGATTTGATACTTCAAGTGTGCTATTTTACACAAGGGGGAAGGGAAAGGGGAGAAAATCTGAAAAAAAAGTGGAATGGAAAAAAAGGAATCGTGCCAAAAAGCATGAGAAGCATCGCGCAGCCAGGATCACCAGCAGGACATCTAAAAAGCACTCTGATAAAATTACATACAGGACAACCTTACGTATAGTTTGTTTCAATCAACTCAGATCACATGCAGCCATTACTGCAATCAAGTTGTTTCCTTATGTCATATGAGGGAATGATGTGGGCCCAAAAAACTGTTTAGAGCTGAAGGATTATGTTCCATTCTAGCCTCATTGCCTGCTTTTTTATCATATTGTTATCAGCTGCTTATGTTAGGGACACAAAGTAAGAGTGCGAACTGTTTCCCGATTCGCCATTCCACACAACATGTCTTTGTGACTATATGTACATGCAGATGATCCATAGCTGAAAAATATTCAGTACAGTAGAATCTCATTACAAGATGCACTTGGTTGTAAGAGACATCTGAAAATGGTTTGGTTGGTTTTCCGATGTTTGCCACGTTAACAATACTGTATACAAGAGACACCTTTGTTACTAAGGATGACTTTTTAAGTATTCACTACTTCGAAGGGACACAACGCACACACATTCACTTTGTGCACCTTGTGTGCTCCGAAGGGCGTAAAGATCACGCAATCCTTACACAAGTCAATCGCGCATGTCTCTTTTAGCATGAACCAGAAAAGGAGGGCAACGAGGACAGTGCAGGGCAGAAAGTGTCGGCAGTTGAAGCTGACGAGCGTCTAAGAGCACTTCAAAGGTACTGCGAGCAACAAGGCTTGCAAAGTGAAGTGTTTAAATTCCAGAAGTTGGGAAGGAAGCTAACATAATCTACAGTCGCTAAAAAGCTGTGAATGTCTTCTTTAAAGGGCCCCTAAGCCACCGAGGTTGAAATTTAGTTGCGGTGTTGCAGTTCTACACAATAAGGCAATGAACAGGTAGCCGCAAGAATTTTTCGAAACGGTGCAGTAATAGTGGAGCTACGTGTGTTTGATTATCGAAAAGTAGTCCCCACTCATTTTACTCTTTCATCTGGTACACACCATATGGACAGTATCGTCTTTTCCTTGCCTAGTACACCTCCAAATGTTACGGGACAGGCGAACACCAACGAGCTCTGTTGCTGCCGCGCTGGCCCGTCGTCCTGCGAGGGGTGGCGCTAATACAACGGAACTGTATGGTGACTCGCGTTGAAGAGCCTCATAGGGAGACCCTTCTGTTGGCGTTTCTCTTCTTTGCCCCCATTGGCTGCCCACAATGGCATCGCGCGCAACGCGACGAGGAAGAAGGAGTGTGTGTATTTGCTTGCAGGCCTTGCCGGCAGTCGTACACTTTCGTTCGACCAATCGACAGCACCGGAAACTTGTGACATCATCAGAGACAGCCTGGTGACGTCAGGACAAACTGGGGGGTGCAGGATAGGTCCAGAGAGGCGCACGGGGTCAATTTCTTCATATTGTGGTGCTCCGGCAGTGCTACGCACTCTGGCATTTGGCTTCGTCGATCGTGACGGCATTCTGATTTCGATACGCGTGTTTACTTGAAATGTTCAAAAAATGTCAAGAAGTGGTTTAGGAGCCCTTTAAGCCACCCTGAGCATTTATTCCTTCAGATATATCAAAACGTACTTTAGTGATGATGCATAATAAAGTGATCTAGTCTGGCTCCTCAGTGTCTCAAAATTTTTGGTTTCGAGAGACATGTTCCCCGTGCCTCTTGAATATCTTCTGATGAGGCTTTACTGTAATATACACAAACAATTGTGTAACTCCTCCTGCAAGTATTATTCATTAAGCCCGGTCACTTATGTGCAAAGTTTGTGGTTAAGTCTTGATGTCCGTACTTTTTAGAGCTATGTTTATTAATTCATGCTGTTCTTATTGGTTCTTCGATGCAGGAGACAATGCCTACGAAATTATTGGCCCTGATCATGAGAGCCCTCAAGGGGCAAACAATATCTCTGTTGCAGAAGTGAGCCCGGTACCACTTGGAAGTTACCATGACAGATGACACGGCAGCAATAGATACAGAGACTGCCACGTCTACTGCAGCTGCAACAGTGTACGAGGCAAGCAGCAGCGCGTCAGCAGCAGTGTCAGAAGGAACCACACCAGGCCTGGTAGAGCAACATGTGTGCTATCACTGACTTTTTTTGTAGTGGATACAACTCATTTGCTCAACTTACAAAAGCTTTTCACCACGACTGTGAGCCAGTGTTATTGTGCAGCAAGTGCAAGACTAAGTTAAGTGTTATAACACAGTACAAGCATCACTTTAACATATGAAAACATATTACAGTTGTTGCCTCCCAGCCAGCCCACATAGCCACAACAATGTTGAACACATGGTGGGACACACATCTTCTCCATTAGAACATAGTAGAGACTGTCAGTGTTGTTAGATTAACTGGTCTTTGTAGGCAACTAGGACAACACAGGTGTCATAAGATTGTTGTTGATGTTGTTGTTGAAGAGGTAAAAAAGAAGTTTGATGCAGCTGAAGTGCCAACTGATATTGAGCAAATCAAAAGCAACCACCTGAGAAAGCAACACTATCGAAATTTGGGTATCTATGTGCCGCCAACTCTGGTAAGAATGGCATAGGACAGAAGTGTGATGAAAATCACACAGACACTGCTGTTGCATCACTGGCCACAGTGAGCAGCGACTTGTAGGGCAAGAGAGTCAACTGAAACTAACATTATGATATAGTGTCATGCTCCCATGTGACCACTTTTCAAGTTATTTTGCAAGATACAGCTCAACCTCCAGAAACGAGACTGCAAGTTGTCTGTAAAAAAGCTTTCACAAAAAATTATTCATAACACTATTAACATAGCAGTATTTTTTTTTTGTGTCGGTTCGAGGTTCCCGGCTGTCCATTAATGCAAAAATTGAGGAAAAAAAGAACATGTGTCGTACTTACACCTTTTTAACAAGTACGAGGGGGACAGAACTTTTCTAGTCATGCATCTTCATCATACTATCAAGTTTTTAAATGCCTTTTATAATTATTATTACCAGTTATATCTGAGTGCATTGTATGCATGTAGCAGGTGTAAAATCAGGTCAGTTGGATCAGATGCCTTATCTGCAAGCGAGCCCTATATTCAAGAAATTTGAAATAAAATAGTTACGTTAGAGACGCAGTCTTTCAGCACTTTATTGCCTGTGGTTTAAGCATTGCTCAATACTTTTGTGGGTGGCAATTTCAACCGGCACAGCACTGCGCTTTGCCACAGTCACATTTGTCTTCAAAGCGGTGTTTACCATTTGTGTTGATCTGTTTGTGTATGCATAGAGCAAGTTTTTAATTTATATTTTTCTGCATTCTTGTGCTTGCACTAAGCTTGTATAAGGCAGTTACAAAATGTGCGGCACTATAACGAACTGTTCTGTTGAGCTTACACTTGCAAATAATCGTGTTCAGATGGCCGCACTTCTATGCGGGTGCACCGCTAGCTTTGTGTATGTTCTCATGTTTGTATAAAGCTTATATAAGCTAGTTAGAAAATGTATGTCACTAAGCATTGTGATATTCTTTAAAGAACTGCTTGGTTGGTTTTACACTTGTGAATTAGTATTGAGGCGGTGGTATTCCCATGTATGCCCACTGCTAGCTTTCTGTGTCCTCACGTGTTTGTATTAAGTTTCTACAAGGGAGTTACAGCATGTACGTCACTAAGCGCTGTGATATTTTTTAAAGAACTGCTTTGTTGGTTTTACACCTGTGAGTAATAGTACTCGTGTGGCACTAGTCATGTGTAGGTACACAGGGACCATTTGTATACATTATGCTCATGTAAAGCAGTTACAAAGTGTATGTCACTAATTACTGTGATATTTGTTGAATTGCTGTGATGGTTTTACACATGTGAATAATAGTGGTCAGGACACAGTACTTGCGGTGTATAGTTGAATTTATACACTGCCAAGACATGGGCTGTATACGTACCAAAAGAAATGTATGTCATTATATTGTTGTGATTATTACTGTTTGGATTTTATTAAACTGTAATAAAATTGTTTCTTGTATCTATTGAGGAATGGCAATTTGTCATGCAACCAAACTGAGGACCTGCACTTGTGCATACAAATAAACAGCTAATTTAAGAGTATACTGCTCATATTCTGCTAAACCAGTTTAACAAATCTTCTACTACAATGCTGGAAAAATGACAGAGCTGACTCGGATGCACAGAAAAAGTTCTGCACTGGCTGAAGGACTGCCCCACACTGGAGTTCGTAATGTTGCGTTTATTGGAGTAGAACAGAAAGTGCACTTCTATTAAAAATGCGACAGTCAGTGCAGAAACATAAGGCAGACGAGCGGATTTGGCAAATTTTTTTCAGGGCCCTCCATGCCTACTATTGCATTTCTAGTCTTCCTGTGCTCTGCGTATAAGCCCCTGTTCAGCCAAGGTTTTTACTTCATGACAGTTGTTCTACTGTGTTCGTAGCAATATTGAAGAAAAAAATTCAATGGTTTTCAAGGACTTTCGAGGCCCCGACACAGTAACTTCAAGGACCTCGTGCAATGTGTGTAGTAGTTTGGACAGGCAATAACTTGTTCAAGAACACCGTTAACTTTAATGCAAACAAAAGAAAACAAAACAAATCGCATTTCAGTGATTTCAAGCATTTCAAAGACTGCTAATTTGCCTTTCACCGCCCACCACTAAACGCACACAAGGAAGCATTTCAAGAAAGCGCTCAAAGTTTTTCTGCAATAGCACAATTAACTACTTGGACCTGCAACATTTGCAGTTTTTGAATACTGTTTGGTTTGACAGTGTATGTGATGTCATCTGTTGCCTCAGCTTTTTTCACCATCAAATAAGCAATAGTAATTTCTAATTTCTTTTTATTGTGTCTGTCGCTCTCAATTTACTCTTCACGGCTTCTCTTCGAATGCCTCGACTGTTGAGCTTCCTGCTTCTGCTCCTCCAAGCACATTTGTCGCCGGTTCCATGTGCATAAAACTGGTATCTGCAGCTCCTTTGTAATTTCAACTTTAAGGATGTCGCTTTCCTTCTATTACCTCCAGAGACAATTTTCTGTGACATGCGAAAGAGTGTCACAGAAGGGAAAAAAAGCGCTTGGCAATGTCTGCTAAGTCTAGCCAAGTGTACAAGTTTAAGGACTTTCCAGTACTTCTAAAAATTCAAGGGTTTTCAATGCCTTGAAAATGGCATTTTAGAAATAAAAGATTTTCAAGGATCGCTACAAACCCTGGATTCTAGCACCTAAATAATTTTACAAGCTTATTTTGGCATGGAGTTAGGAAATTCATGCTTTCTAGCTAACGCAGCACTATCTCTGTACAGTGAAGCCACGAGAGCGCAACTATTTTGGAGTAAAGAAAAATACTGAAAGCTTTTAATACCACTCTTCTTTTTTTCTATGAAGCTTCGTATTGCCTAGTTAAGTTTACGAATGCGCCTGGTTTTGGCGGGCGTTTTTTCGACATTTTCTGTAAGAAGCAGATGTCTAGCCCCCGTATTCAGAAATGTATCTTAATACAAAGCTCATGCTTGACTTGATATAAACGACGCCTGGTGCGAACGTCCCCCAAGACGCTCACTGCCTTTCTTTTGGTGCGTTCACGACTTGCGTCGTTTAGATCAAGTCAAGCATGGGCTTCAAGTTATGATGCATTTCTGCATATGGGGGTAAGCGTGCACAATTCCGGGCAACGCACTGTGCCATTGACACTGAGAGAAAACGGGGAAAACAGAGTTAACCACTTATGCTCCTAAACTTTCGCGTACCTGTGGTGTGCGTGTATCGTGGAAGAAGAAACAGCGCAAACACAAGGACGAAAAAAAGCATCAACCACACCAGCGCTTCGTGGTGTGGCATGTTTTTGCGTCGTCCTTGTGTTGCGCTGTTTCTTCTAAAATGCTCAACCAATTAGCCGGCAAGTCCATCCTGTGCATATATAAATTGAACACACGCATGAGTGTAGATGGTCTTCGAAGCTTTTAGAACGAGCACTGCCACAGGATACGAGCAGTGCACGCGTAACAAGTGGACACATTAGTCATTTAAACATGCGTGCCAATGCATTTGACGCGGCTATCGGCATAAGCAGTCTCCAAATGCTGGAATGCATGCGCTTCAAAACGCTAACGATCCGCTGCTAATGCAGGACAACAGCTCACAGCGGACTGAACCAAACTCTAAACTAATGCACTTGAAAAGAACGTCTACACGGCAGCGTGAGGCACGTCGAAATGCCTGGTACTGGCGTCGCAGTTGCTCACCAGTATACGCGCGAATTAAATTCACATACGTGGATGGTTGGCGCAATACTTTGTATCCGCGTATTTTGGAGAACATGGACTGGAGAAGCACTCGATCATGAACTGAACGGCACATTTGTTATTTTCCTGCGGTGACGACAAGCCGTGAATAGTTCTCACGTTGTCGTCTACGTTGTCTTCCTTCGTTAGTCGTAGCAAGGAATGGAAATGATGCAAACGCACACGTATTCCAGTACACAACAGCACAGCACACTGCAGAGAAACCCCACCCACCACAGCCGATTCATCAAATACGTTTGGTATATATATAAGCTCTAAAAGAACACGACTGGGCGTGGCGGCGCTGTGGTGTAATGGTTATGATGTGTGTTTTGAATTGTACAAATGCGAGTGTACGCGGGTTCGAATTCACATGATGTATAGAGCATTGTGATTCTTGATAAGTATGTGATTCCCTTGACAATTGTATTCTAATTAGATTGTGTGACTCCTGATTGTGAAATTTGCGAAGATATTTGCAGATTAAGTGTTAAATCGCTTTTTTTTTCTCCTTAGTGGCGTTCGTGACGCATACGCATCGGCCGCTTCAGAGCAGTCACGCCTCACGGTAGGCAGCAAATAGCCAGGAAAAAATGACTTTAAAATCCTGCATAACTTTGCTCACGCCTATTCTGAAGGCCGCTTGGAATCGGGCCAGTGTCTCTGAGGAGCCGCCTAGGGAACAGTATATCAGCGGCCCTAATTTGATCTGATTTCCTGCCTGCATGCGTGATCAGGACTTGGCTAAGAGGGTATTGGGAAGAGTACTAGCACTCTGTTCTGAAGGAGTACAAGCACTCTGTTTGGGGGAGTAGAAGTACTCGGTCTGGCGGTGTACTATTAACCCTGCGGGGAGAGTATTAGCACTCTGCGGAAGAGTACTAGCACTCCCTGTGGGAAGAGTATTATCACTCTGCGGAAGAGTACTAGCAATCCCTTGCGGTGGAGTAACAAAACTCTGTCAGGAGGAGTTGACCTACTCTCTCTCAAAGAGGGTCGATCTACTCTCGAAAAGAGAGTGAAATATGGGACAAGCAGCTACTCCCTCAAAGAGAGTGCCCGGCACTCCCTTAGTTTTTAGAGTGTTGTCAAAGCTGTAATTATCTGTATTAGGTGTAAATACCACTATTCCACTCTATTCTGTAATTATTTTCCTTTGCCCCTCCGTAAGAGTGCAGCATGTCAGTGGTGATACGCAGGCATATAAGCACCTATGCCCTTCACTAAAGAGCTTTTCGGTCTGTCTGTCTCTCCTAGATGAATTACTCTTTCAGAACGCGGCGAAGGGTCCTGTGTTGTACAAAAAAGTAAAGAGTTCTTAGTCATCGTACTGAACAATTCATGTTATAGTGCCCAGACAAACGTAACTGCTGACGTCTTCCACCTGTTCCTTGGACATTCTATGCTCTTTGGCAATTGAGACTCCTGTGCACCGTACCGTGTCAAGTGTACAGCTACGAGCAATGATTAACACCGACAGAGAGCGGTGGGGAAAAAATAAATGCTGCTGACGTTCCCGACAGTGACAGCAGTCATCCATCCTAGTAAAGGCCTGGCAAAGAGCACTTCACAGAAATTTACCTTTTTTCCCGCAGTTATCTTCCCTCTAATTTACGCTGAAGTGTCATCCACTTTTAATGAACCTACGCTAATTATTGTCATTTCATGTTTACGCCTTGTCTATAGCCGTTTATTAAGGACTGCTCGTAAGATCTAAAGCGTTCGACACACCGATGATGTTCTTTGCAATCGGCAAAATAAATACGTAACTAAATAAAAATAAAAGAATAGTTTGGAATTCGTTATTTGTTCTATATCTCCCCTGTTTGCTTTCTCGCTCTCTCTCTGTCTCTCTATATCACCTTTCCTTCGGCTGACCACTCTTCCAGTGGCAAAGCTCAAGGTTACATTTACGGTGCTGATGATGACCTCCTGGGTAGTGGTACCTATACCGACTGAGGAAGATTGGCCGAGAGTATGGTTTATTTCATAAATGTATTTTTGACATTAAATACAAGTAAATAATGACAAGTAAATGAAAGCAAGTAGCGTAGGGATATATTGTGATTGAGCAGTCAGCCTGAATGACTACCGTAACAAAATTTATCAAAAAGAAAACAGGACCGAGGAAACCAAGAACAATAAGAGGAACAGTAAACTCAGTTAAATTCCAAACGCAGTTCCACTATGGCGACGTGTATATCCCTCTCACCGTGACCCAGGTCGCAAGCATCGAAAGAGAGCAGAAGACGAGTGTTCAAGGGCTGGTCAACCTGCCACAGTTGGATTTCCAAAGGCCGTCTCCCCGAAGAAGAGAAGGGAGGACAATACACTAAGAAGTAACCGATTGACACTAATTCATTGCAAAAGAAACGAAATGGAGAAATACCCAGAGAAGATCACTGGCACGTAGAGAGAGAGAGAGAGAGAGAGAGAGAGACAGAGAGAGAGAGGGAGAGAGAGAGGGCTCTTTATTAGAAAAACAGAGAATTTTGCCGGCGCCTATATAACCGCTGGCATGCTACTCTGTGTAGGGATGGGGAATGGGATTAAGAGATTCCAGTGGAGAGTGGGAGAAAAAGAGGATAAAAATAAATATGAAATGTCCGAGTGGACCTGATACTAATATTTATAGGTGACATGGCGGGTAAATTTAGGCTTTTGTATATGAAGTGTGCAATCTTTAAAGCTTTCCTATTAGACCAATTTCTAACAGATATTTGAACAATAAATGCACGTAAAATTAGGCTAAATTAGGCTATATTAGGCTAAAACGTTTTACAAGCTTTCCTGCTCCAAGTGAATAGTAAATTGCTGGAATTCAGTACAAACACTCATTTTGCCGTCAAAAGAATGCAGTGAGCAGCCTCTTTCATCATAATTTTTCTTGGTCGTCTTCGCTTTCCTGCACAAATAAATGAGCACCACTAAATTAGTTCTCTAGCAGGAGATCGAATAATGAAGCGTCTACTATAATGTAGCACCAATAGCAAACAAAAGTAGGCAAAATCTATGGTGCTAGCGTAAATTATGACCACTGTATTTCTATAAAAATACATAACGCCCTGATCCAGAAAGCCTGCATTATTTTACACTGCGACGGCGATAGAACTGACTCAAGCTGTCGAGACATTTCACGACAAAAAGTAACTTGATAACACGATTAGACACCTGTACCACAATTTCGGGCAGGTATGGCACCGCGTATCACAACAAATGACCAAATACAATAATCTTACTGAAGCAA
Source organism: Dermacentor andersoni (assembly GCF_023375885.2). Lineage (NCBI taxonomy): Eukaryota > Metazoa > Arthropoda > Arachnida > Ixodida > Ixodidae > Dermacentor > Dermacentor andersoni. The sequence continues at coordinate 314,335,951 of NC_092814.1, read as the reverse complement.
CACATGCGAACGTTGTTTTAAATATCACAGAGGGGATTCATTTTCGCGTTCAAGCCAAATCGAAGACGCAGAGCATGAACGAAATTGTAGGTCAAATTTTGACTAATTTGTGAGCACAGGCAGTGGATTTTTCACACGTAGCGTGTAAAAGATCTGATTCAAAGGAAAGAACCGCTTTTGGGTGCAAAGAAATGCTGTAACCGAAAAGAACTGCGAGCTAGTAAGAATGAAAATGAAACCCCCTGTGTTCCTCAAACTGACGCAAAGGCAGGATGTTGATTTAGTGTAACTAAGGTGCTGGATGACTATGAAGCCGCGGTATGTGTTCTCCTTACAATCTGATGAATTTCACGCTTGAAGTTGTGTCTGTCCACCAGTTCATTGCGACCCTATCCATGCCGGCACACTTCTACTAAACACGACACCACCTTTGCACTTGTTGACGCAAGAACGAATCGTCAACATAAGACGTCCCGAATCCGAACGAAGCACCGCCTAAAATCCCTATCACTTTGAAATATATTTCTGGATAAGGGCTGGATAAAGGGCGTTGTCTGTTCCTGCCGTCCTTGTGATTCTTGCGCTAATCTAGAACCCTTTCCCTATTGTGTACCGCAATGCCTGAAGACAAATGGAAGAAAATCAACGTAGATTAGTCGCATACTTAAACACTATTGATTAGAATCAAAACTTCCGTGCATGGAATACTGAAGGGCCTAACTCATAACGCCTAATGTTAGCGATCACGACAAATGCGAGAGCACTCTATAGTTTGACCTACCGTTAACGTTTCATTTCGGCCAGAGGGTACCAGCCAAAATAACAACCCTACTTCGCGTTGTGAATTTGATGTCGCGGCGAAGCCATCTTATCAGGGAGGGACGTGAGTACCCACGCTCCTCAGATTGCGGCATTTACTGAAGCCGCATTTAATAAAGAGGAACTGACATGGGCCAGTGAAATAGGAAAGCCCAACATATAAACATTCGTTTTTTTTTTTGTGTTTTAATCGGTGTGCGTTCAGCGCTAACGCTGGCGACATGTGTCACGTATAAAAGTGAACACATTTGCGTCAAAGCAAAGTCGGATGCGCACACACTACCCACGCATTTCCCCGAAGACTCACGCAAGTACACGCCTCGCGGTCACCGAGCAGGGAGCCAGCGTCTATCGCACAATACGAACGACACGCCCGCCACATCCGCCGCCATAGAAACGTCGTGGCCAGAATACGGCCTCGTCCTCTACCTCTTTCCCACTGTTCTTTGACGTGAGCAAACAGCAACGTGGAGGACAGCACCTGGAGCGATGTACACATGGCAGGCTTTGCGTAAGTTCTTTGGAAATGACAATCGCATCCCTGCCGGCTTAGAAGCGCGAGTTTTTACTACCAGCACTTGTTGGCCAACGTTGCTTAATCGTACTTTGGAATATCATTTGAAGCATCGCTGTTAGGAGCTTCGAAGTGATTTATTCATAAAAGGTGAGAACTCTGTGTCAAGCCTGTTAATTTAGGCGGAAGTGTCTTGCTCCTCGATTTTAGCTCTCTTCGAGGTTGACAAGCTTCATGCCTACAGGATTTTGTCCCCTATGGATGAAGTTTGTTATCCTTGTAGCTGGTGATCGGGCTTCCTACTTAGGGTTTGAAGTATGCCGTAGGTGTTGTGAAAATATATGGCGCAGTTACTATTAGACATCGCGCGCTTTCTCTCCCACTTGCAAGACTTTGAGCCACAAACTTCACTCCTTTCCCTTTTTCTTGGTGGCTTTCGCGCGTTTCTCACGTAGTTTATGCAAAAACGCCCAGCTGGAGAAAATGAAAGCGTCGCTAATCAAGAATATTCAGGAAAGGTGCTGGTATATGGAGGCGAAAATAGTAAGCCGTTTATTCCTTTGATGCCATCAGGTAGCGTGCGAGAGCGTACTGGTCAGCGTCCCTGCTTCTAAACGTCATGTACTACGTAACGTCTTTGGTTAGAAAGGTCGTGCGTCACTCGCGGCCGCGGATATTGTAAGAAGGATGTGGGGATTCCGCAGCGCAGGAAGGCGCGCGCAAAGGTCGACGCCATGAAAGACCATGAAGCGCGTTGGCTGCACGTTGTTCTTCTGGCCCGCCATTAAAGAGACAGCGTCTATTTTTGCCCACCTCCGTCTTCAACGTACCTTACAATGTGTGAGTAGCGCTGGCTAACACGCCCAAGTTTAGATCTTGTACGTATTCACAAACACCCAAGAAAGAGTACAGGAGGGCAGCCTCCGCCGTAGCTCCATTCGTAGAGCATCACACGCGTAGCGCGAGAGATGTGGGTTCGGCTCCCATGGGCGGCAAGTTGTCTTTCTGTGCAGTTTGAGTTCTTTTTCTTCATTATTTCAGTTAAAAGCTATAGTTAGTTTAAGAACTGCCGTATAAGGGTGCTTGACTGAGGAGAAACAAGCTTTTTCGTCGTGGACGCGGCGTACGTCGTGAGCGCGACGTATTTCTCGCAATCATCTTGAAGTAACCAAAATATTTTTTGGCAAATTGGTTTTGCATTAGCCCGGAAGGATGGAGCAAGGTTCATAGAATGGAAAATTGTCTTTCGCTCTACTATCGAACGAAGCAACAAAGGAAACTCAAGAAGGTTTCACTGAAAATGCTTCATTTGTAGCTTCGGTATACAAGAGACACGTTTGCTAAGCACCCTTGCTAGAGCACTGAAATCAACAATCGCATATTGTTGCGACAGCAATTGTATGGACACTCAAGGCGCATTTCTGCCGTTGCGTCGCCGCGAGGTTCCGTACGACGTCCAAAGGCGATATAATGGTCGCCGCGCGCCGTAGGCTGTATGTGCGAGTGAAAGCGTACGAGGGTGAGTTGGAGATTGTGGCTCAATCTGACGCACGCAACGGAGGAAAGCGAGGACGGAGCGCGCCGTCTTCCATCGCGCACAAGGCTTCTAGGGGAGGGGAGGGTAGGAGGAGTGTGTTTTACTCCAGGCGGCCCAGGGCGGCCGGGGAGCACACGGCGGCAGCGGGTCCGGCCGGGCCGCAGTATCTTGAAAGCCATCTGCGACGAGTACAGAGAACTGCGCTACGCTGTGATTTCGCGGCTTACTTCGCGTTTTTGCGAACGGCAGCACAAAGGTCGATTTGCTCGCTGCTGCGGCCGCGTTTCCTCACTGCAGCCTTTTGAAAGCGAGTTTCTGCGCTCGTACAGACGTGTTCATATTTTCTTGTGCGTGCGTGGCACCATGCTTGTTATCAGTTGGAATGCCTATGTTTACAAGTTTATACGACCGATAAAGCTACTATGCTTACTTCGTATAGCTGTCCACTAATTTGCTATTGCAATCGATGCTTTCCCTTTCGGGCAGAACTGCAACTTTTTGCATAGATAACTTTGTGATGAATGCTCCTCTATACCTAACATCAACAGAGGACGCTGTTTGCTAATTACCCGCAGAAGCATTCATATTATGCCACTTCCCTTCACAACTTGAAACCAAACGGCAAAGAAAGCTAAAAATTGCAGGGCTCTATGGCGGACCTTTTGGAGAACAGTCAACTAAAGTTGCATCGTTTTCAAAATACTGAGTATGCAACTTCGGAACAAAAAAAATTGTCGCATTCGTTATCGTCCTAACAATTTTGCGAACCGTCGTTATTGGTAATTGCTGAATTTATAATACATCTTGGCCATGTTTCCTGAATCCTTGACTGTGGCGGCTCTGCGGTGCTGCAGTAATGCAACGCGTACCGAAGTTTCGTACCAAAATTGAGCTCTATTCGTGAACGGATAGAACCGGGTGCATCCTACCATCACTGCAAAAGTACGTGACGTCAATATATTGATGTTCGAGGCTGGCCAGCTCTCAAGATGTGCCATTTTGAATCAGTCAAATAACAATTCTCGTGACGCAGATGTCAACTCCACGGCTCGTTGTCGGCTCGCCTTGTCGTCCGTTAGACTGCATTTCCGCACCGAGAAAGGTCACTTTGATTTTTCGGCTCGCACTACGAACAATTCTTGCATTTCACTTCTGTGCGTGTTGGAGAACGGAGGACCGCATCAATCCTTTACGTGAACGTGGACGGGAGGGTTGCCTGTAAAAATCTTAAGGTGAATTGAACGCATTTACTCAAACAATACTTAACCCTATTTGCTGATCTATAGCGCCAAAGTAATACACTTTGCTCGTGGGAAGATGTCGCTAGTAGCAAATAGTCAACTTCATAATTGTCGCGGTGCAATGCCATGGAACCCGTGTGTGCGTTTTCATACTAAAGTCGTCATAGTGCGGAGAAAAAATTAAATTGATATATTCTGAGCTGAATGTTTAGCATTAAATTGCATTTTAATATTTGTTATATATGGCGCGGTATACAATATTGCTCCTGAGAACATATATTAACGTTTTACCCTAGCTTTATGCTTTCATGTTTTCCTGCGATGCGGATATGGAGCGTACGCAGGAAGGCCGTTTGCTTTGCGCATGTTAAAGGGATTACGTGCAGTAAGAATTCCTAGAATTCCTAGATTGGATATTGAAATTAAATGTTACTTTACAGCGGCGAAGCCAAGAAGATGCCGTTTTGTTCGTATTAACGATGTCGAGGTTTATGGAGCAGCACGATAACTTGAAATTTGGAAAATGCTTATGACGAGGAATGTAGCTGTCAATAATCTTTCCTAGGCAGTAATTTGATGCAAGCAGTTAAGCAGCTTGTGAGGGCAAAAAAAAATTTTTTTTTTCGATCAAAGATGGATCTGTCCTTGTTCGAAGACATTTTTTAAGTGTTAGGCTTAGCATCAAAAATTAAATTAAATAATAGCGTTTTCCGTGCAAAAACCGCGATCTGATTATGAGGCACGCCGTAGTGGGGGACTCCGGAAATTTGGACCACCTGTCGTTCTTTAACGTGCCCCTAATCTAAGTACACGGGTGTTTTCGCATTTCGATCCGCTGTGGCCGGGATCTGATGCCGCGACCTCGTGCTCAGTGACTAAGCACGAGGTCGCGACACTAAGCAACTAAGCACCATAGTCCAACTTACACCATAGTCACTAAGCAAGCACGGCGGGTGGCTTAGCATCAGAAAAACACATTCAATTTCAGCCACTCAGTCCGATGTCTCGCCGACATTCCGCCTATAATGTGATGCTAGCCCACGAGTGATGATATCTTTATCGCTAACGTGCAGCGCTCCATTAAAAAAAAAAAAAATCTGGGGTTTTACGTGCCAGAACTAACATCTGATTACGACGCGCGCCGTCGTGGGGGACTCCGGCTTAATTTCGACCAGCTGGAGTTCCTTACAGTGTACCTAAATACACCGGCGTTCTCGCACTTCACGCCTATTGAAATGCGGTCGCCGCGGCCGGGATTCGAACCCACGCCCTTGGGCTTAGCAGCGCAGCGCCATAGACGCTATAGCCACCGAGGCGGGTCAGTACCACATTTGAGGCAACTCAACCCTGTCTTTTGGCTTTCGCAAGGTACTTTGGCCAGGAATCGCGAAGAGCCGTCGTTTTCAGTAACATTGTAATGTACCGCAACTGAGATCCAGGAATTTCTGAGGATTTCTGCACTATCGTGAGCAATATCATCGGGAAGACAGGAGCGCGTGCCAGATAGCCTCGAACCCTGCTATGGGCGATACGTGGCGGCCGCCGTCAGAAAAAACAAAAAAAAAGGAAAGGAGGGCGCTGTCCTAATAACTGCTGGCTCTCCCACTATGCGTCTCTTTACACAAAGTGCGGAACTTCGCATCGCCAGCGAACGTTGACAAATCTGTTTGATATTGCGGTTGCTGATAACTTTGTGCACCGAAGCGTGAACAAACGTAAACATTGGAGAGCTATTTCCCTGGAAAATCTGTCCATCTGTCTGGAACGCGTGACACGATGCGCTGCATAAGATATACATCGCGTCCTATGGACGGATGTCTGAAAATACCTGACGCTAAACGCAGGAACGGGCGCCTGAGACGTGTGCTCTCACAAGAAAAAAAAGAAAAAGAAAAAGAAGGAATCGCTTAAAAACACTCGCTGTAAGTTACTGTGCACGTAACCATCTTATCGGCTATGGGCGGCCAGTGAAATGTCGTAAGCTGCTGTTTTCGACCAACGCAGGCGCGGTGGGAGTGCCAAAAGTTAGCGGAAGAGCGTCCCCATTTACCCTCTGTTTTCGACAGCGCCGTCTGCGTATCGCTCTAACTCGGTGTCGAGGCTATTTGCCACGCGTTCGCGTGTTCCCGCTCACATTGCTCGCGATAGTACATCATCAAATGCGCGTCAACGTGAGAAGAACAATTTACGATTAATACATGTCGCGTTAGGTATTCAGATCTCTCAAAACTCATGCATGCTATCACTTTACGACACCGAGCAAAGTTCTTAGCGCACTTGTAAAAAATAAACTTCGCGCGTTCAAGCTTACTAAAGCCTTTGCTTTTTTTCCTTGCAGAAGCCATGCAGAAGGAGCCTCTGCTGTTGCCGTTACTCTTAGCTACAGTTTTGGGTGCAGCCCGCGAAAGAGAGCAGAACGTCACGGATGCAATCTGCGTGTTTCAAGCAGGCAATGCAAGCGGTTACGTTTCTTTTCACCAGGTTAGTTGGCACGCAGCGGAAGATTTCAACGTATAATCGGTAACTGAAGGAATCCTCCAAACAAAGGGAGGGAAAACGAGATGAAACAGTGCATAAAGAATGCATCGGATGTTAGGAAACACAATCTAATCGTCCAGCGGCTACAGCAATCCTTAAAGACGTGACGGTTGTTCATGCATACAGCTGTTTTCTTAAAGGGCCCCTCACCAGGCCCCATAGCAAATTTTGGTCATACGCTGGATGTTGTTGCGTGTCCTCTAGGGAGCGTTCTGCCGCAAAACATTTTCAAGTCGGCTCATTAATAGCCGAGATATATATACTTCAGTGCCGCGAACCCATGATTTCAGCAGGCGGGCTCCACTATATAGCGAGACTCTCTCTCCCCCACTCGCCTCGCCTAGCTTCTTCAAGCGAACTTCCTTCCCTGCGTTCTCCCATGTCGGACCTCGAGGATCGTGTGACACATACGTCACGGGCCCCGCCTTCACTTTTTTTTCGCCTCGCTTTTTTTTTTCGGCGATGCGCACTTTCGCTGGCGGCGTTGCGCGCCAGCTGTTATCATTTCGCGCAGCGCACGATTTTGCGCGCTGTGCACAAGGACACATGACTAGGGGTATAATTAAGTGCTACACGAATACTGAGGCATAACAAGCGGATCGCAGAGCATGAGCACGCGCTGGAACACGGTAGAAAATGGCGTAGTTTCGGTACCTGCGCACGTCACCGCACGACCGTGGGAACAAGCAGACGAAGCGGAAGTACATTTCTCCTGCTTCGGTGCGAAGTAAAGCAAAAAACAAGCAAACATTCCGTTTGTGTGTTTTACCATTTCTCTGAATTTCAATTCGTCAATTCAAGCAACAGATCACGTAAATAACAGATGGTGCATTGAATAATTCTCGAAGCCACGTGTCATCACGAGCAACGTCACACTGCGGACCCGAGTACGTAGGCGCAGGGACGCGACTACGTCATCCTCCGGCCTGGAGCACGGCGGCCGCGAGCAGAAGGAAAAACTGCGTTCGGTTTGAAATTTCATATCTTTCCTCGGCGCGTAGCGATGTAATACTTTGCAGAGATGATTGTTATCACGCAATGTATGCTCTGCGCTTGTCAGCTCAATATGGCCAGACCTGGTGAGGGGCCCTTTAAACACTTATATGCACAGATAGACGGACAGAAACTGGCTTCTGTGTATGAAACGGCAGCCGCTGGATGAAGGTGATTTTAATAAGAAGGTTCAGTTTAACATGCATGGGCTAATAACTTTCCACTAAACGCAGCTTCTCGTCTTCCGCACCCACAGGATCCCGACAGCAAGAATGTGACCGTCTTTGGCAACATAACCAACATACCGGATGGGAAGCATGGTTTTCACGTTCACGAATACGGCGACTTGTCGAACGGTTCGTAACATAATTCCCCTATTCTGCCGTAGCATGAGATTCTCACTCACAAAACACGCTGACATCCTTATGTTGAACATCATAGTGCTGTTTCAAAGATGACTCATACACTCTTGATTCTATGCCATTATATTTAGCCATGATATCGTTCTTGTGTTGTTTTCCACTGTGTCCATAGATTAAGTCATTATATCGGCCTTTCTACCACTATTATTTCTGCTCTGTGTTAATGATTTATTACCACGTCTAATCCTCGAGCAGCATGGTATAATACCCATATGAAACGGCTTTATAATCTAAAAAAGAAGTCTCTATGGCTTGGCCAAATTATCATCCTCAATGTAGCGCTCGACAGCCTACAAATCTGAATTTGATGCTTACATCGCAGCATTAAATGAAGCTAAAGATAATTTCATGTCGAATACCTAACCGTCAGTTCTGACATCTAGTGTTCGAAAATTTCAGCGTATGATTAAACCCAGTCTTGATAACTCGATTCCTTTGGCAGATACAGCTGGCAACTCCGTTCCACTTAACCAATGTGCTACCACTCTAAATGACACCTTTTCGAGAAATTTCTCAGTGGTTACAAACACTCATCTTCCAGACATTTTTCATTACAGTTACCCATTCATGCCTCCCATTATTGTCAACACGCCTGCAATTAGGAAACTCTTGAACAACTTTGAACACCATTCGTCCCCAGGATCTGATTCTATTGATTGCAAGCTTTTTTGAAAAATACTTGTGTTTACAGTTCAATCACGCTAACAACAACATTTCAGCAATCACTTGACACATCAACTCTTCCAGCTCAATGGAAAATTGGGCAGATGATTCTAATCTTCCCATCGGGCAATAAAAGTTAACCAATTGTCCGCCCATTTACATTACTAGTACATGCTACAAACTCTAACACATCATATTCTCGAACCTTGCCACCTTTCTTGAATCTAACTCCTTTTTCTTACGAAATCAACATGGCTTTCGGAAATCATTTTCGTTCGAAAGACAGAGAATATAATTTGCGCATACACTACACTGCATTCTTGATTGTTCTGCTTTAGCTGACTGTGCTTACTTCGATTTTTCCAATGCGTTCGAGAAGGTCTCCCACATACGTCTATTTCATAAACCTAATCAGCTTAATATTGATAGTAGTCTTATGGTTTGTGGATCAAAGATTTCTTTTCATATCGTTCCCAATTTGTTGCAGCCAATGAACATTGCTTTAACCAATGTCCTGTTCAATCTGGAGTGCCACAACGCTCCGTATTAGGCCCCTTCTTTTTCTCATTTACATTAACGACCTTCCTTTTCTAGTTTCTTCTAATATTAATTTTTTCGCCGACAACTGCGTACTTTTTCGTGAAATAGTTACAGATAACGATGCTAAGATTCTTCAGCCATACCTAAATTCTATATCTAACTGGTGCAATACTTGGCTAATGGAATTAAATATTGTCGTGATACAGAAGAGAACGTGCAGACAAAAGACCATGACGAAGAAGTCTTGTTGTTGCTGGGGCGCTTCGGCCTCCATGTTCTAGTGTCAGCTGGTGCCTTCAGCATTCGCCTTGCATAAACAACATTCGTGCTTGCCTCCGCCTTGCAACATTTTGGTTGAGGTGCGGGGTACTAACACGGAGCTCCGCAGTGGTCGCCGCGTGAGGCCTGACACGATGATCGACAGGCAAAGCGCCACAATGACCGATCGCCCACCTCCGGTGCCGCATACTCTGACCTCCGACGTGTTGTCCCAACCGCGAGACCCAGGGACTTCCAATAGCATCGATGGTACGGACGTTGAAGACTGGATTTTCTGGTACAAGCGTGCACGCGAAAATAATCGGTGCGTTCCAACGCTAGTGTTAGCGAATGTGATATTCTACCTCGCAGACACAGCGCTAGCATGGTACGAAACCCACGAACACGTCATAACGAGTTGGGACGTCTGCAAGTAGAAGCTTCTAGATCTCTTTGGTAAGCCTTTTGGCCATCAGCTGGTAGCGAAAAAGGAGATATCGACCCGTGCTCAAACGTCGACAGAATAAAGATATCAAGATAAACAAGATAATCAAAATGTACTCGCGCTCTGTCGTAAAGTTTACAAAGACGTGAACGAGGCCAACAACGTTGGCCACATTTTTAAGTGCATAGCAGATGACGCATTCAACCTGCTTATGTGCAAGGACTCTGACTCGTTGGAAGCGATCATCTAGAGTGCCGCAATTTTGAAATGATGAAGAGTCACCGCATTACGCCGTACTTCAACAGGCTATCAAATACACCTTTGACTTCTACGTGTGAGGAACAGCCACGTGGACCTCCTCTGTCTGGACAAAAAAATTTGACGCGGTTAATTCGTCGCGAAATCGAAGCCATGTCTCCCGCCTGTCCTCGTCAGCATTGCCCAGACAACACATGTTCTTTCTCGCTTGTACAGGCCGTTGTCATACAAGAGACGGCAAATCTAGGCCTCCCGTCTCTGCCCCATTCATGATGCCGCTGCCAGTCCGGACCGGCCCTGCCCAACCACTGCTTCCCCGTTTTCAGCGGTTCGAACTCGTCATCGTAATCCTGTCGACTGGAGAACACCGCACCATAGACCGATTGGTTTCGATTGCTCGCGTCTTGGACATACCGCTCGTCATTGCCCCAATCGTTGGTAACCGCCCTCTAGGTGGAGCTTCCGGTCCGACCATACAGATCAAGGTGCTCCCCGTTTCTCTGTGCATCCTTCATCTACGAATACCGACAAAATACCTACGACCTTGCGAACAAGCCGGTCACCATCACCCCTAAGTCGTCGGTCTCGTTCGCCGCAGGCCCGCCGCTCTTCTTCGCCCGCGTTCGTGCCACAGGAAAACTAGTCGGCGCAGCTCCCGAAGGTGACGCTGCATCAACGACCCGACGTGTAAATCCTTTGATTCCATTGCCTGCTCTTGGAAGTATATTAGACGTTGAGGTGGATGGAGTCTCAGTCAAGTCCCTCGTCGACACCAGTGCACAGATGTCTGTAATGAGTGCCGCCCTTTGCTAAAAACAGGTGTCATCCCGCCGCCTTGCGTCCCTGGACGGCGCTGAATCATCCACACGGGGTAAATCTGCGACTGCTTAGCCACTTCGTGGTCTGCTCCTGGCATCGGCAAAATCACCACTGGAGATCGCTGCTATCGCGGCGCGCCCTATAAACAAGCCAACATCGACGCCTGCTCTTCACTGGCAGCAGCGGCATTGCATGACCCATATCTAAGCCTGAATCCTCAGTTTGCGCAGGTATTCCCAAGTTTCTCTCCTATTCCTTTTTTTTCTGCCACTGCTGCTGCGGTCATCAACCATTTCCAAAGCCCTAACTTTGAATAAAGAAAGGGACTGGATGTTCCTTTGCACGGACAACTGCAAAATCAAGGCTAGGAAGATTTGCGCATTCTAGACGAAACTGACCTAACCAAAATAGACTAGAGCTCATTGTTTAACCAATTGACATAACAATTATGGTTTCCCTACTGAAACCCCATCAAGTGAATTCCTTTGTAAGCGGATTTCATCCCATCATTCATTTTAACGCGAGCAGTCTTCGTAAGCACTTTGAAGCAATCGATAATTTCCTCGCATCGCTATCTAGTTCGCTTTCACTAATTTCCATTACTGAAACTTGGTTTATCTGACGACGACAAAAATTTGTATTGCTTCCCTAACTATAAATTGGAATACTGCAATAGATTAACGAGCAGTCACGGTGGTGTGGCCATATATATTTCTTCTAATATTGTTTGTCGAAGATGACACGACCTACCTTTAACCACTACAAATTGCAATTCTGTTTGGGTTGAATTCAGTAACTGCTTTCTTGCTCAGGACAACAAGAACTTCGTATTCGACCAATGCCAGCGCAAGAACAATGGCGGTAAATTACTACGAACGTTTTCTGAACTCTTTCTGGTCTATCACTGTGGTATTTGAAAATCACATTCCACACCACCAGTGCGTATTGGAGTTGGGGAAGACATATAGCCTGATACATTAGGAAAGGAGTGTGAGATTTCAATTCGCGTGTGAGGCGCTAAACAGAACCTAGAGAGCGCAGACCACGCATAGCAATGGGTTGAGTATGAGAGGAAAAGCTTGACGGGGAATTAAAAGAATATGCCTAGATTATTCACCTCCGCAACTCTATTAAGCGGAAAGGAGTCCACAAATTAAGAGAACAGAATACCTTCGGTTTTGCGAGTAAAGGTCGTAGTTTTGGCCTTAGGAGCGTTGAGGCTGAGACCTTTATTTTTGCCCCAATCTGCAAACGCCAACAGATCAGACGGAAGAATTCGATAGTCATAAATAGTTGAAATATCTGTAAATCTCGATGCCATCGGTAATTTGAAGAAAGGATGACTTCCGCTTAACGGAAGAAATATCGTTGACAAATGCCAAGAATATGAGTGGACCTAATACGAAGCCTTGAGGGACACCACTAGTGGCCTTGTACAGAAAAGATGGCTTCATTGACGCTTGGAGAAGAGGACCTCTCCAGAAGATAGCTGCGAACGGGAGAAACAACTGAAGATTGCGCACTATGACGCGTAAACTTTACAAGAAGCATTGGACGACTGACCACGTCAAAAGGTTTGCTGAGGTCGCAGTACACGGCATCCACTTACCCACCTCTGGAACACTGACGCAGAGAACTGACATGAAGCTCGCAAGAATGGTGACTGTTGAGCCACCACCGACAAATCCGTGTTGGTTTGCAGTTAACAAGTTCTTTGCACTAGAAGGCACAATGGTGTCAAGGGAAACCTTAAAAATCTTGGATGTGGCACTGAATGTGAAATCGGCCTGTAGTTTGAGACATTTGTATTGTAGCCAGAGTCAAATACAGGTAAAACACGAGTAGTTTTCCAAATGCGTAGAAAAGTGGAAAAATTTACACAGTTATGGAGAAATAGATGTAAATGCTGGCGCAAATATGTTGCCATAAGCTTTTAAAATGCCCGATGGAATGTCATCTGGCCCACAAGACAATGAGGATTTCAAACGTCGGATCCATTCATGGATGAGCTTCCTAACTAGGCATCCAAATTGACGCCTGCTGCTGACAGTACTGCCGTTGATATCAGATGTTCTCTATATTGAAAAGTGAACAGCAGAGCAGTCAGCAACCACTCAGACTTCCACACCACTAGAGTCAAGCAGGCTAAAAGACTATCCGCGTTCACTGGAGTGATTCCGCATATATTTCCACATACCGTTCAGAGGCGCTCTTTTCCAGGAACGCGGTATACGAATGGTGATCTTGCTTTTAGAGACGTTTGCAAGCAGCTCTAAAATGGCGGAATTGCTGCCCCCAGCTATTTATTATCTTGTGAGTGTTCACCATCTACGTGCGCACAATTTTTATGCTTCAAGCATTTATCAGTTCAAACGAGAACCAATGAGGATACTTCGAGCTCATAGATACACACTGGGGAATATATGTCCGCACGGCATGAATGATAAGTTGCGTGACTTGGCGAACCTGCTGTTCAGAATTCACAGTGCTTGTAACCTGAGACCAATCGGCGTTGGAAAAGTCGCATAAAATAACGTTGTTGCAACGAGTGAAAGCAAAGTGAGGGAATCTCGTGGTATCGCTAGAAGTGCTGTGTGTAAGGGCAGGCACAAAGGCCGGCCGTCATTTCTAGTGGCGAACTAAACTTGTCGGGACTCACAAGAGCAATGTCAGACTGGGAAACCTGTACATCCTGTGCGTTCGTAAGAAATAAGTCTAACAGGTTACTACAATTCATGATCGAGTTATGCTGCTGAACAGAATTATTGATAATAATATTAACGATAATAACAATAACAACCTGTCTTAAAATCCGTACTAATCATTCTACAGTCCTATTGGGTAAGGTTACTTTCCTTTTTGTCACCATAACTGAAAATCTTGGTCCTGTGGCTTTCTATAGGACCGAACATCAGCGACATAGTACATATGTTCTTCGACAAAAAAAAAAAAAAAGACAAGACAAAAAAACAACAACTTCCCGCACGATTTTGGAATCGGTGTGTTATAAAGGCCCCATTGGGAATTCTCCCACAAACTTTTCAGCTGCATGAACACGATCACGCAAGAACACGGAAATATTCTGCGAATGGCAAGCATTAGTCTCTCCATTAGGCCTCATTGGTAACAGCTCACTTGATGAAGAAATCTTGCTGGAACCATGACTGACCTCTACATCAACTACGCGAGCAGCCCATGTGGTCTATGGTGTTTGAGCAATGCAGGTTTAGACTGGCAGCAATGAACGGGCCTTCCGGGCAAGAGTATGCATATATAGGTTCAGGTGCTAGAGCGAATAAAAGCTTAGCAAGTTGGCAGGGACACAGGTTAGTGAAATACAGTCGTGTGAGGACGGAGGCAAAACAAAACGAAAAGAGCAGCACACACGCCGTTTGTGTCGACCTTCTTATTCCTTGTGACCTCCTTGTTTGGACGCCTGCCTTTCTTTAACATGGATACTCATGTGCCTACTGCAAATCCTGAGCGTTATTCCTCATATGCCTATGCATGCCCTCTTCCCGTGTTGTCAGAATGTAGTAACAGGCTAGACATATTTCACATCAGCCTGTCCTCTGCTTGTCCTCAAATACATTTTTCTAGAATCCTGTATCTCTCAGCGTGATAAGCTGAGTATACTAACCGCACTATATCATAATTTTGCTACATCATCTGGTGATCGGATTCTTGTACAAAAGAAAGTGCCGTCTTGCAGAAGCAAGACGGCACTATATCACGAGAAGCGCTACAGGTGGCAAGAACTTTCGAATTTGACAAAACGTACCTTACGACGCCTTTAAGGGTATGAAGGTGTTGAGAACAGAATGATACTGCTTCGGCCAAGGAAAAACCAATGCGTTTGGGATAGTATGTAATAAACAAAGGCTTTTAAATGCAATTAGCATTTTTGTGCGAGTGCTCTTATAAATGCATGGCTTTTTATTAAATCAATTTGTGGCTGTAAGTTATGCCGCTACTCTATATTTACCTTCCTCCTGTTCATATGTACACTTTATGGGCCATCTATTGCCGAACAACGGCTTCTTGTTGCTCCACCGGTGGTATTTAGACATTTATGCTCCTGGTAATTTCCTCAGCGTCGAAGAGAAGGAACGCTCTTGTGTGGGCCTTGTGTATAGCACAAACTGTGAAGCGCTGCCGCGGCGGCGCCGGCCGCGGAAGGATGGATGGATGGATGTTATGAGCGTCCCCTTTGGAACGGGGCGGTGGGTTGCGCCACCAAGCTCTTACTATTATACTGACTAATGCCCTACCTAGGTTAAACAATGAAAAAAGAAAAAAAAAACACTATGAACTACCACGCCAAAATTTTCTGATACCCTATTGCGATCTGTGCTTTTGTACGTCTCCGTCTTTTGTCGTTTCCGTACTTTTCTTCCACCAATCCTCCAATCGCCTCTTACTAATGCCTATTACGGACATGTTTGCTTTACCACTGCTCCCGCTGAACCCAAGGGCTTCAAGGAGGCCAGTGGTGCCTAAATCGACCGCTGGGTAGACGTCTTCACATTCTAATAAAACACGCTCCGTCGTTTCCCTAGCTTTACCGCAGCAAGCACATGCTTCTTCTTCCTTCAACAAGGGACTGAGGCACCCCTGCCTCAGTCCCTTGTTGATATGAACTTTCTCCTCGCTCCTCATCCCTTCCCATTCAACACAAACGGTATTTTCTAGGTAAATCTCTCAAAAGCTGTAGACAATCGTTACTTAAGCCTTCCCCTTCCAGAATATCCAACAAAATGTTGTGGCCTACGTTGTCGTAGGCTCCTGTAATGTCTAAAAAGGCCACATACAACGGTCTGCTTTCTGCTTTTGATATTTCAATACACTGAGTAAGAACAATCAAGTTATCATCCAAACGCCTACCTATTCTGAAGCCATTCTGAAGCTCTCCCAAAATGCCAATATTCTCTGCCCATGCTTGAAGCTTTAATTTGATTGCCTGCATTGCTAGCCTGTATATTACCGATGTAATGGTCAACGGTCTATACGAGTGAATTCTTTCTCCCCCTTACCTTTATAAATTAAATTCATTTTACTTTGTCGCCAACTGTCTGGTATTCGTCTATCTTTTAAAGTTTTTTCCACTGCTTTCACCAGAGCTTCCTTACTTTTTGGTCCTAGTTCATTTATCAGCTTAACGGGAACCTCGTCTAGCCCTGTGGCTGTGCGCTTAGGAATTTTCTCCTCTGCTTTCTTCCTGTTTAAATTTGTCAGCGCCAGCTTTTTTTCCACTTTGGTCTCTTTCATGCACTTTTTTTCTTCCAATACAACCTCGTTATTGGCTTGGAAAGATTCGGCTGTTACTTTTCGGATGTAATTTATTGCCGCTTGTCCTTCCAGTCTTTTCATCTTCGTCTACGATATGTTGTTGTATTGTTGTTGACTTCCTGCCTAATAATCTTATGTGGTTCCAATATATTCTAGGTGAGGCCTTCTTTTTCTCACGTATTTCTGACAACCAACGTTCACTTTCACCTTTTAATTTTGCTTGCACCAGTATTTGAACCATGGACTTTTTCTCTCGGTATATTTCCCATTTACTGGTTACTTCATCCTGCGGCAACTGCGCCTTCTTTGCCTGCCTGTGCTCTCGAGATGCTTTCTGTCGTTCGGCAATCGCTTCTTGTATCTCCTTGTTCCACCAGCTTTTCGGTTTCTTTTTCCTTTCCAACGAACATGTTGTTGGAAAGGAAAAGGCAATCAATGGTTGATTGCCGGTTTCCAACTTCCCACGTGATCTGCCTTGCATACTTAGGCCCTGTGTTCACGATAACGAGGTTATGTTGCTCACAAAGGTCTGGCATCGACTTCCCGTTATTGTCGGTATAGCCATCTAAATCCTGTATGTGGGCATTCATGTCACCTAATAGGACAATTTCAGCACCATTCCCGAAACCCTTAATATCAGCGCTTATGGATTCCACTAACTCTTTATTCTTCTCTGTGCAATTTTTTGCGGTCCACAAGTACGTAACGCCCAGCCAAGTTTCTGTCCCACTCATTGTACCTGATAACCAAAGATGCTCTTGACATTGTGAATTTACTCTTTTCCATTTGGCTCCCTGATGGATGAACATTCCGACTCCCCCTCCCTTTCTTTCAGACTTAGTTCTGTTGCACCCTTCCCAAACATAATTCTCAATAACTGGCGGCTCTTCTCCGCGATGCGCGGAGGCGAGTGCCACCGTGTGGTTTTGGAAGAAACCCAGCGGCACGCGCGACAAGACCATCACAGCAGCAGCAGCGCCCGGAAAGTCGGGAGAAGAGGCAAAGAAAGCTTCGTTTTAAAATAAGCGCACTATGACAAGCTGTGGCCGGATCGCGAGCGCCTTCCGCGGTGACTGCAGCGGTCGGCGAGCTAGTCCACATGTCTCCATCCCCCGGTTGTTTATGGGTGCGAAAAAGTGCCCTTGTTCCGTGCACTGGATGGAAGTTAATCGGAATCAGCTCGTGGGAAGAGGAAACCGCGACGGCAGGTTCAGTGTTCGCTTACACTTCTACATCACAAGGGATGTTATAGAGGGATCCGAGCTTCGCGGCGCTGCGTGCGTAATCAGGTAAATTGAAGGAATCATTTGACGCCAATTGCTTCGGCCTACATCGCTAACTTGAAATGTAGGAACACATAACTGCACTTATATGACAATTCCATTGAACTTTATAGTGTAAACATGATCCTTAAAGTTTGTAACTAAGAAGTTTGTTTATGTATTTAGTTTATGAATTTAGTTTTTCTTGAAAATGACGTCCGCCTGGATAGATAATTAATAGGTAGTGATGTAATACGAGTAAACTTCGTAGGCTTTTTCTAAGTGTCCGAAGTCAAAAATAAATTAAGAGACACTGTATATATAGACACCTTAAAACAGATCGGTACGAACAACATTGTTCGCTGAAGAAGGAAGTTCTTCGAAGGATGATGGCGTCTGCCGTGATAGCCTAGCGCTATGAAATGTAATGAAGACATCTATGAACGGTTTTCAATGCAGCAGTCCTTCACAGCCTTCCTTTTAGGTGACTGCTTTTGGCTGTCTGACGTTATTCAATAAAATTTCGTCGCCAGGCAGTCGACTTCGTTGTCATCATCTCATCATAATCATTGTTGCGTACAGTTTCTAGCTATGTACAGGGTTCTAGAAGCTTTGCGCACAATCGCACACTTTTCGGGTAGTGCGCGATGTAATTGTTGCCGCAGTAAATGATTTCACAGCAGGAGGAATTTTTTGCTACTGTATTCTTAGCAAAAAAAAATTTTTTTTCCGTTATTTTTATATGGATAGAGAATATAAACGAAAAAAAGAATGCACTCTGGCTCTTATGCTGTTTCTTGAATTGAGATTATTTTTGCAACAGCCTCTATTCCACCTTATTTTTAGGTATGTTTGGAACGTTAACTAGGCATGTACGAAACGTGCAAATACATGTTTCTGTTTCAACCAAGTCCTTATCAAATATTAGTTTTTTTTCTTGGTAATAGTTTCGAAAATTTTCCATTTGGATACGCCAGTGTACCTGAATGTATGATATACCCTAGCATTGAGTGCAGCTGACTCTTTTGCTCCGAGTCCATACACAAAGCTTGCTTCTCGAGCTACCTTCAAATACACATTTGCAAACATACCACACATTCAAAATTTCTCGCATCCTGCAAGTGTTGCCGAGTTTTGTAGCTTATTAGTTTCAATTCTGCTCACAGGTTGCTTGTCGACGGGCTCCCACTATAATCCAAACAACAAGAATCATGGTGCTCCGAATGCGGAAGACCGGTAAGGCATTTGTTGTTTCTTTTGTATCCAGTGAAGAAGTTTGATTTTAACAAATCTTACAGCGGGTTCGGCAATGTTTAAATAGCGCCGAGAAAAAAGACATTCGGATTGAATGTATATTGATGTATTGAGGAGAGACACGTGTTTTTCATTGTAGAAGAATGGCTATTCAGTGCTGGTGAATACCTGTAATTGTGCATTTCGTTAGATTCGAGAACGAAAGAGAAAACACGTTTCAAGTACTGACTTACTTGAATTAGTGACCCCGTGCCGTTGTAATATTGTAATGTATGCATATAAATCTCTTGCTTACCCATTTCTTGTATTGTTAAGTTTATTAAAACGGATGGCAAAACGGATATGACTCGTTACATTTAATAGGCGTGGTGGCGCTCATGTTCAATAAGCATGGGAAGGAAATAATTCTGCACCCATAAAGTACGTGTTAGGATTGCAAAGAACACGGCCAGTACTCCTCACAGCCGTAGGAAATAAGGCTTAAGTACTCCTGGAGGAACATGAGGGGCATAAAGAGACATTATAGATGTTACGACTGTGGCTATACACACGGCACAGGGACTGCTGCGGTGGGCTCACGTTTTTCTCCGACGGTTAAGCGAGAGCAATGGCGTGCCATCCGCGCACGACGCCTAGCTAGGAACCAGGGAGACAAATGAACACGAGTTCTATCCAGTGATAGGGTTCTCACATGGACGTGCCGGCTAATCAAGTTCCGTGCAGTGCAGTGTAGTATTGATAAATGCGGAAGTTTCTCTCTCGCTATGATGTGCAGCTCCCCCCCTGTGTTCTCCATAAGATGGATAGGTGGTGGGCTAGTTAGTATTTCATGATTGGTTAACTACAACGTCGGAATGCCAAGACACGAGAAATTTGACAGCTGCCTGTTCCTCGAACGAGGCGCGCTCTTTGAACCTCCATAAATAAACCGGTTATAATTTTCTTTGAGTTGCACATGGCAAATAACGCAAAGCGATCACATCGCGTCCCGCGTGTATAATGTGGCGCAAGGGGCTAGAGGGCGATTCGTCATGCTGGCATAGCCCGATGGTCTTTGTGCCTTGCATTTGGAGCACGCTAATGATGCTGTCGGAACACAGCCTACATAGGATGCGGCCTGCGCGTTAATCCCTGACGTCAGTACATGTAGCCGTTGGAGCACTGGGGGCCGCACGCATGCCCTTTTTTGAGCAAAGGGTTGTCGTGGATTCTTTTCTTGTGTACTTTAAAGTGTTCTATGCCAGCTGCCGTAGCAGAATGTCGCGCAGAATGAACCACTCAGGGTAAATATAGTGTAAAATGCGAGCTAGACAATTTAACTTGAAGTACAAGACTATACAGACATTTCACGGCCGTCATGGCCAAGACTTCTGGCATACGCGACCGCCATTACCAAGACTGCCTCCGATCGGCACTGTTGACATTTTGTGCTTTGGCTCACGCGGCGTCGTAGCCGTGACGACGTCAACGACGTGTCCTGTAACTGACTGCAGCAAAAGAAACAAAGAGCCAGGCATGATAGCACTGAAGTTGTAACTTGACTCAATGCTCGCGCTCGAGAATGCTA
The DNA here is from genome assembly GCF_023375885.2 of Dermacentor andersoni. Classification (NCBI taxonomy): domain Eukaryota; kingdom Metazoa; phylum Arthropoda; class Arachnida; order Ixodida; family Ixodidae; genus Dermacentor; species Dermacentor andersoni. The sequence continues at coordinate 314,315,532 of NC_092814.1, read as the reverse complement.
TCCGATAGGAGCTGGATGGCATTGGGGCTCGTTTAAACAATACTAATATGAATAATCCGAACAACAGACGCGCTGGCTGTTAGCACTGTTTTAAGTGAACTCTGAACTCAACAGGCAGCTCTCTCTTTTTCTGCTGGTTCATCTTTCCGGATGCTGCTAAAAGCGCACGCCCTGCGTGCACTGAAGGGGAAAAGTGCAGCTGACTGACTTTAAATACAGATACCGGGTACTACGTCTCGGAGGCAAGCAAGCCTGCTTGTACTGTCGCGAGGCCAAATGACAGGCGAACACAAGCAATATTTCAAAGCACGTTTCTTTTCCCGCAGTCCTCAATGTATGCAGGGTGGTTTTTTCCTGTTTTTAGTGGCACCAACCTTTTCGCCTGTGGCAGATAGTGATCTAACTTACTCGATGAGGAACTCGTTACTTCTACTAGAAATCAGAATGTTCAACTGAATAATCAACGTAGTTACATTAATTTACGTTTAATTAATTAGTTTGCGCCACATATCTCATACTACTAATTATAGCCGCTGAATTCGCATGGAGTATCCACTGGGAACGAATTCTCTGGACAGCACCAGTTCCGGGATATTAATTTCCAGAGTGTCCGTCGAAATGCATTGGCGTTCCAGTTACCTTTTTAAAGAAATCGCTGTTTTGTGCATTGAAGCACAAAACTAACTAGAACACCAATGCATTTCGACGGACACATTGAAAATTGATATCTCGGAACTGGTGCTTTCCAGATAATTCGTTCCAAGTGGATACTTCGTGCAAACTCAGCGGCTATAATTAGTAGTATGAGATATGTGGCGCAAACTAATTAATTAAACGTAAATTAATGTAACTACGTTGATTATTCAGTTGAACATTCTGATTTCTAGTAGAAGTAACGAGTTCCATATCGAGTAATTTAGATCGCTATCTGCCACAGGCGAAAAGGTTGGTGCCACTAAAAACAGGAAAAAACCACCCTGCATACATTGAGGACTGCGGGAAAAGAAACGTCCTTTGAAATATTGCTTGTGTTCGCCTGTCATTTGGCCTCGCGACAGTACAAGCAGGCTTGCTTGCCTCCGAGACGTAGTACCCGGTATCTGTATTTAAAGTCAGTCAGCTGCACTTTTCCCCTTCAGTGCACGCAGGGCGTGCGCTTTTAGCAGCATCCGGAAAGATGAACCAGCAGAAAAAGAGAGAGCTGCCTGTTGAGTTCAGAGTTCACTTAAAACAGTGCTAACAGCCAGCGCGTCTGTTGTTCGGATTATTCATATTAGTATTGTTTAAACGAGCCCCAATGCCATCCAGCTCCTATCGGATAGCATTCTCGAGCGCGAGCATTGAGTCAAGTTACAACTTCAGTGCTATCATGCCTGGCTCTTTGTTTCTTTTGCTGCAGTCAGTTACAGGACACGTCGTTGACGTCGTCACGGCTACGACGCCGCGTGAGCCAAAGCACAAAATGTCAACAGTGCCGATCGGAGGCAGTCTTGGTAATGGCGGTCGCGTATGCCAGAAGTCTTGGCCATGACGGCCGTGAAATGTCTGTATAGTCTTGTACTTCAAGTTAAATTGTCTAGCTCGCATTTTACACTATATTTACCCTGAGTGGTTCATTCTGCGCGACATTCTGCTACGGCAGCTGGCATAGAACACTTTAAAGTACACAAGAAAAGAATCCACGACAACCCTTTGCTCAAAAAAGCGCATGCGTGCGGCCCTCAGGGCTCCAACGACTACATGTACTGACGTCAGGGATTAACGCGCAGGCCTCATACTATGTAGACTATACCTACGTAGGCTATATCAATGTACGAATTATAGCCGCTGAGTTCGCACGGTGTATCCACTTGGAACGAATTATCCGGACAGCACCAGTTCCGAGATATTAATTTTCAAAGTGTCCGCCGAAATGCATTGGTGTTCCAGTTACTTTCGTGCTTCAATGCACAAAACAGCGATTTCTTTAAAAAGGTAACTGGAACGCCAATGCATTTCTTCGGACACTTTGGAAATTAATATCTCGGAACTGGTGCTGTCCAGAGAATTCGTTCCAAGTGGATACTCCGTGCGAATTCAGCGGCTATAATTAGTAGAATGAGATATGTGGCGCACACTAATTAATTAAATGTAAATTCATGTAATTACGTTGATTATTCAGTTGAACATTCCGATTTCTCGTAGAAGTAATGGACGTCTCATCGAGTAATTTAAATCGAGGGTTAGAATTGTGCCATTTCCCAAAGGCAATATTTAAAAAACATTTGGTGCATCTAGAAAAAAAAAACACCCTGTAAAAGACAGGTGTGCTTAATTCAGAGGCACTTTCCTTAGGAGCACTACCACATTAAGAGCCTGTTTACGCCGTACTGGTCCCATATAATAGCCCATAATAATAGACGTCTTCATCGCTTAAGCTGGATTCACACGATGGATTGAATGAGGATTTCAGTTTGTGGATTTGATATCATGGAGTCGTGTACGTCAGCCGTTCCCGCAGCGTTCATTAGATTCACACAAAGGAATGCATGATATATGGCCGTAAGCCAAATCACCATTGTGTTCTTCGGCTAGAAATACTAAAATACTGAGGTCGAGATGCCTAAGTCTGACAGCAGTCATCATCAGCTCAAGTCGTTTGAAACGCTTGCAACAAACATGTGTAGCTCGCGCTGTTAGCTTGATGGTCGAGGGTGAAAGAACGCAGGATACCTACGAGCTTGCATACATGTTTTGAAGAGCGAGTCTGGGCTTGATTTGTTCGCGTTGTCCTTTTCGTTTCTCCTCTTTGTTGTGAATACAAGCTGCCAAGTGAATCAATGCACGTCATATGTCACGTAACTCATTTCTCCGTCGTCACGTTCATCGTGTGGATGTAGTCCCGCTATTACCCGCCGCGGTGCCTCAGTGGTTATGGCATTCTGCTGCTGGGCACGATGTAGCGCGTTCGATTCCCAACGGTTGCATTGAGATGGGGCGCAATGCAAAAGTCATTATGTGCTTAGCTTTAGATGTACGCTAATGAACGAGCACATTTTAGAAATTAATCTGGAGCCCCTCAATATGGCGTCCGTCATATAGCCCATGCTTTGCGTTGGTACCTTAGAGACCAAAACTTTTTTTTTTTTACTTCTGGTAATTCCGGCATGGCCGGGTTCATTCCAGTCATGTAGGAGACCTGGGAAACATCGTAGCAGATGACTGTGGTGTCGCAGTAGTTAATCTGACGGACCATCTTCTGTCTCTAAACGGCGAGAACTCCATCATTGGCCGTGCTGTTGTGGTGAGAAGCAGTCATTTTTTAACATACATGGTATTGGTATAGACCCATGTAAACCGCAGTTTCTCAAGTGGTATATTTAATGCTGCGATGAAATCCCCATAAAGTTTAAAGAAAACTTAATATACAGCAAAGAAACATGGAGTGTAAACATTTTTCTACGAGTACCCGTGGGGTTCCTTAAGATCACGTATTTGTATTGATAATGCTACATCTTAATTGTTAACCCGCCATGGTTGCTCAGTGGCTATGGTGTTGGGCTGCTGAGCACGAGGTCGCGGGATCGAATCCCGGCCACGGCGGCCGCATTTCGATGGGGGCGAAACGCGAAAACACCCGTGTACTTAGATTTAGGTGCACGTTAAAGAACCCCGGGTGGTCTAAATTTCCGGAGTCCTCCACTACGGCGTGCCTCATAATCAGAAAGTGGTTTTGGCACGTAAAACCCTATAATTTAATTTTTTAATCTTAATTGTTGATAGACTATGCCATAAAAAATAGTGAAATCACGGTAAAGAACGCCGCTCACTTACCTGGAACGATTGAGGGCTGCATGCAGACGACGCCTGAGCGTGGTTGTGTGTACGAGATAGCACGTTACGTGCCCGTTACCCATAAGCGCGTCCCCTGACAAAGACGCGAGCGACGCGCGGTTAGTTTTGCAAAACGACGATGAATCCGATTGCGGACGTTCATGCAAGCTCCGCGCAATTTCCTATTTAGAGTATATAGTGATGACAGCGTTCTACCATGTACTACCGGAACGACCGAGCGTAGTGCGCATGAGCACTGACGTTCTCGGTAAACAGCTATATGCAAATTGTGAAGATGCACCGATCTGACAGGAAGGACAATTCATTACTTATTCAAGAGTAGCATTTTTCTTGAGATTCATTGCCATTTTAATAATACATGAAGCATCGAATGTTGCGTGAGTTTATAGCAGGCTGCTGAGCGAACAGAGAACAGCTATTGTCCTAATTTTCTAAATGCAAGTTAATACACGGCATCAATTTTTCACCGTAACGGCTGATAGTTGTAGGCGAATTTGAAATGCACGGCTCCGACCAGGTGAGAAATTCCTAGCGTATAGCTATATTGTTGTTCGAGCAGACCTGTGTTGGTCTCCGAAAAGTAGATTATGTCGCAGTGACTTAAGTTTCCCTTGCAAGGTCGAGGTTTTAAGAAGAGGACTCTCGGCCAGTCGGTGGTGCATATTTGACTACGGTGAAGTCCAGTAGACGGGACCAAAGGAAGGCGAGACAAGAAGGGACAAGTGCCCCGACGGTATTTTTAAGACCTGGCCTTGTTAAGACAAAGTCATCTTAATTTAAACGACGAAATGCTTGACCGCACCCTGTGTTCCCACGCACAAAAATCATTAGAGATATGATCCTGTTTCGAAACATTGTGTCTCAAAAGAAAAAAAAAGAGAGACAAATAGGGAAATTAGTATGGAAGAAAGATTGACGCTCATTTAAGCATCCTTACGTGATTTGAATGCGAAAGCATTATGGCTTCTCTATTTGGTTACGCCCATGATACGTGACGTCATAGATTGTCACGTGTCCTTCACAACTCTACCTTAAACCACACTGCAATAATTTGGATAACCTTAATCCACCTTAATCCCCCTTATTTCACCTTAATCCACTCTAATTCACTTTATTCCACCTTAATTCACCTTCATTCACATCACCTTAATTCACTTTACTACACCTTAGTCACCTTACTCTAACTTGTTAATATTTTAATTTACTTTATCTCATTCTAATTCCCCCTAATTCCCTTTTTTACTTTAATTTACACTAATGACTCATAATTATTACTAATTAACGCTGTTATACCACTTACCATCTTTTGTATTACTACTGACATCATACAAGACACTGATGACGTCGCATTTATTGTTGGTACCCCTCGTTGCGGCAAACGCCGGCTTTTCTGCCTCATGGGACATACACGTATAATGCTTTCGCATTGACATACCTATAAGGTATAGTAGTGCTGTTTGCGCGAATACTTTCGCATTTTTTAATGAAAGTGAGCTATGTTCGCCATATCTGCAGCAATTATTCGGCACTATATGATAATGCTTAAGTGTTTTGTTTTCACTACGACTGCATTAAGAACTTCAAAACGAAGTCCATCTTTTTCGTTACGGCGTCGTCCTTCTCGACGTGCCGCTTCACCATGTGGATCCTCGCCAAGCTTTGCCACCACTGCCACTACAGGAATGAAACTCATGCCCCTGCGGCAGTGTGAATTTAGGAGGCGGGATCCCTGACCACTGCGCTATCGCGCAAGGTTCGCGCTAGTGTATTTGTGCGGGCTTTAATACATCATGGAGACTATGGAGAGCCGGCGTCGGAGTAAGTGTTCCGGAGGCCACAACAGGCGCGGACGAAGACGACCGTTCTGTGTATGGCAAATAAAGCTGTCCTCGAAGATCCTACCACTGTTGCAGAAAATGAGTTCAGGCGCAGCACTCGGTGCACTGTATGTCAAATATTGCTTGTAATTATCAGTGTCTATCCAGGACAATCAAAATAACGGCCCTTACTACGTGGCCCGAGTATGCGCGGCTAACAGTATAACGGGACCCAGCAACGCGGCTCGCAATCAGGCGGACAGTTTGGTTAGCCGGAGTTTTATATGTGGTACAAGAGTTTTAAAAAATGACGCTTGCGAAGCGGCCAGCCGTGTAAATGGTGCCTATTTATGTAGTACAAAAGTTCAATATAACGACTCTTCCCATTGGGGCTGCCGGGTAAATGGGTCATTTATACATGGTACAAACGTTCAAAACAACGGTGCTTACTATGCCGCCCAAATATAGGCAGTCCCTAGTGTTGTAAGTGGTTGTTTTTTAAAGAAAATTGTGTGCGACAGTGGTTTATTTTTTAAACAACACAGTGGCGCCATCGCGAGACCACAAGCTGTAGTCGATCTGCGCACCGTGGTATTTCAAGGAACTTACGCACCAGACAAACCGTATAGGAACCGAGGACCGCCGAGTGACAGACGAGCACTGTAACCGCTACACCACAAACGCGTATTTTTTTTACACAGTATTTATTGCAGCGAGTTAACATCGTATGCGCACCACTAACACGGTCGTGTGAGCAGAGTACGTTCATGGGAGATGATTATCTTAGTTGGTTTATCTCTCTGCCGATTCTTCTTTAGATTTCCAGTGAGCGTGGATACTTGCCATATATCAATTAGACACAGTTTCTTTTCGTTGGAAATGGCTTTGTGTATATACCGTGCGTCCAAGCTAACGTTAGCCAAGCCGTTCGACGAAAAATAAGATTTGAAAAGCACGGTGCAAGGTACAATTAGAAGACCTATGGTGCTCGGCCGTTAGAAAACTGACGACCAAGCATCGTAGGTATTAAAATCGTATCTTGCGTCGTGTCTTTTTTAAATCCTTTTTTTTTCTGGTTGAACAGCTTCGCGAACGTTAGCAGAGACGCCCGATATGTCCGAATGGCAACAGTTGCCTGTCCTGCATATAACGGACGTCCCATGCACGTAACTTGAGTCAAGTTTGAAAATATGCAGATGCCACGTAGCTGGAAAGATCGAAGGCAATGTTGTTTGCCTTCGCTTGTATTTTGCATTCCACCTAATTACATAATTAATCTTAATTGTATTATATGAACTTCTCAAATCTAGTTTTAGATGAAAAGTGCCAAGGAGTAAATTGTAGAGCAACTTGAAAAACCCCCGATACAGCTTTCTGTTGGTCAATACGTGCTACATAAAAGTGTTTTTCCGAGCGTGAAAGAAGCCCCGAATACGCGCGAAGTGCCTCGAGCGGCCAGTCGCGCAGCAATTTTTCGTGTGGTCGCGGGCTTCTTTCATGTTTGGAAAAACAATTTTATGCAGCACGTATTGAGCAACATAAAGCTGTATCGGGAGATTTCCATGTTGCTCTACAATTTTCTCATTGACACTTTTCATGGAATTAAATTATTTTCAGTAGTTGATTACCCAAGACAAATTACGTAATTAGCAATCTGCATTCTATTTCACGAAATACCTTGACACTGTTTGCCACAAGCGTACCCGAACACAACAAAGCGCAACAACGCGCTCCAGATCTCAACGCGGTCTCTTGCTACACTCCCTCCGCTTCCCCCTTTCCCTTCTGAAATTTTTTTTCTTTTCTCTTCCTCGTGTCACGTTCTAACGTGCTCACGTTTCCTCTTAAGTTTGCTCCGTGTGCTGCAGCGCCAGAAAACGGAGGGAGAGGGGGATGATAGCGGTCACCGCCGACGGCCACTTAAGTGGCTCTGATTGTTGCGGGGAGGGAGTGGGACAGGGGGTCATACTGGTGGCGGCCGTGGCAATGAAGGTTGCGGGGAGGGAGAGTGAGATGCGTGACTTGCTGTGACGATTATTTATGGCGCCATTTCTGTCACTGCAGCATACATGCGGTTTCCAGGCAAGAGCCTCTTGTGTGCGGCCCAACTGGTCCATGGCTAATGACAGTGTTGAGGGCCGCCTGTATGGGGCTTTTTTTTTTTTGCTAAAACGAAGAAGTGCTGGCTTTGTGCAAGATGTTATCCAGAAATCGACTGAAAGCCTAGAGTCCGCTCACTCTTTTTTTATTGGAACATATTTTCAGGTACACGCAGGCACGGATGATCTCGGCCTTGGCGGTCAAAATGACAGTAAGACAACAGGACACGCAGGAGGCCGCCTAACTTGCTGTGTCATTGGGATTCGGTCAAAATCCCAGAAGTAAAAATATAAAATACATGTAATCTTCTTTACGTTTTTCTCCATTGTGACGTATAAAATGCGTTGAGCAAAAATCAATACATGACAGAAAAGTGAAGTTATTTTGTATTTAAAAGAAATGCTCCGTACAATACAACATGAAACGAAGATCCGGAACAGTTACGTTACGTATAGGCCACATATTCAAGTTTTCTTGGTTTTCGTGGCAACGCAATCCACTTCTATCATGGTGAGATCGACAAAAATGAAAATTGGCTGTGTTAAATAAGCATAACAATAGGAGAGAAATAGAAAAGTTGGCTTATATGAAGTTCATGGTTGGGGGCAGCGCAAGAGACGAAGAGGAAATAATCAAGCTGACAAGCACGGCGTAAAACAAACACTGTAAGTTCATTTATAATATACGTATGTATCTGTATAAATAAATAAATAAATAAATAAATATATATGTGTATATATATATATATATATATATATATATATATATATATATATATATATATATATATATATATATATATATATATATATATATATATATAGATAGATATATATATGTAGATATATATATATATATATATATATATATATGAGAGGCACAACTTGACATTCACCCTAATGTAGCACGAAGCTACATCAGATTGTCCTTGAAGTTTGCAGTTAGCGTGGATGCTTAACATGTATGAGCTAGACACAATTTCATCTCATTGGAAATGTCTGTGTCTACGTATATCATGCTAGAAAACTTGATCCAGGAAGGCTGCGCTTGGCGTATAATTTTGACCAGCTAAGGGTACCTTACCGGGCACCCAATGCACGGTACACAGGCGTTTTTGCATTTCGGCCCCCTCAAAATGCGGGCGCCGCGGTCGGGATTTGATCCCGCGCCACCGCGTGCTTAGCGGGTATTAGTGCTTCGCAGCTCGAGGTTCCACCTGTCACAGAAGCAACTGGCCCACTACAACACATTAGGGTAATTCCACAGCAGAGGGGAAAAACAATCGACAGGCGGGCTTAGAGAAGCAGTTGAATATCAGCCGTAGCTGTTTCGTTACTGTAACTCATTCTCCGTTAAAGTCACATGCAAATATTTCGGCCAGGTGCAACCTGCGCGAGGTCGCATTCTAGCGCGCATAGCGTGCCGCATCCTCTTCTCTGCACTCAGGCACGTACCCAGGATATTTTTTCGGGGGGGGGGGGCAATCCCGAGGTAACCTTTCTATGCAAATGAAGGGCGGGTTTACCTTCATTAGTACAAACGTTAATAATTCCCGCCGCTCGCTATAAAGGCACGTAAACCCGCAAAACAGAAATTAAATAAGGTGTATCTCACAAGCACGCCTGTGATGTACATCTCTGCTTTACTTGGCAAACCAGGGGTGCTATGCAGGATGCGCCGAGTTTGGCGAAACTCGGGATCTTCACGAGCTCTGGCGACACCCCAAGATGAAAGCACAAATGGTACCGAGACACAGTTTATCTTTCGAGAAGCCTCCAGTTTCATTGGTTTATCTAGATTCACTCTGGGTGGCTATCATTCCTTGGGCGTTGCCTTCTGGGCGGTCGACAAACTGGGGCTCACGTGATCATACCGTCGGTGCATGGTCGCGCCTTCTTTCACTTGTTTGTCGTTCCACCGAGTGCATTAAACGCACAAGTGAGTTATAAAACAAATGCATTTAATACAATATTATTAGTTAGTTTAACGTGGTTTAAAAGCATTTTAAAGCTTACAAGATGTACACTGAATGTGTATTCGACTAATTTGTAATTTAGTACGCTTCACATTATACCACGAGGGAACGCTGTGGTGGCGTCATCACATACATTCATCGGGCGAGCATGGCGGCTAAACATCGAAGAGGCCCAGTGTAAACAAACTCGTACAACGAGCTTGCAGTGCGCGACGTAGTGATCAGGCTCGACGATGACCACTATTTCTTGGATAGTTCTGTTCCTCCGTGAGCAATCTTTCCGTGCACCCCGAAAGACTGCGAATAGCTTAGGCGATTTTACAGATCGCTACGCGTACTTACTGTTCACGGCACAATCCTGAACAAAAAACTTATCCGGTGCTGCTTCTGTGAGTGCGCCGAGTTCCTCCACTCTGCGTGACTGCGAGTGTCACGAATATTGCATAGTGTGTGCAAAAGGAAGACAGCCGATATAGCTACGATGCGACAAGGAGGTGGTGCCGACGATGGATCTCGCAACCAACACAGTGACGGAGGCATCGACAAACTGCAGATAAGTCTATTTCTACTGTTTCATATTTAGCATAATAATAGTGCACGGATTAAGTCACTTTCGTAGTAACGAACTGAATGTCCTGCAGTTTAAAAAAGGCATTGAGAGCCAATGAGTGTTCGTGCTTTTACATGTACGTGGGCCCGCGAAAATATGGAAAAGATAAAGGTAACCTTCACTAACTTAGTGATATAACAGAAGTTCATCAGTGACATTCAGCCCGCAGAATCTATGGAAGAGTATCTTTATCCAGGTGAAATATCAATAGCGGGTACTGATATAAAGCAGAAAACTTATACAAAAATTTCATGGGTTGAACAGCACATGGGAGGCATTACCGAATCGTGATCGCCACGTTACCGATATCCTTGAAAAATGTTTAGAATCGTTGCATTCTACCGGTTATGCAATATGGGACATAAACCTGGAGGTTAACAAGGAAACTTGAGAAGTCGAGGACTGTGCAGAAAGCGAAGTAACAAAAATTGTTGGAGATAGCATTAAGGCAGGAAGAAAGTGGCGTAGTAAACCGTGGCAACTGATATGCTAGTTGAGATTAAGAAAAAAATTGGAATCGGTGGGCAGGCCATGCACATCTTCAATCACTTGTTGTTAATTTATAACAGGTGATTACATAAACGTGACAGAATGGATATCAAGGAGAGAGAACTGCAGCCGAAGATGGTAGAAAATTGCGTAATGGGACAAAAATATGATGTTTGTAGGCATAGGATGCAATCAGCTCGTATAAGACGGGATTGTAGGGAGCGCCATTGATTTTGCAGTGAAGAAAAATAGGTTTGTGGTGCTGACAGTAGAGGCTCGTGAAGGTTCGAGGACATGTCAGCTGTTGGCACACTAATAAACATTACAATTGGCTCTGAAAAATACAACCCGTTATGAAAAATAAAGCAATGTTGTCCCGACAAATTGTTTTATTATGCATACACTAAAGGCTTCCACAGTCGAGGGCAGTTAGTACCAATAGTGCAATGAGCATTTTTATTTGTAAATAATGGTTTATATGCGGTTGATTCATTCCAACAATCCACTTTTTTTGCAGCAAAACATTCTGCTGCTGGAGGCACTCAACCGCCTGGTGGCAGTAGGCGAGCGCCAGGCACATGCTCTTGAGAGTGTGGCAAGGTCCAGAGGGCTGCTCTGCAACAGTAGGATCAGTGCACTCACTGCTTTCCAGTCGAGCCCCCAGAACACACCTTATAAAGGAGCTTTCAGTTTATTATTTTGTTTATTATTCAAGAGCATGAATCAAATTATTGCAGTAAACATTGTGCTGAGCATATTGGGACACTTGTAACATGCACTTGATGTCTCTTCAAAATGGGCAAACACATAAGACAACCTGGACCATGTAAATGAAAAAGACACTAATGCAGCATATACGTCATTGTGCTGTTTGTTCTTTCTATGTGCAAGAATACAGTGGGTATTGATTAGCCACAAGATGAACGGTGTGTGTATTTCACAATAAAAAGACAGGAAACGGCATGACCTTAATAATGCTATCACCTATAGACTGTGCACATGAATGCAACACTCCCCGATTTAAATGTGCCATTACATGCACGTTCGATACCACATATTCTTTAACAATGTCATATTTGCATGTACTAATTTTCACACAGCTTAAGCGCATGCATAGCTCACTTGTGATGTATCCATTTCATAGGCCAAATACTTGTACACTTTGTCCTTTTGTGTTGTATGAAAAGCGGCATCCTCTAGTCGGATACAACTTCACAAGACAGGAGAGGCCCCGCCCAGATGACCAAAGCGCAGCAGCCGATTGCCTCCACGCCTAAAGAAATAGTCCTTCTCCAATGAGCGGGTATTAGTGCGTCCAGCGGCACGACGTCAGTGTAGAGTGTGTGTGCCCATTGGTGCAGGCTTGTGTTCACCTGCCGTTGAAGTGCAGATTCTGCGGCCTCCTAAAGTTGTATCCGACTATAGAATCACGTAATGCCTTGCACTGGTTGCATAGACTTTAGCAGCTTGATAGCACAGAATGATCAGGAACAGAAATCTATAAAGGCACCCAAGCAAAGCTGGCTGGCCACACTTCCATTATGAGGGGCTGTAAACAGTTCTCACCCTATATTCCCATGACATCCTTGAAAAAGAGGTGGTGTTTGGCACTTTAGAATCAAAAACAGATTACAGTGAATGTTGTGTACCACGTTAAAACAAACTTAGCTTGGTTATCTGCACAGCATGTAATGAAAGCTTGTGCTTCACATAGGAAACAAAGTGCTCTGTCCAGTACAACTGTCGAGTTTGCTGTGGCACCTATTATGTCATTAGTGTCAACATACAAATTTTCAAAGGCCATTCATTTCACCATTATTTTTGTATGATGGTTCTTTCAATCAGTGCTTGTATTACATGAGCAGGTGGATTTGAAAGCAAAGCTTTGTTTGCAAACCTTCAGACTTCCATAATTGTGTGGCAAGGCACTGGCATGGTGTCGAATAGCTCACACTTCCTCGGTCCTGCACCAAAGAGGCCCAATGCTCTATTTGAAGTTGGACCGCGCAACAATTCGACGGCACACAAAGAAGAGTAACACACACAGCAGAGCGTTCTGCTGTGTGTATTTCTCTTCTTTGTGTCCCGTCGAATTGTGGTGCAATTCAGCTTCAAGCTTGTATACCGATACGACTCTTCAACCTCACCAATGATCTAGTTATTAAGCCACAATGGCGCACATCTTTGAAATGTCCCAACACGAATTAGCTCTCCAACAAATCACCACAAGCATGAAATTTTGCTGCGCAGGTGTATGCACGTGCCATATTCTGTACCACTCAACTCGCAGGAATCAAAGGGGGCAATCATTAACCAGCCTTACTGCTGCCGTTACCATCATCATCATGGCACCAATAGAAAGACAGTGCTGCGTTTCAGTAAAGGGAGTGCCGGAGGGAAAGGCGTGACAGCGAGGCTTGAGGCTTACAACAAAAATAGCATTTACAAGACATGTTCAATGCCAAAATATGCTGCATATTGCTCATCCTACTTTCGCATTGCGGCAAGCTTTTACACGTTTGAGCATGCCACAGTTTGTGTAATCATTGCTCTAAAGCTGTACAAAAGGTCTATTCGCTTTGCAATCTTTATTTTTATCATGGCGGGTTAAAGACCCACTTTTCATTGGCATCTGCAGCACATTTCTCCCGATATGTAATTTTGCCTTGGTGGTTCACGACATCTTCACGCACACCGAGTTCTGCAGAGCAATGCTACTGCTGAAGAATTAGAGCCCTATTATGAGACGAAAATATACGATTTGTCCATACAGAATAACGCTGCCCCCCCCCCCCCCAAAAGAAATACACTGAACCACTGGCACATGCACCAACAGTGAACACAGCAAACACTCTGAAGTATTTTCTTCATGCAAGCCAGCACACTCAGATTCTCAATGCATTTTCATTTTGCCATAAATGCATAGGCACAACCGGCTTGGCGCGACATCCGCATCTCGCACTGCAACAAACTGTGCAATGCCTTGCTGTTTCATAGTGTGGCCGATAGATGACGCATGACCAAAGTTCAGCATTATGCATACTAAGTAACTTGTACTAAGTAATCTCATAAAAAAACCCAAGTTCTTTATGAGATTAGCATTCACAGGGTACTTCACACAATTTGTGATATCCATTTATCTATTTATACTTCATTAACCTCTTTCCCCCAAAAGTGAGCCATTTGTAAGGCACCCTGATAGACAAGTAGAACAATCGGTAAAAAGTCAGCAACCAGCGAAAAAGTCAGTATCATAGGCTGCCGCATCTGTGACGTCGGAAACACAAAATTTAAGTCGGCTACAGTGAAGTGACAAATTTGGCAATATGGTGCGTCTAGACATTGCTTCAATGCTAATCACAGTAACGCTGACATTGAAGGCACCTTAATTCCTACGTACGTTGCGTCGACACACCCGACTACGTTCGTAATGTTTCCGCGAAGAAGCGTTTCTTTATAAATGCCCGCTCAGCCGCAGTCTTCGGGAAAGCCAGCCACCGCTTCCGCACTGCCGCATCAATAAGCGCATCAGACATCTCTGACACAGGCTCACAATAGTTTGATGACGTCAAATGTAACGCTCGGCGCCGACGCTTCCCTGAAAACTCCCAGTCCCGTAGAAACGGAGGGCGCAGAGGACTTGCTCTTCAACGGTGAGCGAATGAAGCCCGCCACGCTGTCTCCACAGACGAGAGTCTTCGCCTAGCTCGTCACACAGCCAGCGCACTGATGTCTTCGACAGGCCAAAATGACGCTGAAACTCCACGGCGGTCATGTACGCGAACGGTTCCAGACGGTCATACTGACGCTTGCTGCCGCTGGCTGCAATAACACAGGCTGCTGCTGCCGCCGCCATGTTCCCGAGTTGAACTCGGAGGGGGTTTCGCGATGTACGAGTTTAGCACGAGTTCGCCTGTCAATCAAAGCCAGAGGTCACGCCCCGCGCGAGGCATGTAACTCTTGTGCGCGCACCCACCACGGTTGGGCCACGCCCAACTTATCTTTCGGCAACAGCGACGCGGTGCCGAGCTGAGAGGCATCAACAATATTCACCACCGACATAAAACACGCACAACACACTGTCATCGGTGATGTACTGCGCACTACTATCAAAACAAAGCGTTGACTGTCGCTGGTTTCTCGGGCTGAGATGGCCCCACAGCACGGTTTCATTGCCTGCATTGTGGCGACGTAGCGCACAGTAAATAATTATCGGCACGTCACTGTAGCTGCTTGCAAAGCGTCGATGCGCCGAGGGTGACGACGATGCTGAGGGGTGCGTATCGCAGCAGTCGTTTGAGATGGCTGCTCTGTCATCGGTGATATATCGGAGCCACAACGTCGTAAACACGATCAGCGTCCGAGAATCGCTCGCTCTTCTAGACCCAGTGCAATGGCATTTCTTCATCACAAGCACTCGGCACTCAACAGTTCCACCACCTTCCTCAGTTCGAAGTCTCATTTCATAACCGCACACAAGAGCCCTCACCTGCCAAAATGCGATTGCTGCGGTGTCGTTACGATATCCTTCGGCGATCGCTGCTGGCTCCAGCATAAGTAATCCGCAAGCACCTTGGTGCGCACAAAACACTCAAATACTGCGTACATGCGCTCAGAGGCACTTTCACTGGGCAAGCGATGACAAGCGATGAATTAATTGTGTCGCTGGGAAGCATGCACTTCTTCGCAATGCATCGCCGAGGCTTCGCGCACAAAGATAAACTGGTACATTTTCACTAAACTGCGTCACTACGGGCACTACGGACCACCATTTTGCATCGACAGCCGTTGCTCCCGTATTTATGACTAGTGTATCGTTTTTAGTTGGTAAAGCGGTGGCCTTAAGGCGCCTGCGATGAACAGCCGTACCACGGCGCTGCGTTTCTATTCCCCTAATAGAGAAAGAGTGGTGATCACTGACATTATTGAGAATAGCACTGTAGCGCCCCTAGGCGACTTCTCACCGTATGAACTGCCTCGTGCGTGCGACTCGCTTCAATGTATGCGCTTCTAAGCTTTCGCCTCACTGTCGCCACTCGCGGCAAGAAGGGCAAAATTTAATAATTTGCTCGATCTCTGTTTGTCATCAGAAATTTCTAGCATTCAAAACGAAAAACAGACACTTAAAGAAATAAAAATGTTCGTTATTTTATTTGTTGTATTTTAACGTATTCGTTTGAGCGAAAGCATAGGTGCAAGAATGCGCCGCATGTTCCCTGTTCGCATTCGATCGAGGATATAAAGATAGTTGCCGAAAGAGGAGGCACGCCCTTGACGCGCCCGGGAAAGGCGTGGCAAGCGGCTCACGGCAAGTCTGCAGACAGACAGCGGGACAGTCACGGTATTGCTAAGTTGCGATAATCCGTTGATAACAATACGCGGCGCTGGCGAGTTTCGTTGTACAGCCGTCTGCGCTTGAAACGTGGAAGCAGCGTGCCGCGCAGGGTGCGCTCATGTTGTCATACGCGGCTTTTTGTCTACATATTTTTTTGCCTGCAGCCTTTGCGCGTTTCACGCTATCTCCGTTCACTGACTGCCGTCGAGCAAACTCGGGTGAAACTCGGGTGAACGAGAAACTCGGCGCATCCTGCATAGCACCCCAAGAACCACATCAATTTGACTCGCGCAGGAAAGAATCGCAGGAAGGACACAGCCAAGAACAAGTAAACAAGCGAAAGCATAAAATGAAGATTTCTAGTAGTGTTTTTCTAATGAGCTCTGGAGGAATTATAGTGAAAGATATATTTGCGGAACAGTGACAGTTTTTTTGGGTCCCTCGTTGGCTGCTCTACCAAGTGAAGTGCTAAGCCCCATAGAGTTTCATACAATAATTACTAGAGGAAACACTGGCGTTAGTGTCTACGGGAGCTGCAATGGGAGTGGTTGGACCAGCGTGGAAATTATAGGAAATACATGGATTTTCCTAAACTTCTTTCTTCCGGCTTCAAACGGCTTCGTAACTTCGTAAACTCGTCATTTTGAAGAATGTACGGTACAGTAAATAGTTACATAAACATTATTAAAATTGTCCGACCGCAGGATTCGAACACAGGACCTCCAGGCACCGACGCCCGATATTGAAACCATTACGCCACGATCGCACGCATCGACCAGTGACAGCGCCTTTACGAATTTATCGCGGCCACGTCAGTGCCTTGAGGCGCTAGGCGCGTTTCGATTTAGCCACCTCGACAAGCTGAACTGTTGCAATTAGTAGCGATTGCTTGTGGTCGCAGCGTCTTCTGCACTTAGAAAAGTACACATTGCTCTCAAATGTACGACAATGAAGGCACACAACGCGTAATAAACGAATCCACAAGCACAAGGATCAGACAAATCCACGTACTTCCCATAATTCCCTTGGTGGTTCAACGATTGAAGTGCCAGAGTTCCCTTTAGTACATTGTAGGAAACTGTATGCCAAAACCGATTCGTATTGCTATTTGGGAAGTTGCGTAATGATGCGTGACCGCCAGTCCCGTACAACCGCGGAGAGTGCAGGACGTTGTGGTTCTAGACGTACTGCGTCCACCGCGGAAGGTTAGAAAAACGCCCACATAAGCACCGCAGAGAAGTGCCTATGTCGGGCGGCTCGACTGATAACTGTAGAAGCGCCATTCAAAACAGACGGACTCATTCTCCACTTCCGGTGGTATTTTCCCTATTTCTTTCTTAATTAAAAAAAAATTCATCCATGAATATCTTCACAAACAACAGCTAAGTTTGTAAATTTTTGCTTTTCCTTCTTGTTTGGCTGTTGCCTCGGCTCTCACCGTTAGCAGATCGCTTAGTTTTTCAATTTCTTGCGGCTGTTGGTTCCTGTTGCCACTTTTGCACGAAAAGCACTCTAGAATTAGGGGGAAAACCAGACGAGGTAACGGGTGACATTCATATTAAATAAAATTATGGGGTTTTAAGTGCCAAGCCACTTTCTGATTATGAGGCACGCCGTAGTGGCGGACTCCGGAAATTTCGACCACCTGGGGTTCTTTAACGTGCACCTAAATCTAAGTACACGGGTGTTTTCAAATTTCGCCTCCATCGAATTGTGGCCGCCGTGGTCGGGATTCAATCGCTTGACCTCGTGCTCAGCAGCCCAACACCATAGCGACTGAGCAACCACGGCGGCGACATTCATATTGCTTATGGGTTCAACGGTTATTGCAGGGTTTGATTGAAATTTTGAAGTTTTTAGGAATGATTATGAAACGTAGATCGTTGAAAAGATATCAGTGGGGCCTTTCTAGCGACAGCACCTTCAGATTTGGAAACAAACATGGAAATAATGAGAAAGGTGAAAACATTTCGCCCTTTTTTATCTGGGGGAATATCAATCTGCTTCACGCCCTCAGTTAAGTGTCGTTTCCCTTGACCCGGTCAGCGATTACTTCTATGCCTCGGCCATAATAATTCTGTAACAGCAGCCCAGTGTTGACTGCCGAATAGCTGTCAAGTATCAAGATTGATTTGGTGGCGCTTAAGGAGTGGCGGCGTGGCCTGGGGGGAGGGTGAGTATGCCGCCTAATTTCGGGGGGGGGGGTAGTGCCCCCCGCCCCCAGCCCCGCACCTTGGGTACGTGCCTGTCTCCACTCCTCTCCGGCGTCGGCCTCCTCTTCCCTACTATCTTCTCTTTTGTCGTTACAAAATCCGACAGATGGATTTTTGTTCGCATGACCATTGTAATGATGACTCATTAAAAGGTTGCCTTTAAATTGTAGCTTTACGACCAGCAGATCATCTTTCCTCAAAATGTTATGGAGCGAATCTATTGGCTGGTGCTATAATTAGGAAAAATGCCGTTTTTGTTTTTAAAGCGAAGCTAGTTTTGCCCCTTCCTTCGACTTTACCGCTGCTGCGGTCTGGCACGCCGCGTCGGGGCGTGGTTCCAAGTGTGGTTCCAAGAACGTGGAAGGAGCGCAGCACAAAGGAAAGACGGCGCGAGAAACTCGTTTGTTCTTTTCCATCGCGTCGCATGTGCACAATGTCATCTGAAGCTCCCTGGAAGCGCTAAGCCGTGCTACCTCAAGGGCTGCAGAAAACAGCGCCAACCTTTCCTTTCTCACAACAAACCACTTCTTTCTCTCTCTGGGTGTCGCCACATTTTCCTCTTGACAGCTGTAATTATCCGTGACCCCCGTAAAAGCATTGCAGAGACTGCAGCGCTTACTCTTTTGCTAGCGTGCTAGTCCAGAGAGAAGGTAGATAGAATGAGTGAGAGGAGGCAGGGAGAGCATGCAGAGAATGGGTAGAACCGACGCAGTCGCTAAACGAGTGAATGACAGCCTGCCACTCTTCACTCGCATTTCCCATACATTAAGGAGCAGGCGGGAGAGGTTAAAGTGACATGAGATGGCAAGGAAACACGACTACGTTTACGTATATATGACAGCGGTTATGGACAAACAGTGTCCGAAATAAGTTTTTTTGTAATGCCCTCTGGGATGGACATGACATCATATTTGAATGGCTGCCGCGGAACTGTGACATCGTAAATAAAGATGTTGCTTATGATGCTCTCCACTAATCCCATAAATAATCTCGGGCAGTTCCTATACACTTGTCGAGAACGGACAATATTGCCGCTCCCATATCTGGGGTCGTGCAATACATTTGCCTGTAGGTGTCACTAACAGGCCCCCAGCATTTCGAATATAAAGACCCATCCATAGCGTTTTGATTTCATTAAGCTTGTCTACCAACTGCTCACTCATTATCGAAAGGTCTGCGCCAAGTGTCAACTAAAGCTGTCACGTTGTGCCCATCAATCGTTAAAGGTCTGCACTCACAGATTCGTCGGCGTTCCGTTCCTCCGGGTTGCTCGGCTCGTTTCTCAGCAATAATCGGGAATTTTCGGTGGTTCAACGCCTTGCAATCTTCCCCCCGATGGTCGCTGCTCGTAGTTTCCCCGCTTTAGGCTTAGCGCCCTCATACCACGTCGGTGAAACTGCGATGGTTCGGCGAAGAGTAACGTAACGGAGACGGCGAGGACGACCGGAGATTAGCTGAGCTGCCTTATTCCCAAATGAAACTGTCGTCGAAGCGTGTATGTCTTTCTTGAAACTGTTGCAGAGTGGCAGGTGACATTCCCTGGATGGCACTCTGGCGATGAGGGCAACAAAGACAAATGTGCCCTGGTTCCACACGATGAAAACACAATGGTCGGCGATCAGTAGTGCGCCATACGTCGGACCTGCGAAGCTGGGGTCGCTTGAAATGCTCCATCTGTATCCAGGCAGCAACTGATGGCTGTTGGTGGTACTACGGTACGGGCACGGTAGAAAGTGGGCGACGGACATCTGCGTAGCTGTATGCGCGCGGCTCGAAGCGCGCCTCGGGACATGGTTCAGGGAGTGCCTCGGGAGATGCAAATGCTTGCCGGATTTCTTGGCGTACCACTTCAGCGACCGACGCAACTGCAAACTCCTTCGGTGTCGCCCTGGGCTTCGCAATCTCACGCACAATGTCGCATATCAGTTGGCGCAGCGAGTTCTCGTCGGTCGCTGCAAGTACTGCGTCTCCTGCAGGTGCACCGTTACTCAGGCGTTCCTAATGCCGGCAACGCTGCTGAAGTTCCCGCTCGATGGCTGTGACTTTCTTAATGAATTCTTCCACTGTTGTAGGCGGGTTGCGCACAAGAGCAGCGAATAGCTTTTCTTTGACGGCGCGCATGAGATGGCTCAGCTTCTTCGAAACAAGCATATTCGGATCCGCGCGGGGAAATAAACGAGACATGTCCTCGGCAAACATGGAAACACTTTCGTTTGGATTTGGAATGCGCCACTCAAAAAGGTGTTGTACGTTATCTCGGCGATAAGTGCTTCCGAATGTATCAAGTACCGACGGCAAAACTCGTCCCACGTTGGCAGATGTGCGTCGCGGTTTTGAAACCACGTCCTTGCGCTACTTTTGAGAGCGAAGTACACTTCGAAAATCTTCTGGTCGGGACGCCACTGATTGATCTTAGCCACACGTTCATACTGGTTCAGCCAGTCTTCGGCGTCTTCATAGGTGTCATTGTGGAAGCTCGTGGGGACTAGAGTGCTTTGAACAGTCACCTGTATTGCACTTGCAAGCGCCATTTCCCGAGTCGGTGAGGTCGCTGGCAAAGTTCCTGGCAAGAGAACGAATTTCGGGCCCAGACCTTGCAGGCCGTGGCTTGCGCGGTATACAGGAGTCTCGACACGGGGATGACGTCTTGAACTGCTGGATACAAGCTGCTCGCAGGAGTCGTTCTAATCATTAGTCGATGATGCGATACGCAGCACCTCCCCCGGTGTCGCGGCTTTCTGTAGACAAGAGCGGAGAGACGTATTTAGTGGAGACAATTAGGACAAGCGCTCAGTTAAGGCTTATTCTTCTATAGCACCTCGCTCGCAATCTCGAGGTCGTCTTCTTCGTTGTCAGCGTAGTTGGGCCCAGATAGGGGCGCAGATCACTCATCCTTGGTATGGACTTTATGCGGGAGTACGGCGCCGTGGTTAACATACGGTACGTCGAGATACCTTTATGAACTACTATAGACACGAGCCACGACGAAGAGCGCCAACGTACGTCGTTACGTGTCGCCGACGTAGACGTCTGCAAAGAGCTACTATCTTGCAGTCTTGTTTCTGTCAGTTGTGGAGCAAAGTGTAACGAAGGCGGAGTAGCCGAACAGTTAACTGCACTTCTGCTCCACCAAGCTGTCGCCATCGTTTGAGGTATCATCAGCCTAATCGGTGGTCGTACAATCGGTGGTCGTATAAATTTTACCAATGAATGCCGGTACATCAGCAAAGGCATGGCTGTGGCATACTTTGAAGAAATTGACCACGTTCAACTCTGCTTTGCTGTAAAAGAGGAAAAACAACCGATACGATGCCACGTGCACCCGTCGTCGACGCTGACCTATGTTTAGCGCCGCAACAGAAGCAAAGTCTCAGAGAACTGCTTGACCATTTTAATGACTGCTTCTTTACAACATCCCCATTGCGTCAAACCCCACTGACGAAACACCGCCTCATTACGGAGGACACAACAAAACTCATCCGACAGAACCCGTATTGCGTGGCTCAGAAAGAGCGTGAAACAATACAGCATCAGGTCGAGAAAATGCTAGAAGACGATGTCATCCAGCCGTTAAAAAGCCCTTTAGCATCGCCCGTGGTATTCGTAAAGAAGGATGGTAGCCTGCGTTTGTGTATTGATTATCGCAAGCTATTTCGGGTTACGAAAAAAAGATGTGTATACCTTACTACACATCGACGATTCCCTCGACAGGCTACGGCATGATCGTTACTTCTCATGGATCGAATTAAAGGGTCATCATCATCATCATCAACCTGGTTACGCCCACTGCAGGGCAAAGGCCTCCCCCATACTTCTCCAACTACCCCGGTCATGTACTAATTGTGGCCATGTTGCCCTTACAAAAATCGTAATCTCATTCATCCACCTAACTTTCTGCCGCCCCCTGCTACGCTTCCCTTCCCTTGGAATCTAGTCCGTAACCCTTAATGACCATCGGTGATCTTCGCTCCTCATTACATGTCCTGCCCATGACCATTTTTTTTCTTGATTTCAACTAAGATGTCATTAACTCGCGTTTGTTCGCTCACCAAATCTGCTCTGTTCTTATCCCTTAACGTTACACCCATCATTCTTCTTTCCATAGCTCGTTGCGTCGTCCTCAATTTTAGTAGAACCCTTTTTGTAAGCCTCCAGGTTTCTGCCGCGTACGTGAGTACTGGTAAGACACAGCCGTTATACACTTTTCTCTTAAGGGATAATGGCAACCTGCTGTTCATGATCTGAGAATGCTTGCCAAACGCACCCCAGCACATTCTTATACTTCTGATTATTTCAGTCTCGTGATCCGGATCCGTGGTCACTACCTGCCCTAAGTAGATGTAATCCCTTACCACTTCCAGTGCCTCGCTACCTATTGTAAACTGCTGTGGTCTTCAGAGACTGTTAAACATTATTTAGTTTTCTGCAGATTCATTTTTAGATTTCAAAAAATGAAGCGCCAACGGTAACGGCACACAAAGAAGGAACAAAAGACAGGACAAGGCGCTACTTGCAACTCCCCCCTTCTACTTGACCCACCCTTCTGCTTTGCCTCTCCAGGTCAGTGAGCATGCATTGCAATTGGTCCCCTGAGTTACTAAACAAGGCAATATCATCAGCGAATCGCGAGTTACTGAGGTATTCTGCATTAACTTTTATCCCCAATTATTCCCAATCCAGGTCTCTGAATACTTCCTGTAAACACGCTGTGAATAGCATTGGAGAGATCGTATATCCCTGCCTGACGCCTTTCTTTATTGGGATTTTGTTGCTTTCTTTATGGAGGACTATGGTGGCTGTGGAGCCGCTATAGATATCTTTCAGTATCTTTAGATACGGCTCGTCTACACCCTGATTCCGTAATACATCCATGACTTCTAAGGTTTCGACAGAATCAAACGCTTTCTCGTAATCAATGAAAGCTATATATAAGGGTTGGTTATATTACGCACATTTCTCTATCACCTGATTGATAGTGTGAATATGGTCTATTGTTGAGTAGCCTTTACGGAATCCTGCCTGGTCCTTTGGTTGACAGAAGTCTAAGGTGTTCCTGATTCTGTTTGCGATTACCTTCGTAAATACTTTGTAGGCAACGGACAGTAAGCTGATTGGTCTATAATTCTTCAAGTCTTTGGCATCCCCTTTCTTATGGATTAGGATTATGTTAGCGTTCTTCCAAGATTCCGGCATGCTCGAGGTCATGAGGCATTGCGTATACAGGGTGGCCAGTTTCTCTAGAACAATCTGCCCACCATCCTTCAACAAATCTGCTGTTACCTGATCCTCCCCAGCGGCCTTCCCCCTTTGCATAGCTCCCAAGGCTTTCTTTACTTCTTCCGGCGTTACCTGTAGGATTTCGAATCCCTCTAGGCTGTTCTCTCTTCCATTATCGTCGTGGGTGCCACTGGTATTGTATAAATCTCTATAGAACCCCTTAGCCACTTGAACTATCTCA
Organism: Dermacentor andersoni; assembly: GCF_023375885.2. Taxonomy (NCBI): domain Eukaryota; kingdom Metazoa; phylum Arthropoda; class Arachnida; order Ixodida; family Ixodidae; genus Dermacentor; species Dermacentor andersoni. Next base: position 314,291,701 of record NC_092814.1, on the reverse strand, counting down.
TCCATATTAGTACTAATATTGCCGGCTTTGTCTCTTAGCGCATACATCTGCATCTTGACTATTACTAGTTTCTTCTTTACTGCTTTTAGGTTTCCTCCGTTCCTGAGAGCATGTTCAATTCTGTCCACGTTATACTTCCTTATGTCAGCTGTCTTACGCTTGTTGCTTACCTTGGAAAGTTCTGCCAGTTCTATTCTAGCTGTAGAGTTAGAGGCTTTCATACATTGGTGTTTCTTGATCAGATCTTTCTTCTCCTGCGATAGCTTACTGGTATCCTGTCTAACAGAGTTACCATTGACTTCTAATGCACACTCCTTAATGATGTCCATAAGATTGTCGTTCATTGCTTCAACACTAAGGTCCTCTTCCTGAGTTAAAGCCGAATGCCTGTTCTTTAGCTTGATCCGTAATTGCTCTATTTTCTCTCTTACCGCTGACTCATTGATCAGCTTCTTATATACCAGTTTCTTCCGTTCCCTCCTCAAGTCTCGGCTAATTCAAGTTCTTACCGTCCTATGGTCACAACAGCGCACCTTGCCGAGCACGTCCACATCTTGTATGATGCCAGGGTTAGCGCAGAGTATAAAGTCTATTTCATTTCTAGTCTCGCCATTCGGGCTCCTTCACGTCTACATTCGGCTATCCCGCGTGCGGAAGAAGGTATGCATTATCCGCATATTATTATTATCCGCAGTATCCTGACCTCAGGTCGATAAAAGAGAAGTGGGCAGAGTCGTGTAGACAGTCGATAGCGTCGTCGATCCGCGGCAGAGGGTAGACGTCCTTGCGCGTTACTTTGTTTAAGTGGCGGCAGTCTATGCAGAAGCGCCAGCTGCCATCTTTCGTCTTGACTAGGACGATCGGTGATGACCATGGACTGCATGAATGTTCAATGTCGTCCTTGGTGAACATCTTGTCGACTTCACGCTGTGTCACTTCTCGCTCGGCATAGGACACGGGATAAGGACGTCATCTGATTGGGCTGGCGTCCCCAGTATTGATCTTTTGTGTGATCACAGATGTCTGTTCGAGAGGACGGTCATTAAAGTCAAAGATGTCGTGGTAGGACATCGATATGCGCCGCATATAAGTACAAGAAGTACATAATAGAAGTACAAGAATATAAGTACAAGAAGCTAGGGTCTCTTTCTTTAGAGCGCAGCTCTTAGACGCTAGCGAAGAGAGCGCGAGGAGGAAAACGGGGCAGTAGGGTGCAGCGGAACCATGAGGCGGAAAGTGGAGGAAGAGGGTATGGTGAAAGAGTGAGAAGAAAAGCGTAGTGGAGCGCAAGACGGGCTCTGTGCCGATGATCGCGCCACAGTAGCGCGCGTCGTCTGTTCACCGATGACGCCGCTGACACCGTATATGGAAACAAAGCTCTGCATGAGCGGTGGTCTGTCTGCGACAGCTGCTGTGAATCACGCCCACGCGTCACCCACGCGCTGCCTCTTGCGATCTCCCGATTAGCGAGGCAGTCGCGCCACACTTCACTCCGTTTGCAACGTGCCGCACGAGACAGATTGCCCGCACCAGCCAATATATATCGAATATCATGAAATGAAAACACGTGTAGAGCTGGGCTCAATATTCCGTTGCCCTACGTCGCCTATTGAACGACTCCCTCGGTAAAACTAGACGATGCAGCTTCAAGAGGTGAAGCTGCATCGACGACTCGCCTGCCAAATCCTCTGACCACACTGCAGACTAGAAGTAACCTGATAGACGTTAAATTGGATGGCGCACATGTTGTTGCTCTAGTGGATATTGGATCTCAGATATCAGTGAGGAATTCGGAGCTTCGTCGCCGCCTTAAGAAAGCCCTAACACCACCCACAGTACCGTTCATTCGTGTCGCCGATGGCGGAACGTTTCCCGTGCTAGGAATGTGCTCCGCTCGAATAAGTGTTGCTGACCGATCCATTTGCCGTGCTCGAGAAATGTTCCTATGAACTCATCCTCGGTATGGATTCTCTGTCTGCCCATTTTGCCCTTATTGATTCGCCAAAAACATCTCTCTTCCTCACACCCTTATTCGAGTTACGGATAATCGAACGTCTCTACCCATATTGAACTTTAGCTGGTGCACGTAACTTATCCCAGGGGCCATGGCTCTAGCCCACATCTCTTCTATCGATGAGTATGCCGTTTCTACATTCGTCACCCACGCTTCGTTGTCCTCTGCCCCTTCCCCTTCCTCGCACAATCTAGTCGACGGTGATATTGACAAGACGATAGTGTCTGACCTCCTTCCTGCTCAGACAGCCGATATGCGGCGCATATTGATGTCCTACCACGACATCTTGGACTTTAATGACCGTCCTCTGGAACAGACATCGGTGATAACGCATAAGATGAATACTGGGGACGCCAGCCCAATCAGACGATGTCCTTAACGCGTGTCCTATGCCGAGCGAGAAGTGATACAGCGTGAAGTCGAAAAGATGTTCAACAAGGACGACATTGAACCTTCATGCAGTCCATGGGCATCACCGATCGTTCTAGTCAAGAAGAAAGATGGCAGCTGGCGCTTCAGCATAGACTGTCGCCACTTAAACAAAGTAACGCGCAAGGACGTCTACCCTCTGCTCCGGATTGTTGACGCTCTCGACTGTTTACACGGCTCTGCCTACTTCTCTTCTATCAACCTGAGGTCAGGATACTGGCAGATATCCTCGATGATCAAGACCGTGAAAAGACCGCATTTGTTACGCCCGATGTACTTTACCGGTTTAAGGTAATGCCGTTTGACTGTGTAATGCTCCAGCCATATTTGAAAGGATGATGGACTCCTTCCTTCGTGGATACAAATGGTCTACATGCCTTTGTTACCTTGACGATGTCATTCTCTTCGCACCGACATTTGAAAGCCACCTTAGCCGCTTGTTGCCCGTCCGCTTAAGCAACTCTTGAAGAAGGAAACTTCATTTTCTTGGGGTCCTGAACAGGTCACTGCGTTTCACACGCTCACTACTTTAGTTACTTCACACCCATCTTGGCCCGTTTCGACCCGTCAGCCCCCACTGAACTTTGCATCGATGCCAGTGGACATGGCATCGGCGTCGTTCTCGGCCAGCAACAACAAGGACGAGACCGCGTCATCACCTATGCCAGTCGCCTTCTTTCCTCGTCAGAGTGCAAATTTTCGATCATGGAGCGCGAGTACCTCGCAATAGTTTGGGCTGTCGGCAAGTTTCGACCATACTTATTCGGCCGCACCTTTTCAGTAGTCACAGACCACCATGCACTTTGCTGGTTATCTTCCCTCAAAGATCCGACTGGACGTCTTGGTCGCTGGTCACTGAAACTACAAGAATACAGCTTTGACGTCACCTACAAGTCTGGCAGACTGCACCAGGATGCGGACTGTCTATCCCGTCATCCCGTAGATCCTCCCCACTTGTCAGCGCACGATTCGGACGCCTGTGTCTTCGCGATGTCCGATTTAACCGACATACGCAGCGAACAGCTGCGTATGTGATTAACAAAGTGATTAACAAAGTGATTAACATCTAACCACCTCTCCAGAACACAAAGATACGTTTGCAGTCGTTGGTATAGCGTGTGGATGTCGTGTGCAGATGCGAAACACGCAACATCGTCTGCCTAAACTTAGGTAGTTACTTCTTGATGACAAGGTAGTGGGCTCATGAGAATATTAAAAAGCACCGGGGAAAGGACTGAGCCTTGCGGTACGCCTCTCGTTTGTTTGTGCTTAGAAGAAGAAAAGTCGCTTTCGGAGCAGTAGGATTCTCGTTCACCTAAGAATGACTGAATCCACGATACTATATACCCAGGAACACCGCAGGATATTAACCGATTGATCAATACAGTGTGCTCCACAGTGTCGTGTGCTTTAGCGATATCGAGCGTCACTAAGGCAGCGTATCGCTTATGACGTCGAGCTAGTTGTATTCGGCTTTCTAAGTCGACGTGGGCATGCCAGATGGAAAAGCCGGCCCTGAACCAATCTGACAGGGACTAAGAATGGAATTATCATAAGTAAATTTCATGATACGAAGGTGAAGAAGCCTCTCAATGAATTTTACTACGTTTGATGTAAGTGCAATGGGCCTAATGTTATCCAATACATACCTTCCTTCTTGTTTCTTACGCATCAATATTACTTTGGCGAGCTTCCATCGCAACGGAATCCAAGCACAATTAATTGAATAATTCACCAGGTCTAAAAGAACGTTAGGCGATTCCTGTAACAATATTTTTAACATTGCATTTGTGACACCGTCAGGGCCAGGGGCTGAATTCGGCAAGCATAGTGCAATCTCATTTAATTCAGATAAGGAAATTGGAGTAAAGCCATCCGAAGGATCTAATGTAGAATGAATAGCCGGAAGCCGGGCCGTAAATCTATTTTCTAAGCCTTTGGCAATCTCTTCTAGGGAGGCGCTCAATTCTAGCGGGGTCAAAACAATTGAGTCTAATGTTAAGGGTGCAGGTAGCACCTTCCTAGCATGAAGAAATGCAAATAAAGCACGCTTAATTTTTGAATTTGATAGATAATCGTAATGCCTAATATCGTATTCGTCTTTGGCTCGATTAACAGTGCGCTTAAATACACCAGCGTGAAACTGATCATTTTTCCCATTTGTCGGGCACAGATTATGCAGAAGCATTTTCCAAGCGGCTTTTCTTTTTCTGTAGTCACGCGTACACTCATTATTCCACCAACGGCAAGCGGTGCCTTTAGCCGAAGGGATGACAAATTCAGCTTGCTTCCGGGAATCTTCTAGAATTGAGCAAATGGTTGAAGCGATTTCCTTATCATTGGTATTGGAAAGTTTCAAAACGGCAGAACGCAAGGAAATCCTAAATTTCGTATGGTTCCTAAATGTGCATGCCTGGTATTCTAAATATGTTATTGGACAAATGATTTCAAATGACACAGGAAGATGATCAATGTTGGTTGCTGAGTCAACCGTTTCCCACGACAAAACCTTTATGCCAGCGCTACAAAATGTTAAATCTAACACCGAACGAAAGGGACCTCTAGCAAACGTTACTTGTCCTGTGTTCTGACATGAAAGGTGACTATCAATAGTCCACTCCCATAGTCGCTTGCCACACAAATCTGTTTTTAGCCCCCACGACACGTGATGCGAATTAAAATCTCCTACAAACAAAATTTCTTTTCTACAGGCAGCCACAGCCCTATCAAGTTGACGTGTACTTTGCACACCGTTGGGGAAATATGCATTTATAATTGAAAATGGATGGTACCCTGGGAGACATAAATCTATAGCCAAAATTTCGCAGTCGGAATCCATGATTTGAAAATAAATTTTCGCCTTGCGACAAGCTTTAGTGGAAATAAGTATCAGTAATACTCCGCCTCGCGAGTGTCGATATAATCGGAAAGACCGAAAACCTTTTAAATGAAAATTTTTATCTGGTGAAAGCCAAGTTTCTTGAAGAAGTAAGACATCTGGATTGAATTGAATAGATAGGCAAGATAAGTCTGTTAAAGCTGAAAATATAGAGCAACAGTTGCACTGCAGTACTTTCTACTGTCCAATGGTGTTGAACGCACAGCAGTGGTAACTGCCGCTTTTAGAATACTTTCTGTAATCATAGGAGATGGCTGACTCTCTTGATTTTGGTTTCATAGTTTTGGAAATTGGGGATCCCATACGTTTGGGAGCTCGATTGTCAAGTTCCATATCTGTGACACTAACAGTGTCTGAATAAGAGGGCTCATCCTCGCCTGGTTTGACTAGCGGAGTAGTGTCTGTGGAATGTTCTGCAAATGTAGAAGGCGTCTCTACCTCGTTGCTAGGTATTCGAGGTGGGGCGTTAGATACTGGGGACTGCATTGGCGTCTTAGTGGGCTGCATTATTTGCAACATCTGACTGGAAATAATTTGCGCTAAGCAATCAGAGAGACTGGATATCAATTTATCCATATCTTTAACCATTGCTTTTTCCACAGCAGAGTCAATTGCTTCGGAGAGATTAAGATCTACGCTTGGAGTTTTGCGCGCTGTAACACCAGAGTATCCGAAGGCCCTGTCTTTAATAACTGCAATTGCATCTCTTCGAGAGCAGCGACGGTGGTCGATTATCTCAAGAATTTGTATTTCTCGAGCGCGAGCTGAGCAGTTCGAATAGTCTGCTGGGTGTGCTCCCCCACAGAGGTAGCATTTTTGAGATTGAGCGGAGCATTCACTTGAAGAATGACCATCTCCACAGGTGCGGCGACGCAAGCTAGACTTACATCCTCCTACGCTGTGCCCGAATCTCCAACAATTCTGACAGTGGATTGGACCTGACGCGAGTGGCTCTACACGGAACACAAGAGGCCACACCTTTATTTCAGAAGGACATGATGTGCCCACAAACGTTGAAATTACAGATTCCTCGGAACCCTCTCGTTGTTTATGAGTCGATTGCAACGGTAGATAGCAATGACACCTGCTGCGGAGAGCTTGTCCAGGGTTTCAGTTGGCCTTAGTCGGGCGTCTATGCCCCGTACAAGACCCTTGGTGCACGCAAGGTGAGGCGGAATAAGAGGACTCACCGGGGTGAAAGCGAATGAAGTGCATTTCAATAGGTCTTCAACACAGGTCTGGTCGGGTGAACGGCATACTATGCCTCCGCGTCCGAACGCTCGCACGTCAGTGATGGTTTGGAAATGGTTGTACGTGGTCTTAAGTGCCTTCTGGATAGCTTGTGGATTCGTGATCCTGATGGAACCTGCACTGGTAGGCACAAGCGCAACAGGAATGGTGCTGACGCCACTGCGAAAAAATAAATCTAGAGGCAATTCAGTAGGTGGCAGTGATGCTGACCAACGGATCGCGCCTGGCCAGGAGAAATGGTCGACATCAGCCCAAGACGGCTGACGCAAGGAATGCCAATCAACCAGGAACTAAAATAAGGTTAGTGAGACACCTGAAACCACCCGATACTCAGCCAAAACACCACTGCAGGTCAACGAAACGGTTGCTCTGCTGCCGTCCACACCGGGTGGAATGCCAGAAAGACGGTGAAGACGACGACCAGAGTAGCGCTCGTGTTGTTCTGCCATCGAGCCTGCAGCCGTATCTCTCTGTATATATTTTGTAAATACAATTTCCTATCCCTTTTGGTACTCTCATCCCCGTGGCACTATCAAATATGAAAGAGCATTGCCTGTACTTTGCAGAAAAGAAGTTTTACAATGGCGATTGCAGAAGGAATATTTTACAGAGGAAAACCTGTGTCACATAAAGGACGTAACATAATTTCTCAAATCAGAGGTAACCTGATAATACGGTGTATATGAAGCTCAGGCGTGTGAGAATAGCATGAAAACATGTCAGATACAGGACCTGTTTCAAAAACTTCGCTGTTGCACATAGTCATCAAATCATTAAATGATCAAATTCCCAAGTAACTTAATTAATATCGCAACTATAATTTAGGCAACTGGTTTCAATTGATGGGCTTTACCATTCCAAGGCGACAAAGGAACGGCCATGAAAAACGCCGGCTCCACTTTGATTTGGACCACTTTGGGGTTTTTAAGAAAAAAAAATTTAATTATGGGGTTTTACGTGCCAAAACCACTTTCTGATTATGAGGCACGCCGTAGTGGAGGACTCCGGAAATTTCGACCACCTGGGGTTCTTTAACGTGCACCTAAATCTAAGTACACGGGTGTTTTCGCATTTCGCCCCCATCGAAATGCGGCCGCCGTGGCCGGGATTCGATCCCGCGACCTTGTGCTCAGCAGCCTAACACCATAGCCACTGAGCAACCACGGCGGGTGGTTTTTAAGAAGCACTTAATTTAAGTATCTAATAAGCATCTCGTTAAGTTTAGTTGCGGTAGCTATTGGACGCTGCTTCAGATAGTTTTCTGCGCGTAGTACACAAAAGAACATTTGCACCGCGTATTTGCATCATTATTGTTTTTTCGATCGTTACATGTATATCATTTGCATTGTCTGGTTTTCTCCCTAACCCCTCCCCCCTTTTTCTTGTCTGTTTGTTTCTCCTTTCTACGTGTATGAGTTTATCAACGATGATGTTGGATAGCCAGTTTTTGGTGAAGGCCGTTTTCCCAGACTTTCGCCACTTAATAAACAAGTAAGCGTTCGTTTTTTCGTTTTTTTTTCATTCCGCATTCATCGAAACTTTGTTAACACAGCCACGAACCAAAGTCACACCTCGGGTTCATTCCCGATGGTAGTGCGCTGGCTTGATCCAGAAAGTGGTTCAACGTCACATAGCGTCAAATAGTTGAAACGAGAGAAAAGGGGGGGGGGGGGGGCGAGGACCGGCGCTTTCTTGGTTTTATAACAAACTTGTTGCTATATGAGGCGTGATTCACGCGCCTTTATCCCAAAACACTAGTTGGCATTGGAATGAGAGCTCTATGCGAGTTTCTGCGGTACAGTGAGCAGGCCAACGGGCGTTTGTGCTGCGGGACCCGAGGAACCATCGGATACGTATTTTTTTTTTCAAATGCGAAGCTTTTCTTGTCTTTTTCCCCTCAGTTTGCGGGTGCTGGCGGCTGGCTGCTGAATGCTCTTGTGTTGCCTACTAAACAACACTTGGACCATTAGATATGTGCAATCGGACATGTTCCACTCCAAGGTTGTGTGTCCGAATAGACAACTTGGGATATACAGGTGTCCTAGCTAACTTTAGCCAGAATTTCAAAATATGCAAATGCCACGTAGCTGGACCGAACAAAGGTAATGTTGCTTGCAGTCGCTGGGAGATACTGAAATTATTTTTTTATTCCGTCTAATTAGGTAATTAGGCTTAATTACTAGTCATATTTTTAAACTCTGCCTAAAGTTAGCTGGGACACCCTGTATAATAATTGAGGTCATAACGCTGAACTCACACGGACAAGAAAGACGACAGGACGTGCGCACGCCCTGTCGTATTTCTTGTCCGTGTGAGTCCAGCGCGATGACCTCAATTATTGCAACGAACCAACTAGCCCAAAAATCTACACTCTTGGGGTATATACTCGGTATGTGCGAGTGGGCATGCGGCACTAGCCAATCGTCCAGAATAGGTATGTGCCGCTGGGTAGATGCGCGAATAGGCAAGTAGAACGAAAGGAAAGATGTGCAGAAGTCGGCAGCAGAAAATTGAAGAGGTCGGCAACACAGAAGTGGAGAAGAGGTCCGCAACAGAGCCAGCCGAACGCAGAGAAAGAAGTGAACAAAATGGGACTAGGACACCCAAAAGAATAATACATTTGCTGTTTATATATAATTGCATCTTTTATTTCTATATCTGCCACGTAAATCTATTTTTTTAATTAACATGAACTTCATCCTGAATTAATTGTCCGTTTACGTTTTTCTGTCTCCCCGTCCCTGTAATTTTTAGCCTTTAACCGCTGGCTTCTTGGCCAATGGGGCGTAGTGGGTAAGCGCCACAAGCAAGCAAGCAAGCAAGCAAGCAAGCAAGCAAGCAAGCAAAGCAAGCAAGCAAAGCAAAGCAAAGCAAAGCAAAGCAAAGCAAAGCAAAGCAAGCAAAGCAAGCAAAGCAAGCAAAGCAAAGCAAAGCAAAGCAAGCAAAGCAAGCAAAGCAAGCAAAGCAAGCAAGCAAGCAAGCAAGCAAGCAAGCAAGCAAGCGAGCGAGCGAGCGAGCAAGCAAGCAAGCAAGCAAGCAAGCAAGCAAGCAAGCAAGCAAGCAAGCAAGCAAGCTACCATACAAAAAAGAATTATACGACAAATTTCAAATTTTGAACGCAGAGATACCACGAAAGAAGCATTTCTAGAGCAGAATTTACTTCGCGCGGATAAAATGTATGAATTTCGGTTATTGCAGTTGTTTAATTTTTCATCAACTAAAATCGTTAATTACCTCTCTTCTCTGGCATCTTTACAACGTTACTCATCGACTGTTAAAACGCGCTGCACTGATATGTGGGCGATACCACATTTTCGTACGAATTACAAATTTCAGTCATTAGCTCACAATGTTCCCCTAACACTAAATAAGCACCAAAGTACTGCTGCATATACTAGAAGGCAGCTTCGAACATATGTTGTGCAATCGTAACTAAATAAAAGATCCAGTGTATTGTGAGTGACCTTTCGGTTTGATACCGTGTTTCTGGCCTATTGTGTATTGTTTATGTACAGAGTGTTTGCGATTGCTTATGTATCGTGTTGTAAGTCATATTGTTTCTTTATTCCGTGTTTTCATGCCTACTGATTGCGTACAGTGCACTTGAAATTGTTATTTGAGAATGAACTTCAAATTTGTGTCTTTTCGTTACCTGTTCTCAACTTTGTTTGTTTCTTTCAATACTTAATTTGCTGATCTTTGGCGTATCTTGTAAAACTGATTTCTTAAACTGAAATCGTGTATGATTCCATTGCTTACGATTATACCTCTTTTTTTATGTGTCTTGTCCGCTATGCCTTGTAACGGCTTCCTGCGCCTTTTGTCAAGCTGCTCTAGCAGCTTTTAGCCAGGAAGCTGTTCAGATGGTTCTGGAAAATAAATTGAATTGAATTGAATTGAATGCACCTCCGCCGCGGGTCGGCCCGGTATTGCACTATCTTCGGGATCGGCCCACATATGGAGAGCGCTTAACGCCTGCTTCACCTCCACCGCGGGTCGGCCCGACATTGCACTATCTCCGGGATCGGCCCACGTTTGGGGAGTTTTTTTCTTACAACGACACGAAAATTTCCTTGGACGGTAGAGGTATACAGCTTCTCAGTAAAATGAAGCTGCGCACGTCATATAATGCGCAGGTTAGATAACCGGTGGACCATTAGGATTACAGATTGGGTGCCAAGAGAAGGGAAGCGCAGTCGAGGACGACAGAAGACTAGGTGGGGCGATGAAATCAGAATATAAGCGGGCGCTAGTGGGAATCGGTTGGCTCACGACAGGGGTAATTGGAGATCGCAGGGAGAGGCCTTCGTCCTGTAGTGGACATAAAAGATGATGATGATGATGATGAAGCAAAGAGTTTACAACTTCATAACGGGGCTTCAAGACTGTAAACTCTATATGTTAGAACGTCCAAAGGGCACAAATATGATGCTATAATTTACAGCATACGTGCATTCGTTACAATAGTTGTATGAACTCTGCGAACTCTCTACTGACAAACTGATGGTCTCATTCAGAATGGCGAAATAGATACATGATTTTGTCCGCTACATGCACCCCAAAAAATGAGTTTACGGAAATGTGATATCGTTCTTTAAACCAAGTTAGAGCTGTAAACTTGTTTCATGTTTCTAAATATTTCATTTCCGGTAATACCCGTAATGTTTGAAATCATAGTAATAATAATAAGAAGAAGAACATCCGTTTAGTAGTCGGTTGATTCTAACATTTCTTCTTTTAAATGCATCAAACCTCATCCAACATGGTTCAGCGAAGGTGAAAGAAAAAGGATTTCTGCATGCCTGGGTGTTTACATGGGATATCTGAAGCTAAAGCTTCCTCTTAATGTGGTGCGGAAGCCATTATTTATAATTCACCGGCAGGAAAAGCAGTCGCAGGTTATACCCTGCCGTTTTTGCGATACAAAACTGGTCCGTTTACTAGACCCGCACGTGTGCGTTGACACGAGTTCGAAAGCACAAAGCGTGCTATGAAAAGTTTGTAAAGGCGACGCAAACACGAACGCAAACACGATGCATTTACGATCAGTACTTGGAATTCAGGTGCCAACGAGAGCTTTTTACGCATTCATTTACTTTCTGCGAAAGTTTAGGATGAATGGTTCACACTGAACAGTCAGCACGTGCCGGAAGTTCACGGCGTGATTCATTGCCACGGAATTGGAGCAACTTTGCATTCACGAATATATTTGGTAGTTGGTTGCATATTCGAAGTTAACGTTTCTCGCATAGACGCTTTCGGCTGCGTTAAAACATTTCATTATTCGAATACCACTATTGAACACATAGTATTCGTGGAAAGAGTTTTAAAGAATAATAATGAAAAAACCTGCGAAGCACGGCGCTCACTGGGGAAGAACCGACGCCAATTTTTTCCCCATAAAGAACTGACGAAAAACGTATTTCATCCTATTATTGTTGTATTAGTTATTCGGGAGGATTCCTCCGGTTATAGTTTACTGGTTGCTTACAAAGAGCGCATGACAATTCCACCACTTGCAAGAGTGGAGGTTGATGCGCTCACATTAGTTACTTTTGATATTGGATTAAGGATATCAAAGGAGTCATGAACTCCAAGATTGTTCTGTGTAGCGACGATGGGACATCATAACGTCGGCCTTTGATCATGAACCTCCGATTGAAGAAATACCTGGCCGACAAGAAAGAAAGAAAGGAATACAAGAAATACAGATCAAGATGCAGAGGATAACTTTTTCAAACTTCAACAAGTCGAAATGAAGACCAGCTTTAAGAAGTTTTGCTCATCCATTAAGCATGGGAAAAAGAAGCAGTAAGCATGTTTGAGCTTGTGCATATGACGAAGACGAGGGAGGGAAGAAGAAAACGGTGAAAGCGAGATAGAGCGACATAAATTTTTCTGAAAGGTTGGAAGCAAGGAAGAAAAGCCGACAAATTAGAGACATCAGCGACCATAGTGGGTATGACCTTACTGGAACGTGATGTCAAAGCGCGCATTTTTTTTCGCAAATAACTATACACAGAGGAAAGGAATCGTAAACGTACCTAGGAGAGACAATATATACTCCTGAAAACTCACATGATGCACAAAGAGTGCCGTTATGTGGCTGCTGAAGGCCCGTTCCAAATTTCGCACGAAATTGTGTTATGAGTTCATGAAAACAGTTCATATTTGGATGCATTCTTTCGAAGAAAAAAAAACTATTAGCAACAAAGCTATGACATCGATACGGTGTGGAGAGAGATAGTATATGCGAACATATGCTAATATTATACATTAGTTAGTCTAAATCAATTATATAGGTCGAATCGTTGCTCTTAATAAATGCCAAGATGATCTGATCATTACAAGTGTCATCCAAATGTCATGTTGGGATTTATTGTTTGATTACGCAAAGAAGACATCAGCTTAGTGGCCCTACTGTGTAGGTCAAAATGCCGTTACATGTATAAACCGTTCTACACAGACTTGCGTTGTCTGCAGGGAGGGCAATGTAGTCACGGTGATGGAAAATTTTTTTCTCAGCTCTATAGCGATGGTGAAGCTGAGGAATATGAGTGGGCGAATGCGAGGTGGTTAGTATGTTTATGAGGGAATCGAACAGCGTAACAAACGGGACGAAGTGAAGACGACTGGCACAGTGCTGATTAAAAATCAGTGTTTATGACCTATCAACTGCAGTATATATTGTGTTTGCATCCCACCTGCATCTATGCATTGCAGTGAAATTCGCTGCTTACTGAATCTGTGATAGCCTGCCAAGAACAATGAACTGCGATGGATTGGTGTTTTTGTGATCTGGTGGCGGTAACAACTTTATTGAATATCTGGCAAATTCACGGCCTGGGCCTAGGCCGCCCCCGAGGAGGTCCGGAGATCCTGTCTCCTCACCGCCTCACGTGCTTGCTGGAGGACCCATAGTTGATCTTGGAGGTTTCAGCTGCGCAGAGCGGCCGTCCACACCGCCGCAGCTTCATCTGGGGAGACTGCATTTTCTCTGCCTATAATCTCACATTCCCAGAGAATGTGTCTAAGAGATGCGTGAGCCTTGCCGCATAGTTTGCATTTATCGTCCGAATACATGCCTGGATATATCCTCATGAGATGAACGGGGCTCCGGAAGGTCTTGATTTGTAACTCCCTCCAATCTACCGCTTGGGCCCAGTAGAGTTCGGCCACCTAGCTCAGCTTTCTGTCATTCTAGGATATTTGAGTTGACATGAAGCAACACAATTTTTTTTTGTAATAGAAAAGATCGGACAAGGAAAGCGTTCATGACAATACAGTCAAAGGTCTTGAACTAAAAAGATGGTGACATCGAGGATGAAAAATAGAAAAGCCAACTGTAGTTCATCAGCTGGTGTTCCTCTAACAATAACACTGCGGTCGGTAACGGATGGTGCGGAAGCGTGCCTCCTTCCCACGGGAGGTGCTCTACTCCGGCGGCTGCTGCGTGCGGCGCGACCGCGCGAGCCCTGCATTGAATACGATCTGCGATGCGGACAGTGTGGGCGTCTAGGACACCGACGCCCGGGAGCTTCCTATACGCTCGCGCGTCACCCGCGTTCACGACGTGAAACGTCACTGCAACTTCTTTTTTTTATTAAAGCGAGGCGAGACAGGAACCTACACCTAGAGCAAACTGCCGAGAACCAGCCAAAGAATGCTTCGCATTAAAAATAGCACCAAGCAAGGAACAGCGCGACCACTGCTCGTGTTGTCGGCACGTCAACACCCGGATCTGCGGCGCATGCTAATTGTTTCGCTGCTAATGTGGAAACGTCGCTTTTATTTTTAAGCCCTTCGATTGACGTTTCTATTTTCGGCGCCTGAAGAAGCCATGGCGGGTAGCAGAGGTCTGAGTGCCAAAAAACTGATCGTGGAAGTCGAGATTTATGCTCCTGAAAGCTGTGCACCCGGACGGTTCTCTATCAGAGAGATAAGTGGGTGCGCAGAATGCTGGGTAGAAATTCTGATGGGATGTCGGTATGTTTCCAGGCTGCGAATTACGGTGAAATGTGGTTACCGCGCTTCTGCACTAGTGGGGTGACTGGACGTAGCTGGCGGGACTCCTAGGCACACTCGTAAACTCCGAGCCTGCAACAGCTAGCCGGTGGAGGAATGTCGCAGATAACTTGTGCAATACAGGGGCGGAGTAAGCAATTCTCTGAAGGACAAGTGCTGAATGGGTGTGAAGCAGGGATGCAGTTGTTCCACCCCACTTCGTGCCTGCGATTCTGCGGAGAACATTTATCACACAACTAATTTGGTCATCCAGGGCGGTCAAATGATGAGTCCATCGAATGGCTGCTGTATGACTAGCTTTCTGAAAACGCTAAATAAATGACTGCCGGAAATATGTCGGAAGTTTTGGGAAAACAAGAAAAGAAGCTGCGTTAAGGACATGTGGGCCGTAGAGTCATCAAATAGCCCGTTGCAAGGAAAGCATGACAGGTTGCAGCGGAAAAGATAAATGTGCCACATTTATATTTTACGCTGAATGAGACAATGAGACAAAAAAGAAGAAGAAAGAAAACGAGTACAGATCGACATTTTGAGCGGCATGGCTGAGGCCAAAAAGGCAAGACAAACATTGCTTGGCCATGTTGTAAATAAAGGATATTTGAGTTGACATTAAGATATATATACAATTTTTTTTGGTAGTAAGACAAACGATCGGACAAGGAAAGCGTTGCATGACAATACAGTCGACGATCTTGAAGGCAAGGGGTTTTAAGAGGAACTGGCAAGCCGGTTGTCGAACCAAACCCGAACCCGTACTGAGAACCGTACTGAAATAGCAATACAGGCAAAAATAACAAATTTCCATGCATGCTTCCGTCGCAAAACTGAAAACAAAGCTTGCATTACCCGTTATGCGTCTGCACTGCTTTGAAAACTTTTGCTTTTGCCTCACTTCTGATAGCTTGCGATACTTTCTTAAGAGACGGAGAACATAACTAGACATTGATATTAGCTTGTTCGGAAATATTTGCTTTTTTTAGAATATTCGAAAATACCGAATATTTCCTCGAATACGAGTACGAGTAGCTAGTGTGTAGAATTAAATATGTATTCGAATATTCGCGCTAGTTGGAATCGGTTGGCGCAGGACTGCGGTATTTGGGGATCGCAGGGAGTGGCCTTCGTCCTGCAGTGGACATAAAATAGGCTGATGATGATGGTGATGATGATGATTATGATTCGCCCACCCCTAATTAATGCATTTTTTTCCATTATAGTATAACAAGAAAGGAAATTCGCTGGTGTGCAAGGGCATGAACCTATACCACATATTAATAATCGATAGACACCAACGTGCCGCATAATAAACTGATATTGGTAAGAATGAGCAGTACATACACGCTTATCTGCTCAGATAACACTCGGACCCGCTTAATCCGTGTACACATTGATCTGAAGTGCATGTGAACGTTGCGAAGAACGGTATTTCTCGTTGCTATTCTAGATTTATATTGCGGGGTGGGAGAGGGGAGGAACAATTCGAACGCTGTCTGACGAAAGAGCCTGGGCAAAATTGTGAATGTAGGCCCAATTTCTCGCTACAATCTGCACTTTTTTATTGAGAATGTTTATCTGGTAAGTGTACAGGGAAGTCGATGTGTTGGCGGCCTGAATGAGGTAAAGGCAATACGAGCAAAAGAAGCTTGTTCATGTTTATTCACTGGGGACTTTCTTGCACATAAGACGTTGCTTCTGAAAACCTTAAACCATTGGGGAAAAGTATTACGAAGCCTCGTCGCTGAAATATAGCTCTCTTCTATTAATGCATTCAGTATTTTAAAGAATGTTGGTTCATTTGGAGTCCGTGAACGCTTTGGAATCAGAGAGCGCAGGCGGCTCAAAATTTTTCACAGCAGGATCATCGTTCGTGTGGTAAAGAAATGTGAGACACAGCCTATGATACAATTTCTTGAAATTTTTAGTAACAATCAATGTAACCTTATTCCAGGGCTCCCTCCTTGTTTTCCTTAGGCTGTCTGCAACGCACAGCTTATTGGAAATGTCGGCGTTTACTATATCACATTTATAACGATTACCAAACTATAGAAGCTCCATTATGCCTGGAATGAAATTGAACTCATGGGATGCGGTGAATCAGATTACCGTGAAAATAATGGCCGCTATTTGTTTTCCAAGTTTTACCGACGCAGCTGCCTATGACCTGACCGTGAGAAAATGCCGCATAATGTTCCGCCTAGGTTGCTAAAGACTACGGAAAGCATGCGTTGGCCGGTTCACTCCTCGTGGTGCTTTGCCGTTTCTCCACGATGTGGGCATCCATGTGGCAGAACGCTTCTCTATTTTAAATTTAGTTAAATACAAAGTATTTTTAAATGTGCCATCAGCCTCATCGAATGATTTAATTGAGGTAGTCCTTAGCCCCAGATCTGGTAGTTAGAAGCAGCCAGGTCGTTTCAGCGCACTTAGTAGAATAGTGGGACGAAAGACCAGCAAACTGCTCTAATTCTGAACTTGCGGCTCATCTCTGGGCAGATACGCTAATGTCAGATCTGGTCAACGAAAGTCTAGTTGGTGAAAACTACATTGATTGAATAGCATGAAAAATGCGCGAAATGGGGGGCTACAAATTACTTCCTAGACCCATCATTTTTGGTGGCCCAATTCAATTGATGCACTTCAACGCGGCAGAGCAAAACACTGGGTATGAAAGACGCCGGAATATATAGGGGGGCTCTCGATGGATTTTGACTGCCTGGGGCTCTTTAACACGCACCCTAAACGAGGTACACGAACGGTCTTTCATTCAGCCAGCAGTAGAATGCGGCCGCTGCGTCTGGGAATGGAGCCCATGACCTCGTGTTCAGCCGCAAAACAACATAACAAGTGAACATGAGGGGCGGCTCATTCCTGGCGCATTTCTGGCGCAAACGAGGTGAAGAAGCTTGGAAGTCTAACCGGAAGGAAAAATGCCAACTTTATCTGCGGCACTTGTCAGCAACCATAACGAGCTCAATGATCGCAGACTGGGCGGTCAATCTTTGGAAGTACGTAAGTGCTTCATACGAAACCGAGTGACGCACAAAAGAAGTTGCGCGACGTGGGTCAGCGGGAATAGGAGTGCATGCTGTGACGTCGAAATGAGCTTATAAGTAGCGCCAGTCAATAAGCGACAAAACGAGACGGTCAAGGGAAATAAATTATGCGATGAACAAAGCCGAGTGCGGAAATCATCATTTTGGAATGACTATATGAAATTGCACTTAGCAAACGCCCAAAGTTCGCACATCAGAAAACTAGCGGCGATGGCCCCGGATGGGGAGCCAACTGCATGGGGCTCATTTCACGGCTTCGTGCAACCAACACTTCAGCCAAAAAAAGAAAATACGCTCTACTGCCTTGAGCGATTGGTCTATCCTTGTTTGCTCCACGTGCGATGGTAGTTTTCCGGTGCGGCGGATATTCGTTCATACCTGCATCAGTCACAGACGTAAGAGCGTTTGGAGTACCACGAATGACACGTGTGGCTCGTAAATGTCGGCACGTGTTTGGAGTACCACGAATGACAGGTGCAGCTTGCAAATTCCGGCACGTTTAACCAAAAAGCATCAAATAGGGGTCCTATTTGATGCGTTTGTTTTGCGTGAATAGCCCATGTCTGTAGCTTTTCTAGCTGCTATCCAGGTTGTATTGCCGCTACGTTGAGGCAATCACGCTCCTACGTGTATAAAAGGAACATTCAAAAAGCCTGTATCACCACTCGTTGAGCTCGTTACTTTCTGGAATTTTCTATTGTTAAGAGCCGCAGAGAAATTATGAAGGCTTTCCTGGTCTGCGCCGTGCTCGCCACCGTCACCGCCGTGAGTTTTGCTCACCATCTCGAGCTCTGCGGTGAGTTTATGGGTTAGGTTCTTGTATTACTCGTAAAAGAACTGTGCATACGCGATCAGATAACGAGTAATACATGTATCTGCAAGTATAAAGTAGATATAGCCACTTGATCACAAGCTAAAGTACCGAAATTTCTGGTCCGAAAAAAAATTTATGGCTACTTCTTTATAGGCCGTTCAATGGCGTAATGCTTTAGATACCTGAATATGCTTTCCTACCTATATATCAATGGTAGGCGGAAAAAGTACAGTACATCGCCAGCATTGAATTCAATTCTTGTTACAGAGGAAATACAGACGCCGAAGCTTTGTGTTTAGTTTCACAGATTCATGTTATAATGGTTCTCTATTCACGTTTTAACTTATATCTTCGCTTTCTACCGCGCTCTGTTTATTCTCAAATGGCATGTCTGGTACACAGAACAACATTCACAGCCAAAACGCAGAACAGAGGTAGAAATCACGAAGCATTTCACAATAAAGGATATTGTTCGATAAGGAGAACCCACCACGAGTGATAGTGAAGTCGATGATTGCCATGATGTTGACCTTTAAGAGTGAGCAGAAAGCAACGAAATGTTTCCATAATCATACCATATATGCATATACTATAACGCCTACACAGCCAGCACTGTACGCGCTCTAATAGGTGTCAATAGCTAGACTATGGTAATCTAATGCCAATTAAAAGATTAGTCAAGTGTGCGTAGCGGCACAAGCCTTGTCGCTCTGCATGTCTCACGACCCTCTGAATTTATCTTTTTGCAGAAAAGGATGATGAGCAGCTGAAGAGTGAACTTGAATGTATCCGCGGCATGCTTTCAGAAGCGGTAAGAGGTATTCATCCTTGCCTATTGCATCGCTGAGCTCTCAGCGAGACAGTGCTGTCGCATTAAGGTGACTGAAGGGGCAAACGTCGAAGCACGAGACAGAATATTTAAATTCGCTCTGCACCTTACTACTCGAAAACGTACTCTGCAAGCGGAGTTAAAAAGATAAGATAAATGTCTGTGGTTTCATTGCGCCCACTGCACATGCTGATGCACTTCCCAGAGGCGCTATTGGTGCTCCTACTTGCAGCTGCTGATCTGAGAGGCTTTGTTGACAAGAGGCTTCAATTTTCGCAGAATATTTTTCACCCCACGTGAACTTTGTATAAGTGCATGCAATTTCATTAAAACGTGGGAAGCGCGATTTGGTTATGGAGCTGGGTTGGGTTTGTTATAACTCTTGAACGGCACTGGAAAAAAAGCACATACTATGTGGCCATTAGTTTTGTTTATTACTGTTAGTTTCTGCTGCTCATGGACTAGTCGGAAGCGAGCTTATTTCATTTCTTTTTCTATGGAAACGTTACCGTATCTTTCTCAGCATTGCCATTTGTTGGGCGTGTTGGTAAACTGACTTGGAAATCATATTGAGCGTCAGCGAACAAGGACAGAGAGGAGACCACACCACAATGCGCTAACTAAAAAAAATCAAGTTGTTGAAGTTTGCGCATTGTGGTGTCGTCTCCCTTCTGTGCTTGTTCGCTGGCGCTAAATATGCTTTCCACGTATATTTCTTTCTCGAAAGTAACGACGCCATATCTTCGCTGTACCTTCGCCGCATCACATGGACATGGGTGAACGTATTTCAATCATTCGTCGTCGCAACGCATCAAAGTCACGTGAAAATGACCAGCACCCATTTAAGTATGTATATGCGCTAATTCACGTTGGCCACATATGCGTGTACCATCTATTCTACGTTAAACCGACATTATATCAAGGCGCCTTTGCTTACAGTGGACGCCCATGTCGCTTAAAAAGCTATGCTCGCCTTCTTTATTATTTATAGCACATCCCTTATTTGCTACATTAACTCATGTTCAAGCATGTCTCATTATGCTGAAATGTTCATCTTTGCCTTGTAAATTCAAGATCATGTCGTTTGACTACGTGCTACAGGCAAAGCAAAGCTTTGACAACGCTATGACTGCTCTTGGCTGCGCGGACTGGAGCTGCGTCATCCGGAAACTGTGCGAGGGAGGCGATTTGGTGAGTAGTCTCTTCGTTCTGAAAATTGTCCATGAGATAGAAGCTACGGAAAATGTGACTATAGTGTAGCTTCAGCGGCTGACCCACACGGGACTGAACGCACGGAAGCGCGTTTATGAAAAGAAAGCAGAGGAATGGGCAGTTTGGTCACTCTTTGATTGCGTATAGCAGCTAAACATTAGGTAGTTCTTTTCGGCGAAAAATTTGCTTGTTGACGGCAACAGTTAAGGTAGTACTTGTCAATAACGGAGAGTGCGGTTCGCCAATGTGCGTTCCTGCTCTTCTAGCTGTCAATTCATTCGTCCTTGCGCTGGTTGGTGCCGACTTCAAGATTTGCTTAGTGCGTCGAACGGCTCTCTTAAAACCCCGTGGTGACGTGTTCGATTCCTGAACCAGTTTAGCGTTACAGTCTGGTAAATGCTAACTTTGATTTTCATAGAATTTTCATTCATTTCCCAAAAGTACTGCAGTAAGAAGAACGAAAACAAAGGGAGGCCAAAGTTTTCAAGTGCGGCAGCGTTGCTCTCCTTGTAGAATAAGTTAAGGAGACCTGAATAATTATCTTTCTGTGATACATTGTAGGCGACAGTATCGAGAGTTCGCTCCCTTTGGAAGACAAAAATTTAGCCCTAAACATCCAACCGGTGGTTGGACTGAAGTTTAATCAAATCTAAAGAAACATTACACGTCGAGAGCAGAATCTAT
Organism: Dermacentor andersoni; assembly: GCF_023375885.2. Lineage (NCBI taxonomy): Eukaryota > Metazoa > Arthropoda > Arachnida > Ixodida > Ixodidae > Dermacentor > Dermacentor andersoni. Next base: position 314,270,491 of record NC_092814.1, on the reverse strand, counting down.
AAACATATAGGTTTATGCAGCACACTAAAGTATTGGTTCATAAAGGTATCATTGCACTTGACCTTTAGTTTTTCGCGTAGAGCGCATGCAGAGAACTGTCGCCTTTTCATGCGTTTTTTTTGTATGAGCGCTGTCGTTTGTGTTAATAAATTTATTGAGTTTTGGTGAACCTATTTCTTTGACAGGAAGGGGCGATGGCGCAATATTTCACAGTAAGTACAAATTTCACATACTTTAGTTGCATAGAAACTGTGTTTCACGTCGCTGATCACCCTGTGCGATGGCTCAGCGGACACGACGTTCTGTTGCTAAGCTCAAGATCCTGGGCTATACATCCGTTTAACTTAAACATTAGGCACATGACGAGGCACTGCAGATAGCCAAAAGTGATATCCACTAGGTTATATCCAGTCACCCAAATGTACATTTTAAGCCCGCTGACCTCGCTAGCCTGTGACAGATGTCAATGACAAAAAAAAAAGAAAACCAAATAACAATATTACCATTAACAATAACAATGCTAAGATGTTTCCTTCGCGTCAAAATGCAACTCTCAAGGAACAGATCAAGAGCCACTGGCACGGCCTCCCAAGCAGAACCAAAGCGATGGAACATTGATGTGTGGCAGTGTTGAGAAGGAACTACGTCAAAGCCGATGAATGTAGTAACCACGGGAAACGTGAATATTGTTGATAAATCAAATAATGTGAAAAATGCAATCATTCGGGAAATATTTTTCCCATTGGCATGGTGCAGGGACAGTACTAATCATCATTTATGTTTTCGATATTGACTTACACCCTTAGATGCCTAACGCAACAACGTAACAAAGTCAAACTTGTCGCTTAAAAGTTGTCGTTTAAGCAACCCGAGTTATCCAGACAATTACTTCACAACATTTTATTTACCTCAAATGGCAAAAAGAAAAGAAGGACCACAAAGTAAAGTATGTATAGTACAAAATAAAGTGAAACTACTCTTTTTTTTTTTCGCCAGCTGCGTAAGAAAATTATATTATCGAGCTGGTTTTCTTTTCTTTGAAGTATCCTAATATTTCCAGTGATGTGGAACGTTTGACGAGCTGGTGACTAATCACCCCACTGTGTGGGATAAGTAGCGCACTGAACGGGACAAAGCAGAGAGAACGCAAAAAGAAGTGTCGTGTTTTCTTTTGTTCACTCTATTTTGTCCTGTTCATGTGCGCTGCTTTATCCACACGGTATCGTAATATTTACTGTTATTTCAGATTAACTCTAATACAGTGTTTATGAAGGTCTGGATATACTAAACGAAATATTTCCCACACTTCTGAACTTAAAGAAAAGAAACAATTAAAAAACCTTTGTTTGATAGGATTTGTCCAGTAATCGCTACATACGATTTTGCTTCTTTTCTACAGCAAGCACAGATCACGGAAATTCACAACGCTGCCACCGCATGCGACCCGGACGCGTAGGAGGAAGACGGCAAATGAAAACTGACTGCTCATATATTCAAGAACACTCCCTGCATACAAACATCCAGATAGACTGATTTCAGGACTACGACCTGGAGAGTCGTACATTCTTAAATATCTTTTTTTTTTTTTTTTTGCTATGAGACAAAATAAATACAATTTTGCGTGAAACACCTTTGTTCTACTGAGCGACGATTTCTTAATACCGATCAACGCGACAAGAGCAAAGCCATGAGAAGCCTGGTGTAACAGTCCGTGATCAGCGTTCTTTAATTGACTCTGATGCTGAGGCTTTGCGGGATGTAAAAAAATAAGGGCCGCTGTGTTCGACCAGCGAGAATCTTGAGATGCCGCCACAGGCCTATTGAGAACTTTGGAGGTGACGTTTTGAAGGAGTCATTGTACTCACTCATGGTATTGATCGCGCAAAATACGGCCTGCGAGATCAGCAGCTAACAAATCGACCTCAGCATCACGATCCAAGAATTAACTGCATGCGTGTCTGAAGATATATCTTGTGCTTTTCCGCCTCTTCAATTTTCTCTCCGGCTATTTCGTGGATTCACAATGACTCATAGCTAGTGAGTGGTACAGGTGGTAAGGCGTATAAAGCTCCAATTAAGAGGCCCCGTGTATGACTTCCTGCTTGCCCAGAAGTGCATGCACACTTTTCGTTGATTTGCTTTCATAGCATATGTGACTGAGGACGGAGAAATATTTTGCGAGACACCGCGAAATCAGCGAGAACTTCTATTATCTACTCTGAGCTAACTAAAGCCTATTCAGGGCAGCCTGTAAGCATGGTTAACATTCACAGGGGTGCAAAGTGGTAAAGATGAAAAAAAAAAAAGAAAGGAGCGCCACTATGAAGTGATCCTTATTAGGCGTTAAGTGTTGCTAGTTGATCGTTGTCCAGGCGGTTATTGTTTTGGGGGCAGCTAGCGCAAATAATATGCACAACAAAGCAACGTATCAAACTGGAGCTGAACCGAAAACAACTTACCAGAGAAAAAAAACATTATTTATGCGCAAACCGGGGCTAAACCGGAACGTTAGGACATTTTTTCCCTGTGCAGCAAGCCCGAGAAGAAAAAATAACGGTTTTCGGTTCATACCGCCCACTTTCTCTGGAGTTTTTCATCTATGTGCTTCCTTGACTTGTGGCTCGAGAGAGAGAGAGAATAAACCCTTTTATTCGGTGAATGAAGCTTCGGAGAGGCGTCCTCATTCCAGAATGCCTTGAGCTCGGGCCGCGTCCTGGGACCTCGCAATCAGCCGTTGCTGATCCTCGAGGTCGGAGCTGGCCAAGGCTCTCTCCCAAAGCTCGTTAGTGGGGCAAGGGTTCGCAGGATTTAATGGTGCCGCTCTGCAACCCCCTACTGTGTGCCAGAGGGACCCGGGCTCTGCGCAGAAGCGGCATTGCGGAGAGAATTTTGTAGGGTCTATGAGGTGATTTCTGGTTGGGTGGGGGAATGTATTAACCTGTAGAGCTCGGAGGAATCGCTCCTGCTCTCTAGGTAGTGACTTGTGTGGGGGTGCATATGTTCTGCGGGTTAGCTTGTAGTGTTGTGTGATGTCTTGGTAAGAGACTAGAGGGTGCATGCGCTCGGGTTCAGATTCCTCGGCGTCGGCTCGGTGGGTCAGATCTCGAGCCACGTGGTTGGCGACCTCGTTGCCACGAATGCCTTGATGAGCTGGCGCCCAGATGATCATGACTGATCTCGTTGGCGGCTTTTGATTGATGATCCGGAGCGTAGTGGTATGAATTCTGCCACTAGCAAAGTTGCGGCACGCCTGTTGGGAGTCGGTCACTGTGACTTCAACCTCTGTTTGGGAGAGCGCGAGCGCTATGGCTGCTTCCTCGGCTTGGAGGGGATTGTTTCGTGTGAGCGAAATGCTGCTCCGATGTTCTGTGTTGACGACTACGGTGGCTGTTGTGGCTGCGCGTCTGGAGTAAGAAGCCGCGTCCGTGTAGGCTGTAGAGGGTAAAGTCCCGTATCGCTTGTGTATGGCCAGGGCGCGGGCCTCCCTTCGCTCTGCGTGGTGCACTGGGTGCATATTGCGAGGTAGAGGACGTACGGTGATGTTTCTCCGGATGGCATGTGGTAAGCTCACAGTCTGAGGCGGCGGATGGCTCAGAGGGGCAGAGAGCCCCAGGCGTAAGAGAATGGACCTCCCTGCTTCCGTAACCGCCAGCCTTGTTCGTTGACTGGATAAATGTGCCTCGATCAGCTCCTCGGCCGTGTTGTGCACACCCAGTCGTAGTAGGCGTTCTGTGGACGTACTGGTTGGCAGGCCCATCGCCTGCTTATATGCCTTTCTGATCATTGTGTTGATTTTCTTCAGTTCCGTCTCGTTGAGTAGTGCGTATGGAATAGCGTAAGTTATTCGAGACACGACGAAGGCTTGGACAAGCCGAAGCGTGTCCGCCTCCCCCATGCCTCTTGTCTTGGTTGTTATTCGCCGGATCGTGTGCGTAACTTGGGCTGTTGTATTTTTAAGCTTTTGAATTAATATTGTATTGGTGCGATCTGACTGGAAAACCATTCCCAATATCTTTACGCTCTGAGACGGAACGATGGTGTGTCCCTCCAGTTGTATGTTGATAGTGGGCGAGTCGGATGTGTGCTTCTTTCGCGGTGAGACCTGCAGTAGCTCCGACTTTTGGGGGGCGCTGCTGAGCCCGCATGACTTAGCATACTCGCTCACCACATCTGCAGCTTCCTGCAAGCGGTTCTCAATTTCCCCGATGGACCCTGTGGACGACCAGATGGTAATGTCGTCGGCATATAGGCCATGCCGGATCCCTGGGATGTTATCGAGGAGCGGCGGTAGGCCTATTAGGGCGATATTGAAAAGGAGAGGGGATAACACTGCGCCCTGTGGTGTGCCGCGCCCGCCCAGTAGGAAGGGGTTTGTGGCTTTGTCCCCGACCTTTAGGATGGCTTTTCTATCTGAGAGGAAATCTCTGATATAGGAGTACGTCCTGGCCCCACAGCCCAGCGCGTTTAGCCTCTGTAAGATTGCTGTGTGCTTGACGTTATCGAACGCCCCTTTAAGATCTAAGGCGAGGATAGCCGTGGGGGAGTTGCGTGTCGCTGGTACAATCACCTCCTCTTTCAGCTGAAGTAGGATGTCTTGAGTTGAGAGGTGTGGACGGAATCCTATCATCGTTGTTGGAAGTTTCCCCGAATCCTCCAGGAATGGTTGTAGCCGGCTGAGAACGATGCTCTAGGAGCTTTCCTACACACGAAGTGAGGGAGATCGGTCGTAGGTTCTCAATGGCTGGTGGCTTGCCTGGCTTCGGTATCAGACGAACCTCGGCTATTTTCCAGTCCTCGGGAAGGTTTCCTTTCCTCCATACTTCGTTAAGATGAGCGGTAAGCTCTACTAGCGAGGGGCTGTCAAGATTTATAAGTGCCTTATTGGTAATTTGGTCCATTCCCGGGGCTGTGTGGCGTCTCAAGCCCATTATCGCCGCCGTTACCTCATGTAGATGAATGTCCTCATCTAGGAGCTCGTTAGGGGTGCCGGTGTAGGGTGGCAGAGGCTCCGATGTCTGTGTGGGGAAGTACTGGGCTTTGAGAGCCAAAAGGAGGTCCGCCTCGTTTCCAGGAAATTGGTGAATTACTCGGGCCATATTGTGGTGGGATTCCGTTTTGCTGCTGGCCGGGTTGATTAAATACCTCAATAACTTCCACGTCTTGGAAGTACTCAGTCTTCCTCTCAAGCTGTCGCAGAGGGATAGCCAATTCTCTCGGCATAGCGTGGTAGCGTATTCCGCAGCCTCTTGTGTGAGTAGTGCTATTCGCCTCTTGAGCTTGCGATTTAATCTTTGCCTTTTCCAACGCTTCAGCAGGCTACGCCGGGCTTTCCACATGTGGAGCAAGCGAGCGTCGATGCTTGGAGTGGTGGTGGATGTTTCAAGCATTTTGGTGTGCGCCTTCACATCCTGGTGAAGCTGAGTGATCCAGTCCTTAATTGACTGAAGCTGTTGGCTCTGTTCGTTCGCAGCTCTTTCTTCTCTTATCTCCCACAGCTTGGTCCAATCCGTGAGGCGAGCCGTGCCTATCCTGGCTTTGTATTCGAGCCCATGGAGAGTGTTGGCTAGCAGCGCGTGGTCGCTGCCTAGGTACTCCTCCAGATTGGTCCAGCAAGCTTGGGGGATATTTCTGGTGAGGGTTAAGTCGGGGTTCGTGTCTCTTTGAACACTTGTGCCGAGCCTCGTGCAATTCCTTGGATCGTTGACGAGCATGAGATCCATGTCCTCAATTATTTTGTGAAGCATGTTTCCCCTGGGGTTGGCGTACGTATAACCCCAGAGGGGGTGGGCTGCATTAAAGTCGCCCACAATTAGAAGCGGATGGTTGCCTGCTGCGTGCGTGGCTTGCTCCAAAACCAGTTTGAGGACCGATGGCGCGCTTTTCGGCCGACAGTAGACATTTAGAACAAACATGGGACCCTTTTTCTTTGTTGCCTGTGGGATAATTTCGAGCAGAATGGCAAGCGGTTCGGATTGCTGGAGATGGTGTTGAACGGCCACTAGCTTTTTACTGACCAGGGTGTGAAGGCTGCTCCCTGTATCGGTGCCATAAGTGACGTATCCGGGTAGGCGGACGTGTGTGTTCGTTTCTTGCAGTGCGATGATTTCAGGTGGTCTTGTTGATGACAACGTTATCTCATTTGTAAACTCGGACGAGGTTCCCATGATTTTAGAATTGGTAGCACCGTTAGTAGGGTTTTCAACATGTCGCGTCGGGAGGCAGGCATGCCAATATTACACTCGTTAATACTTAAAATTGATCAACGTCCAATAGATATCATTTAGCGTTTTCTAGCTGGGCGGTTTCTTTGGATCACACAGGTATGTAAACTGAAGTAAGTTAGACAGAAATGACTCATTGTTTTTGAGGTGTGCTTTAACAAAGGCAAAAATATGCGCCGGCTTACTATCCTGGTTATTGTTGAAAATGTTTATGTGCAGTAAACGGGCAAGACCTCCTCTCTCGGTAGGTGGTTACGGTTTTGGAAGGAAGGGGCGAGGGACGGCCAACGAGGACAGCGCAAGTTAAAGTTGCGTGGACAAAGACGTCACAATAGTACTCCTGGAGGGATTCCAGGAATTTCTTTCTGTGCAGCGGCCTTGCCCATTACTGGAAGCTTGCGGTGTGGTTGATTGCAGTTAGCGTGATTATAAGCTGGCGTCGATGCAAGGTGAAGGCTGTGCACTCTCACAATGGGTGGAAGCCGTGAGCTTGCTTTCGGGTGTTGTAGCTCAAGGCGCATTCTCTAGATGTGTCTGTGCCGCCAGGTCCAGAACACTTCCCTTTGAAAATATTCCCAGCCTCGAATTTGTCAGAGCCACGACCGTTTTGACTTTCTTCAAGCAGACTTTGGCCGCTTGTCCGTATTCTGCGGAGTGGCATCCAAATTTTCCTGCCACAAGTTTTCCAGTGCCACCTCGCGTTCTTCATTGCCTTCCTATAAAGTTCTAGAAATATCATTCTTCCTCGTCATCTGATACGAGCACTGGCACTTACCGTGTATCTTCGACGCGAACTTGGAATCAGGTACTTGTGGGGGAGTATCGTTCATTATGCCTTCGTTCGGTGCTGCAACTGACCGAAACTGAAGGGTGACTGAAAAAATAGTGCCACCGAGAGCACTTGTGTTTTCTTAATGAAATATTAAACCAGAACAAAAGTAATATATACAGGGTGTTTCAGCGAACACTTTCATTTCTTTTAATTGCCTGTGAGAGATAGCACAATTCCAGTCCATGAGCTGGCTTACTCGAAGAGGAGGACATTACCTGCACACACAAAAATGAAATGCATGATTGAGTGAGTACCAAAAATTTACTAATTAGTTTTCCTATTTAACTTATGGCCCATACTCCAATTTATAATTTCAAGCGGGTGAGACTGCACGGTATATCCACATGAAAAGAATTGTGTAGATCACACCATTTACGAGATATGCGCCGTCAAACTTGCGGTAAAGATGCACTGTCGTTCCACTTACTTTTTTAACAAAACGCCGTTTTATGCATTGAAGCACAAAAGTAGCTGCAACGCCAATGCATTTCTCCGCAAATTTCGGGAATTAATATATAGAGACGGGTGTCATCCTGAGAATTCGTTCCAAGTGGATCCGCCTTGCGAACCTTCCGGCTACAATTTGTGAATTGCAATGTGTGGTCGTAAGGTAAATAGTCGTAAACTAAATTAGTGAACTTTTGTTAATTAGTCGATTAGGAATTTCAATTTTGCTACAAGTAATGTCCCCCTCTTCGACTAGACCAGCTCACGGACTAGAATTGTGGTATCTACCACGAGCAATTTAGAAGACAAGTTGGAAGTGTTCGCTAAAACACCCGGTATATAAAGTTGGCTTTTACGAACCTCAAAAGCATACATAACTGTTAATGAAAAAAAAAAAAAAACTCAGCGCCCTTCCACTCTGTGAAGAAGGATGACCAGGGAAGCTTTGTATGTGAGCTCCTTAATGGCGAACGGCCCCTCCACCGCGGGTCGGCTCGGTGTTTCACTATCTTCGGGATCGGGCCACGTATAGGTAGTGCTTAAAGACTGTTTCACCTCCGCAGCCGGTCAGCCCGGTATTGATTTATTTTCGGGATGGGCCCACGTATGGATAGTGCTTAACGCCTGCTGCACTTCCGCCGCGGGTCGGCCCGGCATTGCACTGTCTTCGGGATCGGCCCACGTATGGGGAGGGATTAACGCCCGCTTCATCTCTTTCGGGCCAGTATTGCACTACCTTCGGGAACGGCCACCGCATGAAAAATTGCTGGTCTACGCGCGTACGCGATCCGCCAGATCCTAGGCATAGACAGCTTCGCTGTAATATGTTCTTACATCCAACGGCTTCCCTGGTTTCCTTTTCTTTTCTAAATCTGGCCTACGCAAATCCTGCAGCGGCTGCGCATGTGCTACGAGATGTCTAAGCTTATATATTAATGACTGATAAAGTAGTGCCAATGAGAGTACATGAGTTGTGCATAATATAGCAATAAATCACGACATAACGGGTTTTTGGAACAATGAATTTATCGAATTGAATATCGAATATTGTCTCATGTCTAAAAAAGGTAAAGGAAGTTTGCGTGGAGTTCGTTCGAAAAGAAAAGCTTAATTACATTATTTAAAACATTTTTTGTAATGTTGTTTGCACCTGGGCGCCCGGTTAATCGAGGAACCTTAAAATGGGAAAAGTGCCTTCACTTATACCGGGCACCATGGCAATGACTGTAACAAAACAAGGAAACAGCACGTCACCAGTCGCAAGGGAGGAGCTGTTTACGTTGAAGAAGAGAAATGTGGTGCGACAGCAGTATACAAAAACGACGACAATGGCAAAGTAGTAAATGTATTTGTAGACGTATATACCGTGGTAATCCACTGGCATTGCCTTGCTAAGCTCGAGGTCACGGGTCCGATGGGGGCGCAAAGCAAAAACGCTCGTGTACTACGCATGTAATGCGCGTTGTAAGATCTGTCGGACGATCCCACCGCTGGCATACAGTTGTAGGAGTTGTCGGATGATCTCGCCGCTGCCACCATTTGTAAGGGTTGAAGGTCGTAGAGAGGAACTTGGGAGAAACTAGGTGAAGAGGATTTATTTACAGTATTTACGTTTTAAACAAGAGATACATCGACAGTCTAGCGTGGCTCCCAAATGGAGCACGCTAGACGAAGCATACAGCAAACGAGCACGAGGCTCCAAACACACTGACGAGCACGTAGCTCACGAGCACGACGACGAGCACACTCTAGCAGCCGACAACAGCTGCTTATAAACACTCCCTTGGTCCCTAGTTCCATAGGTGAGAGAACCGTTCGACCAGTCATCGATCCGAGCCGCCCTTGAGCGGGAGGGCTTGCACACACAAGTACGCACTGGTTTCCCCGAACCCGAGTTGAGCGCGTCCCCGTAGCCAGGTGGTCACGCCTGACTCCAGCCGGCGCCTCTAAATTCCAGAGCTGCCTCCCTCCTGTAGTCGCCACGAGTGTCAGCAGACTGTGACGAATCCTGGGGCCCACGCACCGCAAAGCACCCTTTTGGTGGGGGGAAGCTCTTCTTGCTGCCGAGAGAGACCATGAAGACCCGGCAAATCAACCAACAATACGTTGGGCGCCAAACGTGGCCCGCCCTGCTGCCGTCACCGATTCTCCGAACGAGGCGCCTGGTGGATCGACGCTGCCGTAGTCCGCAGTTCTCTGAACTAAGTTCATGGCTGGTTAGCGCTGTCCTCGCGGCTTCTCTGAAGGGCGCCACCACAGCGGATCGATCGAAACACGTGCAGCGGGCTGAAATAGCTTTGCAGAGCAGTACCCCTGCAGGACGATCCTAACAGCGTTTAGGAATCACAGGTGGTCAAAATCAATCCGGAGCCCCCCACTACGGTGTGTCTTATAATCAGATTGCGGTTTTGGCACGTACAACACCAGAAGTAATTTTTTAAATAAATACATTATGGAGTTTTACGTGCCAAAACTATTTTCTGATTATGAGGCTCGCCGTAGCGGAGGACTCCGGAAATTTCGACCACCTGGGGTTCTTCAACGTGCACATTAAAATAAGTACACGGGTGTTTCTGCATTTCGCCCCCATCGAAATGCGGTCGCCGTGGTCGGGATTCGATCCTGCGACCTCGTACTCAACAGCCTAATACCATAGCCACTGAGCAACCACGGCAGGCCATTCTCTTTTAAATCGAGAAAACAAGTTGGTATTATGCTGCCTATAAGCGAAGCTTGTTGAACGACAAGGAATTATTGAGCAGCAATTACGTGCGCAGTGCGATGGCTCAAGTGATACCTCTGCGCAAAACCCGCGGCTCTCCTGCAGCAGAATCGCACGAAGCAGCCCTCACTTGCATCGGCAAGAGTCGAATAACTGTTCTTATTTCTTAGATTCGAACAGAAAGTAATATTTGACAATTTCCAATAGTGACTCTATTCGTATATGAAATTTCGTATATTCGCACGGCCCTTACATAAGACCTGTAATTATAATGTCGGCTCAAGATATCTGTTAAGCACACAGACATCTCTAACGTCTTAAATGGCATATATTTGACTCTCCCAAATTTGTTTATATTTAGATTAGCCATTCTTAGCCCATTGGGTTTGGGTCACTGGATATGGGCCCTTTTGTGTCCGTACCTCTAGAATGGGCTTGGGTCACAAGGGACACGGAATGCCTAAATATATTTTCATACGTGTGCCGCGCTTATGTGTGCATACACCTGTCATCACCACTCCGATGAGTCGATGTGAAACAGTATAGTATGCATTGCATTTGTTGTATAGTAGTTATTAAACCACTTCATTACGCTTCGCTTCAGATATATTCGAACATTCGTGTTGGATCTCCAGAAGACCACCATTGTTTGGGATCATGAAATTATTTTGTTCATGATTCATGCTTATAGCGCTTCAATCGCTCCCTAGTGCTGTTGGCATTTGTGTTTTAAGCTATCATTTTTTCAGAAGTGTTTATTTGCAATAATAGCGCTTGAACATTACAAAAATTTTGCGAATTGTGGTACTTTTGACTGCGACATTCGTATTATGATCAAGGTTAATTACTTTTCTGATCAAGAGGAGATCTAACAATGGCGTATCTTTTACATTATGAAAAAAAATGTATGAAGGCGGCGTCGTAAGCTTCATCACGTGGTGCGACTAAGCAATACGAACGCCAGAGGCCAGCGCTTGCATCGCGCAAGTGGCCTCCTGTGGTGCTTGCATCGCTATTGTTGACATTTCACACCTTCCAGGCCAGCTCAGTCGGACTTAACCCCGTATTCTCAAACGATTCGCGACTCGAAGCTTTTCCTCCACTCCACCGAGCTGGGCACTGTGCCACGCCTTGACCGAAGAAGATGCCACGCTTCCCAAGCATTGCCGTGGCAAGTCAACGAAGCGAAATGACCTATTCTGTCAAGATGTGGCACTGCCATCCATACTCTTGAGTAACGCCGAAGGAAGCAGATGTGCCGTCTCAGCGAAGCTCTCTTTCCAGCGCAGCTTGAACAGCATGTCAAAGCGTTAAGTATTTCACTTGCCTTTTCGCAGATTTGATTCATAGAGATGTCAGATTAGGCGAGTATACTTTTTTCATGCTTTTAAGCTGCTTTCCCTTTTTTGTTAAGTAGAAGAAGGTAACGGAAACTTTCATACGCGTAGTGTTATTTTTATACGTACGAGATAATTGATGGGAGGAGGAACCCTAGCATGCGCCGTACGGAGTGCGGGAGTCGCTGCCCGTTCGAAAAAATGCGTCATTGCGGTAGGCAAGGCAGACAAGGCGAATTTTGCAAGTGAAATGTGTGCTCTAAGGTCGCGACTTGAACGTCTAGAGCAAGACAGGGACAAGCTAGCGAATCAGGTTGTCAAATTAGTAAAACTCAAAAGCGAACAAAAGAAGGTGGTAGAAGAGAACCTAGCCAAAGTACAAAAGAAGTTGAGGGCTGCCATTCTGCCAAGCAGTGTTGGAGCCAAGCAATGTTGGCCACCGCAAACAGGGCTGGCTCTGAAAAGGGAAAATGGCAGGAAAACAAAACAATCACGTCCAAAAGCAGTAGCGCACACGTCAGTGACGATCATGATGAGGCTAGCAATGACGAAGTGATGCTAGGACAGGGGAGGAGGGCATCGGGGTTTCACGCACAGATGCCAAGGCGAGGAGAAGAACCAGCGTCTGATTGTTTTTGTCGGAGATTCAAACACGCATAGAGTGCGCCTGGTCATTAGAGAGAGAGAGAGAGAGAGCAGGTGAGTTCACATTAGCGCGCTTCCAGGCAAATCACTTCGATCAATGATAGCGAAAGCCATGGAACACGTGTGGGGCACAGTACAGGAACGTAACCTAGTGGTAGTTAATCGGGAGAGTAATTGACGTACTGGAAGGAGGGGGGGGGGGTGAGGTAGGAATCGCGAAGAAAATAACTGGATTGGTGAGCGAATTGAAGAGCTTTACCGGGGACATGCTGATGGAAGCATGCATGGTGCCAGAGGTTGAAAGTTCATCGATTTCATTAAACAGGGAGATTTGGACTTTCCCGCGGACGTTGGTGCGATCGCAGCCCCAGCAGACATGGTGTGCATTAATGTCACCGCGCACAACGCGGTCAGGCGAGAGAGCCGCAGTTAGGCGAGCCACGAATGAAAAGTAGCCGACGAACGGAGGGTAGCGATGGGAAGAGCGAAACGAGCGAGGGCCGCGTTTCGATCATGGAACACGTGTAACTCCTCTGTTACGGCACTATTTCGAAAGATTCTCACGGTTACGTGTTCGTTGCAGACTCGTGCACAACTACAATACCGCAATTAAATTTCGACCTCTGGGTGGTTTAGGGGCCCTTTAAAAGCAAAACAGGCTGTTAAAGAAGGAAATTATAAAAAAATAACCTTGATTTAATGAAATCGGAAACTTCGTATGAATATCTTAGAAGAATTGTGCTTTACTGTGCACTATCCTATGTAGGTCGCGACTTTATTTTCATTATATTGATAGTGTGCTCAAAAAAGACCAACTTGGGGCATTTCCGAGATTTATTATAGAAATTTTACATTATTCCGCAGTTGTTCTACCGACATAATAAGCTAAATTATTTTGGCAGGCAATCACCATGAAATATTGGAAAGAAATTGTTCAAATTGAAAAAAAAAATGCATCTGTATAACCTAATGTATTCCGCATTCAGGTGGTCCAGCTAAACATACGAAAGGTAACGTGTTTCGTAGAACGACTCCCGAAAATCAGCTTCAGAAAGTTTAACCAGAATAATTTGTTGTTCTCGGATACAAATTATTTTTTTTTTAAAGTTTGGTCCCTACTTTATACGGCGCGGTAGATCCAGCAGTGCGTCTTCACTGCAACACACACCTCAGGTTGGCGGGAAACATTGTGTACTGAACGTGTCTTTTTTTCAGGAGGGCGTTGTCAAACTGCTTGAGACTGCTGCGCCTCGATTTTTTATAAATAACGCTGATCTTAATTTAAGAATGTGCGTCAGCTCTACAGCCTACACACACCACCGTTTTAACGGGTACTGCAATTTAGTTAGCACAGCGGTAACAACAGCCCTTAGAAAGAAATCCCGGCATATTGTACGGCAGCTGCTCTGAGGCAGGTTTAACCCCGCCTGCATTACCGCACATTGTACAAGTGCTGAACCCGATGGGCGATAGAGGAAAACAAGGAAAGGCAGGGAGTTTACCCATACCCACACCCGGTTTGCTACCCTGCACTTGGGTAAGTGGGATCAAGGGGGGAAAAGAGACTTAAATGAGCGCACCAAGCATGTGAACAGTTGCAGAGGCGTGCCGACAGCAAGTAGTTTAGCAACACCCTCGTGGATTTCTGCACCAGTCACGCTTACGCCAAAAGGGCGAAGAACTGACAACGATAGCAAGTTGTGGGAATGTTACACGAAGTAAGGCTCTTAATTTTATGGGCACTGAATAGTTTAAAAGCATTCGCTTACTAATTAAACACGCAAGCTGTTATGCGTCTAAAGACAAACCCGAACGGAGTTGACTCAATGACCACGCGTGCACTATAGCCGTCACAAAACGCAGAAGACAGCGCGCATCAAGGTACCTACCCCATCGTCTCGCTCTCGCAGTCGCCTTCGCATCCAGAATAGCACGCTGGCGATGATGGTGCCAGCACGCCTGGAGTGCCCGTATAATTGCTATCAGAATATTAACTCAAGCCAGGTGATTCTAGCGCATTGGTAAAAGACGTACAGCTTTGTATTGATCGAACTGCCTGCAGTGAAGTGATTTCTATTGGGATCCGCTGGTAAAATACCGCATAACGCTGAAGATGTAGACCGGTGTCGTGAAACGGCACAGCTGGAAGCCATAGCTCTGGTTGGGACAACTCGCAACAATTTTTCACTCATATAGGTCAAAACGGGTCACGAGTGGGATCTTCTGCCTATATGTTGCAGCAAATATGTCCGGAAATACAATTATCACGAAAGTAATGTCGCTCTCTTGCTTTGGGTGAGAAGTGTTGAGCAACGCAGGAAGCTTTGTTAGACGTTGCAGTAACACAAAACCAGAAGATGTAGTACCCAGGCCCTCAGGTATTCCGATATACGTTTACGCCAGTAACTATCGGCTATGCTGACGCATTATAATGAGCCCATCCAGGTACTCAACTGAGGCCGTAAAAGAAAGGGAGTTAATAAAAAAAGAGTGTGTTATGCCTTCCCTTGCAGCGCCTACAGAGCTACCACGGAGAATGCGATTCCCACGAAGGTATTTCTGCGACAGGAGTAATGGCTCGGAACTGCAATTGCTCCGGCCGTCTATCTGTGTTCTCCGTTATGCTGCGATCGAGTTGTCCTGCCTTGATTTATAAGTGTAGTTTTATTGGGTTATGATACGGATACCATAAACAAAATGTTACTGCGACCGCTCTTGAAGAGGTCAAGATAGGGTGTGTTCTGGCGTTTGTATTGAGCCACGGTGTGTCATCGTGTCGTCGCTCTCATGCCATCGTCATAATAGTTGTCGGCATCGTCATCTCGCCATCGGCGTCGTCATACCACCTTCGTCGTCTTCATACCGCCGTGAGCATCGATATGCAGTCGTGGTCTCCATCAAGCTGTCGACGGCGTTTATGCCACCTTCTCCGTGGGCGATGAGAGTCGTCGTCATCGTCGTCGACCACCGTTACTGTGTTTTCATTTCGCCATCATCATCATGCCGTGCTAGTCATCGGGACGCCGCTGTCATGCCACCGTCGTCATTGCTGTCACAGCACCTTCGTCGCTGTTTTGCCGTCAGTGCTGTTTATGCCACCTTCGTCGTGGTCCTGGTGCCGCTGTCTTTGTCACTGTTTTCATCTCGACATCATCGTCGCGCTTTCCTCAGCATCGTGCCCCAACCATTGTTGTTGTCATATGGTACTCTCGTTGTGGGGGGGTGGGGGGTCCACTACTGCCAAAAAGCGGTGTTTTCGTCGTCATCAATCATGCCATCTTTCATTGTCGTCGTCATTTTCATCGTGCTGTCATTGCGGTGCCGTTGCGTTGCCGCCGTCTTCGTCTTTGTTGCCGCATTCAGGGATTTCAGGGAGTTTCTACAGGACTACTGCAGAAGTTCGGGGCGTTGATGGTAGTTGGAAAAGTAACGGCTGCAACAGTACTCTTCAAAAGAAAGCATTTTTTGAGGAATCATTTCGAAACATTTTCGTGAAGTTGACTCTCCCGGTTCTCCCCCCCCCCCCCTTTTTTTTTGTAGCAATCTGGGTTTGTGATGGCTACTTAAATTCTATGGGCGAGATATTTTGTTTTCCTATGTGAATACTCAACCTTTACTGTAACATTTAGTCATTATTCAGGTCACATCTGCATTATTTACCTTTGTACTCAAAAAATTTAATTTATTACTTAAGTTTTTTTTTATTTCCCTAGATTTTTTTTTCTCTCTCTAACCCTTGTACCACCAGATTCATGATCGATACCAATGTGCGGGTTGCGCCATTTCCCTAAGAAGAAACAACCAACCATTTCGCGATCCTACTTAGAGAGAGAAGCACGCTCTAGGTTTTTTATGAACGTAAACAAGAAAAAGATGATGTGGGAAATATTCACGAGCGTCTGACTGACGCTGTTTGTGATATCTTCGACGCTAGAAAACATTTACAATTATAGTTCATATTGTCTATACAATCCAGATTACGTTTCTGAAATTTTTTTAATCGGAATTGTTTATTGAAACTTGGCTGTATTTGTGCTATATGCGATATGCTACATGTGACAGTCCGTCTGTCTGCCCTGGGTACTCCTTTACACGCTATTTGCTTGTTACCTTTTCTTAGCTCTTGCGTTCATTTCCGTATTTATCGTATCTGCATTGCCTACACCACCAAATTCTTGGCCCATTTCCCATTCTGTTCACGCGCCATGTCCATGGCTTATCATCATCATCACCATCGTCATCATCACGATCGCCGCGAGCTTGATCAAGTCTCGCGTAGAAAACGAAGCTTAATTTCCTTCCTTCGTTTGTCGGCGCAACGTCTATGATGGAGGGATATTACGTTCAAAGACCGGAGCAGCCAGTGTACAGATATGCGACGGTTTCGCCGCAACCTCCACCGGTGCAAATGCCACGGCAGGGTACCGGCATACTCAAGTACCCTTTCAGTTTTCATAACACCCCGAAAGAACACTCCGTGAAGACCCTGCGGTTTGAGATGGACCAGCCTGTCGTTCCAGTACCTGCTGCAGAAAAAAGCGCAGGACAGCCTCCCTCAGTGACCACAGCGGCAGGCACAGGCACCGACCGGTCCTCCATTTCCACCGCCGTTGCAGATAGCGCAGAATCTGATGAAACCGAGGACAGCCAGGCACCATCATTGGGGGCATCTCCAAATCAAAGCACCGACGTCACTGAAACCAGTGTCAAATCATCTTCCGCAACCTCCAGAACTAGCGACGCTGAATCCGGGGGCACCAGCGATCCTTCTCGTACCAGCAGCGACAGCGTGTCTTCGCACTCGGTTCCGGAAGATATCAAGCGCTACTTCCGGCGTCACAACCGCAGCGCCAGCGGTAACTCAACAACCATGCCGACCTCTGTAGGCATCGACGACGAACACAGAGGGGTGGTGCCGCGGGGACACTCGTGGCGAACAATATCACGCCGGTACGCGCTGCTGAGCCTCCTGGCCGCGCTATTGACGCTGATGTTGGCTGGAATGAGCGCCGACGTGTACGGTACGCTGTACCGCGGTATCAAGGACAGAACGCCGGCAGTCCCGGTGGAAGACACCGTAGCTGCCGCCTTTCCTGAACAAGAGGGACGGGCAATGCCTGTTGTTCCGCCCCAAATGGTTTCTGGAAGCGTCGGACGTTCTGAATCTGCGACCCAGGAGAGCGAGCCTGACACTGAGAGTACAAATCCCGCAGAGGTAGGGCGAGAAACCGAGTCGTTATCGGACGCGTCGGGAACGAACGAAGACGAACCCGGGGAAGCCTCCACCACGGTCAAAGGCGATGACCGAGACGAGACGACTTCGGAGCCTGTAGATAATAAGGAGGTGGTTGGTGGCTGGAAGAGGGAAAGCGAAATTCCACCGGCATCCCTGAAATCACGCGTAAGAGTCTTCAGTAGCCATGCTTAATGGTGCTTCTATGGGTATACGTCTTTATGATGCACTTTGTCTGCGCAGGCTAAAGAAATTGGGACGTTTGCATGAATGAGCACCTGTCGCTGCTTGCGTCTCCGCGCCTTGCTACTCGTAAACTGTTATGAAAAAAAGCATGATTTTGAAAAGAACTATTATCAGGGCTCGAATATTAAACTAAGGACTTGTTCACAATAACGCCTCATGCGACTTTAAACGCAGGGATGCGCACTACCGATTCATTTCCTTGCGTTTGCAGCACGCAGTGTCTTTCCTCGCTGATAAGATACCAAAAGCGTACTTATACATGTTCTCAAGCCAAACTATTCGTGAACGACTAGAGTCTCCGGGCCGGTATTCTCAAATCGCTTAGTAGGCTGTAGACAGCGCTTCGTGCGAATAGCTGCCAACAAATCCTTACAGCGAGCACAACACTTGAGAAGACGGACTTCAATAAGAAAACAGGTCTAAGGAAAGAAGAGTCTTGAGAATTCGGACTTTGTTTTTTTTTAGCGATCACCAACAAACCACACAATGCCAAAGGCATGCCTGGTTGAGTTTCAATCTGTAATTGGAGCATTGGCATCAAGTATTATTTCATCGCGACGTTTTTGTGATGAATTAGCTGGACGCATTTATATTATGGTTGGAGAGTGATAATAGTAATTGTGCTTGTCTATTCGAGATCAACCTTTGATGTTTGGAAAGATATTAATTCATATTGCAGGCAAAATTCTAGAGACCTGTCTCGGGCACGCTACATTGCGCAACATTGCACAACAGTGCACGCTACATTGCACAATATAACAGGCGCGCAATGTAGCGCATCGGCTCCGTAATGCCGAATAGGACATCCATGGCGCCGCTTTAGTAGACAACCACGCCATCTCCCGTGACAATGGTCCCCACATCGTTTTTCTCTCCCCGAGCTCATGGCGAATTTCCTGCTGTAACGGCTGGTATGAAAGTTCGGTATGCAGACGCTCGTCTAAGATGTGTCACTGCGCGTTGAAAAAGACCGTGGGACAGAGTTTGTCTTCCTTTCATTCGATTCATTATTATTCTGATCAGTTGGGCAGAGTCATCTATCTCCACAATGGCGGCGGCGTGACGGCGTGTGAGTCACCGTTGAAGGGCGAAGATAGTGAAAAAAAAAAAAAAAAAAACCAGAAAAATCGGTAATGAGCATTGCCCCAGATGGCCACATTTTACAGACAGAGCGCGTAAATGTGGCCTTTTGCTCAATTATTGTTAGCATTCTGGCAGACGTCATTTGGCTTTATTTCAGAGGGGAGTAGCCTGCGATGAGCCTGCGTTCACGTACTGCCA
The DNA here is from genome assembly GCF_023375885.2 of Dermacentor andersoni. Classification (NCBI taxonomy): domain Eukaryota; kingdom Metazoa; phylum Arthropoda; class Arachnida; order Ixodida; family Ixodidae; genus Dermacentor; species Dermacentor andersoni. The sequence goes on along the minus strand of NC_092814.1, from coordinate 314,251,527 downwards.
ACGCCCACGGCGTGAGTTTTACTACGAGAACGCCATCGGAGCCTGCGTGTCGACTGTGACTCGCCAGGTGGGGGTCTGCATCCGCGGAGCCAACAAATTCGACTCCAAGAGGAGCTGCCGGGAAGCATGCATCGAGATGAGGCGGCCGTCGGAGCAGTGCTCCCGCGCACCGAACTTCATGGAATGCAAGAGGTACGTTTGCTGAGTGGTACTCTCGCACCCTGTCGAGTGCAACTTTCTTCAAAGCCACTCTCGAAGTAGCCATGAGCTCTGGTGAAGGAGAATCAATGAAAACTACATTCTCCAAAATGGTATTCAATTGACCTAGTTTTTTCATGGCTAAGGCGAGTTTAACTGCTGAAATTAACTCATGGCATTGGACAAAAGGAAGACACGTAACGTCCTTGTGACTTATGGTGTGCAGATGCACTGAGGGCACACCACTACAATGGCATACAGACCACGGCAACGGTGGCATGCCCGTACAAACTATGCGTGCCTGAGAAAAATAGTATTTCTGGCTACAGGGATATCAGACCTTTATTGGCACTTGTGGATCGCTTCGTCAGTACTTTCTTGTAAACCTAACTAATATTTCACGAGGAATAACAACTACTAAGTTGTTTAGAGCTATTTAATTTAACAGCTGCTGTATTGACTGAAGTCACGCAAAAAGCGCAGCAGAGAGTAAAACAGTCAATATTTTGCAAGAAGCCAGGCTTTGCGGTATTTTGTTCTTACGGATAGGAAATAATTCTTACAAATTTTTACAAAATTCTTACAAAATTACAAAAAGAGTACCGCAGATGTCCCGTCCACGCGTATATGTTTGCCTTGGCAGCGATAAAAAATTGTAGAGCTCTTGACACTGGTCTAGATTAACAGGCCTGGCAAATATTTAGTGTATAGTATCCCTCTCAAGTAGTGCGCGCGAAGAAAAAAAAAGGAAGGAACGGACAACGTTCGAGATGCACACAGAAATTGTACGGGGACGCGTTCTTTCACGGTGTTCGGCATCGGCATATCGCGACAGTACTCTTGCTTGAGCGAGTTGATCAATCATCCTGGTTCATTAAATAAGGCGCGAAAAAGAAAGACTGAGACGAAAGAATGGCTAGATATAAAAAAAACCAGACGCTTCGGCTCCACCTGTCGTTACGAGTTCTTTCACCCGTGTTTTCTCGAGCCGTATTTTTTAATCATCATCATCATGTGAAACGAAGCTTTCGTGAAGAGGTTTAGGAAATGCTATAAAACTATTATTTCTTTTTTTTTTTTGCACCGCGTTTTTTCTACATAGCGATTGTTTGCCTTCGCGGCAAGGTGCCACGTGACGGAGAGCCACACCACGTGATCCACGCGACTGCTGATTACATTGTCCTCAGGATCGGCCCACTTTTGATTACTCCATCTCGGGGTGGGGGGGGGGGGGAGGATTGGTCCACTATATCAGTTCCCATTCCTTAGGATAAGCCCTTTTCACACGGTGATAAACCAACTCAGCAGACGCGGAAAACCACGGGAAGGAACGCACTGAAAGCTTCGCTTTTACAAAGTAGTTATGAGCTTGAATGCTTACATTTGTTGCGCTGAGGATATGTTAATAACGAGTGTTATTTCATTGCGTAATTGCGCAGAGGACAGAGCTGGCCACTGGCCGACTCTGTAGCGTTAGTAGTAGAAATGGCTTCATCTGAACCGAAGCGCTGTACGAGCGCTGTCCTTCGTATGACCTATTGGGCTAGACTGCAGAAGTAGCGAAGGTTAGCGAAGTCCGGGAGGGTTCACAGAGAATGCTTCGATCTTAAACAAGTCAGCTAAAATACGCGCACGAATGCTCAGCATAAAACTCCCAATAATTTATATGGCATGTCTGAATGTTGCTGAAATGAAAGCAGTGCTCTGCACTGCTTCAAACATTTCAACTGCTCTTTGCAAGTCTTGAGTTAGTTGACAAGAGGTGAAATGTCAGTATACGTTTCTTATTTATTGATTTAGTTATATAGTTAGGAAATACTGCGGCCATTGAAGACCACCCAGGTGGGGAGGTGAACAAATAAACAATTATGCACAAATGGAAATAATAAAAAATAAATAGTTAAAATATACAAAACATACAATGGGTGATCAATAAAAAGCGAATGTCTAGCACACATGCATACAGAAAACCATATATACAAAGCACCTCCATAATACAGCCAAATTCAACAATGACAATTTGAACAAGTGTTGTTACACTGAAGAATCGTACGGGGAAAAAAATATTGGAATATGATTGTCCGACCTGTGTATGGTGTTAAGAACGGCCAGCTGCAGTGCAAGTTTTGCCACCCAGTTGCGAGTGTGGAGGCAACATTCCGGGAGCGTCACCGCCAACCTCTAGCCACGGCGTGACTAAGTCGACTTTGTGTCATGAACAATACGCGCATCCTCCACTCTCCGTCGCTTCAGCTAGGATGCGTTCGACGAAGCAGGCTTTGTGCTGAAACCGTCACCGTTAGGCTCTAGCCTCATCGCCGTTGTGACTGAAGGAGTTCGACGAAGCAGGCTTTGTGCGCAACAGCACAACGCCGACCTGGTCTGCTATGGGTGGGGGAGTTGACGCGGAGACGCCGACGCAGGCTCCTTCCCACGCACCGACCAAGACGCAAGACAACGCGCTACGCAGAACGGCTCCGAGTTCTACGAAGCCCCTCTGACGTCGGCTCCGGACCATCGCACCGGTGTGTATGCGTGTGTGCGTGTGTGTATGTAAACCGTCCCGGAGAGAGGCGGCCTGTTTAAAATGACTGAACGAACGTTCGCGTCACCTTGTATCGGGAGAGGACCGAGTGTTTAAAAACCGCTGTTGTGCGGCTGCTCCGGTCACTCTCTCTCAAGCAGTCATGTTAGACTAATGTACTTTCTCAAACAGTCATGTTAGACTGATTTAAATACTGTAAATAAACCCTTATTCCTCGTTCTCGATGAGAAGCAGTCCTTCCCTTCATCAACGTCCTCAGCGTGGATAAGTTGGACGACGGCATGGGCCAGCTACCTGCTAATTCATGCCCGACTCCAATCTTGACAACGGATCACGAGCGATGGGATTGAACCCCCAATCATAACAACTGGCTGACAGCGGTGAGATGGACTTTGCGACGTGGTGCTGTGACTGCGGTGAGTGCTTGGTTCTTGCTTTGACTCTCTAGGCTTCATTTTGTGGTTGTTCTGTTTAGAACATTAGGGAAGCTAGATTGTTGAGTGTTAGCTAGGTTGTGTTTTCCTAGCTAGATTTAAAGAGCAGGATCAAGGCAGCAAAGCAGCAATCATGGAGTTAAGGAGACTGCTGAGAGACGAGTTGTTGATTGTTGGTGAGGAACTGGGCCTAGATGTACGCAAGGAAATGCTAAAATAGGAATTACTGCACCTAATTTCCGAACAGGCCAGTGAGGAAAAATTGAAATGGGGTTTGAACTTCTGAAAAAGAGAGAAGAACGAGAGAGAAAAGAGCAAGAGAGAGAGGAACGCGATAAAGATCGCGAGTTAAGAAAAATGCAACTTGAATATGAAAGCAAACGTTTGGAGTTGTCTCAAGGAAATGAAGGGGCTCTGGGACGATCAAGTGAGGCAGAATCATACCGCATGGACCGGCTATTAAAGCCATTTGAGGTCGGGACCGACATAGGCTTGTTCCTAAGCAATTTTGAAAGGACTTGCGAGAAGATGAACTTCGGCCCGAGTACATGGCCTCAGCGGTTGCTGTCTATGTTGCCGTGTGAGGCGGCGGAAGTAATCGCCAGACTGAGTGCACAGGATGCATATGATTATGCAAACGTTAAGGCTAGTCTCCTGAAGAAATACCGCCTTTCAGTCGAAGCTTTTCGGCAAAGGTTTAGGAGCACAGGCAAGAAAGATAGCGAGGGCTATCCGGAGTTTGCATATAGCTTAAAGGCCAAGCTAGTCGAGTGGCTGGAAAGCGCGGAAGCGTACGACAGCAGAGACATGATCACAGAATGCATGTGTCTAGAGCAGTTTTACAAAACCATCCCCCAAGCTGTGAAACTGTGGGTGCAAGACGGAGGGAATGTAAACACTGTGGAAAGGGCGGCTGAATTAGCAGAAGAGTACGCAACCCGTAGAAAGTTGAACGCCGAGGATGGAAATTGGGACGGTCGAAATGGACCGCGAAAACCATTTCCGTTCGAAAAGGGTTCGCAGACTAGACGATCGGAGCCTGTAGACGTGGAGGAAAAGCCCGCAGAAAAGAGCGAGAAGAAACTTAACGGGGAAATCGCACGAAAGGAACAGAAAAGAAAATTGGAATCTTTTAGACCGATCCGCTGTTATAAATGCCACAAACTGGGACATATAGCTGTAAACTGCGGGAAGCCTAGCGTAGTTTTCTCCTACGCCGTTTCCAGAAGCAATCCCTCTGAAAGAGCTCAGCTCCACCGAAGTAGTAGACGCGCTTTTGACAGTGTTTGCACGAGTTGGGTTTCCAGCCGAAATTCAGGCAGATCAAGGGTCAGTATTCACGAGCGCACTGACTTCCACATTCTTGCAAAAGTGCGGGGTAAAGTTAATACACAGTTCTGTCTATCACCCTCAGTTAAACAGTGTAGAGAGGTGGCATTCGGTGCTTAAGCGAGTTTTGCGTGCGCTCTGTTACGAGCACAAGGAGGACTGGGAGAACTGCCTGCCGGCAACTTTGTTTGCTTTGCGAACGGTTCCACATGAAGCGACAGGGTTCTCACCAGCAGAGCTAGTGTATGGGAGGACGCTCCGTTCTCCACTAAGGATGTTGAGAGAGATGTGGGAGGCAAGAGGGGAGAGTCCAACAGTTGTTGAATACGTGCTAAAATTGCTGGAACGGCTAAGCGCAACCCAAGAACTAGTCGGAAAGAACATGGGAGTAGCTCAAAAGAACGCCAAGTTCTATTACGACAAGAATGCGAGGCTGCGTACGTTTAACGCCGGAGACCAGGTAATGATCCTCAAACATTCAAGAAAGAACAAGCTTGAAGTTTACTGGGACGGGCCCGTTAAAGTGTTGCACAAACTTTCAGATACTAACTATGCTCTCAAAATGCCCGGTCGCAGGAAGGAGGTGAGGATATATCACTGCAATTTGATGAAGCCGTATATAGAGCGGAGCGGAGTCGTTAACTATACCATCAAAGAGCGGGATGGCACTAGTACCAAGTTTAAGGATTATAGGGCGACCTCCAACTCTGAAATCGGCCTAGAAGAAGTAGTAGAACACTCGGTAAGCTCGCACGCTCTAAGACCCGAGCAGCTAGATGAGCTAAAAGGCGTGTTAGGGGAATATATCGACAGGTTCAGCGATCGGCCGGGTAGAACCGAACTAATAACGCATGAAATAGAGCTGACATCAACGGAACCAGTAAGATCAAAGCCTTACAGGGTGTCTCCAAGACAGAGAGAGATTATGGAGGCAGAGATACAGCGCATGCTAGAGTTTGGAGTTATCGAGCCCACTGAGAGTGACTACACGTCACCGCTAATACTGGTAGAAACCCCTAACAAGGACCCTCGTCCGTGTGTTGACTACAGGAAGTTAAATGCCATCACTGGGGATCAGCTGTACCCGATACCCAACATTGAGGAATGAATTAAAAGTGTTAGCGCTGCTAAATACATTTCAACTATAGATCTCGTGCGGGGGTACTGGCAAGTTCCCCTTTCAGAAAGTGCCAGCCTCTATGCCGCATTCATCTCACCTGTAGGCACTTTTCGCCCTCTCGCACTCAGCTTCGGGCTGAAGAACGCGTCGTTTAGCTTCTCTAAGTTAATGGATATTGTCCTAAAAGACATGCAGGAGTTCGCCTTGCCCTATCTTGATGATGTATCAATTTTTTCGGACAGCTGGGAACAACACGTATTCTCACGTGTTCTCACGGTTGTTCACAGGTTACTTATCTGGGCCATGTTGTCGGCCAAGGCACGAGACGGCCGGCCGAGCTGAAAATAGCTACGATTGGGCAATTTTCTTAGCCGCGCACAAAAACAGACCTTCGTTCATTTTTGGGACTTGTCGGGTACTATCAACGGTACATTCCGAATTACTCGGGAATGGCAAGTCCATTAACGGACGCCCTCCGAAAGGGAGCACCGAGTAACGTACACTGGGATAAGGACAAAGTGAACGCTTTCCAAAGTTTGAAAACGCTATTGGTTTCTCGTCCTGTGCTTCGCGCGCCAGACTACACAAAGGAATTCATAGTTCAATGCGACGCAAGCGACAGAGGTATGGTCGTGGTACTTAGTCAGGTCGGCGACGATAACGAGGAGCATCCTATCCTCTATGCCAGCCGTAAACTAAATGTAAGAGAGGAAGCCTACAGCGCTTCAGAGAAGAAATGCGCTTGTTTAGTTTGGGCCGCCCAGAAGTTGTCGTGTTACTTGTACGGAGCGAAGTTCATCTTCGAGACCGACCACTGTCCTCTGACGTGCCTCAATCAAATGTCACACAAAAATGGCCGCTTGCTCCGATGGAGCCTCACTCTCCAAGAATACAATTTCTCCGTTAGATATAAAAAGGGAAAGTTGCATAGCAATGCCGATGGTTTGAGCAGGCTAATTTGAATTCTGCGTTTGAGGGTCCCACCTAAATTTTAGGGTTGCTAGTGTTAATTTTATTAAGCCAAGAAGAACCCCTCTCTAGCAGGATTCCCTCCATGATTGTTGAATTTGTCAGCACGAAATTGCTTCAGAAATCGGCATAGCGAAATGCAGCATTTTTTTTTCTTTCTGCACTTATGTTTTTTTTTTTGAAGCCTAGCGGGTCTAAAGTGAGAGCCAAGGTACGTCATCTCGGCGCAGAGCCGTGTTGTGGGGTTCATTTTGCAGTTGCCTGTCCTTGTTGGGTGTTTTGGGGTGGTGACATCATTGCACAAGTGGTTACTGCGAACCAAGACATCACCCCCTGGCCACCAGCCGTTCTCTTCCTACCCAGCGGTTGTCAGCGCTAGACAGTCGAGATTTTCCGGGCCATGGAGGCGCTGTTAAGAACGGCCAGCTGCAGTGCAAGTTTTGCCACCCAGTTGCGACTGTGGAGGCACCATTTTGGGAGCGTCACTGCCAACCTCTAGCCACGGCGTGACTAAGTCGACTTTGTATCATGAACAATACGCGCATCCTCCACTTTCCGTCGCTTCAGCTAGGATGCGTTCGACGAAGCAGGCTTTGTGCTGAAACCGTCACCGTTAGGCTCTAGCCTCATCGCCGTTGTGACTGAAGGAATTCGACGAAGCAGGCTTTGAGCGCAACAGCACAACGCCGACCTGATCTGCTACGGGTGGGGGAGTTGACGCGGGGACGCCGACGCAGGCTCCTTCCCACGCACCGACCAAGACGCAAGACAACGCGCTACCCGGAACGGCTCCGAGTTCTACGAAGCCCCTCTGACGTCGGCTCCGGACCATCGCACCGGTGTGTATGCGTGTGTGCGTGTGTGTGTGTGTAACCCGTCCCGGAGAGAGGCGGCCTGTTTAAAATGACTGAACGAACGTTCGCGTCACCTTGTATCGGGAGAGGACCGAGTGTTTAAAAACCGCTGTTGTGCGGCTGCTCAGGTCACTCTCCCTCAAGCAGTCATGTTAGACTGATGTACTTTCTCAAACAGTCATGTTAGACTGATATAAATACTGTAAATAAACCCTTATTCCTCGTTCCCGATGAGAAGCAGTCCTTCCCTTCATCAACGTCCTCAGCGTGGATAAGTTGGACGACGGCATTGGCCAGCTACCTTCTAATTCATGCCCGACTCCAATCTTGACAACGGATCACGAGAGATGATTTGAACCCCCAATCATAACAATGGGAGCAGCTAGTCATGCACATGATGATGTCTGGATGCGCAGTCGTAAGAACGGCTGCATGTACGTCTGCGCAGGTATATCTAACTTCCTATCATAAGTGGTATGAGAAAATTTTAGGCATGCGATTTTGCGGCCATTTTCAAGCAGAGGGATGTTGTTTTCCTTCATTACTTGGTAGGAGCATCTGTTGATTTATACTTTGCAAAGATGAAACGTACAGCGCGCCTTTGAGCCATCTCAGTTTTCTTTTATATATTTTTCGCAGAAAGGGTCCCGAACCACTAATGCATGTTTTAACTTTGGTCAAAATGTATGTCTTATATGTGAGCATTCTTAATTTTGGAGGTGCTTTTTTTTCTGCTTGTGTGTCAGGAAACCAAGTTCTTGTGAAGATGATGCGCAGACGTTTGTTATATGCGCGTATCATGAAAGCGTAAATTTTGTAAGTTAGTGTAGCATGGTTTTCATTTCCGACATCTGAGAGACATTGAATGTACGCTGCTAAAATTCACTCTTAAGTTCAAAGATGTACGACATTTATTTAGCGTAATCTTGTCGAACTACTATGGTTGGAGTCACAAGCTCGATCATCAAACTCTTTGAGGGGAGAGGAAAATAGACTCATATTGTCCGCGGGCCAGTCAAAAACAAAAGCGTATGAGAACAGAATCCAGTTTACGTCAACATCGTTCGTTATGTTCCACTGTGTCTGGTAAAGAGAGCACCTATAAGAGTTGCCACGCTCTCTATATTCCGACTACACATAACGTTCGCGAACCTACGCACTCGGTAACGATCTGTTTCAGTGTCACGTGTGGGGATGCTTTAGGGCAACGTGTAGTAGAGCGTGTAAACTTGTAAACATTGCTTACCGTAACATTGACTTTACCGATTCGTAAACATTCGCTTACTAAATTAACAAGCATGGTGTCGCGCGCGCACAAGAAAACATGAACACATCTTACTCGATGACCGCGCACACTCGCTGTCAAAACGCTGGAGGGAGAAAGCGCGGCAGCAGCAGCGAGTGAATTGACCTTCGTGTTGCCTATCGCTTCAGCGCGAACCAAGCGGCGAGAAGAGAGCGCATACGAAGCTATTAACGCTCGGTCCACCTACACTCGGTACTCATCGCAGATCGCTTTCAAGATGGGGCCCGGGCGGCCGCGTCATACGCACAGGCCGTCGTGGTAGAAAGCCCCCCCCCCCCCCCCCTCCCTCTCCTCCCCCGGTGCTTTGCGCGCGACGGAAGACGGTGCGCTTCCTCCCCGCTTTCCGATTTCCTCCCTCGAGTTTGAGCCACCATCTTCAGCTCACCCTGGCACGCTTTCACCTGCACAGAAATTATTCGGTGGGCGGCGACGATGTTATCGCCCTTGGACTTTATACGGAATATCACGATGACGCCAACGACGACGGCAGAAGTGCACCTGGAGTGGGTGCATAATTGCTATCGCAATAAAAAACAGATAACTATTTATTACATTTTATACCAGTTTCCGTTCCTGCCACCATACGCTGCCGCGCACTAGTCTTCCTGTAAAATACGCCTTTGCAGTGGCCATATCAGTGGGAAATTTCAGTGCGCACTAGGCGCCATGGCACGGAGAAAAAAATTGGCGGCGCATCCATGCTTTAGAGATCATTGGGGGCTTTAATGCTGTTATCAGTCTATTCTACGACTAGTGGGTAATTGTCGACGATGTGTATTATGCAGTGATTATTATGAAACGGGCCATATAACCAGTGACACATGCCCAGTGAACCAAGTTGGCAACAAAGACGGTCATTCGAGAGCGGCACATACTGATTGGCACATACTCATTGGCAAACATCCAGTAACTCACGTTGACGTCGAAGAGGTTCATTAAAGAGAACCATATCCACAAAGTTACTCACACAGTGACCCAAGTTGGTCCGACGGTTCGTTTTGAGCTCGGTTCCCCAGGACAGCAGCCCAGTGTTCTGCCCATTTGACCATGGACCACCTAGTGACCCAAGCTGGCGGGAAAGAGGTTAGGCGCAGACATATACCGCAAACTGGGTGAAGTTGCCAAAGAAGGGTAATCGCATTAAAGATGAAGCAGAAACCAACGACGTTAATTGTATAAGTACAGTAAGTTTTTCATTGTTCGACCACCTTGGCCACCTTACTACATCCTCGACCTTTCCGTACTTAGAAAAAGCAGCTTCACGAGCTGCGTCACTCTTAACTTGTCGAGGAGCTACTGCTTTTCGAGTAATTTCTCGCCAATTTAAAACACACCAGTGAGCCATACCCCTTCTGCGATGACAAAGCACAGGGACATGTCCGCCGCGGCGAGTATATGATGTCATTATTGACGCAGCCAGTTAATCGGCCACAGTCCTACACACTCTCTTTGTGTCAACCCTCTCACTCCCACTTTTCCACAATCCTCCTCCTCTGTGCTACACGCCTCTCCACACTCAATCCTCATCTGTCCAGTCTAATCACGGCAGCATCAAAACCCGTCCTGTCCCGTGCCGAAAACAAAGCTGCGCTTTATTATGCGCATTGTTGAAGGCAACGCAATGCAGAGGCAGTTTGAGCATGGCGCTGCATGGAAATAGCGACGATTCAATGGCTACAAAAAATATTGCGAATAATAAGTAGAGACTGTTGTTACCGAAGCGAACAGCATGATCAGAAAACCAAGTACCGGCGCTGTCGGCATCGCAGAAATAAGAACAGCATAAGCGTTGCTGCTCTAGCTTCGGCGTCTCTGCAAGATATTGTAGTTGCATATAACGCCGTACGCGGAATCGTTGCACGATGGGAGAACAGAAAGTGCGCAACTCTGCTGGCTATGAGAAGCATGAACAGGAGTCTTTTACGCACTCCAACCGCTGGACTTTCAAACAGATCCCTCGGCCGCTATTCTTGTGCCGTTAAACGTGATCAAAGGGGAAAGTATACGAACTGTTCTGTTGGCCACGCAATTTGAATGAAAGGAAAGCAAGAAGAATGCTCACCTTTAAAGGTGCGAATCCTACGTAGACGGAAAATAAGAAACGTGATTGTGGATGTTCGCAGGTCTTCATCCACACCTGATTTGCTTCTTCATTCAAGGTAAAGCTTCACCATTGCAGTCAGAAAATGATGCCATCATACAGCTCTAAGTCCTTCTCGAAATGTCAGGATGAGGACTGAGTTTTGCTGTGCATAAACTGCTTCCACTGCGGAAGGAAAACAGGAGCACGGCATGAAGCTGCTTGGTGCAAGCTCAGGAAACTCCACGAGTCTGTTTACGTGCACTCTACTATCCTGCGATAGAGTACTTGGTCTGGGCTGCTATACCTAAAGAAAAATATAGGCTACTAAAAACGCCGCCCACGCTTTTGAGGTTATTAAGGCTGGAAAATCAACTTGTCAGTGGCATTTCTAGAGGAACAGTACCTAAAGATGTCTCATGCATTCCGGCAGCACGCTTCCACGAGGTTATCCGATGAAGCAACTTTAACGAACTAACTGATGACAATGCTCGGCGAACTATGTTGCGTGGTCACATGTCCTCGTAAATCAAGCAGAATACTTTGTTCCTTGACAATATGAGTGAAAAACGTTAGTAATACATATACACATGGGGTCCCAGCTATTATGAAGCAAGTTTTTAAGGAAACTGGGTTGGTTAGAATCTTGTTGAGAAACGGCCAGCAATGTTTAGTACCTGATATAAAACTAGTTATTTAACAGTTTTATAGCTAATTTGGAATTGTGGTCTAATTGTCATATGAATTGGGAGGTTGTCGAGAATTGTACGGCATGCCAAAATGGCGGTGCTTCCAGCAAGGTACATATCGCGCGCTTACTTCTTCCGGCGAAAGCCCGTGAATACTGAAAAATTTTGCGCGCCTGATGCGCCGCGTTACATTAAGCGGCCGCGTGACAATATAGGCGAGAAAGTATGGCGTGTCCTACAAAGGCGCTCATCCCTTGCATTCCCTTTGAGCGAACAAGTGGATACATGTCGCAGTGGATCTATGCACGTTTGCGATTGTAGAAGCTATGTATAGACGTTTGGTGATTGGCTGCGAAAGGTGAACAATTGCGTGCGCGACGTGTGCGGCCTGCTAGCTGCTCCTTGGCCAACATGAGACGCGCTGAAGTTAACATCCAAGCGTGCAGCCCGGCGGCGAGATCAAAGCCTTTCACTACTTACCGAAGACGCTTTCGGAGGTGTTTTAGCGCGCACGGGATAGTAGCGCCACCAAATAGACCGATTGGCAAAGCAAGCACTTCATCTGTTATTGGGCCGAGCGGCGACAATAACAGCACTCGTGTTTGTTCTACTACGCGCGAACAGCTACCGGCGTCTGCCGTTGCTGATCAACATCAAGAGAACGCGCTGTCCTGAGCGGCGAGCCTGACACGAACAGCTCGCTTTCCTAATTGTGCCGTTTGATCGTGCTGCTATACCGTGCGCACGAATGTGCAGTCACACTTCATTTTTGATATTTCGCAGGCTTTCTCTCTTTGCCGGAAAAAGTAAACACGCGATGTGTACCTTGCTGAAAACACCTGCTTTTGACGAATCTTACGATTCTCTTCAACCTAGTGACATCTGGACAATTAGAACTGCATTTAAAGGTTAGTGCATTGTTTTTCATTAACTAATTGGATGTCAGGAGCTGAATCACTACTGGCTGTTTCTCAACAACACAGTAAAGCAAGTACACTACTTACTGGCGTAGAAAAATCCGCCTTTTCTTTAATTGGTGCATGATAGCTGGGACAACCTGCATAAGCAACCGACAACTATAATGCATGTCGCAGAAGATGAGTAATTATGCGTCTTAACAGCTGAAACGTGATAAGCTGCTACATCCAGCCGCTCCGTTGCACGCAGCGGAGACGTTTTGGGTACGTGGTGGCACTTCGACGGGGAATCGTGCCGGCGCTGGAACTTCACGTCGGGCCTGTGCCCGGCGCACGGCGGCGGCGGTGCGTTCGTCTCCCGCGAGGAGTGCTTGGCCACGTGCGTGGGACGCCGCGGGAGGAGCCGGCTGTGTCGAGTCTCGAGCCGGCCGGATCACTGCTACAGCGACCAGCTGCGGTTCCCGTACTTCGCTGTAGCCACAGAAGATGGAGACGAAAGGAAGCCGCTGCATTGTCTCAAGGTGTCGTCCACCAACTACCACGGCAACCGCTGCCTTGTTGGTGACAACCGGTTCCGAAGCATGAAGGCCTGTCGCATGACATGCGTCTCGAATCGCAGTGAGACCGAGCTTCTGGGTGCAGGAGCACCATAATATATGGAGCTATAGCGTCGATTCTCTTTGTCTTGAATTATGTGTGTGAAGTAAGCTGCACACCGGGTGTGGGGTAAGGCGGGGGGATGGGGGATGGGGTAGAGCGTCACGTTGCTTGCGCTGCGCCTAGTGGTTAGGTGAATTAAACCACGACCGTTAATCAAAATAATGAAAATGACCTGATTGTAGACCATGTACTTAAGTAGATACGTTGACGTCCATAGGGAACAATATGCGGCTCCAAGGAAGCAGGGATACCTGCATGATTGCAATCAGACTGACATTTATTTGGTGTTAAACTGAAACTACTAGAGAAGTGCCCTAACTCGTTGTTTCGGTGGTTTGCTTCACTAAATCGCCAAGTGAGAAGAAAACGGCACGAATGTGCATACATGGAAATCTTATTCGTTCACTTTGAGACGATCTCGCCAGTGAATCCAAATACATAATAAAATTGTAGATGTATATGAATAGTAGCCTTTGAGACCGGGTCGAACAAGAATAGAAAAGCGCCAGAAGCAAATCGAATCGAATATTGAATATTTAGAATAGTTTGACAATGTAGAGCGTTCTCTTCATTGATATTAAACAATTTTCACGTCTTGGTGCTTATCACAATTTTCCCCTCATCGGCCATACCTGGCTCTTGCATTAAAAAAAAAAATAAAAAACATATCGAAGTCATCGTCGTCATCGTCATCATCATCATCATCATTTTGAAAATTTTTACATCATGAACACCGGTGCTGCACCGAAACAATGCGCGCTGCCGAATGTCATGTCAACACAATTTTATTGTGAGTGATCGTGGTTTTGCCGGAAGAGCTTGACTCGCTAATGGTTATCGCGTGATCTCTTAAATTTTATGCGTGATCGTGCTCAGAGGACGAGCTGCAGTATTAAACAAAGTATTTAAAAATGTTCGTGTTTTCTAGTAGTAAGTATTAATTCGAGGACCGAAGTGAATAGGGCAATACTGGATTAGTCATGTTAAATTTTAGAATATGCAATGATGAAAAAAATCAGTGATGCAAAAACTACCACCATAAGGAATGGCTCGTACCCCCGTAAGCAAGAAAAGGTGCAATAACTGAACAAGAATGAAGAAACGACGGAAAAAAAAGAACGAAAACGAGAACGAATGAAAGAACAAAGAAGGAATGAAATAAATAACAAAAGAAATACAGAAAGACGGATACGGAGAGGACGAAAGAAAGTACGAAGGAACCTTTAGGTAGTGCATTAGGCGCTCGTAAGTGTCGTTGAGGAGGTCGACCTACAGCGCCATACGTTTACTTCAAACTGCGGCGCGTTATGTCTTGCAAGAAGTCCGACTCCTTAATATAACTGACCCCGTATAACTTAATGCATTACCACGTGCGTAGCAGGCTTTCGCATGCACGTGCTAAAGGAGTTTAACATGCTGCCGAACATTTCAGCGATGTCACATTATGAACGATATTATTAGTTATAACTTTACCTTTAATCGTTAAATGCCTCTAGCCAAATCTTCATCTTATAAAGCCAAGAGTCAATGAAAGCGAGGAAAGCATAGGGGAAATTATCGGTGATTGAAATTGAAATGCAGAAAATAATAAAGGGGGGAAAAGGGAAACAAAAGTGGACGAAAAGATAACTTGTCGTCGGTGGGAACCAAACCCACAACCACCTGCATTACGCGTGCGTTACGCTACCAACTGTGCTACGGTGATGGCTATCAATCCGTCCATTAACGTGTGTGCTTATGTTTTTACTAGATCTAGCCCTGGGAGTGTTAGTCAGCGCCACTCAGAGCCAAGGTGGGTGGATGTGGAACATCCTTATTTGCCCGATGGCGTCACGTAGAACGTGAACTTAGGAGAGCAGGCACGTGGCTAATAAACCCTCGTATGCAGCCTAATGACATCAATAATGTATAATAAAAAACATCAATAAAACAGCGCTAAGAACGGACATCGGACAACAGATAGGGACACACACGGCGCTGACTTACAACTGCGTTTATTGGAAGAAAACACGATGGCTTTTTAAAGCCTTACATTAAACGAGCGCGCATTCTCGATGTGGATAAAAATACTTGTCATTGCCAACACATGTGTCGTGGTCTCGGGTGAGATTAACACCGTCGTTCACCCAGGTTCAGCAAGCCCATTTCCTTCAAAGATAAGGTTATGGAAGGCTGACGAACACAGACACCACCTTTTCTCATTATGTGAAATGTTTCCGCCACTTCCCTTGTATGCTATCATTGTGCACAGACAGGATTTTTCTGTCATCAAAGATCAGTTTACACTTACACTCGCATTCGAAGCAGTGCTCTGCCAGGTTTGCAGATTTCTTGTCTAAAGAATTCTGGTGCTCCGATAGCCTTACATTGTTGCATCAGCCTGTCCGGCCTATGTACGAAAGGCCGCATGACAAAGGGATTTGCTAGACAACAGCGATCTTACAGGGCACGTGCTTTCTTCCACGGTTTATTTTACAGCCTGTGTTCTTTCCTAATCCTTCTCTCTTTCTTTGGACAGCTGCTTCCACCTTACCAAGCGAGGAGCCATAGAGATGGAGACACCGCAACCACGCGGCAAGCGCGGGGTCTGGCAATTGTGCGCAGCGCCGCACTCTACAAAATTTGTTGCGTGAGCGAGTAGCCACAGTTGAGCGCAGATGCGGCGAAGGCCGAGAAGAAGACTCCGTAGCAGTAGACGTCTTTCTAGACGCATCTGCTGCTGCTGCTGCTGCTGTCTGCCGTGTCAGTAGATGTGCATACAGCCGGCAGCAAATTATAAAAGCCAAAAACAGACGTTTACTTTCGTTTGTTGGTTGTACATCTTGCAAGTAATCTTTTTCTCATCAGTAAAAGAATGAAAGCGTCCGGCAATAAGAGAGAGCCTAAAGGCGTGACCTCATGCGCGAAATAAGGGAGTTTCGGAAACAGCGCACCCAAAACGCGACACCCTTTGGATGGGTTCGCTGTTCTACAGCAACGCTTTTCGAGTTGCTTCCTCCGACGTTCCAGATGCTGGCGGCTGCGTTGCTGAATAGCTCTTGCCGAACGCGTGGGTCATACTGAAAGTAATGTCGCCGGCTCGCCCATTCAAAACTGGTTAAGAGAGGTATCGTTCATGCTTGCTTGCGTAATGCACAAACAAAATCCTGTCATCATTTGATAGAACCTAGTTTCAGTTCGCACATCGCTCGGTTGAGGGCGGCAGGGTACCCTAGCAACCTTCTTGTCTCAGTCTCGGAGAACTTGCGTAGTAAGTTAAGCACTGATCCTCACAGCATTGAGCCTCAGGTACATGATCGAAGAAACAAAACAGCTGTTATCCCGTACGTTCATGGGATCTCCCACAAACTTGCAAAAATAGGTCGAAGAGCAGGTATCGATATTGTTTTCTCTGCTCCAAAAAAACTTGCCCAGCTTTGTGTCGGAACTAACTCTGTTGCTAGGGAACGTAGGTCTTGCAGTATCAATCATAGAAGAAAGTATACAGTTTGTTCTAAAGGTGTTATGTACAAGATACCCCTGAAATGCGGTCGGTCTTATATAGGGCAGACAGGTAGATGTCTCAATGTTAGGTTGCAAGAACACAGCAATAAAGTGTGCAAAGGGCGGGAAGGGTTTCTAGGTGTCCATTGCGCATAATATGGCTGTATCCCGTTCTTTGAAAAAAAAAAGAAAGAAACACTATCTTAACTAGGCATCCTAATGAATGCATTAGACTTATCATTGAAGCTGCAGCGATTGCTGAAGGTGACTCGGCTAGTAAGCCGTCAATTGCATTAACAGATAAAGAACTTCTTTTTTTTTTTTGTTTCTTGAGGTCGCGCATGCGCTCTCGTTCATCTTAAGGTGGCGGTCATGGTTTCTTTGAGTGCATATTCGTGTCGGTTTTATGCTCTGCGGAGGGGGGGGGGGGGGCGCTTTTGTCTTGGTGTCTCGGTATATTTACGTATTACTGAAAAATAAAAACCAGTTGGAAGTCAACGCTTGTCTTCGTCGTTGTTTTGGTCCCTGTCTATGTACAGTCAACCGCAAAAGTTTACGTGACGCAGGATCTGCCAAGAAGCTGAATTCGCGCGAAGCGTGGTCACACAGCCTCGAATTAAATGTTCCAGCATGTAGTAGCCTTCGCCACCTACACAGTGATAGATTAAATACGAAGTGACATGCCTTAACAGTGCAGGAATTCATATTTGAAAGGGAAACCGCATCCCGGAAACTTTTGCTGTTGTCTGTACGCACTGTAACTGATGTTTGAAGCTATAGTAAGCTCTCCTTGGCAATTGGGGACCAAGAAGTATTTTTTCTCATCACATTTTTGTGTAGGTCGTGCTGATTTTCGTCCAACTTTTGTCTTCGTGTACAACTCAGTCAATGAACCATGCATCAGCCTATGAAATATAACTTTCAGAAGCGTTTCTTGTCCTCAGGTTCGATCTTCAAATGCTGCTGAACACAATTGTGTTCCTCCGTGTTGCTTGTCTCGGTGTCGCCCAGCTTGCACGATATCAGTACGATGACCAGTGTTGTGCCAGATGTTCCACATAGCCAGTCCTTGAGGATGCGTGTCGGCTTGGAGCGGCAACACTAGACTGGGCAAGGCTTACTCTACCCTTTTGGGATAGTGCGCGCCGTTGAGACTTGCTGCTGCCAAAGGCGAGGAGGGAGATGTTTTTTATCGCCTCACTGACGTTGTCCGTGACAGATGTGCTGGCTCTAGGGATGCGTTTTGAGAAGACCAGCTCAACAATAACCAACTTCAACGCACGACTGCTTTCGCAAGTCATGGTTTCGATCTGCACGGCATAGACGTGGCAAATGGTGTTTCTCTGGGTCAGTTATGCTTTCAAAGAGTTTACATGCAAAACATTTGTTCGCGCAGCTCTTAGAGAAGTGTGTTTAATAAACGTTTCTTCGCTCAGCTAGATAATCTCGAGTACTGGGCTCCGAACTACTCATTTGCTTTAACCACCTAAAATCAAATATTTAAAATTTAATTACCGTAGCTTCGTGTAATACGCGAACAACTGCTCAACTTACTCCGTATCTAGATGTCACTCATTTGAACGCTCGAATGGTAACAATAATGTCAGCAATATCTTACATTGATCTATTTCATAAAATTTGGTGCCGTTAAAAATATTCGTGGTGCGGTACGCTTCCAGTGATGGAAGTGCTGCGCCGATTGCGCCAAACTGCGCCGTGAAGGAAAACCCTGCTACATGCTGCACCAAATTGTCATTTATCGCAGGTATTGCGTCACGCCTGCACCCACACGCACCTGGTCCGAATTGGAAGTATTTTGGGCGAGAAACGCTATTCTGGACGGCCTGTTTAGAATAGCATTTCGGTGAACGCGTGTTTCTACTATTCCCACAAACGCAAGAGGGGCTCTTTAACGCGCACCTAAGTCTAAGTACAGGGGTGTATTCGCATTTCGCCCGCGTCGAAATGTGGCCGCCGTGGCCGGGCCTCGATCCCGGGACTTCGTGCTTAGCAGGCTGACACCAAGTGCCCGATGTCACTGCAGCATTGTATATGAGATGAATTAAAAATTTTTATTCTCCGTACACTATTTTTTCAAAATTCAGTTCTTGTGAAAACCTATAGGTGTGGAGACAGTTTCTGTGTTAACGCTTGATAGTTTTACGGTTCGATGACTCGTTTTGAAGGCCCCGTCGGGGGGGGGGGGGGGCATTGAAATAGACTCCGAGGCCAAACTTCTACTACAAGCGATGTCACGAGCGAAATGCCGCAGTGCAACCCCCGACATTTGAGCGATTTCATTTTCTCTGTACCTTCGCAGTACCACTGAGCAGGGAACTTTGCGCCTGTGAATACTGTGGTGGTGTGTAAAGCTACGTGTCGTTGTCGCTGCGTGGTCACTCTTGGCACTGACGTTCTCGATGCATTCGGCGTTGTTCGCTACCAACAATTTTATTCTGGCAGTGCCGTTTATTGAGCGTATGTGTCATGTTTGATGCTTATCATCATTGTTGTCATGTACCCTTCCCTCGTGCAGCTGACGCTGTTTTCGCGAGCATTAAAACAGAGAATTGCGTTCACATACACGCCATCTTGTCAGGAACACTATCTATGCGATTCGCCTACTACAATATCCTCGTCCACTACAGTTCTCGTCTCTGAAACACTTGCACAGGTGCCACTGCCCTCAGAGTCTGTGTGGAGAGAAAGCTTTATAACTAATTGGCCAGCACTGTTGTTGCGCGATAACTCAGCGGTTAGCGCGCACGACTAGCAAATACGCATTTCTGCACTGGCATACGTTCAAATCACAGTGGAAAAGTTTTATTCTTCGTGCGGGTATGACAAGGTAGCCTGAGGAAAAATAATTGTTGTGTGTCGTAGATGATAGCGTGATGAAATGGATGGACCCAGACAGACGGACAATCCAAACATAGCTTCGAGCCTCTAACTGCTTTTGCAGTCAAAATAACAAACAATGATTTTTAAACACATGACGTCATCCGAATAGACAAGTTCAAAGGAGCAAAATATCCTAAACCTGCCGCCAACATGCGCCACGTCAAAACTAAGAGTCCATGCCGATACCTAACGTATTTGTCAAAACGACTAAGAGGTGCTACGCTGACGCATACTGTTTGCTTCTCGTGGATGATTGAACGCCTCAGTTTTTCGCACGATGGTTTCGATCGATATTTCATCACTACTGTATTTGGGCGAACAACCACGCGTGTTGGTGCACTGCATATCCAGATTACTACCTGTTGTCCCATCTAATAATTCAAGCGGCAGGCTCGCACAGTCTGCGAATAATTCCCATCTCGGTATGTCTAACGTAAGATATTCAAAGTATTAAGCGGATACCACAAACGACGTTGTAATATTACACTCTATGAGACAAATCTGACAATATTTATCGCAGCAGGAACCACTTGTGTGTCTTCGGCACTCACCCTTTGGCGTAAGAATGCCCGAAGGCTGGGCATGGAAACGAAAACTCGCGCGCCTATTCTGCCAGAAGTTTTCTCGAGCCTATGCGACGGACCGTCAATACGATGAACACCGGTTGCGCGTGAACGGCATTTCTTTTTTTGTTTTTTTGCAGCTGCCTATGCGAAATTCAACAAGAAGGCGTTCACCCGAGCTACACAGAATTTCGTTTAAAAACTCTGCGGACGTCAGTAGTAGCCCATGGTAAATCCCCCCCCCCCCCCCCCCCCCCAGCCTGACTAGGCACACGATCATTTTCATCCGAGGACGACATGGCAACGCTGCCAATCTCAGAGGTTATACTTTTCCGTACCGCAACTGCCTGCTTTGAGTCGCAAGTGTGCTCATAGAAGCCGCTACTAACCTAAAAATAGCGCCAAGAAAGTGGCGCGAAGTGTTTAATTTTGTAAGAACGTCCAACAAAAATAACTAAACTGTATTCACTCTTACGAAACGAAACGTGTTTCACATTTTTTTAGAATTCAATGCTTGAACAAAAGTTATCAACTATAAATGGGACATGTGACAATATCGAAACGTGAGCCACATATACAGGGTGTCCCAACTATATTGCGCCAAGATTTAACAAAAATCACCACCCAAGCACTCCGTACAGATGGGTAACCAGTGAAGCTGAAACGTGCGGCCCCGGTGTTTGCTTGGTTGGCTGCCGGATCCTCGGTATGCAATTGCTGCTTGCGCTTGGCCTGTTCTTATGCCCGGGCTGCAGCATCTGCACGGCGCAAACGAGCTCGTTCCCGGTTCTGCTGGCGACGTTGCTGATCGAAAGCTGTCTGCTCCTGAGGAGTACGTATGACACATGGCCTACCCATTTCGGAGCAGGAGAAAAACTGCTGCTTGACGTCATAGATCGGAGTAAACAGGCCTTGCGCTATCTAGGTGTTGTGGGCTAATGGCACGCCTCTCTTTTTCTTTCTCTTTTTTTTTTTAACCGCTTGCGCATTGGTTCCACAGGCGACCACCAAACGGACGGATCGACGGACGCACTGGCTAGCCACATACAGCTTCGCTGCAAAAAATGTGCAAATGCCGCGTAGCTGGATAGAACCAAGGTAGTGTTGTTTGCCGTCGCTTGGAGATATGTAGATTATCTTTTTGCATTCCACCTAAATAAGTAATTGTTCTTAATTAGTTAATCAAATTCTCAAACATTAGAATTATATCAAAAGTGTGAAGCAAAAAATTGTAGAGGAATATGAAAAACTTCCGGATACATCTTTCTGTTGCTCAATACGTGCTACATAAAAGTGTTTTCCCGAGCGCTAAAGAAGCCGGCGAATACACGGAATGAGACTCGAGCGGCCAGTCACGCTTCGTGGCACCTGCATATTTTTAAATGTTGGTGCATAGTAGTTGGGACACCCTGTATATTCATAGCAGCCAGCATCCGTCGTTTTTGCCTTTTCGTCATTTTCACGTTTGCCATAATTGTTTTGCCGCGAAAAATTATGCGTTAGGCACATTACAACACTGCTCTGTCACATTAGCATGACTTCGCAGCTTGGCAGTGAAGATTTGATACATAGCTGCTACTTATCTGTATATAAATCAGGCTTTAAATCTCTCAATTCTACGTAACGGTTGTAATCAAGCTGTGTGAAAGTATTATTTTTCTCGTACAATGCAACGTGAGAGAGTCTGACCGAAAACCCCTAATGCAATTGGATAACGTTTAGCATACGTATAGTCACACAGTTGCACAGGCGTGGCCACTGCTAACGGAAACGGGGGAGGGATGCCTCGATTTCAGCGCCGTCTCACGCGTGGTATCTTGGTACTGTTAGGAATGGCCGTACGGGGTGACAACGTGCCAGCTATTTCAGCCCGCTGCACGTGTTTCCAACCAACCGGACGGGGTGCACTTCAGAGAACTGCGAATAACCGGCAGCTACGTGGCGCGGGGTCAGCTCAGGAATGTGCTACCCGCCAGCGCCACCCTTGACGGAGCAGAGTTCTACGAAGCCCCTCTGACGTCGGCTCCGGACCTTTACACCTGTGTGTGTGTGCAACACGAGTATGTGAGCCCGCCTCCTCCAAAAGGGCGGGTCATCTTCGGTGACGTCGAACGGTGACGTCGAACGATGACTGGACGAACGTTTCCGTTCGCTTGGAATCAAGGGGGGGGGACAAATGCTTATAAGCAGCGGTTGTCGGCGGCGAGGGTGTGCTCTTTGTCGTGCTAGAAATGTACTAGTGAGCTGCGTGCTCGTTGTCGTGCTAGAAATGTACTAGTGAGCTGCGTGCTCGTTGTCGCGCTCGAAATGTACTAGTGAGCTGTGTGCTCGTAAGCTGTTTGCTGTATGCGTCGTCTCGCGTGCCCCATTTGGGAGTCACGCTAGACTGTCGATGTATGTCTTGTTTTAAATGTAAATCCTGCAAACAAATCCTGCTCGCCTAATCCTGTCGCTCCAAGGTCCTCCCGACAACTACGACCGCTCCAAACTCTAATAGTACCCTGCATGCCTCCGCGGAGCGTCACCACCGGTGCCTCGTAATGACTTGTGGCTCAGGCGCAATGAAAGCGACAGGCGGAGCGCTCCGTACGGCGCGTCGTCTACCACAGATACTGCCAAATTCTGTGTGCCTGCATGCGGCGTTGATAACTCGGAGCCGCGAATGCGCGCGATCTTGATAACCACGCGCGGCGAAAGGGAGTAACCATAGCAGACGACGCGCCGAGCGTCTCGCCAATCACATTAATTGAGAGTTCGCCGAAGGACTTCCGGAGCACCGGCGGTGGTGTTCCGCAGAGCGATGCGACGGACTCCTGTGTTCCCGTTACCAGCTGCCGCGCCTGTACGTATTTATTACCCTAGTTTATGCCTCGTCACTTGCGAATGCTTATCGCGGCACCTTCAGAACGCTTGCCTGATGCGCTGACCTGCCCTATGCGATGGATGCCTAATAACACTCTTGCGGCGCGATCGGAGATCGCTGTTCTAAACGCACGCTCAGTTTACGTTCAGTTTCGCCTCACGCGATCGGCCTAGGCCGCGCCGAGTCCGCAGCCGGCGGGCGCGCCTGATGACTCGGCGCGGCCTAGGCTAATTGACCCGGCGCAACTTGTGACCGCTAAAATTATTCCGGTATTTAAAAGAGGGGACCATATTAGAACTGCAAATTATCGCTCAATGGCTCTAGCATCATCTTTATTATGACAAGAATTAAATGGACATTCCAGGTGTATTCAGCCGTCGCCGTGATGCTCCGCGGAAGGTCCAAGTGCGATGAGATCGCGGCCGCGCGACGTCAGCTCTAGCACGGCCGGTCTGGACAAGCGCGCTCGCGTCCAGACCGGTGCGAGGGAAAGCTTTGCGAGGGTGAGCCGAGAAGGATGGTGGCTTGATGCGGCGGCGTCTGCTC
The DNA here is from genome assembly GCF_023375885.2 of Dermacentor andersoni. Lineage (NCBI taxonomy): Eukaryota > Metazoa > Arthropoda > Arachnida > Ixodida > Ixodidae > Dermacentor > Dermacentor andersoni. Next base: position 314,228,070 of record NC_092814.1, on the reverse strand, counting down.
GTGCGCGCAAAGGAGGAAGGCGCTGAAGGTACGCGCCGTCTTCTCGCGCGTGCAAGGGCGAGAGTGGCAGGATGGTCATGCGCTAGGAGGGGCGGGGAAGGGGGCCGCTTAGTGCGCATCTCCTATGTTACTCCTGCTGCGGCGGCTGGGAGTAGTCGCGCGTGCCCTATCTGGGGGGTAATCTGCGGTGGGTTCGAAGGGTACGTGACCCGAGATAGCTGATGGCTTTGTGCGCGTAGCGTTTTCACGTGCCTAGTTCTCGTTGAAGCGAGAGGCAGCAGGAAGGAGAATTCGCTCGCCCCTGTTGCCGCTCATCATCGCGCCAGCGTTCTGATAGCGAGTGTCCGCGGTCATCAAGTGAGGTGTGTTCGTGTTTGCCTGTGCCGGCATGACAACGTGCTTGCTAATTTATTTATTAGGAGAATGTTTACAGCAGTTCATGTAGCAGATAAAACTACAATCCTTACTTCGTATAGCTGTCTACTGATTTGCTATTGCGCCCAATCAATGCTTGCCTTCCGGGCGAAACTGGGACTCCTTTAGTAAAATAATGAAAAAAAAAATGCACGTAGAATCGCCTAAGCTAATACCTCTCCGAATTTGACATTTTAGACTAATAGATGTCCTTCCCGAAAGGACAGTCTCCTGACCTTGCCTAGCTTTCGTTTACCAGTAAAATTAAACGCGCATTTGACGAAGGCAAATATTCTGGATCCGTTTTCATTGACCTTTCGAAAGCAGTTGACTAGATCAGCCACGTTATCTTATTACTCAAACTGGTTGCAACTGGCGTTGTGGGGCCAGCCTTATCTCTCATTAAAACATATTTGCATAACAGGCAACAAGCCATCTACATTAATCCAACGCGCTCTAAATTCATTACGACCAGCCAAGGAATACCTCAAGGCTTAATACTTGGCCCTCTATTATTCGTGCATTATATAAGCGAATTTTATGATGGTACTTTTATAAATAGTGAAAATGGAAATCATAATCATAAAAACGCGGTGATTATGTCAAAGAGATAGTTGGCGTTGTCACAGTATGTACCTCCCACTTTTCGGCCAGTTGGGTATCGGGGGCATGTGTCATTGTACCACCCGCTTCTTGAATATGCGACGTACTGTATGAAAATCACTACCATCATTATCAAGGCACACACATGCTTCATGGCCGATCCCTCTATGTGGGTATGTACCATAATAGCAAATCTTGATATCATCAACACGCGGCGATCATCTCAAAGAGCTACTTGGTGGCACGCTGTGAACCGGGCTCTTTTTGACCAATCGCACGTTGTGGGTACGCGCCATGCTATGGAAATCCTCATCATAATCAAGACGCGCACACGCGGATACCGCCTGGTGGCATGGGTATTCGCCGTAATTTGGAAATCATTATATTTACCAACACTCGGCGATCATCTCAAACAGCTAGTTGGCAGCATAATATCTACCACCCTCTTCACCAATACCTCGGTGTGGATATGTGCTGATGGTATGATGAATCAACCTCATAATCAACACGTGGCGGCCATTATAAGGGCTAGTTGGTGTTTGACCGAGAGAAGTGCACGTTGTTATGGTCGACTTGTCAGGTGTGAGAAGCATTAAAACGGGCTTCCCCACGTCAAGATAATTGCGCTCTTCTCCGAATCGACGCCACCTCGTTCTCCACGAGCTGACACAAAAGGGCAGAAGAAGAAACCAAACGTCAAGACGACGTTCCGCTTTTACCTGAGCTGACACCTGCTGCTCGGTATTTTCCTCCCAAAATTCCTCCCAAAATAACAAGCAGGACTCCGACCGAATGCCGGCCGTTAAGAGACAGAGCCAGAGAGAGAGAGAGAGAGAGAGATGCGAAAGGCAGATATACAGAGAAGGAAGATACATAAACAGCGATCCACACTTGCACACGCTTAAAGCTAATAGCATGCTACTGAAAACGGCTCGTGTTGTATATACAAGTGAAGGATAAGTAGTTGTGGACAAATAAGGAAGTGAACCTGTTGTAAGAAGGTCGGCAAAATGATTCTGTGTGAGAAGCTTCCAGAAGTTTTGCCAAGTATGATGACAAATATCAAACATAGCAGCAGAAAAAGTATGAAGTGCAGCGGCCGCGGTTCACAAGAGCAAGACTGCCGCGTGTACTGGCGGTAGTTTCGTCATTTCTCCATAGTTCAAGCCTACAGCTCTATGCCTACAGGACTGGTCGGTGTTGAACAGCACAAACTTGTGCTTACGAGCAGCATCATGAAGCGAATCCCCTGCTTGGCTGAACTTTTGTTCTTCCAAAGGACAAGAATAACTTGACCCTTGAACGTACTCTATAAAATAAAAATAAAAAGCACCTTATCTACGCTAGGACACTGTGATCTACTTCCGCGTTTCATTTAAAGGTATAGTTTGCTGTAAAAGCTTGCTGTGGCTGGTTTGCGCATGCGACAGACAAATTACCTTGTTGTATTCAAATATAAGTATGCGCGATTATCAAGAATACAGACTATATGAATTTGCATGCTTCAAATGACTACTCTCATGGAGTTAATCGTAGGTCGTTTTAAACGGTACGAAATAATTTTACAGATATCATAAAAGGTTCATCACTATTGTCAAAAAACATTGTTGACATATGTTTCAAGCATGTACATCTCGTTTGTAATAGCACCCATACGCCAATAAAAAAAATTCAACCAGGGCCTTTAGTTGTGCGCATATCAATAGGTATTCAATTATACTTTACATACGATTAAACGTAATTATTTCACTTTACGCATTTCGCGGTATAAGAATACTCCCTGCGCTATTTATGTTCGCATACAACACTTACACATACTGTTTCGTAAAACATATTGTGCCTCTCTCGCGTTATAAGAGCTGACCTGATAAAGGGCGAATTCGTTCGCGAAGAATTTGTGCTCCTTCTCGTATAATTAAGTTTAACGTGTTTACTGTAGAGTGTTTCCTGTTTATTGGGTAAACATGTTTGCGGAACCAGCGTTAACAGCTACGTAGTTTTGCCTCTCAGAATGGGAAGCAAACAGCTGACGCACAAGGCGAGTACGTTAATTTCGCAAGTGACGGAGCTTTGCTCCGTCACTTGTGACAGTGACGTCACTGACGCTGACGGGTCGAGAGGTTAGGATGTCGGCACTGGACGTACATTTCTTTTTAAGTGAGACTGAAACAACCCGGCGAAAACACCGCCAGCGACCGACCGACCAACCGACCGACAAGCCGTTGAACCATGGGATGGCAAGCAACGAAAGATTCGCTGAAAAAATAGTGCTGTCGTAATAGTGGGGCCGTCATATTGTACTATTGTCTTCGACCGTCTTGCTTCTGTCGACACACACATGCTCGGTTTACACGCAACTGCTTGCTTTTTAAATAAATACGTTGGTCCATTTGGAACCTCTTGAAGAACCCCACACGATGCGGGATAGCAAGCTATTCCAACAGCTTCGCATAACATCAGTTCCCACAGTGCATGCGATCTATATGTATAGTTGCGTTTTGCTCTTTTCCTTAGGAACGACATGCTGCGTCAACAGGCACGGATCATCATATTTTTGGTGGGTTCTTGCGATCTTGTATTGTGCAAAAGCAACTAGACAACAAAACCTCCCTGTTACTTACCAGTACAAAGTACAGAAAGAATAAAAAAAAGCGAGAACTAATCATCTGCTTAGAGATTACAAATAAAGTTTGCAGTATTCTTGAAAAGTAGTTTCCGAGTTCAAAAAGCTTTGCGTTCTCAAGTGCTCTTCGCCATTGCCTGGCCCCCTTCGTTAATAATAATGTATAGCGTCAAGATTTGCTGACATTTGCTCTTACGAACAGTTTTGGCGCGAGAGCTTTTTGTAAATATGGGCCAAGATGTATTGCTGTCACATTATTGAACCTTTATTGATATTCTATTAGAATCATGATAAAAAAAAACCTGTACCTATTGGTTTGGCGTCTGTGAGAGATTTTAAACATGCCATTGGGTGAATCCTCACATGATTAATGCCTATATCAATGATGTAACAAATATTTACCTAAATGCGAAATATGTCCTGCATGCTGATGACGTGAGTATATTTGCTTCAGGAACAAACTGTGCAGACAGATGAAGAGTATGAAACGAACCTCATGCTCTCTAAGCTGAGGGACTGGTCCATAATGAACCAATTAGAAAGATATACGAAAAAACGCCAAAGCTGTGCTCCTTAGGCCAGAAAATACGCCAGTGAATTCAAATGTTAATATTATGTATGGGGAGAAAACAATAAAAATGATTACTAGTAGGAGAACTCTCGGCGTAAATTTTTTGAGTAATATGCTTTGGGCCGAACATATTGACACTTTGACAATGCAGTTATCTAGAGTCATTGACATGACGTGGAAATGTAAATCGCTGTTTCCGTTTAAAGTTAAACTTCTCATTTAGAACTCTCTTCTTTATTCGAACCTCTATTATTGCTTATTAGTATGGGGTACAACTATTATTGTTCATTTGCATAAATTACTTGTCTTGCAAAAGAAGTTTGTTCGGCTGCTCTTTAATGTCCCCTACAACTCACATACTATAAACTTATTTCAGGAAGCCAACATAATTTCTGTGTTAAAATTATACCAGTACAAGTTAACAATTGCATTTAGGCGGGAAGTAAAACTGAACTGCTCCTTTCTACGAGAACTTTGTAGCCTCCAACTCAATGACAAATTTATGTTACCCGTCATAAAGAAATATGGCGGGTCGTCACACCCAGAACAAATTATTTAAGGGAAAAGCTATAATACACGATGCCAGTGCTTCTAAATAAATATAATAATCTAGGCGTTGATGTCACGCAAATAAGGGGCCAACAACTGAGAGACTTGTATGTGCAGAATGTTTACGTTACTGGTTAAGTGTACTTACTCTCGGTTAGCATGTATATAAAGTTTGTATATATGTTTGTGTATATATGTGTGTATATATATGGGTGTGCATATGAGTGTGTATGTATATACGGGTATATGAATGTATGCGTGTATATATATACATATACATGCTCAGCGGCATCTACTTATTTCATTTGTATTCACCGTGAAAACTACACAAGTTACCTAAGTATTTTTTTATCTGGGCACCAGTGGATCGGTATGTACACGCGTATGTATGTATGTGCATGTGTATATGCGCATATGTGGGTACATGTGGGTATATATATGTATAATGCATATGTGTGTACATGTATGAATTGTTGCCGAATATTCTGTAAAGGGGCTGCGGGCCTCGTCAAGCTGCCTTTACTGGAGCCGCTTTTACTTGCAGCCTCTTCCATCAAGTAGATGGAAATAAAGTTGGTATTGTTATTATTGTCACCGTTAGAGTACCTGGCCTTGCGGTGTAGAGTAAATAGGCGCTTTCTATTCACTAACTTTTTGTTACTATTCACTTTCTACTTCGGGGGTGATTCAGCTTCATTGCATGAATTTTAGCGAAAGCATAATTTTTTCCGCTTTGTTCACATTGCGGTTCACAAAACGTGGCGGTGAGTAGCGCCACCCTTATTTCATGCGTGCAAATCATTCGACGTCATAGCAGCTCTTAGACACTTTAAATATGCAGTGGCAAACCCTGTGTACTGCCAAACTCAGACGTGTATAAGTAATTTTTTTTGTTAGGTGTCACCTGGCAACTCAGAATTATATTGTGACACCGAAAGTGTAAAGACAACCGCATGCTTAGACAACATTGGTTGCTTTGCAGACTGTAAGATTAGCAGTTTTCATTGTTCCTTCGACTTCGAAATGACTAAGAAGTGCCTTACAACGAAATGCCGATGTTTTCATCATGCCTCATGCCCACCTGATGTCTATCTGTCTCAGCAGTTGTCTACATCTTCAATAGGGGGTTGTAGTGCGCAAGGTAGTTTTGAAATATTGAGGTACATTAAATTGTGTTCCAAACTGAGTATAGCTTTTTACTCTCTATTATACTGTAGGGAATTTTTATACGGGTTCCATACGGAGGAAGCATATTATAAAATTGGGCGAATCAGTGTTTCGTATGCTACTAATTTAGTGTCCCTCGAAGCAGAGGACAAAGTTGGGCGGATGTAACCAGGTTTTTTTTTAACGCTTTACTACAAATGTAATCTATATGTTTGGACCAACACAAGGTGGGTGTAAAAAATGACACCTAAATATTTGTATTGAAAAACTAGTGGGACTACCGCATTCATCAATAGCTAGCTGTGCTGCCTCGAACTGAGCAGCCACCAACCCATCCTTTAATACCTGGGCTGCTTTAGGAACCATGGAACACATTTTCTTGGAATGTCAGGTTACGGTGAAGAAGAGACTTACTTCAGTAGAATAAACTCTGCTTTTCAAGAACTGCTAAATCCGGGAAGGTTATAAACAGGGATAAAGTGCCTCAGAAAGTCTGGCCAACGTTTCGATAGGAGGACCTTACTTCGTCAAAAGTGGCCTCGTCATCCTCGGCATGTTAGTTTTAAAGGGTTAGTGCAGTGACATCACGTGCGGTTGTTGTCGGTGGCGGCTGGTTGTAAAGGGAGAGGCTTCAAAGAGAATGATCGCTGTCGCCTGAGCGTGGTTCCCAAGACGAGGGGACAAGTGCGGGAGAGTGGGAAGGTGGGGAGAAAAAAAAAAGAACAGGACGGGGAAGAAAAGATGGGACATTAAGAGGAAAAAAGAAAAAAAGATGGGCATGGGAGGGTGTTGGCGAAGCGAGAGGTTAGGGAGCAACCTGTTTGCACCTATGTATGCAAACAATACATAGGGGAGACTGGACAACAAATTCATACAAGACTCAACGGTCAGCGCGCGGATACAAAATATAATTTACCTAAAGCAGTAGCCAGCCACTTTAATGAACATGGTCATATATTCGACAAAGCGAGGGTCTATGTATTACAAACAAATTTCCGTTCACCTCGCGAAGGGAAATATAGGGAATCATACCTCATACACAAGTTTAATTGCCTACACCCGACGGGAATTAATTTCGCACGTGGCAACTTAGAATCTTTAAAAGCGGTGACTTAAATCTGAAATTCTCATATCATCAATTAAGGCACAAAACACATTATGCAACCAGCTAACCTTAATTGTTAACCTCACCTATTACTCCATTTCGAAAAATTTGTTTTCCTGCCTACTACTCAATTTAATATACACTTTCATGTTTTTACATATACATCAACTGCACAACCCCCCCTGTCACAAGTACATCTGCCCCCGCCCGCTTCTGCGCACGTCACTCTCCTATTTGTTATTCCGGTTTCCGTACCTCGCTCTTTTTTTCGTTTTGTCTGCTTTTTATTATCGCGGGCGCCGATCCCAGCATAAAGAAAATGGTTGCGACGGACCTGTCCTCTGCGCAGGCTGAAGACCTTTGCCAAGTATTATCGTCATACCGAGATATTTTCGACTTCGACGATCGCCCTTTAGGCCGGACGCTCGCGGTCAAGCATCGGGTTCTTGCTAGCGATGCTACGCCTATTCACCGTCGACCGTATAGAGTTTCTGCGTGGGAACGCCGAGTAATTCAAAATGAAGTGAACAAAATGCTAGATAAAAATATCATTGAGCCTTCTTCGAGTCCCTGGGCGTCACCTGCGGTGTTGGTTAAGAAGAAGGACGGCACGTGGCGCTTCTGTGTAGACTACCGTCCTCTGAACAGCATTACAAAGAAGGACGTCTACCCCGCACCTCCACCAGAATGCTCCGTGTGGAAAGACACAGACGTAAATAGCCTATTTACGGGCTATTTACACTGGAGCCAGGCATCCAGGCCGACACTCGCTCGCGCCAAGGGCCCCAAACAACTTCATCGTCGTTCTCGCGGCGGCTCGTCTCTTTAGCATCGCTCGATGATATCGTAATAATATTTTCGTTGAAACATCCTCACCAACACATTACAACGTCCCAGACGCCAGTATACCTTTTTCGGTGCCTCAGCCACACAGGGTATCGTCATTTCTGTACACCACCGTAACGACACCTAGGTTGAGCTACTGGGGCTAACGTCCCTTGAAAGACCATGCCTTGCCTTCCAGTTACCCCGTGCATTGCACCCCAGACTCCTTGTCACCATCTTAACTCCTTCAAAATTACTCGACGCATTGCTGCTACGCTACTAAAGTCACTTTCAACTGATGTTTTTTTTGGGTCTTTTTTGTTACTCGCATACTGATCGCCTGACCAGCTCTTCTAAAGCCACAAAAACACGCTGCTAAAGACACCCCCGAATGCTCCCTAACCTCTCTCTTCCCCAACAGCCTCCCATGTCTCTCTTTTTCATTTCTTGTTCTTTCTTTTTTTCTTCCTCTTGGTGTCCCCCCTTTTTTTCTCTCGTTTTCTTTCTTTTCTCCCCGCTTTGCCACTCTCCCGCCGTTGTCCCCTCGTCTTGGGAACCAAGCTCACAGACGTCAGGTGACAGCGATTATTCTCTTTGAAGTCTCAACCTTTACAACCAGTCACCACGGACAACTACCGCGCGTGACGTCAATGCACTAACATTTTTAAAACTAACATGCCGGGGAAGATGAGGCCGCCTTTGACGAAGATAGGCTCTCCTATCGAAACGTTTTCCAGCCTTTCCGAGGCACCTACTCCCTGTTTATAACCTTTACACCGGAGTGTGCTTTTCCATCTGTCAGCCCCTTTCTTGATTTTAAATCCAGGAAGCTGTTCTTATGTATTCTCCTTCAAAGCCACGTCCCGCTTCGCTTTAATTTTTTCGTTCTCAATCTCTGCAGAGAACTGCTTAAATGACAAGCTCTATTGCCCATTTACGTCAGCATAATCACTCTTGTCTCACCTTTTCATGCCATGATCGTATATTTTCTTGCATTTTTTTTCTTTTTTCGCCCTCCTCGTCCTCCTAGGGCGTTTCTGTTCCTGATCCCCTTCCTTATGCAGAATAGCATGTAGACGTACATATAAATAAAAGGTCAAAAAATGTTCTGTAATTAAAAAAAATCTATTTATGTCTCTTGTGTATTCTTTTCGTTTTTTTTTCTTATTGCTCTTCCGCGTCTTGCGTCATAGTTCATCGCGTATTGTTCTCGGTCCCGGTTTATAATTAGGCAATTCAGTATTAACTGAAGTAAAGAAGTGATTGGATGACAAACATTGATTTCCTAAGAAACACTTTTCCTGAGTTTTGTGCGCCTTACCTGTGTTGATTCGAGGAGCAGAAAGTTCCTTGACGCATGAACGGAAGCTCCACGATCGACAACATGAACAAGAGGTGCCGTTTGTCCCTCACGCTCATTTTTCTCTTTCTTCTCTCATCATTATCATTTTATATAGAGAAGTAGGAGCCAAAGCGGTCAACAACTTCAGTTGGTGCGATTTTCATTGATTAAGTTTCCAAAATGCCATTTACCATATTTTAAGGAAGCTACCCCAATTACAGTGAAATTTCCTGAGACATGAAGAAACTTGGTGTCAGGGAATACAGTACCTGTAATTTATGTCACCTTTATACGCAATTTTTAAAAAGGATGCGAGGAAAGGTAACGTCTACTAAGTACAGAGTTTTATTGGAACATACGAATATTAGCATAATCGTAATTTGTACTATAGGAACGGAATTCTCAAAGATTTCCTTAAATAAGTTATGTTTGGCGTTTTCCAACCACCTTCACTAATAGCATATGTCCAACAACAAGTTTTGTTGGCATCTGCACTTGCATATAGTTCTATCGTAAGAACTTCTTGTTAACATGGGCCTTGGCCATTGCGGCTGTTTACTGATATTCTGAGCAATGTTAGCCGCGTGGGATTGGGCCGTGGCGGGTTTTGCTGATGAAGCGAGGTTTACGTGTGAAGGGCACCCCACAATGTCAACGGCAGGCGCCGCCAGAAACTGCCGCATTTACAGAGTGAGACATCAATAGAGCAGAGGCTGCGTAGAGAAGAGAATTCAAAGTGCACGTTGAAATATGTATTAAAAAGCTAAGAAGCACAGAGTGTGGACCACGTAAAGGGCAAACTGCGAAGGGTTCGAGGCGCAGGAGTCGCACTTGTAACAAATCTAGAGATTTATATGGATCTATAGATTATTTCTACTTAGGTGTTTGGCAAAATTATAAAGAGTACCTAGTCATACATAAGAAGCCAACAAACACTGACACCAAGGACAACATAGGGCAAAGTACTTATGCTTAAAGGGATGCAGAATAAAAAAGTTGCCGCCGAAACTTCTGGCTCCAATGATAGCTATCGCACCGAGAGCGACCAAAGCAACACTCTTTCTGAGCAGAAAAAAGCGAAAAGTAATAATTTTAATTAATATTTCTCAAATCGCCACACCTTGCGGCGTCCTCTGAAGGCTCCGGCAAAACCGGATATCGCGTCGCACTTACCTGCCTCACTGCTTCCCGCCCATTGCGAGCGAGCGCAAGGACAGGGGGTCTCATTGCAGAGGCAGAGCCTCAAGCCTGACGCTGTGCCGTGTGTTTTTCTCGAGGGAGCGCAAGCAACATGACGTCAGAGGCGCGTTCGAAAAGAGAAGGCGAATATGCGTGGCTCTGCTATCGTAAATACCAGACACCAACGGAGCTGGGGGAAGGCCAGTAAAGTAGTGACAAACCGCACACAAGACACACGAGCGCCGGCAACGCGTCCCTACGGCGTCCGCCAAAGACGCCTATTACGGTGTCCGCGATTCGCGTGGCCAGCGCCTCGGTTGGCGTGACCAACGCCGTAGTAGACGCCGCGGTTGTCTCCACTCTGTACGGAGTGGCGGGCGAGGAGGATATCGAAGCACCCTAGCAGCCGCCGGAGAACGCCCCTCCTCCCTCGCCTGACCCCCTCCCCCTGCAAACTCTATGCCCCCTGCCTCCAGTACCAGTTCCTACCTCTGATGGAGGGTCACCGGAATGCCGTTAGCTCCGGTCGTTGCCGGTCGTTCAGTAGGCCGCTCATCGAAGTCGGAGTCGTTATCTCCGCTCATGCCATCACTCTCACTAGAACTTAGCATTGTCCACGGCGCAACGCGGGGAAAACAAAACAGCGCGCAGCCTGTCAGTTCGCCCCGTCGCTGGTGAAGGTAGATGTGACGTCAGATCCACCTGTTTGTTGTAGGGAGCGCGTTGCGTGTCACCCGTTGGCCGCTCACACAGCGTCAAAAATAAAGCTATCGGCTCAAAAATACCCCGAATAATGACTATATACAAGAGCAATCGCGTCTTAGGGATGCAGTTGTGGTGCTTTTGCAATATTCTTGGATTGTTATTCTGTATCCCTTTAATAAATGAAATAAAGAAACGATAAATTAATGGAAATGAAAGTGGATGAAAAAACAACTTGCCGCAAGTGGGGACCGAACCCACAACCTTCGCATGCGAAGGTTAAGGGTTCGCCCCACAAACCTCGCACCTATTTTACATCACCTTATCAATGTTATCACAGGATTGATCGACGATTACTCTAAATGAGAATGTGACTTCCCGCGAGACATATGCGACAATGGCTGGCACCGCTTCGGTGGTTTTACATAAAGTATGAAAAAATATGAGTTCTATGTTATTATTGAATCTAGAAAGATGAAAATGGAACGTAAAATTACTCCCAAGTCAGTTGCTATGCCGGAGAGAGCAGTTTCCTACATCACTTAAAGCGATCCACGCGCAGATACAAGCGACATTAACACGGCAATAAGAGAGCCGCGGAGCAGCGGATGTCCCTCTTTCGTTACTGTCGAAGTACTCTTTTCTACTCCTTATTGGTAGAATCGATGACAAACATGATCAACTATATATGTACGATTGGACGACCCCTCTCTAATGTTCTGTGAAATTTATGACGGGCGTCGGCCCATTTTCTTGAGTCAATTAGCCAATTTCCTTACAGCATCAAGAGATGCGCGAAACGTCTCCCTAGGCTTATCACGTCATGACCACAATCATGAAAAGCGCGCTTGATGGGTTTCTCCGGATACACCGCACCAACAGCTGTGGCAGGCCCCCGCCTAATAAAGATCGAGCGAAAAATAACTTTGTCCTTTTACCCTCATCACTTAGAAGAAAAAAAAAAGATATGCGAGGTTGTTTATGCGCTGGGAACAGCCTAAACGGCCTAAACAGGCTGTTCGGAAGCTGTAGACAAAACCAGCCGGAAAATGCTCCCGTTAGTGAAGCACGCTTTCTCTCGCAGCCGCTTCGGGCGCTCGGTCGCCTGCGCCGTTTTTAGGGAAGTGTACTCACAGTAAAGCTAGAGCGGCGCGCTCCAGCGCTGTAGCAGACGACGCGAAGAACCTCCCCTCCCTGTGCGCCTGCGCTGCTTCGCTTCGATGCGCGGCCGCGCCGGACGCGATGGCGATCCGCGGAGCGATGTCACGCTGAGCCGTGGTCACCCTAAGAGTGGACGACCCTGTACATCTGCTCCCATGTGAGCCCCGCGATGACTGGCCTATTTAGCGCAATTTCGCCATATGTCACAGCTGAAAAATAGACAAAATACCGCGTGTTTATCATCATAGAACACCTGAAAGGGAAATCAAAGTTGAAAGTACGAAGAGGCTACGAAAATATTCTGTCCTTTAGGCACAGGTTGAAAAGTGAAGCGAGCCTATGTCGCAACATAGGCGAACTCAAACTTCTTCTTGTAATTCAAAACGCAAACGGTGACTGCTACGTAAATAATTTTTTTTTTCGACTGCTGCCGTGTTCACAAAAATGCAAAGTTGGTAATGTCACAACCATAATCTGGTCACGGGAATGCTCTCCAGCGTAACCAGTTTGTGCAGCAAGCATTCAAACATCTTCATCAGATATAAATCTCAAGTTTTCTACTCTTGGAAAAAATGAAAAGCAACCGCTAACATATACCGAAGCGAAATTTACGTCTGCGCATCAGCCAGCATCAATCGGCCCATGTGCAACTGTGAACAAGTAGCTTCAGTTTCTACGACACCGCAGGAAAATGTGCCGCGCCAAACCAAAAAAGGTATTCACTTGAAAACAGCCGCGGAAGAGCTTTCGTTTCGTGCTATAGCTGTTGTAATAAGCATAGCGCTTCTGTCTTCATAACGAGTGCAGAAAAAGTGCGTTCACCTCTCGTCCGCTGGGAAAGGAAAAATTTCGCCCAGCTGTACATCCCCGAGTCGCGCCACCGCACAGCCGCGCATCATGCCGTGTGCCCTTTCCTCAGTTTTTCGATATTGCCAGAAGGTTCGCAGGCACAGAAATAAAGTCTTTAACTGCAGAGCATACGAAAAAACGGTCACGTGCTTGCAAAGCGGCAGGAGCAGACAAGGAGAATGGCAGCCGAAGCGATAAGAGCGAAAGCACCTCCGGTTGGCGCAACAAATGAAGCGGCCAAATAAAGATTCAAGATGACAAAAACGAAACTCGCCAAAAGCACATTTTATTTCTTGACATAATTGCGTCACTTCACTTTATAATTATAATTATGTAGGTTGAATAGATAGAGCCACATATGCAAAAGTTACTGAATTTTTTTTTGGCTACTAGTGTCACGGCAGCGCTTCATTGTCAATACCGAAACTAGTTCCACTGTCCATCCATTCCTTCACATTGTTCCCTTCGCCAAACCAGGATACTGTGGCCGCCTTTTTTATGCCGTCATGTTGACCTGACTACTGCGCAGCAGGCGCGAAGCATCGTATAAAACCATCGCCGGCTGCGAGAGAATTATTGCGCCCATTTCACAAACGCCTGTGAAAGGCTTCTTAAGTGAGACGAGGAAAAGATTACAAAAAAAAAATAAAAAACATCGCTCGAAGCGAAGGAAGGAAGGAAATCAACTTTATTCAGGTCCTGCAGGCCACGAGAGCTTTGGGCTCTCATGGAGTGGGCGTCTCCCACGACGGAACCGGGAGGTTGAGTTTCCTGGCGGCGTCGTGGACCTGCTGGACGGCCCAGAGTTGGGGAGCGAGTTCTTCGCTCCGGATTGCCTCTTCAAACTTGCGCTTGTCCTGTTCGTAGTTTACGTGAGCTTGCGAGAAATCAGAAAGGTCACCAAGCAAGCCCTCGGCATTCCAACCAGCACCAGCAACGAGAAGCTGGGGCACCTGGGCATGCACAACACGCTCGAAGCGAAAGAAAGTCGTGAGTGACGTCATTTCACCTAGGACTGATGTTAGCCTGGGGCTTAGGAATAACCATCTACAGCCAATCATAAGACGACGATGCTTGTCGTCTGGTGTCACTTTATTATCTTGTCGTCGCATGGCTGTTGCCTGTTACTGGCTTTTAAAAACTTAGCGGCTTCTTTATGAGCGTTATGCAGTACACATGCAGCACAAAAAACGACGCGTCAGTGTGGATATATATATATATATATATATATATATATATATATATATATATATATATATATATATATATATATATATATATGTAAGCGCGGGTGCGCTAGCGCGTCTGCGTGCTCGTGCATGTGTATGTGCGCGTGTGTGTACGAGTGCGGACTCATGCGACAATTTGTTCCGTTCGTGAGGTACAGATTATTCACACCATCACTGTTATTCGAGCAGGTGACATTAATTTCTTGTCAAAGGTGGTAAGTGATTTTATTCGCCATTTCTTTTTTTATGTCATCATACTGACGTCCCGCTTGATATCACAGGCAAGGATTGCCGTCCATCATAGAAAAAACGTTCGCTTGCACCGTATGCGCCACATAAGGAGCAAAGCTGTGGGCGCTGACCCTACGTCGCTTCGACTCCAGCGCAACCCCATGCCCATGCGAGAGAAAAAAAGAGAAAGAAAGAGAGACGCGTGATTAGCCAACACCACCTAGATAACACAAGGCCTGTTTACTCCGGTCCATGACGTCACGCTACCTGGCCCGAAATTTCCATTGACAAGGCTGGCGTGATGAAAGCGGTAACGTCAAAATCACTGTTGCCTACTCAAGAGCATCCCCATTAGATCCTATGGCAGTCGGGCCAGGTAACATGACGTCATGGATCGCAGTGAAAAGGTCTTGTGCTATCTAGGTGACGTTGGATTAGCTGCGCTAGCAGGGACTTCATTGCGCTCTGTCGCAGCCAAGCGCGCGCGCAGCAGTTTCTCTCCGGCTCCGAAATGGGTAGGCCACGCGTCATATGTACTTATGAGGAGCAAGCTGCTTTCTATCAGCAATGGCGCGAGCAAAACCGGGAACGAGCTCGTCTAGCTCGTGCCGATGCTTCAGCCCAAGCACAAGAACAGGCTCGTGCAGCCGAGCGCCAGAAGCAACTGCGTACCGAGGATCCGGCAGCCTACCAAGCCGTCGTTTAATGCATAGGCGGAGAGTTTTCATTTCTCCGAGGAGGGGGGGGGGGGGGGGGGGGGGCTGGGACCCGACCAGCTTTGTGACCCCTCCCCCCCCCTACACACACACACACACACACACACACACACACACACACACACACACACATATATATATATATATATATAGATATTTCTTGCACTTGAAGAAACTTCGTGAGACCTCGAAGAATTTAGTGCTAAAGTGACGGCGTTATATGAGACCTTGTATATACAAGACCCGGCTTTGCTCGCACCGCATCGAAAGAGTGCGCGCGAAGCTATATTTCGCGCCAGAAACTTGCTTCGGACCAAAGCCAAATTAATGAGACCTTTTTTTTTTTTTCATGAGTAAGTATACGTGCTGCAAAAAACCGGTTCGTGTCAAAAAATAAAAGCGAAATAAACAGACCGGGGAAGTGACCAACGCGTAGAGAAAAGGCAAAACCGATGCGTTCAAGAAAGTAAATGTATACGACTTCTAAATGAGCCAAATTGGCATTCAGGTTGTCTGTATAAAAACAACACAACGCCCATTTGATTTCACTTTGCCCTTATCTATGAATTAGTAAGCTCCGTTGAACACCAGCCTAGAAGACATGTTCGAATAGGTCTCGTTTTGCAGCTACGCAGTACTGTATCCGTTTTATCATATCTTCAGTGGCTTTCTTGGTGACCGTCGCCGGAATTCTACGGCAGAGATCCGTTATCCTTGTCTTGAACTAATCTGACGTTTTTCTCGATCGTGTAAGCACGATCTCTCACATAACCCCAAAGAAAGAAATCGAGCGGAGAGAGGTCAAGTCTAAATATTTTAAGGCAGTTTGTCGTGTGCGTATCATGGCTACGCACGCTTATATCGCTTTCCGTTTCTCTACCACGGGATGCGCTTTAAAACCACGGCGCTGTAATTTTGCTTCAGAGACTTTCCTTCCCTCCCTTCTTCTCCGCCCTTAAACTGGCTCTCTTAACTACTACACACAGAACAAAGCAACAGCGCGCGCATTAGATCCCATAGATGAGATGAATATTGACAATCAGTATTAGGGTTATAATTATATTCGAGTGCTGATTGCTGTGCTATCGTTTGTTACCGAAGCTTTCCCTCAAGTCTAAATATTTTAAGGCAGTTTGTCGTGTGCGTATCATGGCTACGCACGCTTATATCGCATTCCGTTTCTCTACCACGGGTGCGCTTTAAAACCACGGCGCTGCAGTTTTTGCTTTTCTTTTCTTTCTTCTTCTCCGCCCTTAAACTGGCTCTCTTAACTATACTACACGCAGAGACAAAGCAACAGCGCGCGCATGCGATCCCATAGATGAGATGAATATATATATATATATATATAGAAAACTATCAGTCATAGCTCTCGTAGTATAGCCCTCTGGGCCGTTTCCTTTTTTTTTTTTTTTCGAAAGTAGTCCTATTAGGGTTATTATAATTACACGAAGGTATTTCGCCCTCATCAGCAGCAGTCCTTGGTATAGTTATTCTGGCGGCTAGCTTCCCACGCTATGCGTGCCGCCATCGCACCTGGTTAAGCTTTTCCTAGACGCTAGAGTTATGCTTTGTCCGCGCAACCTTGAGCAATCGGAAAGCGCGTTTCCCCCTCTTGGCCGGCGGAGAAGGGAGGCTTCGTTCCGGCCGCGAAGCTCTCCACATCTCTGTAAGGTGCCTTGTGGATGTCTCGTGCTGAAGATGCCCTCTCAGTGAGCGCATATTTCCCCCCCCCCCTCATCTTTTAAGAGGTTCAATACATACAAGCATTTGTCTCGCAAACCAGATTTTTTTTTCAAGGGAATTTTCCACGTCTCAGTAATTTCTCTCGTCGTATTCGAGTGCTGATTGCCATGTTATAGTTTGTTAACGAAGCTTTCCCTCAAGTCTAAATATTTTAAGGCAGTTTTCCTAGCCTCTAAAGCCGCTCGAGTTCGCTCTTCTCCTCGAGCGGCCATTTTTCCTAGAAAGTATGCCTTCCAACTTCCGACTATCGCGGACAACATGAGTCTCTTTGCACGTAAGTGTGAGGCTCGGAGCAGGAGCGGTGGCGCTTGAAAGTAGCCTGGGGCCTGACGAACCAACCGACTGAGCTATCTTTCCGGGCAACATCGAATGGTCACGAGTTCAAATCACCTGTTATGTTCCTTTTCTTTTTTCGCCCCTTTTTCTTTCTTTTCTTTCTTTTAATGTCTTTTCCTTTATTTTATCACTGTACGGGAACCCTCCTAAAAAAAAAAAAGAATGATATATATCTTCAAATATGTATGGCCTCACACTCACATGTGCAGGTCATAAATACCAGGTTCTGTAGCCGAGTGCCATCCATGCGGTATAACCGAACTCAGATTGGTCCACCTTGACTGACCAAATAGGGCACCACTGTAGGTTAAATGAGGCGTACAACTCCTGCGGGACCCGCCGTGGTTGCTCAGTGGTTATGGTGTTAGACTGCTGAGCACGAGGTCGCGGGATCGAATTCCGACCACGGCGACCGCATTTCGATGGGGGCGAAATGCAGAGACACCCGTGTACTTATTTTAATGTGCACGTTGAAGAACCCCAGGTGGTCGAAATTTCCGGAGTCCTCCGCTACGGCGTGCATAATCAGAAAGTGGTTTTGTCACGTACAACCCCATAAATTAATTTTTAATTTAACTCCTACGGGGACGGTAGAGTATCCGTCTCCAGTGCAAGAGGACCGTGATTCAAATCCCGGTGCCGCGCTATTCTCCACCGGAAAATACAAAAAAAAAACCGTGTGTTGAGAAAATTGCACAAACAGGCCTGGAGTGCGGCCTGATCCCGGTGACCAGAACCGGTAACGCACTCTCTCACCAGAGCAGGATTGGCCACCCTGGTGCAGTACTTGGCCGCAACCTCCTATATGAATACAACAATCGAACCCCGGCCCTCAGTCCCCAGCAGCCGCGAAGCAACTGACCACGGCGGCGGTCAGATCTGTGACGCTGCAGAGGGTGCTAAGAATACCTGGCTCCGGACAGGCCGCCATTGGAATCTGAACCTGGCAACGTTTAACGTTAGAACGCTATCTAGTGAGGCGAGTCTAGCAGTGTTATTGGAGGAATTAGAGGGTAGTAAATGGGATATAATAGGGCTCAGTGAGGTTAGGAGGACAAAAGAAGCATATACAGTGCTAAAAAGCGGGCATGTACTGTGTTACCGGGGCTTAGCGGAGAGACGAGAACTAGGAGTCGGATTCCTGATTAATAAGGAAATAGCTGGTAACATACAGGAATTCTATAGCATTAACGAGAGGGTGGCATGTCTTGTTGTGAAACTTAATAAGAGGTACAAAATGAAGGTTGTACAGGTCTACGCTCCTACATCTAGTCATGATGACCAGGAAGTCGAAAGCTTTTATGAAGACGTAGAATCGGCGATGAGTAAAGTCAAAACAAAATACACTATACTGATGGGCGACTTCAATGCCAGGGTAGGCAAGAAGCAGGCTGGAGACAAGTCAGTGGGGGAATATGGCATAGGCTCTAGGAATAGCAGAGGAGAATTATTAGTAGAGTTTGCAGAACAGAATAATATGCGGATAATGAATTTCCGCAAGCGGGTTAGCCGAAAGTGGACGTGGAGGAGCCCGAATGGTGAGACTAGAAATGAAATCGACTTCATACTCTGCGCGAACCCTGGCATCATTCAAGATGTAGGCGTGCTCGGCAAAGTACGCTGCAGTGACCACAGGATGGTAAGAACTCGAATTAGCCTAGACTTGAGGAGGGAACGAAAGAAACTGGTACACAAGAAGCCAATCAATGAGTTAGCGGTAAGAGGGAAAATAGAGGAATTCCGGATCAAACTACAGAACAGGTATTCGGCTTTAACTCAGGAAGAGGACCTTAGTGTTGAAGCAATGAACGACAACCTCACGGGCATCATTAAGGAGTGCGCAATAGAAGTCGGTGGTAACGCCGTTAGACAGGAAACCAGTAAGCTATCGCAGGAGACGAAAGATCTGATCAAGAAACGCCAATGTATGAAAGCCTCTAATCCTACAGCTAGAATAGAATTGGCAGAACTTTCTAAGTTAATCAACAAGCGTAAGGCAGCGGACATCAGGAACTATAATATGGATAGAATTGAACAGGCTCTCAGGAACGGAGGAAGCCTAAAAACCGTGAAGAAGAAACTAGGAATAGGTAAGAATCAGATGTGTGCGTTAAGAGACAAAGCCGGCAATATCGTTACTAATATGGATGAGATAGTTCAAGTGACTGAGGAGTTCTATAGAGATTTATACAGTACCAGTGGCACCCACGACGATAGTGGAAGAGAGAATAGCCTAGAGGAATTCGAAATCCCACAGGTAACGCCAGAAGAAGTAAAGAAAGCCTTAGGAGCTATGCAAAGGGGGAAGGCAGCTGGGGAGAATCAGGTAACAGCAGATTTGTTGAAGGATGGTGGTCAGATTGTTCTAGAGAAACTGGCCACCCTGTATACGCAATGCCTCATAACCTCGAGCGTACCGGAATCTTGGAAGAACGCTAACATAATCCTAATCCATAAGAAAGGGGACGCCAAAGACTTGAAAAATTATAGACCGATCAGCTTACTGTCCGTTGCCTACAAAGTATTTACTAAGGTAATCGCAAATAGAATCAGGAACACCTTAGACTTCTGTCAACCAAAGGACCAGGCAGGATTCCGTAAAGGCTACTCAACAATAGACCATATTCACACTATCAATCAAGTGATAGAGAAATGTGCAGAATATAACCAACCCTTATATATAGCTTTCATTGATTACGAGAAAGCGTTTGATTCAGTCGAAACCTCAGCAGTCATGGAGGCATTACGGAATCAGGGTGTAGATGAGCCATATGTAAAAATACTGGAAGATATCTATAGCGGCTCCACAGCCACCGTAGTCCTCCACAAAGAAAGCAACAAAATCCCTATAAAGAAAGGCGTCAGACAGGGAGATACGATATCTCCAATGCTATTCACAGCATGTTTACAGGAGGTATTCAGAGGCCTGGAGTGGGAAGAATTGGGGATAAAAGTTGATGGAGAATACCTTAGCAACTTGCGATTCGCTGATGATATTGCCTTGCTTAGTAACTCAGGAGACCAATTGCAATGCATGCTCACTGACCTGGAGAGGCAAAGCAGAAGGGTGGGTCTGAAAATTAATCTGCAGAAAACTAAAGTACTGTTTAACAGTCTCGGAAGAGAACGGCAGTTTACGATAGGTAGCGAAACACTGGAAGTGGTAAGGGAATACATCTACTTAGGGCAGGTAGTGACCACGGATCCGGATCATGAGACTGAAATAACCAGAAGAATAAGAATGGGTTGGGGTGCGTTTGGCAGGCATTCTCAAATCATGAACAGTAGGTTGCCACTATCCCTCAAAAGGAAAGTGTACAACAGCTGTGTGTTACCAGTACTCACATATGGGGCAGAAACCTGGAGGCTTACGAAAAGGGTTCTGCTGAAATTGAGGACGACGCAACGAGCTATGGAAAGAAGAATGATGGGGGTAACGCTAAGGGATAAGAAAAGAGCAGATTGGGTGAGGCAACAAACGCGGGTAAACGACATGTTAGTTGAAATCAAGAAAAAGAAATGGGCATGGGCCGGACATGTAATGAGGAGGGAAGATAACCGATGGTCACTAAGAGCTACGGACTGGATTCCAAGGGAAGGGAAGCGTAGCAGGGGGCGGCAGAAAGTTAGGTGGGCAGATGACATTAAGACGTTTGCAGGGACAAAATGGCCACAATTAGTACATGACCGGGGTAGTTGGAGAAGTATGGGAGAGGCCTTTGCCCTGCAGTGGGCGTAACTAGGCTGATGATGATGACTTATCATTCGGGAAAAAAATGATTACGCAAATAGTACGTCGCTGAAAATACCGCAGTTAGATGTCCCTTGGCTGTGCCTTCAAATGCCTCATTGACACTTTGATAATTAGGATAGTACGTCTCGAGTTAGATAATTTATTGCAGTTAGCTAATTAAATCTCAGTAACGAAAATATTAGTGGCAGCTACTCCAGGGTACTGGAAACAATATGCACTACGTTTTCTTCGAGTAACACATTGCTCTTTCTTCAAATCTTGGTGCATGATAGTTAATAGGGACACCCTGTACATATTTATAAACTTTGCATGCAACTGACGATCATTCGATTCCTAACAAATGTTGTAAATTATTAGAATTTTTTTTCATCAGTCGTTAGCATTGCTTAGCAGAAAGATAAGCGATACTGATACACACAACATTCACATGCATTTCACTCGTCATGGATTGATAAAAGACTCTACCGAAGGGGTCCCT